>NW_027122722.1:1333556-2533556 GCF_030686945.1 Centruroides vittatus | reverse complement strand
TGGATCTGTCAAAAATAAAATTTAACACTGAAAAATTGCTAATTATTATTATAATCATTAGTAGTAACAGAAATTATCATACTATTCTTTAAAGTATTGTAACTAATGATTCATATATTGTTTATATAATGTTTTATAAATACTTTCTTAGTTTATTACTTACAAGATAATATATATTAAGTATTTTATTTATTTATTTAAAAAAATAATAAAAAACAAACAAACAATCTCATATATTAATGCAAAATGACAGAAAAGTAAGAAACCTTTCAAACATTCATTCCACTCCGAGATTCAAAACACTAAAAGTTTCATTTCGTCTCCTAAGATGTACTACGTGGCGCAGCTTGGCCTATGTGGTCCTTGCACCAATAAACCCTAACCAACCAACCAACCAAAGATGTGCAAGTTGCATACAAAAGTACTCAGGTTATAGTTAATAGAAAATTAATATACCAGAAGCTGGCAGTTGTAATTATATTTTGAGGTACAATTTGTCACAGAGCAGAGTAGCACTATGATAAAGCTCTACCACGAGTCTAATGTCTAATACAGACTCCAAGCATCAACAGCTCTACAATAGACAAACTGATCTGGAGAAAATTTAAAAACAGCATCCGCGACAGGTATTGTGGACATCTAGAATTCAGAACTGGCACAGTCTGGGTTCACAAGGAGATAAAGCAGCAACACTAACATTATCTATAGAATAAATGTTTTATTGATTTTGGATTGGTGATTGCACTTATGTGCAGTGATGTTGGTGATCACGTGACATTCATGCTCAACAAGGAAATTTCCTGTTAGTTGCATTTTTAAATATTTTGGCAAATGGCATATTTTAAACTTACTTTATTAAATTTAAACTTTAAAAATGATAGCCATATCATGTCACTTCTATAACAAATTTTTTAAAAAAACTTTCCATAGTGACCATGCACTGTTTTATTATCCAATCAGAAGTAACAATCTAACAAACCAATTATTTAAAAAGTACTTTACAATATTAAATTCACAGAAGCAATCACAAAACCTTTGTGTCTTCTTTTAACGTCCTTTCGCACTCGGGAAATAACTGTCTTTACGGCGGAGTCGACCTTCTTTTGTAGGCTACTCTTCCACCTCAATATGTAAAACACGGTTAACAATAATTAATTAAAAAAATTAATTATAATTATTTAAAAAGTGTTATCGCTTATCTAAGTAATGAACGTACAACTCATCTTTATTTTATCAATGTGGAATTAAGAAGACTCGCTATTTTGTCAAAAAGAAATGCCTAGGGGAAAGCATGAGTAAAATTGGTCAGCTAAATTCTAGATCTAAAAGAACAAGAACGACCAAGACCCCCAAAGGCCATGAAGTCCAACTTGAGCAACATAAAATAAGAATGGCTTTATGAAGGGCTGCAAAAACAGCATCACAACATCAAGCTCGACTTGAAGCTCTTTTCAATTCTTCAATCTCTACTTTCTCATAAAAAATATTCCATCGTGCTTGAAGAGACAATTTCTAGTAATATTTTTTTGTCTCAAACTAAACTACTTCATACATCATTTTTTAAGCATATTGCACAGTAAAATTTACAATAAAAGTAACAAGTATTATAATAAATATAAAATATTAATAAGTGACCTAGAATTTTGTCATTTTTAAATTTTTTTTGTAACCTAGTCTCATTTCATTTACCGTGAAAGATTTTCGTTTATTATTATTATTTACTAACCAATCTAAGTAGACAAGTAAACTTTCACACTTTATTTTTATTATTTTTCAAAACACAGCATACAGATTTTTTTGTGCATCCTAAACAAATTACATTGCTGTACTGTACGCAAGTGTATTTGTTTTTCCTTTTCAGCTTAGGATCACAAAAAACACAAGTTTTACATTTATCTAATTCTTTTGAAGTGTCCTGCTCCACTGTTTCTTAACAAACATTTAGAATTCTTTTGATGGAAAACCTCATCTCTTGAGGAAGATTTTTGATCTCTACCAGTCTCCTATGCATATGAGGATAAGCAAGGGTCTTTCCTAAAATCTTCATTAAAAAAGACAAAAAAAAAAAAAAATCACTTCTTGTCATCTTTGTTGCTTCTGGGAATGCTTGATGAAGTACAAATGCATTCAAACAACTTGTAGAAAGAACATTAAAAAAAATTACCACAGGACATGTTCAATTTCTGCAACCAGATGTATAGTTGACACACATCTGATCAAGTCCGTCAACACCTCCTTTTGTCATATTGTAAAAGCTGATTATTTCAGGCTTACCACTATTGGGATCTTGGCTTTCACAGTGGTACATTGAAGAGATTAAAACTATTGCTTTAGATTTTTTTGAAACAAAACATAGTAAAGTCATGTCTGCTGTAAAACCATAGATATATGAATTTTCTTCTTTTACTTTATTTGGTTGAAATTCTGGAGGAATTTCTTTTTTATAGTTTCCACATATGTCAAGCCTATGTGTGACAATTCATTCACAAGTTTGACAGAACTAAACTAATTATCACCAGTAATATTTCTTTGCGAGTTCTCGACCAGTTTTATCAGTTTCATAACAGACTGTATTAGAATGGTTGGTTCTTTTTCATTATGCTAGAGCCTTTTGCTATCACTGCCTGTTCCTGTATAAATATAGGGATTTTGAAGATTGTGGGTTCTGGCATCCGTCACGCATAAAATTTTCAGTCCATATTTCTCAGGTTTTTTGGCACATACACACAAAACCTATGATGGCCTCAGAAGGGTACTAACATTTCATCGACACTCAACGTGGAACCCAGAGAATAACAAAGTCGTGAGTTATCTATAAATTTGCCAAATGCACTAGAAATTGCAGCTGCAGGATTCTTTGTTCCCCTCTTCTCTATTGTTCAGATTGTCAAAACATAGTGCTGACAAAAGGAACAAAAATCTTACACATAGTGCATCGAAATGCATCTCACCTGATTCTATTCTGTCCCAGTGGTCCCACAGCCACCTCTTGCTGCACCTGCATTAGTTTGCCAGCAAGTCCCACCAACTTCAGTGCAATGCCACTATCTACTAGACCTTATGCACCATACCCATATAGGCTGCCATCATAGTAATATGGTATAGTATGATTATACCATCCAAAATACAGAGTGCTATGTACTCTATAGTATGTTAAAATTGCAGCAAGACATTTATGTAAAACTCTTGCTGCCACCAAATGTGCCTAACACCTCATATAAACATCACATTATATGAAATACATCAAAAATACCATAAAAACATATGTCTATGCATCATAAACCATAACGTCAATATAAATAAAAACCTGGGTTATACGCCAACCCTTAAAGTCATTCTACGTGCAAACATAGTCTTTAAAATCTTGTATGCTCCATTATATAATTCCTTAGTGCACACTAAGTTGGTGGAGATCTCACCAAAAGCAGCAATAAGAGAGGAGTCTATATTTAATATACCATTTAGCTCCTCTATCTCATTATAAAATATGTCACATCCTAACAAAGTGCTGGAGGGTGTCAATGGCACCACACTCACAAAGGTCACTATTGACCAGGTGGAACAACTTTAGTTCATTTTTGAAGTCACCGTGACCTCCCAATTTGGGAGGAATAATAGTTTGGTTCAACTCATTTCACTTTCAACCTCATATTTATATTAGGAAAGAACCCATAGTCGATTCTCCCCTTTGAACACCTGTTTCACCAGTCTTGCCACGTCATTAACAATTATCTGATACCTCTATTTTTACTGTCTTTGCAGAGCTACTTGTTCCGTCATACACCACTCCACAATAGTTAAAAACCATGCCTTTCCTTATACGGGCATTATAATACCACTTATCTAATTCTATGTCTATTGGTAATAGCCCACTTATAACCTGTAGGCCACCATAGATTTAGTACTATAAGCCTTAGTCAAAATCAATAGGACCATCCTTTGGGCTCTTTCTAATTTAACCTTCTGATAACATTTTATAGGTCATGCTATGGTAAAATATCATATGTTAAAACACTTAGGAACAGACTTTTATATAAAATACACAGAGTTGTAAAGGTGGAACCACCATTCTTTCCTAATATTGTGCTTTAACATGCAGACACTCTTAATACATTGTTCTGCAATACAAGTAACATGTGGCATTATACTCATGCCAGCCCCGATTACGACACCAAGGTAGGCTATCTTTATAACCTTATTATTCGGCCTGAATCTCAGCAGCTGTTCTTTAGACAAGCTACCTTTTAATAGCATTGCCACTGTCTTATTCACAGACAGTTTTAACTTATTTGCCACTGGCCATTTTTGTAACTTCATCACCTACTTTTTCACCTAGGGACTCCAGCTCACTTCTTCAATTACTGAATATAAATAAAACAAGGTCCTCCGCATACGCTATGTATTCTACGCAATAGTCAGTTAAAATTCTTAGGACACCATCAAACATTAAGTTCCAGAAGACAAGTCCACGAACCTATCCCCAGGGACAGCCTGTTTACCTTTTTCACTGCCCTCCTCGTACACCACCTCTCTGTGTGACAAATAGTCCCATAGTAACAAATATAATTCTCCAGGACATTTTCTATATATCAATTCCTTTAGTACAAAGAGCCACCATAGATGATCAAAAGCACCTTTAATATTGAAAAATATTCCAAGAACATATTTGCTACAAGATTTATCAACCACCTCTCAGAGACGCAATAATGCATCCTCCGTTGAGCACCCATTTTTAAAACCATACCAGTACCGACTCAGTTCCATCCATTGAAAACAAATTATCCACAGATTCATGGCCAGATTTGGAGATGACCATAAATGCAAGCAATCTGACAAATACTTGTTTCCATGTCTGCATTATGTAAGAACAAGTTTCTCCATCCAAATTTTTCCCTTGGTTTTTCCATTTTCATGTCCATCCATTTTATAACTTCTCCAAGATCTCACGTAAATAGAAGATCCCGCACCGATCCGACATCCAAATTTCCACCTAGTGTCTCGGTTGGAGTCCAGGAAGCAACAGGACATAACCATGATGCCCCATTCCGACGTTGTCATCTTTGCTTTGCGTGTTTCTTTTTTCCGTAAAAGCACTCACAACGACAACTCCGTTCTCTGGCCAGCACTGCAATTTCATCCCAATCTTCTTCCTCTTCGCGGAATAGCACATCACATCTGTCGTCCTCTCAATCAGGACAATAGGTCTCTCGTTCGAAATCCTTCCAACAGTCACTCCAAATCACAAAATCCAGCTGAGCATCGCCGTCGTCGCAGTCGCCATTTAATAATCCCGCTTTCCGGAATTTTATTAATCATACGGTGCAATCACGTTATAATTATGTTAAACGAACGTATGCATGTTTAATTATTAAAAGAAATAAAAATTTTAATTTTGCTATCCAGATAAGCTTTTTTGTTCAGGAAAGCGATAAAATAGCTTTTCTAACGTTAAAGATATTATTATAAGACTGCAAGCATTAAATAAACTATCTTCGTCAGGATGCCATCAATTAAAGAAACCACGCCGATGGTCGGTATAACTCGGAACGAGAGTCTACACAACCGTTACCAGGGGGTGCCGACATCATCCAGCGATCAAACAAACAATACAGTTTCGGCCCGTTGCTTCGGACCAGTGGAAAATGAAATTCTTACCCGGATTGGGGAGAGCCAGATGCTTTTCTAGCAGCGAAGGTTCCAGCAGAAATTCGAACCACAATATTTTGGCCGGAGTCGAAGGTCTGGACGACGCCGGATTCGACCTGTTCATCTTCACCCGAATCCCGATCAGGTGGTCGTCGGCGGGCCGAGTTAACTCTTGCGGCGAAAGGTGCTCTTTGTTGCGCTTCTGCCCTTCGCGCTCAACTTTGTCTCCGATCAAATTCAACTACGTCTTCCGTCACACTATCGAACGATTCTTTCTTCCCTTTTAAATTTCTCAAGTATCCGCGCCCTCTGGTGCGTGATAACGGAACTACCATAGACAAAATACCATTGCTTAAACCTTTAAAGCCGCGGTATATTTTAATTCGAAATTTTCTAAATTCGAAGATTTATGTTCTTTAAAATTTATTCCCTTACGTAATCGTGTCCTATCTCTTCTCGGAATTATTTGTGGTAAACGAGGTGTAATTTTTTTATTAATTGATGGTTTTAGGTCTTTTTCCGCTCTGAGAGCACTAAAAGGCCATAAATGCGGCCAGAGAACTCTTTCTTTCTTCCTTTATGTCGTTGATTGGTTGATTACCTAAGTCAAAATTTGATAGACCGTAAATGCTGCTTCTTAAAAGGATGGGAACATTTGTCTGCCGTATTTCCAAACACGAAGGAGCTAGCAGACCAGTATTTCTGTATCCTAGGAAAGTTTGTTTTCGAAAGTGGGTCTCATTATGACTTCTAGAATCTAGATGAAACAGCTCAATTCTTGCAAAGCTAACGTTTCTATCTTCCCTCTCCGAAAAATGATTTATTAGAATGTACTAAGTAGGCTATGTAGTGCAGAGTTTGGAACGTATCGAGTAAGGTCATAAAAATAATAAATAAACAAACAAGTTACGTATTGCATTTGTAATGGTATTTGATAATTTCTAAGTTCATTATTATCTTGTTTTTTTTTTTTTTTTTTTTTTTTTTTTTGTACAGCTTTCAAATCTAAAGTGTAGGTTTTGGGGTCCAGTGAATTACAGTATTGCTGGGTTGGATTCCCACTGTTAAAAGTAAAGTGAGGAAATGCTACGTAGGTTTCTTCGCACAAGGATTTAAGTACCTTTATAAGCGCCCCTTCCCTGTTATGATGTTTGAATCTGCAAGGCGAAATTTTAACCCTTAGTAGTCAAAATTCCCAGCTTATTCCGATATCATTATCGGCTTTATGGGTTATCGACATATCGATATTTACAAAACTCTTCCCATCACTAGTCCGAGCGAGGCGCGAACCCACGACAGAACTCCCAGTGTTCAGAGACGAAAACCGCTTGGCCACAGGTGGGCCCCAGAGAGGTCTTTTCATAAACCGTCCGAGGTTATTTATTTATTCGCATATTATCTACAGGAGGACGCGATAATCGTAGTCAGATGTTTTCGCCCGTAACCGTGTGCTTTATTTCGGCCATTCCCCACCGGAGTACGCGATTGGAGGTTTAGGGGTAAGCAAAGAAATTAATGATGGCGGATAATTACATTTTTATTTGTGTTCTTCGCAACGCTTTTCGATTTAAAAAAACTTTTTTATCTGTAATTGTACAGAGATGCATAATTGACCGATGCGGCGCTGTTTGAGAAACAGGCCAAATAAAACTTGGCAAAAATAAGAAATGGGAGATAAAGCTTAGATGGGCTCTCGAGAAGTACGCGAGTCAAAAAAGATCGGGAACCGCTGCTCTATTTGATTTGTATGCCTTCGAAAAATGGTTGTTTCCTGTGTCAGTGGTATAGCGCCTTTTTCGGTGAATTAGTTCGAAGCGTGCTATTTGAAGATTCGGTATTGCATTCACAACGTTTCTGTTGTGGATACGATGCTGGATACGTTACGTGTTCGCAGAAAGTAAGTTTATTTATAGAACCTAAAGATCTGGAATCATTACAGAAACGGCGGCTAGTGATTCCCAGAGAAGACAGATTTTGCGTGCGAAATACACTTTGCGTTCCAGGCTATTAGCGAGGTTGAGGCCGAAGCGTGTACGCGAAAACGTGTACGTCTGACATTCAGCGCCGCTTTCCTGTAAGCCTAAAAGTTTGACAATGGCGTTTGGAAAGTCAATGGAATCATGCTCGACATTCCAAACGCCATTGTCAAACTTCTAGGCTTACAGGAAAGCGGCGCTGAACGTCCAACGTACACGTTTTCGCGTTTAAAACTTCGGCCTCAACTTCGCTATTATTAAAGGCTGGAATGCTACTAAGAAAAGTACGTGAAAATTCCCGGGATAAATGGAAGCTTAGGTAAACATAAAAATGTTTCTCGAAGCTATTTTACACAGTTTTGTGATGTTTTGTTTTAGGTAATGCTAAACACTACTTCGTACATCCTTAGATCGGTGTCTTGCAACTTTTTTCACTCACGGCACATTTAGGTACCGGTACTTCCAAAGTTTCGCGGCACACCGAGAGTAAAAAAATTCAAAAAGTATAGGAGTTTCAAAGTACATATGAAAAGTATTCATTTTATACTATCACAAGAAAACTGTAAAATATTTGAAATTAGTTTATAATCGATTTTCTTATTACTATTTTATTTCTTAACAACCCGGAAACCTTCCTGGACAAAGAATCACGCAGAAGTATCCTCCAAACTGCTGAGAGTCTGCGAGTTAACTAAGTTACAGTAGAGAGTCGTTTATCTGAACCCCAGAAATCCGAATCGCCGGTAATCCGAACGATTTTCAGTCGGACTGTGTCGTGCTGAATCGAACGTTTTTGATACTAAATTTACTTCTAAAGTATAATTTTCATGTTTTTATAATCTTCAATATATTTATTTTGTTTTTACAAAATAAAGAAATAATTTTTAACGATACAATAGCCTCGATTATTATTATAAAAATTTTCGTTAGGCTTAAAATCGAGAAAATTCAACACGAAGCGACACGCAACGGAGAAAAATTTGAACATCGGACAGGTTAATATATTTTTTTGTACATAATCGGTAATCCGAACAAATCACTAATCTGAACAACCCTAGTCCCCAATTGATTCGGATTAACGACTCTCTACTGTATTACTAGAGAGGTTGCGGAGAAGTTTTCATCTCTGAAACGTGAACGTTGAACGTTGAGCGCTGCCATCTTGTAAGCCTAGAAGTTTGACAATGGCGTTTGGAACGTCGAGCATAATTCTAATGACGTTTCAAACGCCATTGTCAAACTTCTAGGCTTACAAGATGGCAGCGCTCAACGTTCGACGTTCACGTTTTAGAGATGAAAACTTCGCCGCAACTTCTATATTAATTTCGGATGGCCGAGCAGTTAAGGTGGCAACTTACTGCTCTGGGGACCCAGGATCAAATCCGGACGGGTCCAAAAAATCCCTAGGAATTTTTCGGGGGGTGATCCGACCACATACGTCAACCCCCAGTCCCTCACCACCCAGACGGCCGGATGGCCGAGCGGTAAGGGTGGCAGCCTACCGCTCTGGGGACCCGGGATCGAATCCGAACGGGTCGAATAATCCCCAGGAATTTTTCGGGGGGTGGTCCGTTCGGATATGTCGGGCCCCGTCCCTCACCACCCGGCTGCCCCATTGTGGGCCTGGCCGGACACATTATAAGAGACCCTCTTAATGCCCACAGAGTGGAAAGAGCAAAAAATAAAATAAATCTAACTTTGCTATAAGTACCAGTATATTCAGTTTCTCTAGTTGTTTTAGTTTTTTTTCTCTCTTTTTAACTCTCTGCCCTGTGGGCACTAAGAGGGCCTCTTTTAGTAGGCCCATTATGGGTTCGGCCAGGCCCACAATGGGGCGACCGAGTGGTGAGGGACGGGGCCCGATATATCCGAACGGACCACCCCCGAAAAATTCCTGGGAATTATTCGACCCGCTCGGATTCGATCCCGGGTCCCCCAGAGCGGTAGGCTGCCACCTTGACCGCTCGGCCATCCGGCCGTCTAGTTGATTTAGTTAGGTCATTCTGCTTCTTACAGGGTAGGCTAACTTAGTTTCTGTACTATTTTAAGTTTTAAGCCTTAATGTTTACACTGTCTAGCTTTTATGTTCCTGCACTACTTATTGGTGTATGCTACAATTCGGGTTTTCTTTTAGACCCGCGGCCTTGCAATCTAAAGGAGGATGCACACATGCGGCGCGGCAAGGAAAAGCGGTGACGCAAACGCGTCTTCGCCGCGCGACAGCACGACCACACAAGCGGCAATCCGTTTACATTTCGGCGCATGCGTTTAGTATTCAAGATGGCGAACGATATCGACACTCCACTATCCACGTGTTTACAAATTTTATTTTGTACGGCTCGTTTTATTTAGCTAGAAGATTTCGTCGAAGATTCGAATGAATATTTTGGATTAGAGATATCGTATTGGCAAGAATCTTGCCGAGATATTTTGTTGGATCGATAAAGAACTGATGTACAAAATAGGCTTATTCTTCGATTAAGATCTCTCGATAAAGAATACTATTTCGAGCAAGATTCGGTTGTTTTGTTCTTTGAATTAAATAATATATGATTACTGTATCTGTGTAGAATTTGTGTTAAATTTATTATTCTTTCCTCTTTATTCTGATGTTAGTTATCTCGGTTAACCGCGTCGAACTTTCCGCCATTAAAACACCACGTGATTGTATTTTCTCACGTGACTGCCAAGAACGAATTGTTATTGGCTATAGAAAGCGTTGTTAGCCAATAACAATTCGTTAGCCAATAACAAACGCCTTTTGTTAACAATTGTTAGCCAATAACAATTCGTTAGCCAATAACAAACGCCTTTTGTTAACAATTGTTAGCCAATAACAATTCGTTAGCCAATAACAAACGCCTTTTGTTAACAATTGTTAGCCAATAACAAACGCCTTTCTATCAGCCAATAACAATTCGTCTGGCAGTCACGTGAGAAAATACAATCACGTGGTGTTTTAATGGCGGAAAGTTCGACGCGGTTAACCGAGATAACTAACATCAGAATAAAGAGGAAAGAATAATAAATTCTACACAAATAATCATATACAGTATTATTTAAATCAAAGAACAAAACAACCGAATCTTGCTCGAAATAGTATTCTTTATCGAGAGATCTTAATCGAAGAATAAGCCAATTTTATACAGCAGTTGTTTCTCGATCCAATTAAATCTCTCTAATCCAAAATCTTCGTTCGAATTTTCTAGCTAAATAAAGCAAGCCGTACAAAACAAAATTTGTAAATACATGGATAGCAGCAGTGTCGGTATCGTTCGCCATCTTGAATACTGAACGTATGCGCCAAAACGTAAGCGGATTGCCGCTTGTGTGGTTGTGCTGCCGTGCGGCGAAGACGTGTTTGCGACACCGCTTTTCCTTGCCGCGCCGCATGTGTGCATCCTCCTTAACACGTCCGGACCATCTGCTTTCAGAGAATTTTCCACCGGATGGTTCATCCCTTGCCATCCAACGCACAGTGGGGGCAAAAAAGGCCTCCCCACCAGGGAAAGCTTTCGACCTGTAGGCCAAATAAACGTTTAGAGGAACTTTGGATCTATTTTTTCCAGAAAAACGAGAACTGGGTTCTTTCTTGCTTTTTGCCCTTCCCGGTACTAGAAAAATTGCCCAGGAAGTAATCGTGTAGTACATTTATACATCAATAGTGTGCACTTTCTTCCTGACATAGTTGATCATCAACATAACATTTTTCTTTCGTGGTTATAATTTCAATTCATCCCTCTGATTTGAAATTCTGCAGATAGCATCATATACAATTAACCATTTAGCAGAGACAAGATAGCCAGATAAGCCTAAGGCCGCGACTCCACTAGCCGTAAAACCCCTCACCGTAAAAGCTTTTAATCACGTGACCATGATATTTTACGACCTGCTCAGGCGTAAAATATCATGGTCACGTGATTAAAAGCTTTTACGGTGAGGGGTTTTACGGCCCTTTTACGGCTAGTGGAGTCGCGGCCTAACTTTGTGTTATACCCAAATGATTTTTACAAATTTAAAAAAAATCAATCTGGGTCATTGCCCAGTTTTCCTCTTTCTTTTTCATCTCAATCAATTCAAACACGACATAAAACTATTTTTATAATGTATAAATGTCGCCCGGAATATTCCAACTTTAATTGGCATAATCGTCGGAGGTTGGTTCCGCCGTTCGAACCGAAATTCACAATACTGTAACTGTTTTTCAAACCACCGAAATCTCGCGGAAAACAACTTTGAGCTTTGTTTGCCGCAAACCGGAGTATCTGGTTTCGGGGATCGAGCGTGTTTGAAACACGTTTGGATGCGTTCGAAATTCGTCCCGTCGCGACGGGACGAATTTTTAAATTTTAACCATAGAGAACGCCGTTGTGTAAGTTTTGCTGGCAGAAGGGAAAGGGAAGAATGAGGGTGAAACAATAGAAAGAAAGGATCCCTCCGAGTGGTGCACGTAAGGTTACTACTACTATGTTTAATGATGGCATGCAGTTTTTAGAGAGGATGCGCACACAACGTGCGACAGCGAAAAGCGGCAGAATGACATCACTTTTTTCGCCGCAGAAGTCAATTTTGTGCCGCTTTTCTTGTGTCCCCATTTGGCCTTCTGGTGCGGCAAAAACAATTAGGCCCTCCTACCTGTTGTTCCGGCGTGCATCCTTTCTAACAGAAACCCAAACCTGAGGTCGGGAAAACAGGTGGAAAACTAAAAAGGTGAAAAATAACTAGAGCTCCAGGTCTTATGGAAGGGGAAATTCCCGGGGAGAAAGGGAGATACAGGCAATTAGAATAAAGAACAAACAAAATTTATAAAATAAAAAGGATTTTTATTGACAATATTGACAATCTATCAGTAAGAGTGGTGTGGAAATCTCTCTTCCTACTGTCACAGACAATAGTCTAGTCATCTTGATGGAGAAAACTCCGGGAAAAGCACAGTGTGATGTTAGAAAAAAAGCACAGTATCCAGGATCAGCTACAGCGCCTCTGGAACGAAATCTTCTTCCCACAGTTCTGCTTCTAATGAAGGGTAAGAAGTGGGTTGGCTGCCTGAAATCATCAAATACACCTCCTTATTATAACCCCAAATTGTGGTACTCGGGGTACGTACCTGTTGGCATGTCTCCAGACGGGTATTCGGGCAGACAATCCTACAGAGCAAAAGAAAAGACAATGTTAGATGGCAATAAAGAGAAAGGTCCAAAAACTGCAACCCATAGACAGCAAAAGTAAGGGGACGACTGGCATATGGGACACGGATGCAGACTGCAGGTAGAAATGGTCGACAACACCAATCGTCATCCTTTCATGTGAATCCTGAAACCCATTGGCTAAGGACTGAGGGAATAAACTGAGCCATCAAATAATCGGTAATGGCACAGCAGTTACTGGTGGTTGGTCTTCTGGAGATGAGGTTTCCCATCTAAGCTTAAAAGACTGATAGGGAAAAAATACCAACATTTCTTCTACAGATATGAGACAAATGACAAGATTGATTCATCCCTCTCCCCAGGGGCGTAGCTACCGTGGAGCAGTTGGAGCAAACTGCTCCAGGCGCACGAATCATAAGGGCGCCAAATTAGAAAAGCGAAATAAAAACTTGTAAAAACATTTGTAAAAAAATTACAAAAATTTCAAATTTTCGAACAAAACAAAAGTAATTAATTTATAGAAATTCGCTGAATTTTGTAGATTTATTAGTCACACACAGACAAAACGAACCTCTTATCTCTAAAGCCGGCTAAGTATTTTATTGCCTTGTTTACTCCATTCCTGACTAATTGGCCGCGTTTCTTTATGCAGCGAGAGTGTAGCGAAAATAACGTCACAAGCAGTTATCGCTACACATCGCTGAATCATAGTTTAGAAACGCTTTCCGCTCGAGCGAAACATGGACGCCGTAATCTATCCTTTAATTCCAGTTACAGCCAAAAGTAGTGCTTTAGTTAAAAAACTACAATATTTAAATAAAAAGATATAAAGAATTGAGCATTTCTCTTTCCGAAAATGTGAACGAAGTAAAGAGATGGAAGATGTAAAATTGTATTTTCTTATTCTTTAGATAACTTTCAGAGTCATTTTATAAAATTTAATTCTTCTTAATCTTTACATAATATTTTTATCAACACAACAGTCACTTCGACTTTTTTATTTTTACAGAATAATATCGTATTATACACATTAGCGTCCATTTTGCTTTACACGTGTAGTGGACGTAAAAGCTGCTTTATCTTTGCTGTAGCGATCTCTTGCAGCAAACATTTAGAAACGGTTCGCTACATTGCACCGCTGCATTTAGAAACAGGTTTCAGTGTGTTCGCTGTAAAGCGCTTCTTGAGCGCTGCATAAAGAAACGCGGCCATTGCAAGGGCGGTCTGCCTCAGGTAACGTAGATCAAAGTTCGTGAACGTATGTTAGAGTTTGCGCTTGCCCAGTACGATTTTTGAGGATGTGTATCCTTTGGTACCGTTTTGCTAATGTCTTCATTTAACAAGAAATGTTGAAAAGCACGAAGAGTCGAACCAACATGGAATTTCTTGCAAAGTTTACTATCGATGGAAAAGTGGTTCAACCATAGATGTTAGTCAGCAAGAAATTAACAATGGGGTAAATTATTGATGCAAAGTGTTGCGATGTATAGATGTAACTATAACGCTTGCTATAAATAACGCTTGCTTGTTAAAAACGATGCCCTTGAGTTATCAGCTATATGGAATATTAAACCTTCTTTTCCCCAAAAAAGATTGCAAAAATTCTTTGATGAATTACAGGTATATGAGCACATTGAAAACAGTGAACAATGTTTCAAATTCCAAGTGTTTTATAAAGTAATGGATTTAATAATTAACCAATAAACTATTAGATTTGAATCCATTCGAGAATTATGTACACTTTTTAAATGCTTATCACACGCATATCTTGTCGCGTCATCTGATAAAAATATACTGGAAAGATCAGAATTGTTACAATCGGCATATACCTCTCACATTTCGCCTAGTTTTGGACCTCAATTGCTTCAATTTAAAATGTAAAAAACACATTTTAAATTGAAGCAATACTCACTCACTTGTTTTAATACTCACTTAAAAGAAATTACCTCTATACGCCAAGTTGCCCAACTAATTTTTAATTCATGCTGCAGCTTCGAGTGGATCCTCCAACATTATTGCAGCATGCCTCATTTTTTAAACTTTACCAGTGACAACAGCGACAGCAGAACAAAGTTTTTCAAAATTGAAATTAATCAAATCGTATTTAAGAAGCAGCGTGTCACACCACCTTCTTAGCTATTTGACAACTATATCAATTGAAAAAACAATAGCTTGTCAACTTGATTTAGAGAAAGTGATTGACCAATTTGCAAATGAAAAAACCAGAAAACAACAATTTTGAAGCTTTTTTATGTATTATTAGCGAGGTTGCGGCCCAAGTTTTCATCTCTAAAATGTGAACGTCAAACTTTGAGCGCCGCTTACAAGATAGTGGCGCTCGACATTCAACGTTCACGTTTTAGAGATGAAAACTTCAGCGCCAACCTCGCTATTATGTATTTGTTATTAAACTAAACTTGCATACATTTTGTCAATACAGTTATGTAATATGTAGTAAATATTATTAGGTATTCCGTACTTAAAGAATTATATTTGCATTTACTAAATTGAATATCTAATTATTGAAAATGCCTTGAATCTCAAATAAATTATTAACAAGGTTGAGGCCGAAGTTTTCAATGAGAAAATGTGTACGTCGGACATTCAGCACTGTCTTCCTGTAAGCGCAGAAGTTTGACAATGGCGTTTGGAATGTCGAACATGATTCCGCTGACGTTCGAAACGCCATTGTCAAACTTCTATGCTTACAGGAAGACGGTGCTGCACATCCGACATACATGTTTTCGCATTGAAAACTTTGGCCTCAACCTCACTATTATTGAGTAAAGTTTTAAATTGAAATAATTAGATATACTTTTTTAAGTTACATGTTCAAAACAAATTTTGCGAGATCTCTTTGGAGGAACTAGGGGGCACACCGACTCTACTTGCTCCAGGATGCTGAATATGTAGCTACGCACTGCCCTTTGGTTCAATGGTGGGTGGCCATGGGAGATTAAGCAGCCAATATCTTTACTCTGTTTTGTTTATCTTTTGTTGAAAATAGAAGGGTTTTAACTAACTCTAAAACATATAAACTTTGTTTTAGGTAGTGAAGAAAGGCAAATTTTCTGGCCATCAGATCCTGTTCCCATGTTTGGTGAAATAACCATTATTAATGCCAACAGCCCAGCTTAACCTTTTTGATATTGTGAAAGAAAGTGCCAGCAACTGTGTGGTGATGCTAACACTGCTTCAATCATTGGCCTCATTAGTATCACTACTGGTACCGAGGCACTCTGTTCCACTGTGACAGAAACAGCCCAGCCCTGTAAATGTGTGAAGAATATCCCTAGACCAAACAGACAAATTTTTTTTTATCCAGTCTCAGATTTTTCCTGTGTGTCAAACCAGAACTAGCAATTTTTCAGACCTTAATCCTTTTTGTCCCGTGGAAACCTGGAAAAACATCATTTTTGCTCTTTAATTTTTATTTGCTTTATCAATGCTTTAAAAATAGTTTGCCATTCATGTTACGATTTTATCTTAAAAAATTTTTTTAAGGTAAAATGATGCGTTTTATAAAGATGCCAATGGTACTTAAAAAGAAATAAAAACAGTTTTTTTATTAATTATTACGGATGGAAAATTAACGGTGTGCCTATTCATCTGTTATCTCGCGATTCTCTTCCAAGTATTTTAAGATGTGAACATAAACCCAACCTTGATCGGATGGACACTGGCAACCACTTCATCTGTTTAAAACTAGTTGTATTTTAAGAAGCCAAGTCTAAATATTACAGTTGTATTCCCAGGCAATGGAATGGAAGGAAGAGAGTGAAGAATTTTTAAGAAGAGAAAGGGAAACCTACCAAAGTCCAGGCATTTCCTGCAGCTTGGTCATCAGTATCGAACAGCTGTAGAAAAAAAACAAAACAGATGAGAAAGTAATACAAAAAAAAAAAAAGACAAATAGGCAATGCTTAAAGAGAATCAATTAATTGTCCCTAAGCCAGTCTCATCCATTATTATCCACAGACTAAATCTTTTCCCTAATAAAAGTTGTTCTGTCATCAAATAATACTGCGTACTTATGTTCTTCTCCCAAAATAATTAACTTTAAATGTTTATTTTCAGACATTTCCAGTCCGATGATTCTTTGAAAGCATTGTACAAATTACAATTTTACAACATAGCAAATTTGATTGTTACAAAATCATTAGTATAAAAATAATAAATACTGTTAAATGCTTTGGACACAATGAAGTAATCACATTTCCTATATTCCAAATTCATGTTTAAATAAGATGACAACTCACCTGCTTATTCGTATTTTTCAACTATTCAAATAAGTAACAATCTAATATAAATCATTATTCTTCTTAGTCTTCACATATGATAAAGGTTCTTAAACTTTGCAAGTTCACAGTCCCCTGTGAACAGGGCCGGATTTACCAATCCAGGGGCCCTGGGCACAAATTCAGTGGGGGCCCCCTTTAAGAGTAGGCAAATTTGATGATTTAGAAAATTTACACAGAATACTTTACATAGGTATTTTTCAATTAAATTATTTTAATTTAATTGAAAACTACCTATGTAAAATTTTTTCCTGAAATTTTCCGATGTTTCATAGGTTTTTTCCAGGGTTTGGTTTTCTTTGCCTGTGGCCCTCATAATTAGGCCACACTAGGCTGTCGCAGTAATGGAGAAAAAAAAAAAAATTATGTTTAAGCATAGTTTTGTGGGGGCCCTGGACACCAGCCCCAAATGTCCCTATGTAAATCTGGCCCTGCCTGTGAAACAATTTTTCCAGTGCATTTTGCATACAAAACTAAAAACACATTAATATACAGTGGTGCCTCATATAACGTACTTAATCCGTTCCAGGTGCACGTCCGTTAATTGAAACGCATTTTCTCATAGAAATACACGTTAAAATGTCTAATTCGTTCCGCAGCATAAAATAACCGTACTGTATCATAAAAGAATGAACATGGAGTGCGTTCTTTTATTCCTCCGCGTAACTCTGCGCGAGCGACATCCGTTTAAAAATTCCTGCGGAACGCGTTCCTAAATTCCGGTGGGAGTGCGCGCCGTCGAATGGCAAAAACGGCCGCTTGTAGCAGTAAAGCACAAGCGGCCGTTGCTTGTGGAAAGCAACACAGCGTCCTCCATGGCTCAGATAGTTTCGTTTCCGGGTCCATTATGTGGTTTTATGAATGAAAATTTAGAAATTGTGAAAGCGCAAGTTAGCGCACGCGGTGATGTAAGTGTCTTTACGAATTTTTTTCGAGGCTATTTTGAATGCTCTTTCAACAAATAATCCATTTTATGGTTAAATTTTACAATTGGGACCCTTCTTTTGCCTTTAAAAGCTCATATTTTAGAATTATAGATTCCTCCATCGCGATACTATCGATAGTGCGGGCGCTGCCATCTTTCTTTCTTTCACCGTCATTCCTAAATGCCTACAAACAGCAGCGCACTCCCATAGTAGCGGAGACGCAGAGCGACCGCTATTAAAGAACGCGCCCATGGAGCAGTCACCAATTATGCCGAAAAGTCCGTTGTTCGCAGCCAGTCCATTGCTCGAGTCACGTAACGGCCAAACAGAAAGTCCGTTGTTCACAGCGTCCGTTATATGAGGCACCACTGTATTTTAAATTAGGACCAGCTGCATACTATAATAATTAAGCCTGTGGTCTCAGCTTAGCTATCAGTCAACAGCAGATCTAATAAATCTTTGTACAATTACTTCTTAAAATATGCTTTTGTGATAATCAGAATCTTCTTCTGTCCTGATAATGCACCTCAGAATATTTTGAAGTTGCCAACATATGGTACAAAGTAAAATTGCCCAGATAATCCGAGATAAAATTTTAGTTACTGTAATATTAAAATTATTATAGATATGTTCTTAAAGACACTTTTTAATATTTAAGCTTCTCAACTGTTTTGGAATCATAACATAAAACTTCACCAACTGCTTCTGATTTGCATTTATTTGATAACACAAATGTTTTCAAATAAATGCAAATACAGGCTTTCTTCCGGTTATGATTTTGTTCTGCTGAATGTGTTTTCCATTTTTTCAGAATCATTTGTATAAAAACAAATGATGGAATGGAACAATGATGGAATGTTTTGTTTCTGGTTGAGAATTACTAAGAGAAAAGATCATAAAAGATCTTTTCTCTTAGTAATTCTCAACCAGAAACAAAACATTCCATCATTGTCCTCCCAATCATAAAGCTCTCTTCTGCACTCAGATGGTCATTTTGAAGCTTGTTATGTTAATTATGGCTGAGGCTCCTTCAGGATTGTCGTGTTGTTCCCTTATCCAAAATAACATCACCACCTGGGAATTGTTAACAGTGTTCAATCCTCTTCATTTTTTTTGTGTCTTAGGAACCTGTGACATTAGAAACGTGTTCAGAAACATTAAAATTCATTACCACACAATTTTATTGTACTTATGTTGTATTGGTTTCTGTTCTTATATCAATTTTATTCTTCTCTCTAATAATTGGCAAATACAATATATTTACCAGTCATACTGCTTTTCCTTCTTCCTGGAAATATAAAAGAAGGTCTAGTTGAAGAGATTCTGTGTCCTAGATTTTCCAATGCTCTCTAACAGGACACACAGCATTATGGCATAGAAACAAATACAGTAATATTTATTTTTTAATTTGGATAATCCAGTTTCTCACCTGCTTAAAAATTTATATGGAAGTTGATGGATTAGCACAAATTCCTTACTGACAAAAATCAACAACTTCTCTTCATTTTCATCAAACTCCAACAATACATCAATACTGATTTCAACCAAAAGATAATCAGACTTCATCCTGGCTGGATATCAAGGTTGTCCTAATGCTACATTTTAATAGTTGTGGAATTACTACATTCATTGCAAAACTAAAATCACAGCTTTTTCCACACTCCATTCATCAATTCTTGCAATCTCAAATTGACAATTGAGTTGTGAAAACTTCAATATTTTGTCTAAAAACTAATTAAAACTTGAAACACCATTTAGATACAAAGAAACTACCATCTAGCCAAACTGGAAAACTAGCCAAAGTCAAATGAACAAAATGTTTCCAATAAAGTCTTATTTTTGTCTTTCTTAACAAGTAGCTTGAGTTTTCTTTCTTTTCAAATATAGTATTTTGAAAATAAACTTGTTGAAATTCAGAACTGTGAAACATTGAAATAATGTAAAAATCTCATGTAAAAGAAAAACACCATGGGCGTGCATGTAGAAGCTTACTGTGCATCCACTTAAACATCTATCTGGGAGCAAAAGAGATCTTTCTGGTATTGCACGAATGTATGTATATGTGATGCATGCTTGTTCCAGCAATGAAATAACTAAAAGAAATCAATTTAAGACAATTTAGCATAAATTACAAATCTCTGATTTTTAAAGGATAAAGACAACATTGCAGAATTCATGCAAAAAAAAAGGAGCTTTAGTTTGTTAGAGAATGTGTTTGAAATAACTGCCTTCATGGCAAAGACACAAATAATCAAGTGTGACATTATATGGGTGGCAAGTAGCACTTCCATTGTCACCATTTCGCATGCATATTGTATGTCTCTCTCTAGTTTGCCAATGTTGCATAGTACCATTATGTACAAATCATATGCAAATGATTTTGGGTAATCCTGTGATAAAAATCCAGAAGGGTTGGTCCTGGAGAATGGACCTTGGAATGGGACAGAATCAGCCCATCTGGCAATTGTCAGACTGCCTGTGAGCCACTGATGCAACATTGTCAAGGAACAAGGCAATGTGCCATCTCACCAGAACCTAATCCAATGCAGTCGAGCTAGTGGCAAGTCATCAAGCAATCATATTTTGAACATTCAGATATCAATCTCTGTTTAATTAACTTTTCCAAAAATGAATGGACCAGTAAATATACATTGTTATCTATCACCTATGCAAATTTCATGAATTATTTTTGCTGTGAATATTTATTATAATGTGTTATTAATTAGCTAATTAATTGTGCAATTGTATTTTTATGAGAATTTTTTAATCAAATTAATTAAATTGTTCTAAACTTCTATTTGACCAATTTGACATCGGTAAAATTTTTAAAAATGCTATTGGATGTTTTCTATGACATCAGTAGGTTTTTTGTTTTTTTATTCAGTAGAATTTTTTTTCCATACTTTTTTTTTGGGTCCCGCCGTATTTCAATAGCATAAAAATCGAAAATTTTGTGTTATATTTGAATAGATGTGGTTAACTAGTTCCCCTCCTGCTTTAAACTGATCTTCCCGAGACATACAAGAATATCCTGGGAAAGCAGTCACCAGCTGTTCTCAAGCTCAACCCATTTGTAAACAATGTAGACTGCATGTGTGAATTTTCACATGCTGTCAAATGAAAGAACAACAATCCTTGCAGCTATATTTATCACAAAAAGCAGCTTTTTAAGATTATTTTTAATTTTTTATACAGTTTTGCTATATAAACAATTTTTGGGGGTATTTATTTCGCAGCAATTTTTTTGGCTGTCAGATTTGCTTTTAAGTGAAAATAATTATTTAATATTAAAAATAAAAAAATGACATGCTTCTCAATCAACACAAGTAAGTCTTAGGCATCAGTTTAGATATTTCCAAGGCATTTGACAATAGGGTTTATACAAAAACCAACTTTTTAAAACACCAGTTTTCGAAACTCAACTTTTCTACGAAACTGATTTTCAAATTTTTACTCAAAAGAAGGAAATAAGAGATATTTACAACATGCCAATTCCAAGCTAGACATTTAGGTAAAATGCACTCTGTGTCACATACATTGATCTGCCTGGTAATAAATGTTGTGATAGTTGTGACTCCATTCCAGGAAAACAATGATTCATCAATCCATAAAATGTACCAAGTTGCAACTTGCAGTGCCATAGATTTAATATTGTGTTGCATCACTTGAATCAACATGCAGCATCTTTTGCATGTCATGTCAGTTACAGATGGCAATGGAATTGGTGCATGTTGTGGCGATATAATATATCTGGTGTATTTGTATTTGCTAAAGTCCACACCTAATTTAATCTAACCAATGCTGGAAAGATCATTTTTTCCCCTGGATAGATGTTTAAGTGGATACCCTGTATATGTTTTATAGAATGTCACATCATTAGTATTTTCATAATATAGTAATAATTATAACAATAGCAATAAAAATTTCTAAAAGAACAAACAATTTGAAATTTTTACCGAGAGCAAATCTGATGGATCAAGGTTTATTTGTTCTCCAGAGAGTTGATTATATAACCAATTTAATTCATTGTCAACATGATCAAGATGTTCTGTAAATGAACTTCTGAAAATAGAAATAGCTTTCATAAGTCAAAATATAAGTATTCATAATTTTAAAAGACCTAAGAAGTTTTCAATAATAAAATTTTGTTTGAGATATTAAAATTATAATATAAATATGATAATTAACAATTATTCAACTTCCAATAAACAACTTACATAAAATCTCAAAAACCTGACAAATTAGTCCAGCAGTTGTTGAAATTATCACCTTTCTAATGCTTTCCACCTACTCTTAAGATCATCACAGGAAATTAAATTACTGGAATGCTCAATTAATTACAGCAAAATTTTAAAAATGTATTTGATTTGAATGAACATTTCAGTATTCAAATTTCCAGATGAAGACCTCCAGAGTAGGTCAAAAATTTAGAAAGCTGATAATTTTGACAACTGCTGGACTAATTTGTCAGGTTCGTAAGATTTTATGTAATAGATATGATAATTTTTATTTCTTTAAAAAGAAAACCTACTTTGATAAATTTTCTATTTTAGGAATAGATTCTAAACTTGATGCAGCTACTTCTTCACTTTTGGCAATCTCCGTACTCTTATTCGGCATCACTTTTGTTTCGGAAGGAAGACTGTCTGCAATTTTGACATTGTCGATCAACGTATCACCAGAAGCCATTGAGGGAGACTCAGATAGCATCTTTTGATCGGCATTTGTTTTTTTTGTCACCAAGTTCTCAGGATGCAATATTTCCAAAAGTTGAGAATCTACTTGATTTGGATTAATTAGACTGTCACTAAAAAAAATAGCAAAACAGTAAATGACAAAAGTAAAAGTAATTAAACAACAGTTAATAATAAATTGTCCTTCAACAAAATTATTTACATTAATCTATTTATTCTAGAGTAGAGTAAAATAAAAAAAATCAAAATCAATATTCACTGAGATATCGTAAAGGTTTGCAAGACTTAAATGTCAAAATTTACAGGTTAAAATTTTCTAAGTCACAACATAATTTAGGGTGAATAAAAACACCTCAATATCTGAATGATTACACAGGTCTGCAAGTAAAAAACTGCATGGGATTTTTATACATTTTCTTATAGATTTCAACTTGGTAAAAACCAAAAAAATATCAAAAAAAATTCCATCTTGTCAATTTTTTTTTTGTTACACTCAAGTATTTGTTTGTATTTAGCATAAAATTCCTAGTTAACTTAAAATTTAGTTTCTTTTTTCTTTATTTAAAAAATGGCCTTAAAATAGAGACTTCTCACATTAATTCTATCAATTATAGCTGAACTTGGCAATAAATAAATAAAAATGTCAATGGTTGAAGAGAATAGTGGTAGGGGAAGGTGGGTTAAGTAGCTTTAGCATTAGGAGGAAGGTCACATGATCATGTAGAAACAGATTAAAAGTTAATAGTGAATAATATTACTGGTGAGATTGAGCATGTTTCGACATGTTATCCAGAATACTAGGAATAAATATAAACAACCTGCTGTTGGATTAGATCATGTTTCAACAAGCTAAATAAGTTTAATATCTCGCTGGCCATCTAATGCCACATTCAGTTTATATCCAGCATTCGAACGCTACTGTGCTTGTATTTTTATTCCAGACACCTCCTCACAATTTTGTCAGAATGGCCTAGGTGGTATGATATTCGGTGAGACGACCATCCATCTTCTCTCAACCTGATGATCCTTCCCCTCTCAAACTTGGTTAATTGTTCATACGGTCTTCAATTGTGATGTAAAGGCATCTCTAGTGATGCAGTGTCCCTCTGCAGCAAATAAACTACAAACAAGATGCCTCTGCATGCTTTTTTTATAGACCAAGCTGGACACAGTTTAACACCCTCTGCTAGCATTACACAAAGAAGCCATCATGCTAAAACTTTAATGATTTTCATATTTACTTGAGTCTTATCTGCATGCTAAGTTTCACAGCGATATGACAACTCCTTCTTGGTGTGCTTTTTATGGCAATGAGTATACATGAAGACTATTTTTATAGGAAAGATACTAATAAGAAATTAAATTAAAATTAATAATGATGAATACCAAGAATATTTAATTTTTAAATTAAAGATTTTCCAGAAATTAATAATACAAAAATTAAAACACAAATTCAGTTAAATAATTTCATTTTGTCATGAGAAAGATATTAATATCTTAATGAATCTATGCTACACATCCACAAGAGCCGAATTATCGGGCTAGAGTTGGCTATAATAAATAAATAATTAATAAGACAATTTGGCACTAGAGCTCGGCGTTAGGCGCCATCTCTTACTAAACTTAATAATTATAATTAAATTAAATAAATAATTTTAATAATTTGGAACTGGAGGAAAAGAAATCGGCCCGAAGCGGGACTTGAACCCGCAACTTCTGCGGTAGCGTAACTGGTAACGTGTCTGCACGGATAGCAGAAGTTGCGGGTTCGAGTCCCGCTTCGGGCCGATTTCTTTTCCTCCAGTTCCAAATTATTAAAATTATTTATTTAATTTAATTATAATTATTAAGTTTAGTAAGAGATGGCGCCTAACGCCGAGCTCTAGTGCCAAATTGTCTTATTAATTATTTATTTATTATAGCCAACTCTAGCCCGATAATTCGGCTCTTGTGGATGTGTAGCTTTGTAACGGGTTAGTCGTTATTTATTTATAATGAATCTATAAATGTACAAATTTTATAAATCCCGAAGATGTTCTTACAGCATTGACTATTTGAGTGTAAGGAATTATCAATTGTATATAATGAATTTAATTGCTTTTGAGTAATATGAATAGAATCATGGATCATATTTACTTTTTAATCAATAAAAGTTGTTCTAGTACTTCCATCTTTACATTACATAATCTGTTAAGTAAGATTTTTGTAAAACTTTCCATCTTCCAGGGATATGTTACTCTTAAAGAGATTAAAAAAAACTAATGAATGATGGTGTGAGGAGAGTTTGTGTGGGGTGTGTGTGTGTGTGTGTGTGTGTGTGTGTGTGTGTGTGTGTGTGTGTGTGTGTGTGTGTAAACAACAATTTCAAATTTATAACTTACAATAAAACCTAATATAATATATTATAGTTAGTAGTATATAGATATATAAATTTACGTACGGTGACTGTAGTGGTTCCAATATATTTAACTCTTCTAATGTTGCTGTAGGATTCACATTAGTATCAAAAATTGAAGACATTGCACTATCTACAAATTCAACAGAACTTTCAGCATTTTTGGTCTGCGATGACGAAGAACAAGAAGCTTCGTTTGTCGGAGAAGAAAGTAGATTTTCATTGTCTAAGTGATCGGTGACATCTCGAATAGTAAGACACTGCTTTTCCTTTTAAGTTAAAAATAAAAATTAAAACTACGAAAATGTAACAAAATTTTGTACTGTAATATGTTATTTAATTCAACAATCACTGCTAATTTTATTAAAATTTATCAACTTAAATGAGATAATGTACATATTTTATATTAAATATTTCTGTTAGCATTTTTACCAAATATAAACAAAATCTATAAATTTTAAAAATTATAAGAATTTAAACTTAATCATATTTTGTTCTTTTTTATCTCAGCCAGTGTTAAAAGCACAAAATTGCATGCATGTCCCAAACAAATCAATCCAGACATGCCTCACTTAACAATCAAGACTTGGAGCTGGCACATCATTTTAAGTTTTTTTAGTTTTTTACCAGCTTCATAGTCATTTATAATAATCATTTTCATCTCAAGGTTGATAGTCTTCCTTCAACCCTTGGTACTTCCTCTAGGAGAAATCATGCTCTTTCTTTTCACTGGCATCTTGTAACTATGGGATGCATAATAGAATACACTTATAAACAAAATATGTAGCCTTGAAGATTGCAAGTGCTTCATGTATTAAATACTGACCAACTGCAAGAATGAGACTCACACTGAGAAAGGGGATTCCCCACACTGGAGAGCTGGTTGTAAATCTGAGTGCAAACAGGTAGGGCATTAAGTGAGACATGACCATATTTCCAAATTTAGTCTTCCAATTAAATGAAATGCAAAACTTATTCTATTGGATAGTAGTTTTAAGCTGTGGACAAACAAAGTAATTCTAGTTGACAAAATAATAATAATAATAATAATGTAGTTATTTTATTAACATTATAAATTAAAATGAATATGTAAGATTAAAAAAAACAAAATTTTTTTTTTACTGTACCCAAATTGTTGTAAGTTTTGCAGAATTAATTCAAATTCTGGCCAAACACATTAAACTGTAGAGCATTCATAATAGTATAACATTAACTTTCTAATAGGAATTTAAAAAACTGTTATTCAATATTGTCTTAAATAATCCATATATAAACACCATATGTCCTTGCTTCTAAGATAAAATCTGATTTCAAATTCACGATAAAAAGTTTTTACTCCAAAAATACTTGTAAGAATTCAATTTTATTAAGTAACAAGTTAAAAAAATAATAGAAAGTTACAATAGAACAATAAAAGTTAGTAATGTCATTAAACAAGTAATGTCTCTTAAAGTGCATATTTTAAATATTATTTTGTTGCTGAAGTTTAAATTAAATGCTTGTTAATGGTGATGTTCACTTGAATTAATGTGAACACCAAATAGAGTATATAAAAACACCTACTGTACTACCGATTAAGACATCATTGCCTCTCTTTTATCCATTTTTGTTAATCTAAAGTAAAGTGTATCTTAGAATTGAGAAATTAATTTCATAAGTTTTAACATATCTTAATATCTACATGCCTTTCTTACCAACACAAATTTATTTAAAAATTAACATTTTTCAAATATTTTAATCTGTCATTGTCATGCTTAAATCTAGGAATGCATGTGCAACTTTCTGGTCACAAGTATGAAACATCATAAAGAAAATTTCAAAAAAATCCAGGACAAAATATATTTATATAAAATACATTTTAAAAATACAAAATATTAAAGACTAATATGAATAAATTATTCTTGTCATCCTCTTCGTCATCACAGGAACTGATTTACATAAACATAGGCAGGGAAAGTAGCCTAAAAGAAAAGTCAACTTCAACAGTGTGGATCATGTTCCTGTGACAATGAAAGAGGATGACAAAGAATAATTTATTTCTATTAGTCTTTAATATTTTGTATTTTTACAATGTATTTTATATAAAAATGAAACAGTTTTTAATACGAATGTGCACATAGGCTGCCAAATAATTGCAACAATTAAAAAGATGCAACCAGACCTATTTTTAGCCTAAGAATATACATGCAATTTTCTTTTGTGCCTATACAAATTCTTTGTCTCATCTGAGGGGGTCTGCTTTTCTTGCAGCATATGGTGCATTAAAAGTGTATAGTTTCTAATAATAAAATAAGTCAAAATTCTACATCCTAAAATGTAGAACTTAGAATCAACCATATGCAATATTTAAAAATAACAAAAAGTTAACAAATACAGCTTTTTTACTTAGATATTGCAAATGATAAATACATATAAAATCACAATTAACTTATATATATATTTTGAGTCTAAACTTTAACACTTTAATATGTAATGATGTCAATACAGCATTCTTTATGCATTGAATGTTACTTTTTACATCAGTCTAATTAATAGTTTCTTTCTTGACTAAGCTTAAAAATTTCAAACAGTTCTATGTACTTGGCTAGGATCAGATCTTTTGTGTTTTTATCATGGTTGCTCTGTTTCACAATATTGTATTTTCACATAGCAAATGCAACAATAGCTAAGATGTAGTCCTCTCTTTATTCACTACTATCACATTGTAGATCTTTAAAAGTTAAAATTAAAGAAGTACCCTTGACAGAACCTGTGAATTCCTGCTGGCTATTGTTCCACTCATTTTTCTTTGTCTTTCCTGAATATCTGATTTTTAAATGTAACTTAGTTGTATACTATGTTGCTAGTTCCTCAGAACAATACAGTATATATATACAAGGTGGTTTGTCAGTTTTATATAGATATCAATTTTTATGACTTTATATATATTATACAGTATGAATAGTGTAATCTGAATGAGATGATTTAAAAATGCTTTGGTATCAGTTCTAGTGGCATCAAACATTATCTAGGCCTCTGGCATGACCTCTTTTGTGTGCTCAAGAGAATTCATATTGGGTGCATAATTCTTTTAACGTGGTTTCTAACATTTGCAGATTAATTTTTCTGAATTCTTCAGAGATTATCATCCTCAAGTCATCCAGACTTTTAGGTCATCGTGTATAGGCAATATTCTTCACAAACTCCCACAGAAAACTGTCAATTTAATTTTTAAATATAGTACAATTAATTCTAAGTTCTATATTTTAGAATTTGAAATTCTGATTTACTTTATTCTTAGAAAGTACTGTATATATTTGCAATGCGTCACATGCTGAAGTTAAGCAGACCACTCCCAAATGAGGCACAAAAAAATGTGTAAAACCCAATGATTGAATAAGATATTCAAAAATGTTAATTTTAAATAAATCTGTATTAGTAAAATTAATATATTTTCTTGAAATTCAAAATAAACTTGAGTAAATAACTGGTTATTTATATAATATTACTTTCTCAGCAGTTAAAGAATACATCATAGGGAAACTATGATAGGGTAGATGTACCAGTTCTGGCCAAAAAACAAATTTAACTAAAAATATAATCACAAATGAAACAAACTTTTATTGTTAACTGTGTGAACAGTTAGCAATAAAAGTTTGTTTCATTGGACAGATTTGAATATGTGGTGATTATATTTTTAAGTTAAATTTGTTTTCTGGCCAGAACTAGTACACTGGTCAAAACTGGTACATCTACCCTAATTGGTCAAATTTTGACTCTCCAGGAATCCAAAAATGTAAAACAACTCTTACAAAATTCTGTGTCTGTTTGTCTGTGTTGTGTGCACACAATGGGTAGCTCTTTTATATTTTATCTCAGGAACCACAGGAACTTTGGTTCATATCATCCTGAGATATAATGCAAATTTTGAAGCTTGGCAGGGTTATTTCTATACACGCAGCATTGATGCTATTAATTAAATTTGGTAATTAAAAGTTGAGAGGTGGGTAGATAGAGGGAGGGTCATGTGTCATATCTCAAGTAAAGTGAAACTTAATAAGGTTTTACTCGTTACTGCCATATACATTTTTTTAGAAACACACTCCTACCACCAAAAATAAGCATCTATCTTTTTAATAAAATCTCCTAACAGACAGCACTGCACACAACTTTACCTCTGTAAATTACAAGTGCCAGAAAATCAAGCAAGAGCTCTTGCCAACTTGTTTTTCCTCTTTTATGTTCCCAGACAAAGCTCCTACATTAATAAAAAAATTGAACTGAAGATATTTTATTAGTACTTACTGGTAAGTTATCATCTCTCTTTTGCTTTTTCTGAGATACTAATTGATCATCATCAACTTCTTTTCCTTCCTGAATCATCAATGGCAAGCTTCTTTTGACAATTTTTCTCCTGTTGGAAGTTGGTTGTATTACAGTCAGTAGAAACTGGATTAGCTATAAAAATAAATGGCAATGTCAATTTCCAATTTTAAACCAAAATATACCATCACACTAACATATTTTATGATACAACAGACTTTTGTTAAAACTAATATCATAAAAAGAAAGTTCACAATTACTCAGGGGTGTGGATTATTCATGCATGATATATATACATCACACAAAGCCTGATATAAGCCACCTATCTAACACTTGGTTCATTAAAGGCTAATGTTGCAAAAGTATAAGTTTTCAGACTAGCTCAAAAATATCTTTTATGATATAATTATTAGCCTAATATCATAGTGTTTATTTGGAAATAATAGTTTTACATATATACATTAATAAAACTCCAAATTAACATAAAAGTGAAAGTGAAATATTAACAAAGGTAAGAGAGAAACTGGAATTTCATGTTCAAATCACATACCTTTCTATATTCTAGAAAATAAAGCTTTATTTAGCTAATACTTTTGGCTTCTTTGCTAAAAACATCCTTGAGTTACACCCACACAGAAGAGAATGTTTGTTAAAACATATCTTCAAAAACTAAACATTATGTAATAGAACATGTATGTTTAAAAAGGAGAATGTAAAATGTACATTGAAACAGACAAATATAATGTTTCAGTGCCATGGCTCTTTTTCTTTAGTATTGTATATTAATGAATGTTATCTGAATATTTGAATTGTTATGTTGAATTTGTTTGAATTGTTGTATTTGAAAATGTTCCATTGTTGAATACACATTGAAACAAATGTTCTCCTCTTTAGATATACATATTTTATTTCAAAATGATTGATTTTCGAAAATAAGTTCTAAGCAACATTCACTTCTGTATGATGTAATCAAACAGGTTGAAGTTAGTTTAGATTAGTTATACAAAATTTGATTTGTCAGGACAGAAAGGTGTTTGTATATGATTTGAGTCAAATTGTCAAAATAAAAGAAATTGTTTTCAGTAACTAAATGCAAAGCTTCCCTTATGTGTAGAAGTGTAGAATTTAGACATTGATTAGGAATGTGTTGGCTAATATGATCGCAACAAAGAGAGGAACCGAGCAATATCATAAAACGACAGCAATTTTGGGTATAATCAAATGACATTGATCAAAAGAATGTAATAGGCTTTGGCTTTGTTTTCTGTTGTATAAGCTACAGTTTATACAACAGAAAACAAAGTATAATAGGTTCTTTTGCATGTGGTCTTCAGTCTCCAATGACAAAGCAATTACATAGAGGAAATTAGAGTGGAATGAAAAAAAGAGATGTCTTAATAGTCCATTGTACTTTGTGGGCTTTTGCCTCAAAAATCTCAGGCAGACAATATTAAAGAAGGTTGACATCTAGTCCCGGGTGAAGGTAGCAGATCAGCAAAAAGATAATCCCTTTTGCCTTGTTGGAGTACAGAGAAGGATCTGTGGCAAGGCAGATTGAATGCAACTGCGACAAGAAATTTTATGCTCAAGCAAGAAAGTCTTGTTTACAAGTCACAAACTGCAAATTAATAATGCAAAAAATAGAATATAGCACTTTTAAGCTTTGTTTCCACATCACAGAATGTTTCGTATATCTCATTTAATGCATATTAAATGAGATACAGTAGAGCATTGTTTATCCAAATCAATTGGGGACTGGGGTTGTTCAGATAACTTATTTTTTGGATAACTGATTATGTATGAAAAAATATATTAACTTATCACATGCTGAAATTTCTCTCTATTGTGTGTCACTATGTGTTGAATTTTTGTCGATGTTAAGTCTAGCCTAACGTAAATTCTTTAAAATAATAATTGTGGTTATTGTATCGTTAAAAATTATTTCTTTATTTTGTACAAACAAAATAAATATATTGAAAAATATAAAAACAAAAAAATTGAATTTTGGAAGTTAATCTAGTATCAAAAACCTTTGATTCAGCACGACACAGTCTGACTGGAATGCTTTCAGTTAACCGACATTTTGGTTGATCAGTTTTCGGATAAATGACACACTACTGTATTTTCTTATTAAAGATTGCAGCATTACTTCTTGCTGCCTGCAGATGGCTTTGCTTGGTCAGCCATATTCAGCAAATGAAATCAACAAGGTAGCTAAGGAGACAAATTCCGACTTTTTGACAATTTTCAACAATTTGTTGAAAATTATATATATATATATTGATACTAAGTAATTTGCTACTAGAGGTAGACATTAGGCATCATCTCTTATCTAAATTAACAATTATAATTTTTAAATAATTTATGAACTAATTTAGAATCATTTTCTTCTAGATGATTCTAAATTATTTAATAAATTAGTTAAAAGTATATATCAAACCAAGTTATGCTCCTCTGTACATTCCATCATGGTCTAATGACCCTTACAAGTGTAAACTTTCTGCATTCAGAGCACTGCTTGGAAGAGCCTTTTTGTATTATTCCAATATGCAGAACGGCTTAAAAGAAATTAGTAGAATTAAAGAAATCGCAACAACTTTAAGGATATAAAACATCCACTACAGAAGAGCTCATCAGGAGTTATGAAGAAAAAAACGATGAGTCTCCAAAAATCAACAACAGAATCAATAAACTCACAATACAACAAATGATTGGGAGACACCATAAATAAGTTGGCAACTTACAAAAATTCAAGGATAGTTTACAAAAGAGCTCTTAATATTTACAACTTACTGAGGAATGATAAAAGACAAACTAAGGAAAAAACAACAAACTGGAGTATACAAAATACCTTATGAAAATCAACAGATCCAAAAAGATTACATTGAAGTCACAAAAAGAAACTTTATGGTACAACTCACTAAACACAAGTACAATGTATAAAAAGGCCACAATAATACAATTTTAGCAGCAATGTCACAAGAGAAAGGTTCTGTTATAAAGTACAAGGAAGCAAACATTATTAAAACAGTATGTTCTCTAACAATCGCTATGAATATGAAAAAAAAAAAAAATATACAATATCAAGGAGAAGTGCCTTAAATGCAAACACATTACCTACAGCTTGGAAATATATCATTGAACAAAGATTAGGACATGAAAACCCCAAAATATGTTCCCCCTACAAATCATATTTGACTTTTATGTTAAACTTTCATAGTTTTTGTTTTTCTTAATTCCATTTTTATTTGTATTTTGTTAGCCTTATATATGTATTAAGTTTATATTTATTTATTGTTAAGCTTATATTTTTGTAACTTATTTAATTTGTTTAACTTTAAATTTGTATTTAGACTACTTCAAAAGTTAAAATTTAAATGGCATGTTCTATTTGAGAAACATTTTCTAAAATGGATTTAAAAACCTGATGATGGCCTATGGCAGTAGGCTGAAAACATTGGTTAATAAAATTCTCTCAGCAAATGCTTAGGTGTTGTACTAAGTTTGTAATCTATATCTTCTGAGTTCTTCCAAACTACATTCAGACCATTGTATCAATTAAAAGTAGATTTAATTATAAATATAAAATCTATTATAACGGAATAGAAGTAGAAAGGAAGTGGCAAGTCCAGAGAGATCTATGCCATCAAACTGTGATTCAAGTTGTGATATTCTTAAACTACCACAGGAAGTTTGGACAAATTTTATGAAAAATAATCTTACCTGTATTATTTGCTTCACCTGCATTACAAATATCTTATGATTTAATATTTAAACAATTTATATTAATTAAATTATTCATTTAAAATATCCTAATTCATTAAAATTCCCTTGTATTATTCTCATTATCATGTATAAATGATGCCACAAATGGCATACAGCTTCGCTATTCCAAATGATAAAAAAAAAAAAGCTTAAAAAATTATCCACACATTTAATTTTGTGGATTTATGTATTAATTATCAGTTATTTAAATGTATGCTCATTGCCATAAAAATTAGCACACCAAGGAGGAGTTGTCAGAATCTAACAAAATTGTACATGTGTGAGTATAATGTGACAAACAATGTGAAAAACAAATGATATAAGTAAGTGATTACAAAATGAAAGCAAAAAAATCATGTATTGCACAAAAAACTACAAACAAAAGGAGGTTCTAGTATCCTGTTGGATCACCTCTTGCGTGAATACATGATGTGATATAGGCAAACATAGAGGCATGCAGGTGCCATATTGTGTCCTGCATCATCTTGATTCTCAGTTGCTGCAAGTGGTCCTCTAGTTTGGCCAAATTCCTAGGCCAGCGATTCTCAACCTTCTTAGCTCCGCAACCCCCCAAATAATAAATATAAATAAAATTAATACTTTGCAACCCCCCACCCAAAGAAATAACAGTAAGCCTTACTATTACTAATTGAATTTTGACTGTAATTATAAATGGAAATTTTTAAAAATATTATATAATCACATTGCACTAATTTTATACATTAAGAAAATACCAACAGTATAAAATATGTAATACAACTATTCCTATTATTTTATGTCGCTGCATTTATAGTGACGGGTATGAACATGCATGTATGACGTGTATATACATGGAGCAATTTACAAGTTCCAACTTGATGTGTACTGTACATGCTCTTTGTAATTTGACCCACGTATGGAGAAAATTTTAAATGAAAAACAAATGCAACCATCAAATTAATTTCTTTTCTTTACATGTGTACTTTATTGTAAGTAAAATGTTTATAAGTTTATAATAAATGATTTTTCTCATAAAGTGATTTCGTTATTGTCTTGCGACCCCCCAGGTTAAGAAACACTATCCTAGGCTGTTCAACCTGGCATCCCAGACAAGTTTGATCAACAACAGATCAGAGAACAGGGCAGGCTGGGGAAGTGTGGCAATGTGGCAGAGGAGGTTCTGTGACACCCTTGCTGTGTGTGCTCGAGCACTGTCCTGTTAAAAAATGAATGTTGGAAGCCCTGCCACAAGAGGCAACACATGTGGCTATAGGATGTCGCTGGGCTGTCACGGTCCCTTGGATCACTACTACAGTGGTAAATAAAACTTTACAGACAAGCAAAAATCCCACCTGAACAACTAACTTAATTAAAATTATTAGTTCAATCATGTTCATATGCTTTAAAAAAGTAAATCAATAGGTTTATACAATAATGAAAGGATAGCAATGACAGACTTCAATGCCACCCCACAAGCAAGAGAACTTCACAATCTACAAGGAATTTAAATTTTAGACATACAATCAAATTGTTCATTAGTCTTGAAGTTTGTAAGTCAAATATTCAGTAGGGTAACATTTTGTAAGTTAAACATAGGTAGGGTAGTTCATGTAAATACTTTTTAAAGTGATAAATTTTTATATTCTTGATGATGAACTTATATCAATAAATAAATTCAAAATATTATAAACATGGTTATGTGACTTTGTCACTTTTTTAATACAAATCAAATACATTTCAGTATGAAGTGGGTTATTTACACAATTTTTAATATACTATACACCAGGGATGAGCAACCTCTTTCTATGTAAGGGCTGCATTTCAAAACATTTGAACTGACATGGGTCACATACAAGAGAAAAGAGGGGGAAAAATGCCAGTAAATCATAATTATTTATTCATATATAATTATAAATTAGCATAGGTATACTTAATTTAGCTTCTGGAACTGACGTGAACAGAATATATCGAAAATATTTGGTTAAATATTAGTCACTGCTAGTTTTAAATTAGTTTTTATGTGAGTCTGTTAGCTGGTTTCTTGTTTTAATTTTTACTAAATTCATTGTGGGAAAAACTATTCACATACATAAGTTGTAGAAAATAACATTTGAATTTTTGCTGACTATTCCTTAAGCTGGGAAATTGATATATTTATTCATATTTCATGTGACACTGGCTGCAGGTTGCCCATCTGTTGTACACCTTCATTTGATTAAACATTATATTTACATTTAAATATATTGCTGGCCATAAAAAATGCAACACTAAGAAGCAAGAGATATCAAAGCCAAATGTCTAAAAATACATAGTATATGTTACAAGAATGAAACCATTAATATGAGTTGATTAGACTTCCAGAGTATGAATTATTCAGAATCGCATGTAGCCACAGTAGACAGCAATAACTACTGCTCATTTTGGCAATAACAGAATGAGATGCCAAATGTGTGCTTAAGTAATGTTGGTCCTTACATATTTGACATGTAGCCAAAGCTGTTCTGTAGTAGCAGCCAGTGGTGTCTGGTATGCTAGCTGTTGAGAGTTCATTTACTAAATGTGGTGTATGGAGAACAAATCCAGTGAATGCACTGGCCAAGGAAGAAGCAAAACATGGTGGCTATCCAGGAACTACTGGACATTGAGTACCAAATGTGGTTGCTCACTGTTGTATTGGTAAATGGCACAAGAGAGGCTCTCAAGGTAAAGTACCACCACAGGCTCCAATACTGTTTTTTTGTGGTTTTAGGCTCTTTACCACTCAGAGAGCACAAAAAGGCCAGAGTGATATTTTTAGACGGGTGTCTGTGCTGGTTAGTAGGTGGTGTCCCAAAGAGGGCTCATCACTGTCCCATATAGGGCTCATAAGAAAAAACTGGTTCCTTGTGAGGGCTCATAGATTTTATTCTGTGTGTTATGTGTTTATGTAGTGCTTATTACTTACCAGTTTTAATAATAAATACAATAATAATAGTTGTATAGGAAAGTTGCAGATTGCATGTTGTAACCGAACCAAAACCTAACCTGTCTTCTGGATTAATCAAAGCTACTGAGGAAGAAAGAGTAGCAGCGAGTAATTCAATGATAACAAAGTCCAGCAATTTTGAATAGTAATTTTAAGAGGAAGAAGTAAAATACTCCATTGGAGTAAGAGCTTACTGCCTTCCGGGAGGACTTTAGAGGGGAGCTGGCTCCCATTTGGGCAAAAAGGCGGAGGAACCTGAGAAAACTCCTTCCAGCAAGCTGGGAAAAGCTTACATAGTAATTTTAATGAATGGTTGTAATAACATGGTGCTGGGGCTCCAATACTTTCTTTATGTAATGCTAGCTGGACATGGCAAAGCATTACGTATGCCTCATTGAGCCTATCATCTTAGTACCATCAGAAACATTCACACATCATGGTGTTTCATACTGAAGTGGAATTCTTCTAAAATAAATGATGTAACCCCATTTGCCTATCTAAAAATGATGTTCCTGATACCATTGCAGTTTTAAATGCCTATGTTGTAGTTAATGGCAACCAAAGCAATGAGCACCTATAAAAAAAAATACCACACTGCTACTGACTAAATCTAATACTGGTTGATGTGTAAAACTAAACTGTCGAGCTAAGGTGTTTAAAATGGCTATATGATCACTTAAAGCCACATGCACATGTCCATCCTGCTATTCATTAGTGACAGAACCATAAAGAACTTTCACATCCAAGTTTGTTCTGTTCCTTTTCTACTCACCGACACCATTTTCTCATCAACCCTGCCACATTCCATCAAATGCAAGCACTGATTTCTCAAAAGGATAATCTAAAATCTTTCCCATAATCTCAGTTCTTCCCCAATCAAAGCCTGAAACTTTATCATACAGTTTGCTGCTCTTCAATGGGGCATACTTAATTATTTCTGTAAGCAAAAACTGTAATGTACAATTTGCATGTTTCCTATGTTCTAATCAACTTGTAAATTTTGGGTCTATTTGATATAATCTTCTTGGTGTTGCATTTTTTATGACCAGCAGTGTAAACAATAAGTATATTGTAGGAAAATATAATGTACTCAATAATATATATACTTTAGCAACTATTTGTTGTTGTTTTGCATGCTTCTGTCTAAGAAAGGCAATTTCTCTCCATAATGCTTCATTTTCTTGTGTCATGGCTGAGAGTAAGGAATTGACACTCTCTTGTCTAACTTGAAGTACTTTTACATCATTAAGTATATCTTGAATGGTGTCAGAACTATTACTGATTGTCTCTCCCGATTTCATATTCGAAGACTATAAAAACAAAGAAAAAAAACATGCTATAATACATACTTACAAACATAGGTGTAAAATATATATAAAACTTACAGATGTTTTCCTTTTTATATACGAAAGTAGTTCTTTTCTTTGTTTTGTAAAACATGGATGATAAAATTCTATTTCATCATTTTCTTTCTTCAAACTAGACCTTGTTACATTGGTTACTTTCCGAAATCCATCTATCAACAAAACAATATACTTAGTAAGATGCATCCACATTAGTAAAAATTTGCATTGTATCTGGCAAAAAGTTTTGTGCATGCAAACAAATTTTCACAAGTGTTGACATGCATGTCACACAGAAATGCACACAAGAATTTTTGCCACATTCAAGATATGTGATCCATTCACTGTTGGTTTTTGGAAAGACATCAGAAAGATTTATTTGTGCCACACCCATATTTGAGTGAGGACACTTAAGAGATTTTGGCACGTAGACACTTAGTTTTCATGATAGTGACTGGAGTTGGTGTTATACTACTGTGAGATGCCCATGTTTTTCTTACTCTTGTATCAAAAGTAACACATTATCTTAATCAGCATAATTTACAAAACTAAACAATTGACAAAAACAACAAAAAAAGAGAAGAAATGTACAGCAGTCTTTTAATATCTCTCAATTAAAAGTAACAAACATGAACAAATTACCACATATGATTCGAGTGCTGCCACACAACGCAAAAATTTTTGTGGAAATAAATTCAAATTTGCAGGGAAAATATTTGTGTCAAATTCTACATTCAATGCACAATGCAAATTTTTACTATTGTGTGTTGTGTGGCAGCACTCAAATCATATGTGGTAATTTATTCATGTTTGTTACTTTTAATTGACAGATATTAAAAGACTGCTGTACATTTCTTCTCTTTTTTTGTTGTTTTTACAATTTAAACAAAACAATAATTTTTTTTATTGAAAAATTGATTATAATGTGTTTGGCACATGTGCTATAATGTTTATATGCAATTCTTATTGAAATTTTTTAAGAAGAAAATCTCTGTTTTTATATTTCATACAAAATAATTCAATATTGAACACAAATTCTTAAAAATTCAATATTTTTAACCTTAATTTTCATCACTTTTCTCTGCAACTTCATAACTTAAATTTTGAAATATGTTATTATATATATAACATTTGATTATATATATATATATATATAATCATATTTTTATTTTTTTACTTTAACAAAGCTATGTACAGTAAGACCCTGCTTAATGTTGATTTGATATAATGCGGTCTGCTCGAAACCTAAAAAAAATCTCAAAATTTATGCCAATTCAAATTAACGGCATTTCGTTGATTCATAAAAAATACGATTATTCCCAAACACGAACCAACCAGCAAAAGATGGCAATTCGTCATAGTGATGTACTTTCCTTACATCTATGTTTGTTTGGTGCAATTTTGAAAAAAATAGATCATCATGCATGTCATAGGCAATATTGACTTTGCTTGGCAAGAATTAACTGATAAATGCATGAACAAAATGTGGAAGAAGTTATGGCTTAAGGTATCCAAGAATTCTCAATGAGAAGAGTCTATCATTGACCAAACTCTCAACCTAATCGATAAAGCAAGACTAGATGTAGCCAAGCAGGATATTGAGGTGGTTTCTGGTGAGAGCCTTCAAGAACTGGCAGAACAAGGAATTCATGTAGAACTGGAAAATAGTGATTCTGAAAACAAAGAACCCAAAGAATATCTCTACAGATTTCCTTAGTAAGTTTGGTAATGATAACCAAAATCGTCGATCAAATTGTAGTGAATGATCCAAATTTTGAAAAAAGTGCAAAAGCAAGCTGAAGTGTTTTGGATGCGATCTCCTGCTACCAAGATTTGCTTAAGAAAAGAAAAAGAAAGCAACAAATGATACTAGATGATTTCATTGCAAAAAAATTAAGAATTTCAGAAGAGCCAGAACCTTCATCACAAACTGAACTTCATATTTCTGTGTATATGTTTGTGTGTTATTTAACATATATTATTATGCAAATTAATTTAAAAATAACTTAAAATTAAAGTAAAATCTGTTTACTTTTGGTCAAGTGTTCCACTTTCCCTATTTACTCTGTGTTAAAATGACTTTGTTTAATGCTGTTTCATTTAGCACTTTGTCATATAGGAATGTATCCCCTGCATTAAGTGGGATCTTACTGTAATTGAAACATTTTTCATGATTAAAGTTATAGTTATGAAGTTGCAGAGAACAGTGATGAAAAATAAAGTTAACATTGAATTCTTAACTTTATATATATATAAAACTTATATAATACGTACGCATGTGTGTGCGTGTGTGTGTATTATATATAAGAAGCATAAAATGCCATAGCAAATGCCAAAAAACAAACTTTTCAAGCAAGGTAAAAAATGCTTTCTAGTGAATGAATTCAATTTTACAATAAAATGGTAAAAAACTCGCTAGATTACAAATTCTCTATAATATCAAAATGATGTAAATGTAAGCTGTAATGTTTTAAGTGCCAAAAGTCATGACTTTTATTTTGACACTAACATTATAGTTTCACTCAAATAAATTCAACTCCAAAATACAGCCACTTACACTACCAATACCACCACAATATTTTTTGCAGCAAAAAATATTTTGTTTAGAATTCAATTCTTCAATAAAATGTATTTAGAGAAAAATGGCATTTACAACATTATGGAATTGCATGCCTCTATATATATATATATATTATTAACATAATAACTGTCTGGATAATCCAACATTACTATAATTTTATGAGCTTATCTGTGTTCCGATGTCAATTTAAAAACAGGTACAGGTTATGCAACAATGCAAGTTATCTGCCAATTTTCACTTACAATTATAAACTTGTCCAATAGCTTTTTGACAAGACTATATCTTGTTTATAGTCTGCATCTTTCTTTAAAATCGTAGAAAATAATAAAAGTTAACTCACGCCAAAGTTGCATATACTTCTGATAAGTAGCACTGAGTTCAGCGTTAACGTAGATTCTTCTTTTTATTGCAAGTACTTTCGACGAAAAATTACGATCGTCGTCTTCAGGCGAATGTGGAAAGAACAAATTTGAAAGAGGCACGATTGACGGTGCATGCGCCGACAAGCGCACACGTAGCGTGTGTGCTTTTCAGCGCATGCACCGTCAATCGTGCCGATTTAAAATCTCCTTCGAACCGGCGAAGTTACCGAACGCTAAAAGAATACATTATTTTTAAAAATTTGCCAACGAAAATCTTCCGTTATCGGTTTGGAACGTTCGGCACGTGCCTCTTTCAAATTTGTTCTTTCCACATTCGCCTGAAGATGACGATCGTAATTTTTCGTCGAAAGTACTTGCAATAAAAAAAAGGAAGAATCTACGTTAACGCTGAACTCAGTGCTACTTATCAGAAGTATATTCTTTAAAATCATACTGCCTGCTGTCTTATCAGCTTACAGGTATGAAGGAGTACATGTTAGGAGTTGAAATTTGGCACAGAGTATTAGGTGCCCAAATCATGCGCACATAAAAAAAAACCAAACTTGGAGGTAGTCGGGGGACCAAGAACTGAAACACAATAAAATACAAAATGGCGACACTTTCTACAAACAGGCAGTAGTGCAAGATTTGCACATGCGTTGCTCGTTGGTAAGTTGGAAATACGAATATTGTGAAATTGAATTTTGACAAATGAATCTTTGAAAAAAACCCATTTACCTGTCCCGTGTTATTCCCCACATATTTCTGGTTGCCACGTGCTAACCTTGATCGATTGACCAGATATATCTCATTTCATCATTGGAATTTTTGAAACTAGATGGCACGTCGTTATAATTTTATATTAAAACTAACTTCCAAAATAGAATTATTTTTTCTTTTTTACATTTATTAATATATATATATTTTGTTTGTACAAAATAAAAAAATAATTGCGAACGATACAATAGCCACCATTATTTTTTTCAAAAATGGGAAATTTTCACATTGACAAAAATTCAACCTGGGGCATCATGCAACAGAGAAATTTCAACATTCAATAGGTTAATTTCAATGAAAATGCATCGTGGAAGACCTCGTGGCTGTGGCCGGTGAAGTTTGAATGATTGCCCTCAAAACCAGTGATACCAAAGATGATTGGAGAAAGAGAACAAGACCCGCCGTGAGAGTCAAAGTGATCCTGCTTAGTAGTGAATTTCCAAGACATAGTCTTGTCCCAAATATGGCCTTGCCGTTTTACTTGTTCTGTTTAAATTCACCAAAAGTATCTTAAGAAAATATGAAAACTTTTAAACTAACACTTCTCCCACACTGGGTTGTATAAACAAAAATTAAATACCTTCTAAAACCGATAACCGGCGTGAAATATTTTCAAAATGGCGAACGTTTTCGCTGCTTCTCCTGGGCTCTTCCTCAGGCCAATTCTTTTTGCTGGAACTGGATTCGATAATCAAACAGCATAAATAAATGGAACGTGTTCCGTATTTAAAAGATCGAGTACGTGCGGCAACCACATGCCGTTCTAAACATTTAAATTTCTTTTATTCCGTTGGGAAAACGATGCGTGCATCTTATGATAATTACGTGTGACGTTTACCGATTTACGACCTTTCTTCCAATAAAAATTGCCAAGCAGTGGAGAGATTCATTTCTTCTTTGAAATTGATGCATGTTGTTGTGCGACCGGCCTTGTAAATTTCTCTCTCTTCCAAAGTTCTCAGATGTTCTTGATGTTGGGTGGTGCGGATCACTTTTGCCTCATTAAAAATCGGTGTTATATCCGGGTTTGCTGCATACGTGGACAATGCCGTTGTGTATTTATGGTGGGTAATGTTGGATTTATGCTCCTTTATTCTAGTGCATAGTGGGCGTTTAGTGGATCCTATGTACAGTAATTGTTTCTGCCAAGGGATACTATATACTCCCGGAAGTCTATACGGGTTATGTGCGTCTTTTCCGTTTCTCAATAGGCTGTATATGGAAGGGTTTCTCCGATAAGCGATTTTAATTCCCTTTTTCTTCGCAATTGCGTTGTATATTGTTTTAAGGTGTGGGTTGTATGTCACCGGGGTCCTTTCTGTGTTTTCTTCTCTGGCATCTTTTTTCACTACGCTTTCTTGGTTCGTTTTACTGCTTTTATGGAGGTGCCGGTTATATAACTTTTTTACGATGTTACTGTAACCATGTTCTCTTGCTATTTTATTGATAAATGCTAATTCCTGTTGTAGAGCCTTGTTTGTGGAAGAGTGCGTGTAGGCTCTTTCTACTAAAGCCCTAAATGCAGCTATTTTATAGGAGTCGGGGTCACGGGAGTTGAAGGGAATGTACGATGGTATAGTTGTGGGTTTTCTAGACCCCAGTTTGTACTATCCTTTTTTCAATCCTTATTTCCTCCAATCCAATCATTCATTCCCTTCAACTCCTGTGACCCCTACTCCTATAAAATAGCTGTATTTAGGGCTTTAGTAGAAAGAGCCTACACGCACTCTTCCACAAACAAGGCTCTACAACAGGAATTAGCGTTTATCAATAAAATAGCAAGAGAACACGGTTACTAGGGTCCACTAAACGCCCACTATGCACTAGAATAAAGGAGCATAAATCCGATATTACCTGCCATAAATACACAACGGCATTGTCCACGTATGCAGCAAACCCGGATATAACACCGATTTTTAATGAGGCAAAAGTGATCCGCACCACCCAACATCAAGAACATCTGAGAACTTTGGAAGAGATAGAAATTTACAAGGCCGGTCGCACAACAACATGCATCAATTTCAAAGAAGAAATGAATCTCTCCACTGCTTGGCAATTTTTATTGGAAGAAAGGTCGTAAATCGGTAAACGTCACACGTAATTATCATAAGATGCGTGCATCGTTTTCCCAACGGAATAAAAGAAATTTAAATGTTTAGAACGGCATGTGGTTGCCGCACGTACTCGATCTTTTAAACACGGAACACGTTCCATTTATTTATGCTGTATGATTATTGAATCCAGTTCCAGCAAAAAGAATTGGCCTGAGGAAGAGCCCAGGAGAAGCAGCGAAAACGTTCGCCATTTTGAAAATATTTCACGCCAGTTATCGGTTTTAGAAGGTATTTAATTTTTGTTTATGAAAACTTTTGCATGAGACAGAGATATTCATCTGCCATTGCAATTTTTCCCAAAATGACCAACAATAAATCATATATACTTCACCTTTATACAGTCAAACCTCTAAAAAGATACCCATTACAACAATAAATCCCAGTACTCTGTACAAAGATAGAATTTCCACAGTCCCAGCCAAAGTCCTATACAAATACTGTAATTTATCACCTGTTACAATAATATGACTCTCGGGATGTGTTGGCGCAACTTGTGGCTGACCGATGTAGGTACCATGCAGCAAAGAACCAGGAGTACCTACTTGTTAATTGTGTTACCTATTGACCTTCCACTCTCTCCAGAATGGTTTGCCTACAACTAGCTAATTGGTGGCATTGATAGCGTCATCACTGGCTTAACCAATCCTACTGTGAGGAACTGAAAACACCAATCAATCACGTGTTTCCTTTCCTTTTCCGACCAGAAAAGAGCTCCAGCTAGTAGCAGAGGAGGAGGAGGAGGAGGAGGAGGAGGTGGTGGTGGTGATACTAACATGTGGAGAGAAAAAAGTAGCAAAAGCACAGCAGATAAATTTGGATCTTTCAAAAATACTGATACTGGAATGAAATTAACAGAAGTTGTAGTCAACTTCTGCTTCATTCCACTCTATATTTGCTTTGCTCAGTCAATCCTAGCAATATTTTTAAAAAAACAAAGAAATAGAGTGCAGTGTAGTAAATGAAAACTTAAAACCTTCTCAGAAATATCTAAAGACACCTAATTACAATGTTGTAAACATTGCAACATTCCATTGGTTTACTGTGGACTTACAATGTATTTAAACTAATCTTTACTTTCTTAATGATCTTGGTTCTTAAATTTCAAGACTGCATTACAACAATATCTCTGGTGTAACAATACTATTTTAAACCTCACTATGATATTTTGGAGACCAAAATATCATAGTGGAGTTCAACTATATGTAATGCACATTTAAAGTAATAAACACATACATCATTCCAGTACTGACATATTCATTTAAACTATACATTAAGCACAAAACTAGAACAAATTCCTACAAAAAAAGAAAAAAAACAAATAAATAAAAAATGACTATGATCATCATAAGTTCTCCATTGAAAGAATACAGTAAATCTTTATTACAAATCAACAAAAACAGAATTTTTGTACAAAAAGCACGAATTATCAAAATTACACATGGCTGTAACTATTGCAGATAAAAACAATACACAATTAAACTTACATAATGCTGTGATCTAATATAGTACAAAAGAGAGAGGCAGACACCATAAAGCAGTTCTGTATCTAGAAGATACTCCACAGCAGTTATCCTAACAATTGTGACTGGCATCGTGTTGACTGAACTGTATCAAACTGCTAGCTGATTTGTATTGTAGATGGTTCTTTGAGAAACAGAAGGATTCATGAATGCCACACAAAACCTGGTCAAAAATATATGTATATAGTATTGAGTTTAATATATTGTATTCTTTTGTTAGTTGATGTTTCATTTATGAGTTTTCTGCAATTTTGGCCTGCTGGAATCCTAAATATCTATAGCCCTCACTCATACACGGATTCAATGAAATGGAGACATTATTGAGATGTTTCTATTTCAAAGTGCAAAGTCCTCCTTCAGAATTCTTTTTACAATGAATTATTTTGTATTTGTCTTGATAAACTTTAAAACTGAATTTAAAAAAATATAACTATAATCCTAAAAATGTTTAAAAAGTTAAATTTATAGAATTATAGTTATATTTTTTAATTCAATTTTAACTAAATAAATGATCCCATTGAAAAATTTAATTTTAAATTTTAAACTTTATTTGGATGTCTTTGGAATAAGTGTGTGTAACTCCTAATAACTGCTTTTGTGGATGAATAAAATTTCTTGCATTCATATATCTCATGTGAGATAATATGTATGTGCTGTTCTACTGTATCTGTACTTTTTGTTGTTTAACCTATTTAGAGTTTGTTGGTTTTTAAAACCCGGTTTTTTGAAGAAATGTACATAATTTGAAAACCGGGTTTTCCCAACTAAAAATCCAGTTTTTGAATTTAGACTTAAACATAAAAATTAATTAATTATTTGATTAAAAACATCAACATTTTGACACAAAATCGTCTCTAGCATAAAATGGGAATATTGTTAAATACTAAGATTCATAAAACTAACTACAAAAACAAAAAAAGCATCCAATTCTCCTACAATAGGGAAAAATCCCGCAACAATGGAAAAATGATAGAAAGATTTCTACACTTAAAAAAATGTGTTGTTTTAACTTTGATATCAATGCTTCTCACATTTAGAATGAAGCAAAATATTGTAAAATTGTAGAGCTCTAAAGTTTTAGGCCAATACATTTAGCAGCTGATGCCTTAGAATAACAAGATTTGCATCTTGTCATCCTACTTATTAACAAGTGAAAGCATATGCGAATTTTTGTTATGTGAATTTGAAAATTTGTAAACTGAAATTAGTTCCAAGTTGTTAAATGTTGTAGAGGTACAAATTCAAGAGAGAAGAAAACGGGATTAGTAACACTTCTCCTTTATTTACAAAATCCACAAAACGTTTGAACAAAGTTATCGAACATATTTCTTCCACTTGATGCAAAAATCTGCTATTATTAAGTTATCTGGACAAATATTATCGAGATTATATCCAAATTATTCTATAGAAGATGACTGCGATGTTGAAAAAGTGGCAAAGAAAATCAAGCAATAGCTTTATCAAATGCTATGGAAAAATTGATTCATAAATATATTCAAGAACCTGAAGAGGTGAATTTATCCAGCCCCAAGACACTAAAAAAGGACTTTTCAGTATTAGAGTACAAATGGAAGAACGAAAAATTTAGATTTATTATTTTTTAATACTTTAAAGATGATTAATAGTGAGCTAAGTAGCTCACCAGCTAAGTAGCAAGTGAGAGTTTTTTTTCTATTTCTGGCAATTTTGTGTGCAAAAAAAAAAAAACACGGTTGAGCAATAGATCTATAGACATTTTTTGCTTTCTAAAATCATATTCTCTTAGGAAAAATAAGAAACAAAATAATATTTAGTAAGCATTCATTGTTATTTGTTTTTCTTTATGGTTTTATATGGAGTAAATTTTATAGTTTAATGTGATAATCTAACAATTTCTTTTTTTTTTTGTTTTGTTTTGTGACGATGTCGGTCAATTTTATTTTGTTATATTTTTGAAATTTTATAAATATTAAATAAATTTAAAAGTTTTAAAAGTTGTAAATATTCCTTATCTCCATTGTTTTGGATGGGTGAAAATTTGAAAACCGGTTAAAAGCAGTTTGGTAGAGAAGTTGAGATTTGAAAACCAGTTTTTTAAAAAGTCGATTTTTGTATAAACCCTAAAACTATTGAACAGTAGAAAAAGAATAAAACAAGAATAAATTTAAGGAAGCTCTCTGGAAAATGCTTTGCCTAAGGTGTATTTTGTTTCTTTTGAAGCTTGTGTTGTGAAGTGAGGTATAGCGTTGGGAATAAAAGTATTGCACTATGTTTTCTATGAATATAATGAGTGTTGGCTGCATGTGGGTGAGTTTAATATAACCGGAGTGTGGATAATTATCTGCACTCTGGTTATATTAAAACTTCTGTTGGCCACACTGTCTTATCAGTACTTTTTGTATGAGGTTGCTCTCTCTCCAGTCACTGCTGTGCAGGTTCAAACGCATTACATCAGTTCAGTTGTGACTGTAATGTGAGAAATAATTGCTGCCCCACTTGTGATTAGGAAATGCTACAATTAAGAAGAACCCTTTGGATGTGGCTGGAGTAGTTTATAAACTAGTGTACATGCACAGATACGAAGGTTTACATTAGCAAAACGAGAAGAAAACTCGGAATAAGACTAAAGGAGCATGAAGCGGCGATAAGATTGAAATGAATTGAATTCCCCTGATATCAACATTGTAGCAATAAAACCTGTATTATTGACTGCGATAATATAAAAATATTGTATAAAATACAAAATGTAGTTATAAGACGTATTGTGGAACATTATTGTATTAATAATTATGCAAATACCATTAATTTGAATACTGGAGTCAGCATAGATGCATGCTGGGAAGTGTTAATAGAATATAAAAGCACTGATGATGTTAAACAAAATAACCACTGATGAGGCTGTAAAGTGAAATGCATATGGTGAAAAAAAGTTTAATAAAGAGTAATTGTTAACTTCAATTCTTCCCACTTGTGTGTTTGATGTTCCTTCGAAGTCGGGTAAAACAAAGTAATTTTTAATTCGTCAGTTTTAAAGAATTTTAAGTATTTTTTAGACTGTTTATATTTTTAAAAGTTATAATAACCGATCCCATTGCTTTTATTTATTTTATACATTAAAATGAAAAAGGTTCTCTGAAAACAAGTTCCATCCACTGAACAAGGTTCTACACTTCACATTCCAGTCACAAAAGTAGGTAAAGGTGGAAGAAATGCAACATTTTAACTATTGTATATATGTGATAAATGATGGATTTTATCAACTGGCAACCAAACAAGGTATTCTGAAACAGCCATACTCAAGATTGCAGTTCACAGTGTGTAAATAGATACTTTTAATGCTAAATGATGTATAGTACCCAAAGATAAAGAAGTCTCTCTCAAGTCAGCAGCAACTGAGCAGTAAACAGGTACTAGGACAAGGATTTGTGAAGTGCATGTGCAAAAATACTTGCCAGAACCTAAAATGCTGTTACCCAAAAAAAGTTCTTTGTAATTTAAAATGTCATAGTGCTGCATGCTGTAATAAATAAATCAGACAGAACAATGAATAACATTAGCGATATAATTAATCATTTTACTTTTACAGATATTAAAAATAAAAGACTATACAATAAAAGAGTCTTCTTTTGTCCTCTGGAAATGTCTTATAGCAGAGTCGACCTTTATTGAAAGGCTACTCATCCATCTCAACATGCAAAACGAACAAGTAGCCTCTAAATAAAGATCGACTCCACAATAAGACTTATTTCCTAAGAAGTGAGAAGGGACAAAAAATGACTTTTATCGTAGTCTTTTATATTTGTGAATTTACATTTAATGTCCTGGCCATTTTTATCAAATAAAATGATGTTGTTGTTATTATTATTATATACTGTTGAACTTGTCTATCTTAAACACATTTATCTCAAAAATTAATTTTTTCCTTGCATTTTTGGGATAAATTCAAGACATTTTCCATATTTGTCTCAAATAACTTTCTCCTGAAACTTCTGTATCTGAAACTGTGTGAAACTAGTAAAGTTACAATTACAATTTCAAAGCTCAGTGACTATATTTTAATAACATAAATTGTAGTTGAGAAACATTTCTTGCAATAAAATACATAGCTGCAATTAAACCTATTTTTCTGATTGGTTAAGAGTTTGGTTTGATTTATTTGCTTACAGCAATATGACACACAGGCAATCTGCTGAGGGGGATGTCTCACAAGAGGACTTCGTGGGGAAACTGGCCACTATTTAGATGTTACAAATGCAAAGAAAATCCAGAAAACTCTACATGGCCAGCCTGTTGGTAAAGTGCAACCTGCAACCAACTATCAGTGTTCAGTGGTTTTATCTACTTGGCCACTGGTGGCTAAGGCTACAAGTTTGGCTTGCATCTGATTGGTTGAAGAAAATCAGGCATTAGAAACTATTGACAAACTATTCCTGTTAGGATATGTTAAAAATCTTTTATTAATATCTAATACAGGTATGTACTGTACTTATTATTGTATTAATAAAATACTATCTCTCCAATCAAACCTATTACTGTTTACTGTGTAGGAACCTCTATCTCAAAACCTATCTATCTCGAATATTTTTCTCATTCCCATGAGATTCAAGATAGACATGTTAAACTGTACTTGTACTTTGTTCTATATACTTTACCTAACAAATTACAAGTATTTTATAGAATTCCTAGGTATTTTATGGAATGCCTAGGCATTCTATACATCTGAATTTCATAATTTATCAGTAGCACACACTAAATATAATAATTATAGCATTAAAACTCAATCAAGACAATTAATTCAACATAAATCATCAATCAATAAATAATAGAAGTAATAATAAGGCTGACACTGGGCAGAGATGGAAATATAAATAAATATCCAAATTTTTAATAAAAATAAAACATACCTGAAAAATATCAAATGAATTCCAAAATTAGCCAACCCTCCATCAAAGCCCAGTGCCAACCCTGTAAAGTTAAGGTAATATTTTTATGACAAAAAACTAGTTGTTAAAACAAACAAAAAATACATTATAACCACAATAACTTACATTTTAACATACAATAATATAATCTATAGAGCAATAAAGAATCATTATCATTTAAAAAAATTCTTTTCTAAAAGTATACATACTCCTAAATATTGATAGCAGAAATGCTTAAAATAATCACAAGAAAACCAATCAAATGATAAGAAATAAAATCAAAGTTTATAATACACACAAAATTCTGACTGGAAAAGAACCATTTAAATACATAGAGGACAAACTTCAGGTATTTATACAAGAATAGAAAATAACTCCATCTCCATAAAAAACTTAATGTAATAATTAAACCACCATATGTATAAATAGATCTTTGATACCAAAATCAATACTATCAAGTAGTTTATCACAAAAACTGTTTTACTACCTTCTTTAACTGGGTGTCTTCTTAAAAACACTCAAAAACCAAAAATCCAGCAGTTTGTAAAACTAAACTTTACTGTCCAAATAAAATGAATATTTTATGTTTTAAAACAACCATCATCAGGTTTATACAAAATTTAAATATGACATGCACAGTCAAATGCCAAGTTTAAATTCTAAAAAGTTCTTTTTAAAATGCCATCTGATTGGGTGTCGTAAGGTTTAGCTACTAGCTTCCAAATGACTTTTCACCATTGTAGTTCCACCACTGATGTACGATCAGACAAAGTAAACACAATGATGTTCACTCATCAAAGAACTATGAAGAATGCTTTGCAACTTTATATTTGAAATCTGTTAGAAAACATACAAATATGTATGTTAAGGAGAAAGCAATACCAAATTTTGTCCTAGCAGCTGAATCTAAGTAAGATTTTTTTTCCAAAAATCAAAACTGCAAACTTAGAATGGTACTGTACATATAGCAAATTCAGCCAAGATTTGCCAAATAGTTCTTTCTACAGAGAGCTTCAACCACCTAAAAAGTAGGTTCTTTAATTATGATCAGACTGTAAATATATTGCACTCTGACAATCATTTCTCATCACAAGAATCTTGACCAACTTCTATTAATCAAATTTCACAAGAAACTTAGTCATCAAAGTCTTATTAAGATATAAAGTTTGTAAGAAACTTAAAATTTTTTGGGTATACTATAGATTACTCCCTATGGAATTTCGTGTGTTTGGGTATATATCTGAACTCAGGGGACCGAGACGAGTTCAACGATACTCTACTTTTGGACCGGAGACGAAAAATAAAAAAGTTATCATACTTTTTTCCGGTGATCGCGCAATGATAGGGAGTCGCATCGCTCTCCGCTAAGTCAGCCTCGCTATTGCAATCGGGAGTCCCGTCACTTGCCGTTAAAATTGCCTTTAGTAGACGTTTCCCCCCTTTTTTTTACTTTGTTCAAGAACTACCGTGAATCGATCACTAGTTTAGCACATGGCGGCGTGTGGTGGCGCCCATACGAGAGGTCAGTCGGGCAACCATGTTCGCTGCCATAAGTAACATTAACCGAAATGGCGATCGCGCAATGATCGGAAGTCACATCACTCTCTCCACTCTCGTATCACATGTTTAACGCTCCGGGAGATGACCGTAGTCCGACGTCACGGTTTGCAGACTTTACCGCAAGATGGCAATACTAGCAACTACGGTGCCATCTGCATGAGAGCATTAAAAAAGCATGGTAACTTAAAAAGTGTGATAACTTTTTTATTTTTCGTCTCCGGTCCAAAAATAGGGTACCGTTGAACTCGTCTCGGTCCCGAGTTCAAATATATAATCAGTCCTGAAATTCCATACGGAGTAATCTATAGTACACCCAATTTATCAAGTTTGTTTTTAAAAATTCGACCATTGTTTTTTTTTTATTATTATTATTTTTAGTATTTAGAATATTGTCAAGGTTCTGTACTTTAAAAATAAGTATTGTTTTTGACAGAACTGACCAAATACTTCATTCTCAATTACAATGCAAGCAATCTTTATACTATATACTAAACAAGAAGTTATCTTAGAAAGTTTAAGGTGGTTCTTAAGTAAATATATTATTTTTATCAAACATTTTAACCTAAATAAAGTTAGTAAATAAATAAAATTTTCTACTAATATTAAAGTAAAAAACAACATATATATTATAAATAACAAATAACTAAAATGAATACATTTAATAATCACTTACACATATTCAACTGTCGTACAAAACTTGCCATATTATTATGCTTAAAATAAAGAGGAAGAAGCTCTTTTGCAAATTCTGCTTGATCTTTAATAATGAAACTATTTTCAGTCTGTAAAATATTAGCATATATTAGTTTTTAATTAGCAAAATCAGTTTATTACAGTTTAATTAAATACAAACTACATATTCTGTTCAAAAAATTTCTACGAAAATGAACATTTCAAAAAATAAAATTTCATTATTGTAATTGTTAAAAATTTAAAGGTTTAATCATTTCATTATTAAAAATTGCCATCAATAAGATATCAATGCCTTTTCTCAAGCTTGAGCAATTTAAAAATGAAAATATTTAAAAATAAAAAAGTTTATCAAGTTTTTCAATTGAAAAGATTTTTCTATAAATGTCCAGGCAATAATGAATTCTTATTATTAATAAAAAAAGGCAAAAGTAGTTTCAATATTTAATTAATTAATTAATTTTTAAGGGTTTCAATCTCTTTAATGAACCATCTTCAATACCATGGAATAACTTCAATAACCTAAAATTATTATTACCATATTTACTTGCATATAAGACGAGGTTTTTATTCACTTTTCATGAATCATCCTATACGTGCGAGTGAAGGATTATTTCCATTTTTGCAATAATTTTTGTGAACCGTGTGTTTGCATTTTTTTCCAGATGCTCACCTTCTGGTGTTTAAAAACAAAAGAATTTTATCTGGGTTGTTTCAATCATTCTTGTGTATTGTCAGGAGTAAAGATGAATAGCATTATGAAAAACAAAGCTTTTGAATTGAATTCCAATTTGAAATTCCAAAATCACATAGGAGCTCGATATAAGTTTTAATTTATTCCCACACGAAAACAGAGGATTATTCGGAAATCAGAATTTGGAAAAACTTATAAATGTAATTGACGAAGAGTGAATTCGACTGTTAAGAATTGGAAAAAAAGGTTCCCAATTGTCCAGCTTCATATTAACAAAAATTATGTTGTTGATTTTACAAGATTTTTCCTTAAAGTTTAAAATTCCAGTAATTTTTGCAGGACAATGTGTGCATTTATGTTCATTTGATATTTTACTTGTGATTAAATGGAATAAAATTAGAAATTATTTAAAATATGATAAAAAATTGCAGCCTGGAATCACGACAATGTCACAATAAATAACTGTTCATGTACCATATTATATTTTGAATTTTTCGAATTAGTTGAAAGTATTTGTTAATAAGTAATTCACATTTACATGAATTTTCAGTATTCATCAGTACATTGTGTCCGTCATATTTGACCAGAAATTGAATTTTGGTCTCTCCCAAATGAAAACTGCAGTAGAGTATTAGGAAATTGTAGGAATTATTTTCTTAATAAAATAACAATACCACAATTTAAAGCCTTATCATTGGAGTATGACAAGTCCTAAACATTTAAGAAAGATGGTGAGTTTAAAGATTAATTATATAAGGACAAAATGCCTAAAATAAGGAAAAATTTACATTGTAAAAATGTAAGCAAACAAGTATGCACTATCCAACATTTGAAATAGGTGAAGCTTATGCCAGATTATTTTGGTACTTTTAGGTCAACGGGATGCCAGAAGACTATCGCATTTAATAATTTGGCCCACGCAACTGTACCAACTTCAAGTAGCCCACTTGACTGTCCGTGGAGTACTTCATATTGTATAGTTTTAGAGGGTATGGAGCTTCCCACACCCTGGCACAAGTCTACATGCAAAGCGTGTAGAATAGACGATAGACCAATACATAAAAACTGATCTTGGAAAATGACTATCACGTGAAGGGTGAACAATTTTGGAGTGGTGCAAAATTCCTCATTCAGAGCTTAAATCTTATCCATTGCCATACATATTGGCCAGCATCCTGTTAACCAAAAAGTACCATTATTTTTAATACCCATCTTCTTTTTCCATTTTTCTTGAAAATTTGACCATATGCAAGCTAATGCATTATACCTCTCATAAAAAGTCTTGCAATGTACAGTCAAACCTGTTTTTATGCGGGGGATAGGGACCGTATTAAAAAAAACGCATTAAAAAAATCTCACGAAACTTCACGAATGGCTGTAAATAATAGTTTTCGCGACACAATTAAAAAATATTTTTTTTATGCGGTCAACAGGGACCGCATAAAAAAAGTCTCACATAGAAAATAACTCAAAACCGTACGAAATAGAATTTATTGACAACAGATGTCAGCACTTGACTGCATCGTCTGGTCTATCGTCTGTTTTACATATTTTTGTCCAGGTGGTGTTTTGTTGACTTAAAAAGTAAATTATTTCATTTTTCGCATATTCATGCAATAATATTACTATAATAAGTGCATTTATGCTATAATAAGTTTATTTAGCTATAATAAGTCAACGTAAGACATGACGAATCGCACGAGACTAGTCGCCAACTATACCGCACAAATTAAAAATTTGCATTAAAAAAATCGCACATAAAAAGAGCGCATAAAAACAGGTTTGACTGTATTTTCATAGGAACGTATTATATCTTGCACAAGATTTATTATGAAAGTTAAGAATGCTTTAGAAGAAAGGTGAGAATCGACAAGTCACTTTAATTTAGCACACCCCATCGATCAGACATAAATTTGCAAGCCACGGTCACACTTTCCCCAGAGACAAACTTCTCCCAGTTTAGGGAGGTAGCCAGAAATTGGCACACGTGTGCCCACGTAGCTGACAGCCTGCATAGCCTTCACATGGGTAGATAAATTATCATAAACAGACAATGTCCACTGATCACTAGCAACACATTATCATTCAAGAAGTCACCATGTCAGTTCAACAGCCCTAGCTTCTCGCAAGCCATACGCAAACCGACGACGCCAGCAATGTCAATAATAATAAAAGAAAAAGGCCGAATGAGAACAAGTATTAAATTTTATTTGTCACCCAGCGACGATCTGTACAGCCCATTTGAGACCAACATGCCCAGTTTTCTGTCTCATCCAGCGGTCAACTGCTGGCAACATTCTTTTTTACGATGTTTATTTTAAAACTCAAACAGGGCAGCGATGGGAGAGAACAAGAGGTGGAAGAGCCTTCTGGCAGAAAATGTCACCCAACATGGCTACATCCCCACTGTTATAAGCAGTTTGGCAAATTAAATAGTTTAGGATACACTAAAGAAAACAGACATTTGTATCAAAAGTACTCACCGTCAGTTTTCGTTTCTTTTGCTATATTTTCCAAAATATTGTTTACTTAACATTTTATCATAATCTATGACCAGTGCTTTCAACGTCTCGCTACCAGTCACGTTTTTAAAAGCTCTTTTTGACAACGCTTCTGATTCGTCACATTATCAATCACATACCATACGTGTCCGCCTGGCACATCCCGTCGGTCGCCAATTATCATAACCCGGTCGGTTGTCGAATGGTCCGGAAAGCTGCCGATCTCCACCCCAGCACACAAACGGCGACGGCTTCCGCCCGATTTAAAGTGCAAGAACTTCGTTTTACCGCCGGAGCCAGAAAAAGTCACAAAGCAAACTTCGGTAAGGCCAACCAAAGCAGACCAACGTGGCCAAAGGATAAAAGGAAGCGAGGGAAAAAACGCGCGGGAGACGAGAGGTGGAGGAACCCACAGCCCGGCAGACAACGTTCCTTCCGCGAAAGACGATCCGACCGCTTTCGGGAAATACGCGTTCTCGCCGTTACATAACCTCGACGCGGTCGGTCTACGAATTTCGACGTCCTCGTCTCTCGGCAAACGCGGAACAATTCAGAATTACGTCGTTCCGCATCTGGACCGAGGGTCGGGGCGTCGAAGGGAAAGAGCAGACGTCACTTTCTAAAGACGAAACGAACGACACTCACCGACCCCCATTTTATCAAATGATCGTAGGACGAATCTTCTACTAATTTCCATAACTTGGCGAGAAACGCCGGCACGTTTGCTTCGGAGCTTTCTAATGAGTGCATGTTTCCTCGGCCTCGCACTCGACGCAGGGAACGAGTCCTTCGGTTAAGCTAATCGGACGTGCGAATGGTCGAAAGAATATAAGTTAATTACGAACGACGGACGTAATCTCCGCATTACTCGAAACTTCGAAAGGAAAAATAAACTGGTTCCAAATGAAAAACAAAAGTTTGTCTGCGTCAAACCGTTCCCACGCGATTTTCTTGAATTAGTTAATTCCCACCATCGACGCTGGATGGCGGGAAGATCGGCGGACAAAATTTCGTAAATCTTGTAAAAACTTTATAAATGTTCAAAATTAAGCGAAATCGATATCTAGAACAGTGATGGCGAACCTTTTTAAGAAGTGGGTCAAATTTTGTTTATTAGTTTTTTAGTACTAGCTCGTGGGTCACTAAGTCAGTGGCATCACTTGGAAAGGGGAAGGGGAGGATGGTTAAAAACGACTTGTTTTTTTTTTTGTTCTCACTTTTAAAATCCTCTAAAAAGTGTACGTTTCGTTTTTGTTTTACAACTTTTACTTTTGCAAGTGAAGAGCAAAAAATAAAGGTCGACGTCAAAAAAACTGATATCAATGGGGTGATACTATGCCCAGTCGGCAGTCGCCCCTGCACTGAGTATTTGAATGAACAAGGAATAAAGAAAATCACATATACATTATGAAATATTATTTATTAATAGATATGGTTACAGGTATGTATAATAAAGTTAAAGTATATTTAATGAGAAATCTGTTGTTTATTTTCAGATAGTTTCTTAATGTTAGGTTCATATTCCGTATTCATTAGTTTAACGCATTTCGCAGTCAATTCATTTCCAAGTTTATTTCTATTAGTAGATTTTACAAAATTCATTGAAGAAAACAATTTTTCACACGAATATGTGGACCCAAACATCGTTAAAAGAGTATTAGCAAATTTTTTCATTGATATAAAATTATTTGGTAAAGAATCCCATACGTTTAATATAATATTTTCAATTTTTAGTGTGGGATCATTATTATCTGCACTACTTTCAGACGTTTTTCCTTCTACTTCGGAAATCAAATTTTCAAATTTATTTTTCTACATTAAGCTGCTTTGAAATTCAACTAATTCCATTTCTAATCATGGATACCTAGCCATATAAATTCGGTTAACTCCATCGTTTCGAATTCCGTTTTGTATGGATATAAAATAAAGTGAAATGTATTTTCCAAACTTTTAAATTGATTAAATCTCTTCTCAAAACTTTGTTTTATTTCCTGTATAATCATTAAATATTTTTTTAATTGCATTTTCTTGAATGTCAAGCGTATTTTCAAAAATTAGTGTTTTTAAAATGGTTTTGTAATTGAGGAAAATATTTCGTGATTTTCATTTCAAAATCCTTAGTAAAGATGTCAAGTTTCGTCATAAATATTTTAATATTTTCAAACATCATTAAAACAATTTGTCCATTTCCTTGAAGTTTTTTATTTAGTTCATTAAAATATATTCTCTCCAACTAAAATTAGTAGTGACTTGCCCCTGTATATCATACTTTTCCTTTAACAATACCTGTAGAGTCGTGCCGACTATCTAACAAACACCTTTCGGGAGAAATTTTTGAATTGAAATCACGTGATTTCCGTTGCGAACCGGAAGTTCCTATATAGTTAATAGGACCTCCTGCCCTTAAAATTTTCATATCGGTCTTGAATTTCATTTATGTAACACCGTTCTCGAGATTAAGGAAAGACAGACGGAGGGACGGACGACAGTGGAAATCTATGTCTACAATTTTTTCAAATTGCAGCCTAAAAAGAAAACAGATCTGGAGGTGGAGCCAAAATATTTTAAAGAATCATTTTTCCACGAATATTCTTCATAAAATTCTCGGTTTCAACCAGCGGCACCCGTAAACTATGAAAAAGAGGGGGGGAGTACAAGCTATAAAAAAAGGGCATGGTACTGTACATTATGCAAGGAGCTTCAAACTGATTCAAGGTCGGATCCGCGCTCCCATAAGGTGGCGCTGGTTGCAGTTGGGTCTAACTTAGCCTTGAAAACGAGGAATGGGGTTTTGGTCAACATACGATGAAGTTGCATGGGCCAGTGACAAATTCGTTCATTAGTTATTTTATATTTGCAGAACAGACTAGAAGTCACGAATTTTCTGTTGTTTCGGGTCTCCTTGGGAATTAGAAAAGGGCAACCGAGACGAAAAGGGGGCACGTGCACCAAGTGCCCCAATGTACGGGCGCCCCTGCCTTCTACAAATATATGGAAGCTTCGCTAGCTCCGGTTTCAGTTTCAAAGCTGTTCAACGTAACGTGGAACCTCCACACTTCAGTTTGGAAATGCGAGAGTATATAAATCAGAATCGTTGGAATTGCTGGATTGGAGAAGGAAGTTCTGTAGTTTGGCATGCGCTATATCCTAATTTTAACCCTACTTGACATTTCCTTTGTGTTTATATGAAAGTTCTAGTATGTAAAGTTCTGGTAAGACTCCTGTTACTTGGTCTGGCAAGACCACTCGCGCATACGTGCAAGCTATTCCGGAAATATTTCATAGAGTTCGTAAATCCACGAACTAACAAATTACAATCTCTAGTTGGAAGTAAATGGACGATATTTCAAAGAACTGAATAAAATAACTCGTCTGCCAAAACGGCTCATTTGCGAATATGGGTTTATTGTCGATAAATGTCTGTTAGGTATCTTTTACTCGGAGTTTTTCGGACTGATTTTGGACCATTCTGTATAAATACATCACTGAAGCTACGTGAAATTTCGAACTTTGTGAAAATGTGTAACAATAGTACTTTAAAATCATCCGATAGACTGAAACAGAACCGAAAATGACGTTGAAAAGTTTTGGTTAGAAGTTCGCATACGTATTGACAATGCATAAATGCGTTCGGTGATCGATAGTTTTTAAATTATTTGTTAGTTTCTTTGATAGCTGGATTTTGTTACATCGATAGTTTTTAAATTATTAGCAATTCCTGCTTCAAGCGCCGAAGTAGAGAGTTCTTCCTTACGTTAACATATATAACAAACTAGCATGTAGGCCCGGCGTTGCTCGGGCAAAAGTAACGATAGCGAAGATTAAGATTATTACGTTATAGTCACAAAAGAAAGAGTAATTTCATCAACGAACTATTTCTAAAGAAAGGTCGAATTTTAAAATCGAATGTTCTAATATTGATCGATTTTCACAACGTTTTCTGATTATATCGTTCGATTTTCATCGAATGTTCTAAAGAAAAACCGAACTAATCTGTTTAAATTTGAAAACCGAATGTGTTCTAACATATTACTCTTTTTCTTTTTTCTTTCTTTCTTTTCCAGCGCCCGTAAATTTTGCACGTCGCTTTCTCTTGTTCTCCATTGTTACTTAACACTTCCATTGTTACTTAACACTTTGGTACTTAAATTTGGTACCCTAACTGTGTACCAGATTTCAACTTTCAATTCCTAACCGTTTGGGCACGTCTCGATAATGTATATAGAAGCTTTAATCCTGTCCCTCTCCCCCGTGGGGAGGAATTTCGAAAAATCCCTTCTTAGTGTGCGTTCTCGTGACGTACCCTGTGTACCAAATTTCAACTTTCAACTCCTAACCGTTTGGGCTCTGTACTGATTATTAATATTATTATCAACTCGTCTCGATTATATATATAGATAAACCGAAAAGTCAAACGAAGATGAAGCATTTGCAGAACTTGACTTTTTCTTCAATCCCTTCGTCCTCCTGGCCGTTTATAGAACGTTTATTAAAGGAAATCTAAACTACATTGTTATTTCGGTTCGATTATTAAATAACTCCATTTTTCTAAAGCAAATAAAAAAGAAATTCACAAAGTATGTAGAAATTAAAAAATATACGAACATCGTATTTTTTAACTGAGTTTTGGGTGATAAAAAGCGGAATAAAGCTGGCAGCACGACGGCAACTTTGTAATTTACCAATGGTCCCGAAACGATCGTTGCCTATAGTATTTTATCATTTTTAAAGTTCGGTCGTTTAGGCAGCATTCATCTACTGCGACATGTATTTGTTGGTATGTTTCGCTTTTCAATCGAATTTTCTCGCGTATCGAATTGTCGAAACCAGTCCTAACTACGTTTCCGACAAGCGAACGGTGAAATCGACGTCCGATCGCCGCGCCACTACGCTCGTAGCGGTCGATCGAAGAGTTAAAATCGTAGCGTGATGTTTTGAGACTGTTCGGCTGGCTTATTACCGTAGTTAGGATTGCGCCCTTTGTTTATAAAATGCGCCTCCATTGGCTTTACATTACATTGGCTCCTTACATTGGCTTTTAATCGAAATAATTCGGGGATCCCGAATTATTTCGATTAAAAGCCAATGTAAAAAAAATTTTTTAACGAATTTACTTCCGACCGTTCTTTACCGAAACGAACCGAGGTGTCCGACGATAATCGTCTAAGATAATTTTTTCGCGCTAGAAATTTCGGAAATTTATGGCTGGGCCGAGTTTAAAATAATATAATTATATTAAATGATTAATTTTTGTGTTTTGTACCTTTTAAATGTATTTAAGCAGTAGAAATTGGTGAAATGCCGTAATTTAGATACATGTTTATTGTATTGGGTTGTTCGGAAAGTAATTTCGTTTTTTTTTATTACTAGAGGAATTAGATGTATTTTTACCAGCCAATTTTATTTTAAACCACATTTTCATTATATACTTCAACAGCTGACATTTTAAGGCTTATTTGTAAAAAATTTTGTTTGATTCTGTACAATTGTTTTTTTTCGGTGACCCATCAAATATGGAAAATCGAAAGCATCATTTTCGGCATATTTTGCTTTTTTATAACTAAAAAACAAAAATGCTGTTCAAACAAGAAAAAAATTGTGGTACATGTTTGGAGAAGATGTGTTGAGTGAAAGACAGTGCCAAAACTGGTTTACAAAATTGCATTCTGTCAATTTTAATATCGAAGATACACCACATTCTGGATGGCCATTTGAAGCCAATGAAAACAAAATAAATGTACTGATTGAAGCAATCTGCCGTATAACAACACGTGAAATCACTAAGAGATTAAATCTGTTAAATTGAACCGTTTATTATTACTTAAAACGAATTGGTTTCATTTCAAAGCTCGATATATGGGTTCCACATGTTATTAACGAGAGATGCTCTCTATGGTGGATTTTAAAGAAATTTGTTTTTGAGCTTTTACCAGACAATTTAACAATTGATTCGAAAGTGTACTGCCATCGAGTAAACAAATTGAGTAATATCATCAAACAGAAAAGGCCAGAATTGATCAACCAACCAATTGTAGTGTTTTACCATAATAATGTCAAATTTCACACAAGTTTGGTAACTCTTCAAAAACTGTTATAGCTTAGATGGGATGTGTTATCACACCAACCATATTTGCCAGATCGGGCACACTCAGATTATTACTTGTTCCAGTCTATACAAATTTTTTTTAATTGTAAGACATTTACTTGAAATGATAATGTCAAAAATCACTTGGATCAGTTTTTTGTAAACAACAATCAAAATTTTTATGAATGTGAAATCATGCTACCACCAGAAACAATGACAACAGGTATTTGACCAAAATGGTCAATATATAATTCAATAAAATATTTATTTATTATAAGAATATTGCATTTATTTTTCTATGGAAAAAACTAAATTACTTTCCGAACAACCCAATATAATTAATTAAATATCGAAAAAGAAATTTGTTAAGCCACTGGTTAAGGATAGATTTTTAATATGTTCGCACGAGCGATTGCTATTTTTAGTTGAAACATTTGATATATACACCGGATGATCCATTTATAATGTCCCCGTCAAATATCTTGTAAAATATGTATCCAGTTAAAAAGTGATCAGAATAAAAGCTATTTATTTTTGAGAAGCGTAAAAATTAAGCCGTCCTCTTTGTATAGAGAGCAGAGTAACTAAAATTTGAACTGTGGTTCCCCCATTTTTTTTATTTTGGATTCTCCTTTAAAGAATAATAAACTTATTCAAAACAGTTAATGTTACCCTAGGTATACAAAATGGCGGCACGTCTCTAACTCCAGCATATAGAAGTGAGGAAACAGTGGGGACGCACGTTTTTCTAAACCTAACCTATTCTAATAAATTACCATAATTATTAGCAACTAAATTATTAGAATAGGTTAGGTTTAGAAAATGTGCATCCCCACTGTTTCCTCGCTTCTGTATGCTGGAGTCAGAGACGAGCCGCCATTTTGTATACCTAGGGTAACATTAACCAGAAATACTTTTCTGGTCTAATTTATTATGACTGACCGAGAGGTAATCAGTTACGTAATCGAGATAAATGATTTTCATTCAGAATTTTTCGAGGAAATCGTCTTCAAAGAAGGAACGTTAATTTTGTTTTGTTACTTCAAAAAATTTTGTTATTGTTAACTGAATTTGTGAGAAGATTAATTGTTAAAAGATGTCCTAGTAAAAAAATATTTTTTAATCAAAATGGAAATTTGTTAACTAATTTCAGACTTAATTTAATGAGTTAAATAATTTGAAGCAAATAATGGGGATACTATGGAATTTTGGGACTTTGAGTATACATTTGAACTGGGGACTGAGACGAGTTCAATGATACCCTACTTTTGGACCAGAGACCAAAAATAAGAAAGTTATCATATTTATGATTTCTTGCCTTTCACAATGCATTCTACACCATTTTAGTGTTTTCCACTAGGTGGTGCTGTTTGTAGCTTAGTATACGTTTTCTTTTTTTTTTCTCTTATTCAAGAACTACCATGAATCAATAATTAGCGATGTTAAACACTCTGCGGCCTGCTGGCGGCTCCCCTCTGGGAGGAGTCCGTCGAGAACTTGAACAGTCAAACTCCACCTAGTGGAAAACTCTAAAATGACATAGAGTGTATTGTGAAAGTCAAGGAATCGTAAATATGATAACTTTCTTATTTTTGGTCTCCGGTCCAAACAGTGACGTAGCTACGTATTCAGTGCCCTGGAGCAAGTAGAATTGGTGTGCCCCTTGTTCCTCTTCCGAGGAACAAGGGGCACACTGATGCTTGCTACTGATACTTGCTACCAATTTGCAAAATTTGTTTTGAACATTTAATTTAAAAACATATATCCAATTATTTCAATTTAAAACCTTTACTTAATAACAATTTATTTGAGATTCAAGGCATTTCAACAATAAGGTATTCAATTTAATAAATATATAATAATATAATATACAATATAATAATAAAACAAAATATAAATCTTTAAGTATGGAGTACCTAATAATATTTACTACATAGTATGTAAACTGTATTGACAAAATGTATGCAAGTTTAGTTTCACAACAAATACATAAAAATAACTTCAAGATTGTTGTTTTCTCGCTTTTTCGTTTGCAAATCAGCCAATCACCTTCTCCAGATCAAGTTGACAAGATATTGCTTTTTCAATTGATATAGCCAAAGAACTATGACAGTGTTGTGACATGCTGCTTCTTAAATAAGTTTTGATTAATTTTAGTTTTGAAAAACTTGATTCTGCTATCGTCGCCGCTTGTAAAGTTAAAAAAAATGAGACATGCAGTAATGTTGGAGAACCTACTCGAGGCTGCGGTGTGAATTAAAAGTAGTTCAACAACTTCGCATATAGAAGTAATTTCTTTTATCTGAATATAAAAAAACATTTTAAATCAAAGCAGTTGGGGTCCAAAACTAGGCAAAATGTTGAAAGGATATGCCAATTGTAACAATTCTGACCCTTCCAGAATATTTTTATCAGATGATGCAACAAGATATGTAGGTGATGACCACTTAAAAAGTATACAAAATTGTTGAACGGATTCAAATCTAATAGTTAGTTGATTAATTATTATATCCAAACATTTTTTTACAAATGTTTTTACAAATTTTATTTTGCTTTTTCTAACTTGGCACCCTCGTGATTTGTGCGCCTGGAGCACTTTGCTCCAACTGGTCCAAGGTAGCTATGCCTCTGGGTCCAAAAGTAGGGTATCGTTGAACTCGTCTTCATCCCCTGAGTTCAAAGTCCTGAAATTCCATAGGGAGCAATCTATAGTACACCCCAAATAATAGAAAATTTGAACATTTATTTTTTGTTATTTACAATAAATTCTGTATTACCTGATCTACAAGTTTTTTGGCCATCTTTTATTGGCAGCATTCTTAACTACTAAAAGTATTTGGAGCTCTTAGTAGGGCGTGTTGGACCGCCGCTTGCAGATGCGGTTTTCAATAATGCCATTTTCTACTGATGAGATGGCATCCTCACCCGCTGGTGTCTTCAAGTTAGAGAGAGGTTGTTTGCCACTTTTCGGGGAAGGTGGATTGGTAGAGGAGGTGCATTTCCCTAACCTTTCCGTTGTCCCAATTTGATCCCGTTTGATTTTTTTTAATGGGCTACTTTACGTAGCCCATTAAAAAAAATCAAACGGGATGGGGTTTGTCAAATGGCAGCTAAAAATGTTCCAAATTTATGACAGTGCATAATCGATACCTTTGCATAGATAATGGCTGACAGATTTAGGAGGATTAAGGAAGATTTTATGAGTCACCTTTCATATTGTCAGGTAGTGTGGGGCATCAATTTCAAACACTTTGTAAAATGTCCTTGTCGTTGCTCATTTTTCTAGGCACTTACAAGAGAACTTTTCTCCTTTATTTCTGCAAAGAGGCATGAAATTAACATATAATTTTATTTCTGATTTAAAACAATCTGGTAGTTATTGCTCAATCAGTATTGTATGTATATGGTTGAAAGGTTACTATTCTTACAGTTTATGTTAAATTTTCACATAATTCTGCATAATAACATAACCAAGAGAATACTGCATGTCATGCTTGCTGGGTTGCATTCTTACTTTGTATAGCATTCCTATGGTGTGTTATTTTCTGAATACCCGGTATATACCATTTAATCCTCTTGCAAACCTTGTAACCGCTGCTGTCAAAGTTCGTACTTGAACGTTTTCACGTACGAACTTTGACAGCACCGGTTACAAGGTTTGCAAGAGGATTAAATGGTTTTACCCCGGTGTGTATAGGTGAATTACCTGGTATATATTTGTTTTCTAAGGGAGCAGGGGATAGCTTAATTTTTACTAAATTGAAAAGGCCACTTGAGAGTAAATTACTTTTATTCCGATTGCTTTTGTAATTGGACGTGTATTTTACGAGTCGTTTGTTGGGGATGTCGTAAATGGACTGCTCCATGTGTGCCGACGGCAGGATGGGCGATTGATTAAGTTGGCAATCTGCCTCTCTGCAGGACCCAGGATGGAATTTGGATGGGTCAAAAATATCCTGAAAATTTTTTAATGACCAGTTTATTTGGATATGTCGAACCATGTCTCCTGCTGCCTGGCCGAGTCCGTAAAGGGCTGTCTAAAAAGGTTCTCTTGGTATACTGCATTGTCTTTAGACCAATTAAAAAGCAGGTGTAAATTGGAGGCATATGATGGTATGCTTCAATATGGAATGCATGGCAATGTTTTAATGTTTTAAAATGTTTAGATCATACATAACTTATGGAAAAGCTGCATTACCAAACTTATTTGTGAAAATAAGTTTGGTAATGCAGCATTTTTTGATAATTCATAGTTACTTTGATCTCATAGGTGCTGGATTAACAAACTTCTACTGAAGATATATGAAGGCTATTAACTATAAACAGTCAGAACGTATCAATTATACAGGAACCTGTAAAGCACATTTTCTTTACAAAAATGAATTGCATGTTTCAAAATTTATTTTGGGAGATTTTTTAATGTGTGTGATTTCCTAATCAGATTAGATTGAATTAGGACAAAGGAAATTACTTTGATTGCAGAGATGATGTTAATTTTGATATGTAAGTAGACCATATTTCGATTCCAAATCAAAGGAAATTGAGTAAATTAGCTTAATAATTTTATAATCATGTTCAATTTTGTATATCAAAATTAAATATTTAAAAAATTTTGTATAGAATTCTCTTATCAGATGTTCATTTTAAATAATATGCTGTATTCATAAATTAGTTTTAAAAAAACTACAGGAAGCATACAAATGATTAGGAATTGTGTAGAAACTCCATTGCATTAATTAGAAAAATCAAAATTAAGACCAATTGGCAATTAGTTTCTGCTTATATTAAATATTTTTTCATCTGTTTACCTCTGCAGCAATTTTTATTTAATTTTTGATTATTACAGACTTGTCATTTGTTGAAAAGAAATGCCTTAGTATTGAAAGAAAACTTCATAAAGAGAATGAAATTCTGTACCAGCTCCTGTCTAAACAGTTCTCGGGTAATCATTTTTATTGATCTTTGCTCAATATTAAGTAGTAATTAATAAGCTGACAATTTAGTATTTAAATAATTTTTTAATACTTCTGGCAATTGTTTTCTGTTCTGTTGATCAGGACTCAAAATTTCTTGTTGCTAGATTACCACCTACTACTAAAACAATGTCCTAGGACAGGGGTGGCGAACCTATGGCACGCGTGCCCAAAGTGGCACGTAAGAGAAATCATCTGACACGTAATGTATCATATGATTTCTGTCCTTTTCAATCATCCTTTTTTCAATCAGATTTTTTACATTTATTCAAATTAAAGCGTATTCGTTTAATTTCTTTAAATATCATTATTCGAAGTTTAAGACTGGCACGCATTAACATTTTTAAAGCTAAGTATGCTTACAATATGGCATGCGGACTCAAAAAGGTTCACCATCCCTGTCCTAGGACAATTTTGTTTGCTATCGATTTTTGTGTCTTTTCTCTATGGGATAAACATTGGAATGCATTGAAGTGACAGGATTGCGATATGATTTCTGTGGGAATCAAAGTGTGTATATGGTAAGTGGCGAAACTCTATTGCTAAATTTCTTGCTTGATGATATCAGTGCCCTACAGTCAGTAATGGTTGTGTAGACTCGCTCATTGCCAGGTTATATCACATGTTATACCGACTATTATTAACTACATTGAAAATAAACTTCTTTACACAAGAAGTTTGTTTTATCTCTATTTATTGTATATTTGCAAGCTTGTTTTATGACTATGTCTTCAACTCCCGGAAACCAATTAAGTCCATATCCCAAGGAAGAAAGGTAAATGGTTTTGATCATACAGCAATTACTATTGATTGTTGTATGTATATTTAGTTTAATTACAATTTATCATAATGTTGTTAAAATTTAGATTATGAAGATATGAGAAAGTATTCCTGAACATTTTTGTACATATAATTAGCCCAAACACATTTCTAAAGTTAATTTAGTTGTTTAAGTGAATTATTTACTTATATTGTTCTAGACACACAACATGTTCTAAATAAATTTACCATAGTTTTTACTCGCTTATAGGAAGAGGTGTGACTTTAAAAATCAAAATAAAGAAAATTAGATTATTAATACAATTTAATTTTATTTTGTTTAATCACAAATAAAATGTCAAATGCATGTAAATGCACACATTGTCATGCAAAAGTTACTGGCATTTTAAACTTTAAGAAAAAATCATGTAAAATCGGCATAATTTGTTCACATAAAGCTGGACAATCAGGAAATCGGAAACCTTTTTTGCCAATTCTAAACAGAATTTTTCTAAATTAATAACTAAATTAATAACTAAATTAATAACTAAACTAAATTTTTCTAAACAGTTGAATTCATTCTTCGTCAATTACATTTATGAGTTTTCCCGAATTCTGATTTCCTAATAATCATCTATTTTCACGTGGGAATGGATTAAAACTTATATCAGGCTCCTGTGTGATTTTGGAACTTCAAATTGGAATTCAATTCAAAAGCTTTGCTTTTCCTATTACTATTCATCTTTATTCCTGACAATACACAAGAACAATTGAAATGATCCAGATAAAATACTTTTGTTTTTAAACAGCAGAGGTGAGCATCCAGTAAAAATGCGAACACACGGTTCACAGAAATTATTGCAAAAAATGCAAAGAATTTTTTGCTCGTGCGTATAGGACGACCTAGGTTTTCGAAGCAGTGAAAAATGAATAAAAACTTCATCTTATATGCAAGTAAATACGGTAATTATAAATACCAAAAGCTAAAGTAATACAAATATTAAAAGTTTGTAATACTACTTCAAATATTCAAGAATTAAGTAGAAAATACAATAATTACCACAGATTATAAATAAAAATAACAAGAATTGTGTATAAAATAATTGGAAATATATTAACCGATTGTTCCTAAATAAGGTAGTTTTTTTGTCTATATATGAAATTATTATCCTAATTAATTTACTAGAAATATACAGGGTGAGTTTTTTTATCTTGAGACAATGAAATATCTTAATTGGATCTCATTATTTCGGAAAAAGGTTTAGACAAAAGTTGTGGGTTTTTGAGGGGGCAATCAGTTGGTGACCTTGGATGTAACCTTTGAATTTCAATTAGCCATTTGAAGGTCAAGTCCAAATTTGACATCTAAAAGTAATCTCAAGTGCGATAATTTGAAGCACAGCTCAACAAATGCATTGAAGTGGAAGGGCATCATTTTGAACATTTGTTATAAAATTTTTCTCCAAAACCAATATCTCAAGCAACGGTAAGAAGTAAAGTGACTCACTGAAAACAAGCATCTCAATAGTGAGAGGCAAGGGGACTCATTGGAAATAAGCACCTCAAAGGGAGCAGGAAACTACTATGTCCACATCGTTACTCCTGGATAGTGATAAAAGTAGTGAATGCTTCTAAAGGTCAAAGTAATAAGGTCGTGAAAAAATTAAATTTTACCTCCCTGTCTATTCCAGTAATAAAAAGTATGGTTTCCCATTAGAAAAAGCTTTCAATATTAATCTTAAAATAACCTTGACCTTTGACTGAGACCGTAAGGTCAAGGATATATTCGATTGTGAAATTTCTTGCTCTTTCCATTGCCAGGGTCAAAAATATGTATTCCCATTGAAAAAACAGACTTGACCTTCAAATGACATATTGAAGTTCAAAGGTCACATTCAAGGTCACCAATTGATTGCCCCTTCAAAACCCTACAACTTTTGTCTAAACCTTTTTCCGAAATAATGAGATCCAATTAAGATATTTCATTGTCTCAAGATAAAAAAAAACTCACCCTGTATAATATATAGATAGCATATTTATTGATATAATTTTATATGTAAACTATAATCATGTAGTTATTTTTGTTGCATGTTTTTTACAGATGTGAACTTGGGGTAACAGCATGGAAAAATCCTAAATTGTTAATAATCCTACATTCCAGAATTTTATTTAATTGTAATGTGCAATTATGTTGTAACTATTAAACAAATATACATAAGTTTAATTATTAAATAAAAGGAAAGCTTTAACTTTGCTATCCAGATATCCTTTACTTTTGTTTAGGAAAGCAATATAATCACTTTTCTAATGTTAAAGATGTTATTATATAGCCTGCAGACATTAAATAAACATATCCTCATTAGAATGCTATCAATTTAAAACAGAAAAAAAAAACATGCTAATAATGAAAAATAAATCAACAAACACCTTTTAGGCTGCTATGATTTGCTTTTATTTAGCAAATGTTTTCAACCTGGTCTAATAAGCCATCTTCAGGCTAATGATCTTTCTCAGAACATATTTTACCATTAAATATTGTTCCATGCTAATAATGGTCAGTATAACTTGGAAATGAACAAGTGTCTACACAACAGTTACTAGGGGGCACTGATATTGAGCAATCAAATTAACAACAGAGTTTCACCACTTATCATATGCGTCAGGGGTGAAAACCTATGGCACGTGTGCCCAGAGTGGTACATAAGGAGAAATCATCTGGCACAATTTTCATTTACCATCTGTCTTTTTCAATCATCCTTTCAGTTTATCAGCTGATCACTCTTTTTTCAATCAGACTTTTACGTTTATTCTAATTAAAGCAGATTCATTAAATTTATAATTTTTAATTCTGTAATTATAATGTTTAATGATGATTATTATTATTATAAAGTAAATGCAAATGTGTGCTATTTTTTATAATTATAAAATCTTTGAAAATAGTATTTATAGTTTTGTTTTGAAATGTCATTGCTTGCCAATGAAATATATTAATTTATTGTACAGTATTTCAAATTACACTACATTAAGATATTTTAAATTTGTTCCATTAGATTGGACTTAATTTTGTGATCTTGCTCAACTTATCTATTTAAACATTCACGTGACATAGAGTGATGATACTGTTAAATACGATAAATTAAGAAATAACGACGCATATCCGTGGCTTCTACCAAAAGCGTACGTAGATTTAACCACAATTAAGCCCTTTCCTCAATGCCCTAAACTATATTCAGTGAATTCTCAAGTCTGTCGTAGTGCAAGTTTATGGTCGGCGGGTATTAATACCTGCGAAGAATCCATTCAAAATGCTTACATATATTGCATAACGAATGCGAAGTATTATATTTACATAGAAAACCAATTTTTTATCACTCATCCACCCGGCGATAATTATATTTACAATGGAATCTGGGAAGCAATATACAACAGGATACTTCAAGCTCTGTCTGAGAATCAAACTTTTCGGATATACGTCATGATACCATTGATGCCAGCCTTTGAAGGAGACATAAGATCAGAGAAATCAATTATCTCACGCTCCGTAACCGATAATTTATATTCATCTATCTGCAAGGGTCCTACGTCTTTGCTTCAGAGGTTATGTGAATTGGTACCGGATCCAACGGAGTACATCAATTTCTTTTCGCTTCGGAATTACGGTTTCATGAATGGAAAATATGTTTCCGAAATGGTATATGTCCATAGCAAACTGCTAATTGCCGACGATAACACAGCAATCATTGGCTCGGCCAACATCTTGGTAGAAGAGACAGTGAAATTGCCATTGTCTTCAATGATTATGAAACAGTTTCTTCAACAATGAATGGTGCCGAGTACAAAGCTGGAAGATTTAACATTAGTTTAAGAAAAAGAATATTCTCTGAACACCTCGGATTACCAGAAAATGACCCGTTATTGAATGATCCTATATCACATTTTTTCTACAAACAGGTATGGTTAAAGACTGCTGTCACAAACACTGCTCTATACGAAAAAGTGTTTCATTGTGTTCCCACGAACGAAACTACTACTTACAAGGAGCTAATGGAATACACAAATCGACCAAGCCTTGCTGTTACCGATATAAAATTAGCAGAAATGTTATTGAAGAAGATAAAAGGATACCTTATTTTGTTCCCTTTATACTTTTTAAGTAAAGAAAGTTTGAAACCTTCTGGGTTGAAAATACAAAGACTGTTGCCAAATTCCGTTTATACATAATTTCTTTGTATATTAATTCACGTTGACTGCCACGTGACTTTTTAGGATTCTGTTGTAAAACGCCAACTTAATTTAATTATATTATATTATTAAAAACTCTAATCAGAGTATATAGTAATAATCAAATAGCATATAAAATGTGTTTTTCTTAAAATAAAGGTATTACGAATTATCTCGTAGTTGGCTTATGTAACAGAAAGCTCTTCGCTAAAGCCAAACTACGAGTTAATTCGTGCACAGACACGATTCGTCCTGTCACTTCGCTACAGCCAATCGGAGATGTGCGTCTAAATTCATTAGTAATAAATCGGATATAGAGGCGAGCACATCACATTTACGTCTTTTTTGAGAGTGTTATTTTTTATTTATTTTTATAATCAAATTATAAATATCCCAAAATGGATAAGAAAAGACCACTGACTAAAAAACAACTTGATTACTACACTAATCTAAGTGATTCAGAATCTGACAAAATTTTTGGTGAGGATGGGGGAGTTTATTTGGCAGCGAAATGGTCCTGTTACTGTATGTAAATGGAAAGACAAACGAGAAGTCCTTACCATTTCAAACATGCACGTTGTTGAAATGGTAGAGGTGTTCAATCGCAATGGAAAATGTTCGACGAAACCGAATATAATTCGAGATTATAATCATGGAACGTCTGGCATTGACGATCAGATCAAATGCTATCGTACTACACAGCTCTAAGAAAGACTATTAGATGGCTCAAAAAGGTTGCATTACATATTATAGAAATATATATACATAATGCACACAAACTCTTTCAAAAAGCAACTTCTTCTAAAATAAAACTTATGCTTCTCTATAAGCTAACTTATGCTTCTCTTTTTCTCTAAAATAAAACTTATGCTTCTCATTATGACGAATGCTTCTCTAAACTAAAAGTTTAGAGAAGCATTCGTCAAAGCGTTGATTGGAGAAGAGATTCAACCAGTTTCAAAAAAAATTAAATTGCAGAAGCTTCACTATTTACAGAGTATCCCATCTACTCAGAAAAAACAACATCCGACAAAGCCATGTCGAATTTGTACCAAAGCTAAAAAACGCCGAGAAACGCGTTATTTCTGTCCAATCTGTCTTGAGAAGCCAGCCCTTTGCGTAGAAGATTGTTTTAAAAATTATCACAAACTATAAAAATATCGTTTTGCTTTTGATTTTGAATAAACATTTTATAATATTTTCTGTTCGTTTAAATTTATATTTTTGTTTTATAAATTATCACAAACAATAAAAATATTGTTTTGCTTTTGATTTTGAATAAACTTTTTATGATTATATTTTCTGTTCATTAATTAATAAATGTTCTGTTCATGTAAGCCAAACTTGATTTTTTGTTCTTGCCCCTGAAGCTATCTATTCATATTTACACTGATATACTACGAATTACATCGTAGCTGCACAAATATGGCAAGGAAACAAACTACGATATAACTCGTAGGTGGCGTCCTAGGCAGAAACGGTAACTACGAGTCATCTCGTAGATGGCAGTCAACGTGTTAATTTTACTCGACTGCTTATGTGTTTACTCTATTGAAACCAGTAAAAGTAGTATGTATGCTTGGAATTTTAAAAATAATTAGGAAAAATAGTAGGCTTTGAAAATTTAAATATTTTTGCAAAAGTTATGCAAAATCCTTACCACAAGTGGGCGTTTTAATTTTAGTTTAGTTTTAGCATCGACATTCGATCGATTTATCGACATGTTTCTTATTTTATTTTCTGTTAAAATTAATGAGTTTTCATGTTTAATTGTGAAGTTTGAATGTTATTTAAATAGATAATGAAATAATAAAATTATGATTTACATTTATTATATCAAAAATAAAACAATAATAAAAAAAAATCAATTTATTATAGGTAAACTAGCTGACCCGGCCACGCGTTGTTGTGGCTCAAAATGTATCTATTATAAATGTATCACACTTCCCCCGTGGGGAGAATTTCAAAAAATCCCTTCTTAGTGTACATTCTCTTGACGTACCCTATTAAAACGCAATCAAAAACGCATCTAAAATAGTATAATAAAAGCCGAGTTCTTCACAGTAAGTCTTAATCCCGTCATTTTTCCCGCTGGGGAATATCGAAAAATCTCTTTTTAGTGTATATTCTGTTGACGTAACCTATTAAAACGCAATTAAAAACGCAAAAAACCGCATGTAAAATAGTATAATAGAAGCCGAGTTCTTCACGGTAAGCCTTAATCCCGTCCATCTCCCCCCACTGGGGGGATTTCGACATGTATATTATATAAAAACACGTGCGTATTCGAATGCAACGTTGTGTCAAAATTTCAAAGGAATCGGTAGGAACAAACGAACGTTATATTTTATTTATATAGATAGATAGAAAATGATCTGCTTCAGTCCATTCTCACAGAAAAGCAGAATGCCTCACAGAAAAGCAAACTTAGGTCGTCGGAAGTTAGCGCCATCTGTTGGACATAAAAGCCTTAATCCATATATAAATATATTTTTGAAAGGGGGAAATGGTGTAGGGGTATGAAAAATAGATAGTAGCCGATTCTCAGACCTACTGAATATGCATATAAAATTTGGTAAAAATCGGTAAAGCCGTTTCGGAGGAGTACGGTAACTAACATTGTGACACGAGAATTTTATATATAAGATTATCAAATTATCATATATAAATTATTATTAAAAAATGGAGGTCACAAAAAAATTATGAAATATTTGGTGGGCGGCGAGTATAAAAAGGTTAAAAACCACTGCCCTAGACCATTACTGACGCGCAATTAACTGATTGCCCCTGGAAGTCGGCTTCTTACAGAAACACAGCTTCCCTGTCATCAAATGTCACGGCACGCCACTGATATTAATACTACGTAATTTGGACTAATTAATTAGCCATGTTATACCCAATAATAATCGGGCTGTATCATTTGATAAATATGTGATTTTTTCTTGAAAAGTTAGTAAGTTTCTTCAATTGACTTCTATCTCTAAGAAAAATTTAATATTAATTATGATTTATTCTTTGACATATTCTATTAATTTAAATGCTAAAATTCAAATGCCGTCAAAGTTCCAAATATCCGAATTCAAATATTCAACAGAATGTTTGGAATGAAATGGGAAAATAACTTAAATAATTTGAAAAATTCGAAGGAAAAAGAATTTGATTCTTTTCTTAGCTCTGATGAAGAATTAGAATCGAGTACAGTGCCATATTTTTCTTACATTCGAATTTATCAACAGCCATTTAACTTATCAGGCATTCACCTGGATTTACTTCTTCCGAATTATCCTCTCAAGATCAAATTTCTAACCGTGGAACGTGAAATTGAGACTCATCTCTTGCATAGAGACATTTTCTCAATACGAGTTCGTCACGGTAACTTCCAGTGGATCGTAAAAAGAAGTTTCAACGAAATCGAAAAGTTGTACAATTCTTTACAGAAATATAGTTTGGGTAATTGTGCATCAAATATGCCTAGTTTCCAAGCCAGGAAGAGTTCGATAATTCGATACGAAAACCCTGTAACCAGAAGGGCAAAGCTTCAACAATATATGAGAGCCATCTTGAATGATCCCAACTTAAGAAACCATAGAAATACCATGGAGTTTCTTCAAATTACGCCTTTATCTTTCATACGTGTGTTAGGACATCAAGGTAAAGAATGTTTATCCCGTGTTAATTGCATTGGTTATTCAGAAAACACCTTCTTACAACTAGAAAGATACATCGCGGGCCATTGCACAAGATGGAGGACGTTCTGGATAATAGCCAGAGAGAACTTTATTTCTTTGATAAATCCATTTAATGGTAAAATAGCGTACGTTATGCTAATCGATACAAGGTTCAAAGTGCATTACGGATTCTTTAGAACGGGATTTCATTCTCATATTGTCATTAAGAATTTGTCCATGAGGTTAGCGATAGATTTAGAAAACAGGAGGACGTGTAAAGAATGGATTGGTTTCCTTCAAGAGATTAAGGATGGATCTGCAAAAGATTTCATAAAAAAAAACAAGTTCAAGTCATTTGCACCAATCCGATATTGTACCCAAAGTTGTTGGTTTGTGGATGGTGCCAGTTACTTTGATTGTGTAGCCAATGCACTAGAATCTGCTACAGAAGACATATTCATAGCTGGTTGGTGGGTCTCTCCAGAATTCCATCTTAAACGTCCCTCTGATGAATCAGAATGGTGGAGACTTGATAATGTGTTGAAAAGGAAGGCTGAACAGGGGATTAAAATATTTGTTCTCTTGTATAAAGAAGTGGAAGGTACTTTAAGTATTGGTAGCGCCTACAGTGAAACAGTTTTGATGCAGTTGCACAGCAATATCAAGGTTCTTCGTCATCCAACTCTCAGCGATTTGAATATTTGGCTATGGGCTCATCACGAAAAGATCATCATCATTGATCAGTTGTATGCTTTTGCGGGAGGCTTGGATATTTGTTATGGTAGGTGGGATAATAGAGAACATAAATTAACAGATTTTGGAACTGATACAGTCTCACACAAGAAAGATGCGTCTTCTAAATATTTAAATAGCGACAGTCACAAGGCTCTGGCCAAAGCTGTAGCAGAATCCTTTCTTCCAGAAGAAATATCAAATTCTAAAATTCCAGAAATTTCAGATTGCAGGAAGAAATATCAAATAGCAAGCAAAGAATCATCAAAATGGGAAATTGGAGAAACGGATATTAAATCTCAGAGAGTTAAACGATTCGAATTACCATTTCATAAGAAACCAATTAATAAGAAATGTCCCTTACAAGACTTAAAATCAAAGAAGTTTTGGTTAGGAAAACACTACACTAATTTTGTCTATCAAGATTTGCACAGAGTACATAAACCATTTGAAGATCAGATAGACAGAAACATAATACCTCGAATGCCATGGCACGATGTATCTTGTCTTGTAACAGGAAGTGCTGCCAGAGATATCGCTAGACACTTCATACAACGTTGGAATAACATTAAAGGAAATTATAGATGCATGGTGGGATGCACACATGGATTCCATAACCATGCATACTATTTAGTTTAACAAGAGTAAGTAGAACATAAGAATAAAGCATAGGCTAACTTGTTCAGGATATTAATAGAAAATTATGTATATTTTGCACAATGGTACTAAATAGGAGAAAATGGAAGTTAAAAAAGATTGAGACAAATTTTTACACCTAACACAACACTGCAATGTGCCAACACTACATTGTACATGACCATGATTTCTATTTTATCATCCCATCTACGATGAAAAAACAGGTTGCCTCAAAGAGGGTATTTCATGCAAAGGAATTATGAGTCTGACTGGTCATTGGTCAGATAAAAGAGTGGTTGGCTTAAGGAGGATTAAAAACAATAAGCATTATGGAATGAATTTTGACTAAGAAAATCTGGCCAACTAAAGGGGTGGTCATCAGGAAAGGTTTACCATACAGGATTAGCACAAAGTCCCATCACTACTATAGAAAATTAATTGTATGTTCAATTTGTTGTTTGTTTCATATAAAAAAACATGAATACCATTTACAAGTAATATACAAGATACAAGTAATACCATTAAAGGAATATAATTGCTAGTTGATGGATTTATGAAAGGAAAAGAACAGAAAAAATAATGGAACAGGCTTCCAGCAGAGATTTGGATGACAGTCTCCTCCAAAATGAGTATTTTTGCAGTGGAAGGTTGGGTGCATAAGATTTTTACAACAGGTAGTGCAAAGGATGAGCATAATCAACTCCAAAAACAATTTGTTAAATAAACTAACATTTTCAACCTTGTTTAAAGGCCATCCTGGGCTCTTAAGATTGAACAGAAAAATGGAACAAAAACAAATTTAAAATACATTTGTTTGAATGATTTTATTTGTATTGCATATCACTTGCTGAGTATACAAAATTGAACATTAATTGCAGCCCCTTTATTCACTACTATATAGATTTTGAGTATTTCCATATACAGTGGTGATATCCATATTGTTCCAGCTTCAAGGAGAGTAAGCCTTACAGAACCATCTCCTACAGCAAGCTACTAAACAGAATATACATGGATATAGCATGACATTTCATTGTTTAAATTGCTTATAAAAGGAGCCCAACTGTCATCTCCTTACTCAGAAATGACAAAGAGCCTGTCAACAAAACATCTCTTCCAGGTATCCCTTGATTCCTTTGCACAACAACAGGGTAGATCATTCCAAGGCCAATCAGAAGGGGGACAGGAGGGGAAGCTGCCCTGGGTCTCGCAATATTAGGGGCCTCAACTTGGCAACTTAATATGTTAGACAAAAATATAGGAAAAGGCAAAGCGATGTCACGGCTTGTAGAATGGCCTTAATTTTACGGTTAAATTCTCCAAAAAAAATATTCGAGAAAAACTTTTCCAATTTTTAATATCGAAAACACTTTTTGTCTCAATTGTCCATAGCTAAAGCAGGTATAGAATTTATAATCAAACTAAAAGACCCCTAACTGGACAATAAAGCCTTTTCAGTGTCTGGTGCCAGTAATACAATAACAATATATAGGCCTTTCTGAAATGTCTATAAAATCGTTCTGAAGGCCTTCTGAAGACTCTGAAATCCTTCTGAATGTAAAAAATTGCAACCGAAAATGAAATCATTCCAGAATTTGAAATAAATCATCAATTAAAAAACCAATAAAAATAAAGACCAAAGACCAAATTATTGCTACAGAAATATAAAAATGAAATAAGTGATGAAACTGTAGAAGAACTAATACTGCTGAAGCATGTTTACAAATCCAATTTTAAACTAAGCACTAAACCAGCAGAATTACTTAAGGAAATTATCGACATGGGATTCATAAACATATTTTCCAATAACGATTGTACTTAGAATTTTTTATCCTTGCCCGTGAGTGTAGCAGAAAGTGAGAAATCATTTAGTGTTCTGAAAAAAAATTAAAAACTATCTACGATTGACTGTCAGGAATGATTAAATGGACTAGCAACACGCAACATTAATTACCAGATAGTGCATATTTTAGTCTATTCTAAAATAATTAGTGAATTTGCTAATGTTAAAGTGTGCAGAGCTTTTGTAAAATAATTAAATGTAATAATCCAAAAAATATGAAATACCATTTTTATTTTATTTACTTTAAAAAAAAATTAAAAAAAACGTTATTATTAAATAGTTTTTATTGCTGGAAACATTAAGGTTTTTGTTTTTTAATAGTTTATTTTTCCAGTAGCTGATTTACTTATTGCATTTTATTTACTTATTTAACTAAATGCCACTATAGCCATTGGCCTTTTCCATGTAAAAAAAAAATACAAATATAAAAAATAAACAATCAACAAAACAAAATAAAGAAAAAAAATACACAAAACTAGACACAATTCAATTTTTTAACAATTTGTTTAAATTGCCCATGAGTTCTCAAAACTTTATATTCTTCTTTTAAAACATTCCAGTTATATATGAATTGTAAATCGGTGTGTCTCGGCCAAAACAGTGCTTAACTTTTGGTAAAATCAAATTATTTTTCCATCGATAATTGTAGTTAAAAGGCCTAAAGTATTTTTTTAACTCATCACATATATAAGATTCTTTCCTGCCAACCTTCATTAGTTTAAAGCTGTCTAAAAGAACTTGTTTTTTATATAAAACTTTTAATTTATCTATATTGGTCTGGATATAATAAGTGGTGACAGAAGAATTATAAGGTAACTTGTGTAGTGTTCTAATAAAGTTGTTTTGTATGACTTACAACCTGTTTAATACAAAAGAAGAAGCTGTATCCCATACGGAAATACCATATTGGAGTTTGGGTTTCATACAAGCGTGATATAAACAGAAAAGTCTCAGAATTTATATAACTCATTATTCTTTTCAATATTCCAATAAATCTAGAAAAGACAGTGTTAAATTATTGATATGATTGTTCCATTGTAATTTATCATCAATTTCAATACCCAAATATTTTACAGTATTCACTCTTTGAATATGTTTATTATTAATTCTTACTTGTATATCATCTAAATTGACTTTTTTCTGTTTATTTGACAAACAAATATATTTCGTTTTATTCTCATTCATTCTAAAATTATAATTTTCCATATACAGTCAAACCTGTTTTTATGCGCTCTTTTTATGTGCGATTTTTTTAATGCGAATTTTTAATTTGTGCGGTATAGTTGGCGACTAGTCTCGTGCGATTCGTCATGTCTTACGTTGACTTATTATAGCTAAATAAACTTATTATAGCATAAATGCACTTATTATAGTAATATTATTGCATGAATATGCGAAAAATGAAATAATTTACATTTTTAAGTCAACAAAACACCACCTGGACAAAAATATGTAAAACAGACGATAGACCAGACAATGCAGTCAAGTGCTGACATCTGTTGTCAATAAATTCTATTTCGTACGGTTTTGAGTTATTTTCTATGTGAGACTTTTTTTATGCAGTCCCTATTGACCGCATAAAAAAAAATATTTTTTAATTGTGTCGCGAAAACTATTATTTACAGCCATTCGTGAAGTTTCGTGAGATTTTTTTTTATGCGTTTTTTTTAATGCGGTCCCTATCCCCCGCATAAAAACAGGTTTGACTGTATTTACTTTAATTTAGCCAACAAAGAATTTATATTATTTTCAATTAATTGAAGATTCCAATCTGCCTAAGTTATAACAATATCTTCTGCATACAATATAATATTATTTTCAGGAATAGTTTCTATAATATCATTTATATAAATATTAAAAAGTAAAGGGCCCAGAATGGATCCCTGTGGGACACCTTTGTTTACTTGAAAAGGTTTAGATATTGAAATTTTTACCTTAACATAGACTTTATTTTCTTGTCCACAATTTTATTTTAAATTTTGAAGGGCCTCTAAAATATTAGTTGCTCTGGGCCTTGCATTTTCTCTGAAAGGCCATGATCATTCCTATGAATGTATTGGTGCATTTATAGGTCTCTACTTACTAGGATCAAAGAACATCAGGACTCAATTAGAAAGAACTTAACAGCTTTGCTTCTGATTAAGATGTTGACATCATTTTTTTATTAGAGTATATCTAATCCATCATGCCTCAACTCCATCTCATCTTAAATACTTGGAAATACTCAAAATCTATAAAGTGGTTAATAAAGGGGCTGTGATTAACAATAGAGATACAGCACTAATGTCACGTGTAGATGGCATTTTTTACACATTGTCTATTATATCTGTTTTTGATTTTGTTACATCATTATTATTTTTAAAAGATTCCTTGTTATATTTTTGATCATTTATGTATCTTAATTTTTATTTCTACTTATTTTTATGTATTATATTTATGTTACTTTTAGTGCCTTTAAGTATTTTATTTTATGTTAAGTGTTTTTATGTATTTATATTATTCTTATGTTAAATATTTACCATATTCAGCAGGTGACGAATCAAATCATTCAACAATGTATTTTAAATTTGTTTTTGTTCCATTTTTCTGTTAAATCTTAAGAACAAAAATATGGCCTTTAAACAAGGTCGAAAATATTAGTTTATTTAATAAATTGTTTTTTTAACTGGATTTAGGTGTTTCTGGAGTTGATTATACTTTGTGCATCCAGTTTTTTTTCAATGATTAATGCAAAGGGCATTGTCATTCAGGGTATAGCCAGATCTGCAGAATATTTTCTGCATTGATTTCATGGATAATCTCAACACTGGCTCCATGACTTTGCTGTATTTTTCACATCTGGTGGAGGATCCTCTGCTTCTTTGATTATCCTTTGCCCTACCTGTTGTAAAAATTTTACATTCCCATCAGAAAAGTTCTTTTTGGAGGAGGCTGTTGTCCACATCTCTTCTGGAAGTATGCATGAATTTCTTCCATTGTTTTCCTTGTTTTTTTCCCTTCCATAAATCCCACAATTAGCAATTATACATTCTTAAATGGTGTAGTTATTTGTATCAGCCATTATTCATGTTTTTTTTATACAAAACAAACAAGAAATGGAACATACAATTAATTTTCTATAGGAGTGCTAGAACCTTATATCCATTCTATAGGTATAAGGTCTTATCACTAAGGGGGAGAAATTATTTTGAAAACTGTGATTAGTTCTGAATGCAGAAATGCCATTTTACTATGCAGTGTGAGTGAATGACATCCAATGTTTCCTTGATGGTACATTCATTTCAATTTAATTAATAATCAAAAGAATTTCATAGCTTGTTAATAAAGACGAAATGTCTGATACTGAAAATGAGAAAGAAGATTAATTCAATTTCGTTATATAATTAATAATAAAGCATTTCTTACAGTTTAAAGCTGTCTTTAAATTAATAAATTTTTGAAATACATTGAAACATTTATTGGGTTTGCTTTTTTGTGGTAACTATAATATTGTATAAAAATAGAAATATTTGTCAAATAATCTGTTGGATTATGTTGGGCTATAATATGGATACCATTTAATAATTAAATCTTAAGTAATTTTATCTAGAGTAGGTGTTAGATGCCATCTCTTGATAAATTTAATAATTATAAATAAATTAATGTTTAATTTTAGAAAGTTCTGGAAAAAAGAATTGGCTGGGAGTGTGACTTAAACCCACAACTCCTGCATACCATTCAGATGCATTGCCAGTTATGCATCAGTGCAAGTAACCATCCTGGTTATTTGCACTGACAATTGGGAGCTGGAGTTAGAGGTTCAAGTTCCACTCTGGGCCAATTCTTTTCTTCCAGAACTTTCTAAAATTAAATATTAATATATTTATAATTGAAAATTAATTTGAAGACATAGTCTGTCCAAAATTGGGAACCACCATTTATTCACTTCTTGTGTTCCAGAATACAAACATTTGATGACTTGACCTTTCTTTTTAGGCTGCTTGGCCATCAAATTTAAAAACATTTTTTTAAAAACACAGAAAAATATCCTATTAAAATTACAAAGTTAAAATTGGAACTGGCAGATCTTACAGACATCTTTGTTTTTGTTTCCATCCTTACTACTTATGTCTCCAAATTAATTTTCATAAAATTGCCATCTGACAAAATTCTATAATTTATTTATAGTTATTAAATTTATTAAGAGATGGCACCTAATGCCTACCTCTAGACAAAATTACTTAAGATTTAATTATTAAATAGTAGTTGTATTATAGCTGGATATAAACTGGCAGATTGTTTGGCCAGCTTTTTTTAGAAATTGGGTTATTGAATGTTTATATTAAAAAATATTATGTGAAGATTTAATAAAGAATATTTTATTTTTGTACATAGAAGACAAATTATCTACTTTTTATATTTTTAGGATTCATTTGACAAGAAAAACAGTTCAGACTTTTTGGATACTGTGAATAAATTGTATGGATTTTTCAAAAGACCAGATTACTATCGCAGAGACAAGATTGAAAGAGAACATTACAAACTGGTGTATCATGCCGGTCTAGATAACTATGTAAAGGGTTCTCAACTTGTAGTCACTCTCTCAACATTTCTTACTATGGCTGGTGGAATATATTTAGGAATATCGTATTGGATGGGAGGAAACATAATTTGGTCTACAAGCCAACTAGAGAACGATGTACAAATAATATTAAGTTTAATCTCGTTGGTAATTTTCAATTGTTCGGTATCTTTTGTTTACTTACGTGTGCCCTATCGAATCTATTATCGACAAGAGACGGACCAGTTTCTGTTCTTATTTTGTTCACTGTTCAATATCTTTAGATATAAAACAGTCTGGTGCCACTCGGGAGAAATGAAAGTGCGTACTGATCCACTCTGTCCTAATATAACTGGGGAATACCGTGTCAAGAACCAGAACTTGATCCTGCACTCCTATAAATTCATTTCTCCTACTTATTATAATTTATTACTTGGCAATAAACAATTGGACAATTAACAATATTTATTATTTAATTTTTTAATAACGTTTGAAGATTTATTTCATACTAGCTGACCCGGCCACGCGTTGTTGTGGCTCAAAATGTATCTATTATAAATGTGTAACACTTCCCCCGTGGGGGAATATCGAAAAATCCCTTTTTAGTGTATATTCTGTTGACGTTACCTATTAAAACGCAATTAAAAACGCAAAAAACCGCATGTAAAATAGTATAAATAGAAGCCGAGTTCTTCACGGTAAGCCTTAATCCCGTCCATCTCCCCCCCGTAGGGAGAATTTCGACATGTATATTATATAAAAACACGTGCATATTCGAATGCAACGTTGTGTCAAAATTTCAAAGGAATCGGTAGGAACAAACAAACGTTGTATTTTATTTATATAGATAGGTAGAAAATGATCTGCTTTAGTCCATTCTCACAGAAAAGCATAATGCCTCACAGAAAAGCAAACTTAGGTCGTCTGAAGTTAGCGCCATCTGTTGGACATAAAAGCCTTAATCCATATATAAATATATTTTTGAAAGGGGGGAAATGGTGATCTTCACATATGCCACAAACCTTCGCGGGAATGTATTAAACAACTTCCCAAAGTTTCATGGCAATCGGATAAATGGTGTGGTAATGCATGAAGGACAAACACACACACACACACACACACACACAGACATACATTCGTTTTTATATATATAGATTATTTTATAATTAATAAAAATTAACAAATTCTAGTCATTTTAAATTTTAAAATACAGTGAGTGATCGGTTAACGAACAAATCAGATAACGAACATTTTCGCGAAAGATTTTTATGTTTGGACAACGAATACATGATTGGATAACAAACACCTCACAGAACAAACACAAGAAGCAGCAACGTAAAATAATGAATACCGATTGGTCTTCCCTTGTCTTCAAGCAACAATTCAAAACTTTTTGAAGCGCGGGAGACGTCGACATCAACGTTCAACCCTGTTGGATAGTATTCCTCCAAACTTTGAAACTCTCTTCCAGCCTTTTATTTTTCTGAGAGAAACAATTTTTTATAGTATTTGCAAGAGTGGGTTTTTATTTTCAAAAGATGAGAGTATAATAGCAAAGGTAGAGAGTGGGCAGAAGATGTCTGATGTTGCTGGGCAATATAGCTTGAACAGGTCTACAGTAGGCTGCAGTTCAATCTTATCTAAGAAAGATACAGTATAATCAAGAAGACTCAAGCAGCTAAAAGAGTAACAAAAATCATATCTGAGAAATAAAGAACATTGAAGAGCTCATAATGGAATCTGCAACTGATCTGAGGACAAAAGAACACCAAGAAACTTGGCGAGATATGTTTTTTTCTGAAAAAGAGGATTAATGCTGATATCTGCTATTAACGATCTTTTGAAGAAGTGGGAGGATGTCAGAACAACGGTCTTAGAATGGCATCCAAACCAGGTTGAGCTTAATAGGCTTAGGGATCTCTACAATTACAATGCTATTAATTACTTCTGAAAAATCCTGAAGAAGAGAGAAAAGCAATCGACATTGGATAGATTCTTTAACCTCCACAAACGGAAAAAACATCTAATAAAAATGCAAGACTGTGTATATATGTATTTTTATTATTACATATAAATAAATGTAGTAAAAAAGTATATATTTTTTATTTTTTTGGGGTCTCCAGAACGAATTAATCAAATTCCCATAAAAACCTATGGTAAATCAATAATCGGTTAATGAACAATTCGGATAGCAAACAAAGTTTTGGAACGGATTATGTTCATTAACCGATCATCCACTGTATACAATGTTTTTCTTCTACTGTTGTTAAATTATGAGAAGTATCATTATATCTATTTGAAATATATACATAATTTAAAACTGCATTTGAAAAATGATTTTTTTTTTTGTAGTTTTTTTAAAGCATCCTTTATTTAAATTTAATTCATTTACTGAAATATCACTATCAGTCCAGTGAATATTAACATAAAGCTAAAAAAAAATTTTTTTTAAAATTAAATTAGAGTAGGGACCCCATAATGGGTAACCTAAAGCATTGATTATTATTTTGACCAACTCCAGTTTTTCCCAAAAATGACTAAGCTATCACCTAGAGAGATTAATTGGGAAACTAAAGAAATATTTGGTTCTCATAACTATTATGTAAAAAAATGCAATAAAATCAAAAGTGACAAGTAGGCCATATTGGAAACAGGGTGCAGCCAATGCTCCCAATATGGCCCAATTTGTAAATCATGAAAAAACAAATCTGAAAATGACAGTTTTTTATTCAATTTTGTTTTAAACTGAAAAATTCTTAGTTCACATTATTTCACTCAAAAATATTTTTAAGATTATTACAAAAACATTTATGATTCTAAAGTCATAATAAGACAAAAAGATCAATTAAACCAGAAATGCATCATAAATTTAGAAAACTACAAAATGTATTTTTCAAAATGTTATTTATGGAAATTTTACTATTTTTGTTATATAAAGGTGTGTAATGTTTGCATGTTTGTTTTCATTTACGTAATTGTTTGTTAAGTTTATTGTACCATAGTAGCATGTACTGAAGAGGGCTAAAGCCCAAAATGCATTTACATTAAGAGTGGTAATAAAATATATTGGATGATATTCTCATCTGTTTATTCTTTGTTGGTCAGAAGGAATGTGGCTGTTCATGTCAGGATTTGAAAAATATGTTTTTTTTTTAGTTTTCTAAATTTACTATGTATTTCTAGTTTAATTAATGTTTTAACCCGATCCATAACAGTCAAATTTAAAGAGATCAATGTATGCAGTGAGAAAACTGAGGCTACTAATTTTGAAGATTAAGGCACGTATATACAAATGGAATGGCAAAGATGTAAAAGTTCAGTCTGTTTAATAAAGTCAGATTTCATATTTGGGTAAAAAAATAGCCTCCAGTCTTTAGCTGAAAGTCAACCACATTCTTCACGAACATGTAGTCCACATAAAACAAAGATGCATGTCAAGACACCACTGAATGGCATTTTGTATTGATTATGGATGAATCCTGCTTTTGTCTGTGGAGGAATGACGGACATGGACAGGTGTGGCAGTATCCCAGAGTACCTTGTGTGCCAGCCCTTTTTGAAGAGCATCGCACTGGCCCCATACTGAGTATCATGTTCAATTGGCAATTGGACAGCTGTGGTGCACATTTCCGGTATTTTGACAGTGGACCAGTATGTCACACAAAATGTGGGGCCTGTGGTTTGGCCACCAGGGCAGGCCACACCCAACACGATGTTCTGGCAAGACCCTATCCAATCGCATGCTGCATGGCAAACTCACCAGCCCAAATGGAATTCACATCCTTTCCTGGCTGGCAGCCTCATTGGATCTCTCTCTTGTTGAACATCCATGGTACTTTGTGTGACGTGAGGGGCACCAGGGACCACCATCAAATACCATACACGACATGTACACCACTGTGAATATAACTTGACAAGGGATACCTCTGGCAACCATTAATCGCCTCATTGATAATATGTGTCACTGCATAGCAGCCTATACAGCTGCCCACGGGAGCCATATTCCTTACTGAATAAACAGGTGTCTGTTGCATATCTTTGTTTGTTCTTTTAATCATTTGCATATCTCTGTCAACTCTACTGGTCTTGCAATATGCATTCCTTTGTGGTGCCTAATGCCTACCTCTAGGCCAAATTATTTGACATTTAATTAGTAATTAGTAGCATTAATATAGCCCAATGTAATCCAGCAATTGTTTGGCATCAACAACAGTTGTATTTTCAACATGTTCCTTGGTAGTAATGTCTACTTGTTTTGCTTCTTGTTTAACAAACTGCATAAGGTTTGTGTAAGCTCAAATGACAGCCTTGGGATGAAAATAGATGAAAAACATCCATGTTATATATTTTCTCAGGTTTTCCCACAATGTCTAAATGAAGCATAACTTGCTTCAATTTCTCAAAATGGTCAGCAACTACAGCTCTGTTTACTTTTTGAGCACAAGCTGGATTCAGTTTTTGAGCTTTTCTGTTTATGACATTAGAGTTTTACTTGAGAAAACTGCTCATCCAATTTCTTCCAGAAAAGTTTTTGATGGTAGAAAATGGTTTGGAATATTGTTTAGAACACAAAATTTGTACACAAAGATGGATGGATGACTTTCGTCGAATGGATAGCCTATTTCTGCAAATCTTTGTATCCTTTCACAAAGATTGTATTCTTGTTCTGCTAATAGCATGCTTTTACATCGTAGTTTACATTTTTCAGTCTTTGATCTAGATAGCTTCTTGAGGGTCTGCAAGAAATTTTGTATTCTTTGACTGCTTTTCTGTCCAACATTTCATTTTGCCAAACCTCCTTAAAGATTTCGATCTTTCCACATAGAATTCTGGGTTGCTGAGGGGGGGTGTTTGTCAGGACGTCACGCAGTCACAGCTCTCATATGGGAGCGGAAAAGACAATGAGACAAGTTTTCCATGTTTTGGCCGTTTAATAAATTATTAACTTAAAGGTTTTCTTACAAAAGAGATAATTCTCCGTTGTTACAATTCTTGCGGGGAGATACCAAATAAAGTCTGAAAGTTCCTTAGGCTGTTTCCTCTCAGTCCTTCGATGTTTTCGAGATCATTGGCCCCGGGGCGCATTGTTTAGCTTCGAACAGATGATCCTTGAAGCGGGAGAACAATTCCAGGGGAGTGAGCATCACTTCAAAGGAGATGAAAATCCAACATAGGATGTTTACGGAAACACCAAGTCTTAGGAACGATAAACAAAGATCCAAGAACGTTACGTTCTTGAATCGCGTATTTTTATACGTTTTATCCCAGATTCCGTTTTTTGATTGGCTTCTCTTTGTCACCTGATGACAATTCGAAACCCCGTGGAGGGCGCGGGAGAGGTCAAACTCGCGACTAAACACAATTCCTCTCTAACCACGTTTCCTTCGACTTTGGTCTTTTTTACACATTTCATCTTTTGTTTTAAATTTTATATAAAAAACTTTCTTTGTTCAAACGAGACCTTTAATTCTTCCTTTGTTCATTTCTGAAAAAGATCTTTAATTTCTCGTTTGATTGTCAACATTCGGACCACTAAATCGACTTCCGTCCGGGACCTCACAGAATATTGAGACAATTCCTGTTAAACCATCTGAAATAGAATATTCAATAACTGATAGATTGATTTTAATATTTAAAATTGTCAATAACAGTAATAACCACAAGTAAATCGGCAAGGCCGTATTTGGGACAAGCCTATGTCTCGGAGACTCACTACTAAGCGGGATCACTTCGATGCTCATGGCGGGTCTCGTTCTTATTCTCCAATTATCTTTGGTATCGCTGGTTTTGAGAGCGATCATTCAAACTTCGCCGGCTACAACCACGATCACGAGGTCTTCCACGGTGTATTTTCATTGAAATTAACCTATTGAATGTTGAAATTTCTCTCTGTTGCATGATGCCCCAGGTTGAATTTTTGTCAATGCGAAAATTTCCCGTTTTTGAAAATAATAATTGTGGCTATTGTATCGTTCGCAATTATTTTTTTTATTTTACACAAACGAAGTATCTATATTAATAAATGTAAAAAGAAAAAAAATTATATTTCAGAAGTTAGTTTTAATATAAAATTATAACGACGCGCCATGTAGTTTTCAAAAAGTTCCGATGATGAAACGAAATATCTCCGGTCAATCGGTAAAGGTTAGCACGTGGCGACCAGAAATATGTGGGGAATAACACGGGACATTGAATAGGTTTTTTCAAAGATTCGTTTGTCAAAATTCGATTTCACAATATTCGTATTTCCAACTTACCAACGAGCAACGCATACGCAAATCTCGCACTACTGCCTGTTTGTAGAGAGTGTCGCCATTTTATTTCGGTTCTGGGTCCCCTGACTGTCTACAAGTCTGTTTTTTTTTTATACGCGCATGATTTGGGCACCTAATACTCTTTGCCAAATTTCAACTCCTGACATGTACAGTACAGTACTCCTTCATACCTCTAAGCTGGTAAGACATCAGACAGTACGATTTTATAAACAAGACATAGTCTTGTCAATAATATATTTTCCCAATATAACCCACTATTCCCCATAGACCACATAAATAACCCACCTATTCCCCATAATGGGGAATAGGTGCGTTATTTACCCCTTAAAAATAACACCCGAGATTTCTCGCCTATTTGCCGATTCCCGCGAAATCTCATGAGACATCAAACATCGTTACTCGGCTTGATATACACGAATCTGACTCGAGGAAAATTAACATTCCTTCTATATGATCTTTTCTATGATAACACCAATTTCTGTACTTTTACATCCAATAAAAGTTTTTGTTTTTGGTGTTTTCCGGTCTGTACCCCTAACAATGCTATAAATGACAGAAAATAATGTGATGTATTTAGGTAGGTTTGGCAAATAACACACACTTAGCTATAAACACCATCTCCTACGAATGGTTTCATGTAAAGTTCCCGCCAACGGCGACGAACAGCTGCTTGTCAAATGATGTTAACACCGTTGTACTGCAGCTATCGAGTTGCGGTTTGTTTCATTTGATAAATAAAGGATTTTTATTATCAAATACATGGTGTAAATACTAAGAATTTACGTTAAATAAAAGTGTTTTTATTCGAAATATAGCATTAATATAAATTCGTTTATATTTATTTTCGTTTTTGCATAAATTAATGCTTTTATCTGTTTGTTCTCATTATTGTCTTTAATTCTTTAGTTTTTTAATTTAGTTGATTTAGCTACAAAATAGGCCCACCAATGGACGAGCGGTTCTGTCGCTAAACAGTGGGAGTTCGGTCGCGGGTTCCCGCCGCGCTCGGATGGGCTGGCCAGTGGACTTTTCCAAGTTTTCTCCACGTTTGTAACACCTGAATAGGGGCCAGTTTCCCTTACAAGACCTCCTGGAAGGCATTTCCCCTCGCGTAACATCGCGTCCCAGAGAAGGCAACGGGAAACCACTCTGGGGGTGCATATACTTCTGGAATTCAAACTGATCCAAGATCCCTTCGATCGTTCAAATCGTGTATACAAAGGAACTACTGCGATCCGATCAATCTCTATTTACGTATACAAACGCCATCTAGGATCAACTGGATCGCGATCAAACTAATCCGAGCGGAGGGTAGGATCGTTTGGATCGGATAAAAGAGATTAAAGATGGCGGCTTCCATGGTTGAAGTTAAGCAGTAAATAACGAAGAAACACGTTTCATTGTTGACAAAGAAACTTATTTAAAACTTATAAATGGCAAGTAAAAACATCATTATTAAAATATCCGATAAACCGAGATGAAAAAATAAGTATTTAGAGACAATTTTGCTACATTGTACAGCAAGAATCTATGGCGTGCACTTTCATCTTTTCTGCAAGTTTTATTTTTTAATTTTGTGAAATTTTTATTCAAATTTTATTTTGTGGAAAACAATTTTATTCACAGAGTAATATGATTTAAAAATTCGTATGAATGAGCACAAACAATTTTGTCAAATAAACGATAATTCATAACAGCGTATGTCGTTTAGTACTAACTACAGTTTTAATATCGAGAGATAAAATGGATTATTTTAATTTAATTAATTGATCTTTGTTAGTTAACATATACAGAATTTCAAAGATATTATACGTATAATATTTTTAAAATTCAGTATATGTTAACTAACAAGCAGAGACTATTATTAACTAACAAACGTTTGCGCCATCTTCGATCCTACTTGTATACTTTCCGCCATGACAGAAGCTATCTGTATCACGTGACAAGGACTGATCCGATTTTACAGATCGATTCATACAAAAAGAAAAGTATATGCACCCTGGATGTAACTTTCCCTAGGATACACCTCGGCGCATTACTTACTACTTACTAACCTACGCCAGGTGTTCGCCGACGTCAGGAATCTGATATGGCATACAAAGAAGAAGCTACAAAATATGAAAGAAATGAAAATGTAAACAAACTCAGTAAAAGCACGTGTTGCTGTAGTCACGTGATTGGGTTTGTGACACTGCTATGCACGTATCTAACGTGTAAGATATTACACTAATTCGTATTTTTAAATGATTTTCTTTCCTTTAAAGTATTTTAGTAAATAAATGTACTACAGTACTTTATATTGTTGTTATTGTTTAGAACTTTAGATGTTCATTATGAATTAAATCTAAGTGTATTAAAACATAAATGATAAATTTTAAAATAATAATAATGTTTCCAGTGAAAAGAATATATTACAACATAATATTAAATAATAATTATAAAGTGAGTTTAAAATTTATTTTTTTCTTTTTTAAATGTAAAATATATATATTATATTATATTTTATATATATATATATATAAAAGATAGTTTTTGATCTGTCCTCCAGATGGCGGTAAAGTAAAATAAATAGTTCTTCGGTTAATTTTTATTATTATTTTTTTATAATCAAAAATTTGATTAATTCAACTAATTTAAAAATTCTGAAATACACATTTAAAATTGTTTACATATATATATATATATTAAATTAGAAGTAACTTTTTGTTTTTGTGTTATAATTTTAAATAATAGCATATTTTTTTGTATGTACTGTACAATAGAAAAAGACGTAGATGATAATTAATTAAATATTTATATTTTTTAATGCAAAAACACAAAATTTATACTGTAATTTATTGACATTTTAAATAAATGAATCAGTATGTTGTTTAGTTCTCACGTAGTATAAAGAAGGCACTCGTATAGCTGCCTATACGAAATACAGTGGTGCCTCATATGACGTACTTAATCCGTTCCAAGTGCACGTCCGTTAAGTGAAACGTCCGTTATACGAAACGCATTTTCCCATAGAAATACATGTTAAAACGTCTAATTCGTTCCGCGGCATAAAATAACCGTACTGTATCATAAAAAAAATGAACATGGAGTGCGTTCTTTTATTCCTCCGCGTAACTCTGCGCGAGCGACATCAGTTTAAAAATTCCTGCGGAACGCGTTCCTAAATTCCGGTAGGAGTGCGCGCCGTTGAACGGCAAAAACGGCCGCTTGTAGCAGTAGTTTACGGTGGAAAGCAACATGGCGTCCTCCAGGGCTCAAATAGTTTCGTTTCCGGGTCCATTATGTGGTTTTATGAATGAGAATTTAGAAATTGCGAAAACGCGAGTTAGCGCACGCGGTGATGTAAGTGTCTTTACGAATTTTTTTTCGAGGCTATTTTGAATGCTCTTTCAACAAATAATCCATTTTACGGTTAAATTTTACAATTGGGACTCTTCTTTTGCCTTTAAAAGCTCATATTTTAGAATTATAGATTCTTCCATCGCGATACTGTCGATAGCGCCGGCGCCGCCATCTTTCTTTCTTTCACCGTCGTTCCTAAATGCCTACAAACAGCAGCGCACTCCCGTAGTAGCGGAGACGCAGAGCGACCGCTATTAAAGAACGCGCCCAAGGAGCAGTCACCAATTATGCCGGAAAGTCCGTTGTTCGCAGCCAGTCCGTTGCTCGAGTCACGTAACGGCCAAACAGAAAGTCCGTTGTTCGCAGCGTCCGTTATTCGAGGCGTACGTTATACGAGGCACCACTATATCTCTTTAACGATAAATTTGGTTACACTTTAGACGTACGGCAGTTAATAAAATTAAATATTTAATTCACCGTGCTTCATTATTCTCACAAAGAAAGAAAATACTATCGACTATTATTAATTAATTAAATTTATAATACGGTTCAATATCAAATGATATACAATACCGTATTTACTCGAATATAAGACGATCTCGCATATAGGACGAAATGTGACTTTAAAGATCAAAATAAAGAAAATTAGATTTATTAATACAATTCTAATTTTATTTCATTTAATCACAAGTAAAATATCAAATGCACGTAAATGCACACTGTCCCGCAAAAATCTGTAAAATAGACAATATAATTTGTTCATGTAAAGTTGGACAATCGGGAATCTTTTTTGCCAATTCTTAACAGTTGAATTCACTCTTCGTCGATTACACTTATGAGTTTCTTCGAATTCTGATTTCTAAATAATCATCTGTTTTCACGTGGGAATGAATTAAAACTTATATCGGGCTCCCGTGTAATTTTGGAATTAAATTCAAAAGCTTTGCTTTTCCTATTGCTATTCATCTTCAAGTCTTGGGGTCTTGCCCGTTTGTCTCTGTCGGTCCGTTCGTCTCGTCAAGTTTGTCATTGTGTTCGTTTCCTTTTCGCGCTGTTGTCTAGCTGTTAAGTAGTATTAAGATTCGCGATTGCATTCAGTTTTATTAGTATTAAGATGTGAGTCTTCCTACTAACAGCGACTTGGCATTAACTTCTACACTTAGCTATTCGTGACGGCACTCAATTATTGGTGTTCGCTACACTCAGATTTCCTTTTAGACCCTTCGGGGACTACGGCCTTGCAACCTTTTTTTTTTTTTTTTTTTAAACTCTTTCCGCCCTGTGGGCACTAAGAGGGCCTCTTTTAGAAGGCCCATTATGGGTTCGGCCAGGCCCACAATGGGGCGACCGGGTGGTGAGGGACGGGGCCCGACATATCCGAACGGACCACCCCCGAAAAATTCTTGGGGATTATTCGACCCGTTCGGATTCGATCCCGGGTCCCCCAGAGCGGTAGGCTGCCACCTTGACCGCTCGGCCATCCGGCCTGGCCTTGCAACCTAAAAACTGCACGCCAACATCAAACATAGAGGGTACTGTAGCCATATGTACTACTGTACGCCGTTCAGAGGGATCCTACCTTTCTCTACTGTCTATCTCCTCTCCTTCCTTATTCTCCTCCCCTTTCCTTTACCCTCTTTTCTGCCAGCTAAAAACTTCATGTACGGCCGATGTGTTTCTTGTATGTATGTATGTATTCATCTTTAGTCCTGACAATACTCATGAACGATTCAAACGACCCAGATAAAATACTTTTGTTTTTAAACACCAGAAGGTGGGAATCCGGTAAAAAAAAAAAAAATGCGAATGCACAGTTTACAAAAATTATTCAAAAACGAAAAGAATCTTTCGCTTGCGCGTACAGGACGACCTAGGTTTTTGAAGCAGTGAAAAATGGATAAAAACCTCGTCTTATATGCGAGTACATACGGTGCCTCAATCCGTACATAAGGATTTAATTGCATGTGAAAATAGCTGTAGAATATTGTCAAACGGCGTGAAATAAATTAACAAAAATAGTTCTTCTTTGAACATGTAACACTTGGTTTACAACTGCAGGAAAATAAATACGTTTTTCTTTGATATCCTTGTCGAAATCAGTAACACCAATTAAATGCATGGTAATAATTCTTCTGCCATCAATGTCCCTCATACACAAGCCAACGTGCCAAATTTCGTTTCTTAATCTTTACTTCATCCTGAGATATTTAGCGAAATAGACGCCAACACACACACGTTTTTTTTTTTTTTTTTTTTGCCTGTTTTGGATTTAGGCGGTCTCAGAACGTGGAGATTTTCAAACAGCTCGGAAAATCAAATTTGACACGATTCCATTACTTCCGTCGTCATGTACTGTACACATAACAGCCGGGGAAAGTAAAACGGAATTGTTTGGACAGAATGTTTCATAAGTCATTTTACAAACAAACGTAAAAAATATTAAAATATATGCAAACATAATGAAGAAATAATTAACACAATAAACATAATCTACATAAAAAACGTGAAATGATATATTAAAAAATTAAATAAATATCTTATATACAAAACGCAGATAAAAAATATATAAAACTGTCAGAGAAAAGTGTAAATAATATTTTATTTAACAATATCGTGATGTTTAATGTATATTAAAGATAAATATACAATCCGACACGTCAGCGATAAACAACTGTCTCTCCTCCGGTTCAAATTACAGTTCTCTCTCTTTCCCTTCCGGTCTATCTGTAAACGGTGATTTATAGTTTTTTTTTCCATGTAAACATACCAGCGATACAATATACGTAAGGCTCTTGGACAGATCTGAACCCTCACTAAAATTCGCGCTAAAACTATTATTTATTTTTGAAAAAAATAAAAAAAAAACCTAGAAATAATTATTTTATATAAAAACGCGACGGGAAAGTAAACAATTCCAGTTTGCATCAGTCTGAGTCACAACCGATGCATCGGTGAACGGTTTAACAAGCTTTTACTGGAAAGTCTGGCAACCTAACAAGATGGAGGAAAGAAACACCGTATTTGGCCTATATTGGCATTTGAAGACTTATTTTGTCAAAATAACATCGGATTAAAACAGATGAATAGTAAAAATGATGATGACAATGAAATATTTTCATTAGCTGCTATTGTTGCTATGATGAAGCCTAAAACAACTCTCTATAGAAAAACGATAACGTTTCCTACTCCATTTTCAAGTGTAGTCTTCTACTTACTACTAGCAGAGTCGATAGATATACTGGTCCTTGAGCTATGCTGTCAAGTAGAGTTAATGTGTCAGGATGCCGATAGCTGGCGTTAGAATCACACTAGGGCAAGGAGAAGTTGGTTTATCTATTTGGTTAGTTGCACCGCTTTCAAGCATTTTTGTAACTTTTGTTCTATTGTTCTGTCAAAAAAAAAGTCTTATTCGTAATTGTGAGGTTACGGAAAGAGTCGAAACCAGTGGCGTGCCATCATTGGAAGCGATGGAAGCACCGATTCCACCTTCCAATGACTTTCTCTTGTATTTTATAAAATATAAATTTTCATATTTTAACGTACTTCGCATTAATTAAAATTAATATTATATTATAACTGCATTATGTATCTTTTACAAATTTCTATACTACATGTGAAAAAAACGATAGATTGCTATTGCGATTGATGAAAACAGATTGCTATTGTATATTCGAATAATTCAGTGGCGGAAGGAATGTCGAAACCGGGTCAATTTCCAATCAGCCAGATTATATAGGCATTGGCACATGCGGTTTACAGAGCACCAACGTCACCCGGTTTAGCTGGTGGATGCTTCAGACATAGAGCATCTAATTTTATATCCCGGACCGGTTGTGGGCTGTTAGCCGCCTGCCTGCTAGATATTCGGCCGCCCATGCCCGATTACGTGAATCATGAGTAGACTAAATTAACGGCGGGCAATCCCGGCTTGCGGGCCAGCTACGGCTCGCGAAAAGTTTCTATCCAGCCCACGAGATCTTTAATAGATTATTAAATTGGAAAAGTAACTAATTAATAGTTATTTTTCCAATTCTTTGTAATTTTCGAAACGACAAGAGAAATAAATGTAGTAATTAACTTTTTATTTATTTATTTCATATTTGCAGACTAAAAAAATTACGAGTCACAAGAAGGCGTCAATTAGCTACTAAGGCCCGCGGAAAAAACGTAAAATTTATTCTGGCCCCTGTTATAAAAAAGGTTGCCCACCCTAGACTAGATTTATAACTTAACCCAATCGATAGGAGTTTACTGGCATGTTTTTATGATAGTTCTGTATAGTTGACAGGAGTTTAAAAAAAAACTCCATTAAAATATTTGATATATTTATTCCGCGTTTATTCTGCTCTCTCATCTTATATTACTTACGGATTTCAATGTTAAATCGGTGATATTACGATTTAGTATGTCCCATCTCTAAGGAGATGCAGAAGAAACGTGTACAATTCTAGTAGTTACAAGTAGTTAAATAATTAAGCGATTAGGGAATTAGAAACATAAATAAAACCCTGCTGAAAGAGCCGAAATTTTACTTAAACAGAAGCTTAACCGAACCAATCTCTTGCTGAGTACAGTGGGGTCTGATCTCTTCATAATATTAGATGTAATAAACACAAAAAATTTTCCAGTTTAATGAGAGTGACCGAAAAGTTGTAAATTTTGGAAATTTTTGTGGACACTGGTCCTAAAACGAATTAGTTAGAAAACGAACGACGGACAATCTGTTAAGTTTAACATATTTAGATTTTTACATCTATGGTGAGAAACGTTTAAAATCTACAACTACCCCGTCGCGTCCTTTGTTATATACTAGTGCTGCGACAAAAGAAGCATTTGACATTGACCGGTATCGGCACCCTCGGGATTTGGCACGCACACACCTACCTGGACCGTCTCTGATTCCATTCATTAGCCACTCGTAGGGAGCTACAGTATTTCACTAAGTGGATTGTTTTAAGATTTAAAAAGTAAAGAATATTTTGTTATTTTTATGTACGTTTCTTCACAAAGTTATATTTAATTATAAGTTTCTTTAAAAGTATATTCATACAATTGAATAATTTTCTGTACTAGGTATGTATATTCATCGCACATTTTGTTTTACCAAGTAAGTTTTTTTTTAAATTTTAATTTTAGCCCTTATATCGTGGCTAGTGATTAAAAAATTTATTTTAAAAAAGTTTTGGCTCAAGACCATATAATGAAAAAGAAAACATTATTAAAAGAGAAAGACCAATGCCTAAATTAAATATAAATACGTCGACAAAAAATTTCGACATTTTGACGATAAAATTTATGACGAATGACGATTCTTTCGTAAAATTGAAGCAATTTGGAAATCAAAAAGGAATAGAATTTAACATTGGTAGACAATATAAAATAAATATTGAAAATTATAACGAGATAATTACGATTAATAGATATATCTAAATTAATAGACGTTATATGTATTTTCTCAAAGCAAGAATTGGCATTTAGAAGGCATTTAGGGAATTTATTGAATCTAATAACGGAGGTAATTATATTGAACTTTCTTATTTATTAAGTACGTCAGATAATCTATTAAAAATACATTTAAAGAAGTGTACGGTTTTTACTAGCTTATCGAACAAACGAATACGAACGGGCCCTGACACGCAATTAATTGATTGCCCCTGGAAGTCGGCTTCTTACAGAAACACAGCTTCCCTATCATCAAATGTCACGGTACGCCACTGGTCGAAACAAAAATTTAATTTCAAATTAACTAAAAGCGAAAGCGCTATCGTCGAGTCGGACCAAAGGTTATGTTAGTTATGTAAGAGAGAGGAGAGAAAAATACTGTAGTTGTTAAAACAAACGCGAAAACAAATGACATAACGGATCAGATAGAATGTAGGTCGGGAAAGGTAGAACCCTGACTCAAGCACTCATAAACAGTCGATCTAGGAAAAAAAAATTTCGGAAAAGGGGAAAGATTTGATGGATAGAAAAACATCGCGTAAGATCGTTAAAGTTCCAAAATGACAGAAATCACAAACAACGAGCTAAATTATGAGCGCAAGGCTTATGGGTCTATCAACAATCTCCGGGCATAGTCGATGAAAAGGGGTCAAATAGACGCCTCGAATTCTCGCAACCCGATCAGGACTCGGTTTTCACCTGGAAACAAAGGAAAGACCAATCGGAAAGCGAGGAATGGGATGTGGTCCAATCAGAAATACGGATAGCGGGAGAAAAACTAAAAATCGGTAATTCAAGGTCGAAGAAATGTCTTCCTCTGGATTAAGCCCAAAGTCGTGCTCTTTAAGTTGTGTTGTGTTGCCATCGACCACATAGGAAGCCGCCGCTTCTTCGCCGATCATCTGCACCCGTCCAACGAACCCTTCTCGTCCGCCCTGAGTCTACCACCGATAAACCGAAACTCTCGCCATTCCGAAGGAACACAGATTTGGGGACTGTCTAACATTTATGTAAGCATAAATATTACAAAATAAATGGCTTTTAACTTTGTAAGACACTTCTCATCATTTGTCTGCTCCACCACAACCCACATACGAACATCCCTTAGGTTCATCCTGACGCGAAATAAATTGACTCCCCCCTCTTTCTTACATAATTACATTTTTTAATTTTATATCATGTATAAAAAAACGAAAAGTATATTTGGTTTAGAAAAAAATTAATAAGATGTTCATTTAAAATTACAGATGAGGATGTGCATAAATCAAAAATAATTATATTTTCGATTTAATTATCCAGGTTTTAAATAGAGATCTGTTTAAAACTGTTATATTGCTACATATTGTGAATGAAAGTTTTGTACATAATGTTCAGAGTATAACATATCTGTTCAATACATAGGTAATGGCAAAATAAGTAAATAAATTTGCATTTTACTGTTTAATTTTATCACATATGTATGACATATTAATAATTAGGAAAACCATAGCTGATACATTTAAATAGCCATAGAAATTTAATCCAGATAAAGACAAACTATTTTTAAAATAATTTATTATCTCTAACATTATATAAAGTGTGCTATATAATTTTACTGGATTCAGTATAGTGAGAAATAGTATTTGGGATGAAATAGTTTTGTATTTTTGACACAAGAAATTACATTTCTTATGATACTCATATTGGGTCTACATATTTTGGTAATTTATATAATATTCCGCACTATCAAAAGTAGAATACGAATGAAGATTTATTAATGGCCGACTACACATGTCCTTTGTTTATATACATATATAAGTTTTAAATATCCCTAACATGTCTTTCTTTTAGCCTCCATGTCATCACTAATCACCATAACTGTCGATATCTAATAATATTGTCTGAACTCTTGCCATCCTACATATACCTATTTTATTTGTCAACCTCTAACTCATTTTCCTCTAATCATCTCAAAGTTATTATGTACCCGTAAATATGTTGAATATGTTGTCTAAATAGTTGGAATTTCCTCATTTTTTTCTAACAGCGTGTATTTGAAATTCAAGAACTACATCTACCGATTTTTAATCCCCCTCTTTAACATGTTCCTAACTTTTTGTAAATTAATTAAAGACGCAGTCTGTTCAAAAAAATTTCTTAGTAACTACCATTTATTCTTATCGCGTGTTCCAGAATATATCTTTGACGACCGGACCTTTCTTTAGAGCAGGGGTTCCCAATCTTTTTTATACTGCGACTCCCTTTACAAGCTGTAATTTTTTTGCGACGCCCTTCTAAAAGAAGATACCTGCGTGTAGTTCTAGCAGACATTAAAATTACTTTATTATTCAAAGAAAACTCCAAAGAATATAGAATCTTAATAATTATTATTTATTAGAAAACATAACAGTACAAGTAATGAGAAGGATGAGCTTGCTTTTCTGAGCATAACTACTCAAATCGAGGCTGAAGTTTTGAAATCTCTACTCTCATTTCTTTTTCTAAATTTATTTGTGACCTGTATTTCGACTTAATTACTGAAACTGCAGAGAAGCCAGTTTCACACAAGTACGACGTAATAAACGGTAAAAGAACCTTCAAAGCTGTAGTACTGATAGTAGGATATTCTTTGGATATATTGCTCCAAAATTCAAATAGGTTTTCTTTATCGTATCGTAGTTTTAGGCTCGTATCACAAGATAGTTCTAACAGCTGTTCTTCATCGACTGTTGAAAGTGTAGATGGGGTAAGCTCGATTGGAATGGGTCTCTAATCCAATCGTATTGATCTAGATTCTTTGAAAAATATGTATCAAAATGGGCGCTTAATGTTGATAAGTGTTGGATAAATATCAATTGCAAACTTGGCTCCAGATTTTGAATAAATTTTTCTTGCAGAAAGCCATTTAAGACAGGAAAACAGTCAGTATTTCCTTGCTCCTCTTCTATTTTTCTTTTCCACAACAGCAACTTCTTTTTAAACGCTGCAATTTTCTCAGCCAGTTGCAGTATATGCGTTTTGTTTCCCTGCAGCGATTTATTAAGGACATTTAATTTCTCAAATATGTCGCGAAGATACGCCAGTTTTATTAAGAAGTCAGTATCTTTAAACTTTTCTGCGTCACGATGCGATTCGATCAATAAATACGTGTACAACTCATTTTTTAATTCGTATACACGAGAGAGTACGTTATTTCTCGACAACCAACGAGAGTTACAGTAATAAAGTAAAGATGTATCATAAAACTCTTCAAGCCTGGAATAACTTAAACACAATAACTACTCGTTGAACCTTTACATGCAATTCCAGGATAAATGATTACCAGTTCGTAATCTCAAAACACAGTCTCTAACGTTTTCGATATACATACGAGATCATCATCAGGATTCATTGAATTGGAATGCGGATATTGGAAAGTTTTTTAAATTTATTTAAAAGCAGATAGACGAGGATTTTTTAAAGCATTCTTTAAAATAATATTTTAAATCGCTTAAATCGAATTTAAAATGTTCAAAACAATTTTTAATTGGATTGCTCCCTTAGGTATAACGATTGCCATGCATAAGATACTTGTCCTTCCTCTTTGAAATTAATGCAACGACCGCTCTTTACGGATTTAAATATTTCGAGAGTTTCCAGTGTCCTTATGTGGTCGTAATGTTTAGCACGTCTTATGATGGAAGCTTGGTCTAGATGGACTTGTATGTCGTTGTCAGCAGCATACCTGGCAAGAGCGGTGTTGTATTTTCCTTCAGTGATGTCATACTTGTGTTCAGCCAGCCTTACTATCAGAGATCGTGTAGTGGCGCCGATGTACTCAAGATCACGCTGGAATCTATTGTCTCTCAGCGTAATTTTATAAACGCACGGGACCCTACGCATGTCGGTGTTGTCCTTTCCGTTTCTAATGATGTTATAAACCGTGGGGGCACGCCTATAGGCTAACCTGTCACCTCTGTGACGGGCAATCTCTTTATATAAGCTTTGCATATTGTGGTTATAATCTAGCACTACGCGGTGCGTGTTGTGAGCGTTTTCACTTATTGATGTAACGTTATTGGGCGTACGAGTATCATTGTTGGAATAGGCCTTTGTTAATTTACGAATAAGGTGTTTTTTGTAACCATGCCTTTTGGCTATGTCTTCAAGACGTTTAAGCTCTTTTAACGTGTCCTCATAGTAGGTGCAGTGGGTAAACGCACGTTTGACTAAGGCACGAAAGGCAGCAATTTTGTAGGTATAAGGGTCGTATGAATGCGCCGGTATAAACAATGGAAGGTGAGATGGTTTATGATAAATATCGGTACAATCATATAGTCATGCTAAAGGCAGATAAAAGTAGATCGATGGTTTTGTTAAAAGAAGAAAGGTATAAAGCCCTTATAAACCAGTATATCAGAGATACCTGCTGTGAGTAGATTCAAGATAATTACGTCGACAAGTTACACAGACGTGTCGTTAATTTCACACATACGGCATGCGCCAAAAACTTAAGAATTAGCAGGGCTATTATGACTTCTTCAGATACCCCTAAACTATTTGCCTACGCAAAGACTCACAAACCTGGGTACACCATAAGACCTATTGTCGATAAGGCTAAATCGCCTACTAGGCTATTAGAACAACGTATACATGACTTGCTCAATTTTTAGTAACCCTGTGCAGCTTATTAATGAATTCCAGCATCTCCAAGTGACGCATAGTACGTATATAACAACGTTAGATTTTATTTCCTTATACCCATCAATACACTTACAACCATGTTTCTGCGCACTTAGAGATTTTTTACTGAGTATAAACAATATATCTACTCAACGCAAGCATATTTTAGAACTAGCTGATATGTTATGCTATTCCTTTTTTTTTCAATATGATTACAAAACATATTTACAAAAAAGGGGTGTACCGATGGGTAGTCCCCTATCGGGTGATCTATGTGAGATGGTTATTAGGTTGTTAGAAAAAACAGTCCTACCATCTTTCCTTCCTAACATTATCATATACAAAAGGTACGTCAATGATATTTTCATATTATGGAAGGATACAGGGCCGGATTTACCAATCCAGGGGCCCTGGGCACAAATTCGGTGAGCCCCCCCCTTTAAGAGTAGGCAAATTTGATGATTTAGAAAATTTACACAAAATACTGTACTTTCAACTGGATTTCAACTAGGAAGTTGTAAATTTCATTTAAATTAGGTTATTGTAAACATACATATATTTTATTATGTAAAACTAATTATTTTAATTTAATTGAAAAATACCTATGTAAAATTTTTTCCCGAAATTTTCCGATGTTTCATAGGTTGTTTCCCGGGTTTGGTTTTCTTTGCCTGTGGCCCTCGTGATTAGGTCACACTAGGCTGTCGCAGTAATAGAAAAAAAAAAATTATGTTTAAACATAGTTTTGTGGGGGCCCTGGGCACCGGCCCCAAATGTCCCTATGTAAATCCGGCCCTGTTCCCACGGATTAGCAACGTGCTTTCTTTGCAACGTGACATATCTTCCGAATGAGTTCATCGGAAACCTAACACACAAAAAGTCATCTATTGGATATAAAACTTAACCTTACCAAAAATGGGCATGAGAAATAAATGGGAAGACCCCCAAATAAAAGATGAAAGATCGATGACGACAGAGCAGTTCGCCGTCATCGAGAGTTGCAACTATACTCAAGAAGATTCAATCGACTCTGCCGCCTATCTAGTCATCGCCGCCAGCGGCCAGATCATCATCCTATTAGACTAGACCAGATCCTACCTGCCAGGTGCCAATTTCATCATCCTACGGGACGAGTCCACCTTCTCCAACCTGCAAGTATACGATCTCCTCAAAAGACCTACAATTTCAGGTATTTAACAGCTCGCGATCACTTGTAAACTCTCTCTCTAGTGGTGAGAACCCGCTACGAAATGGCTAATGATTTGCTATTATAATTATCCTATCCTATATGTAAATTAACGGGTATTAATTTTGTTAAATGAATAGTAGCGTGTACTTCTTTGGAGTACGCAGTCTAAGTCTCTTTCCTAAATACAAATGTTACAGTATAATAATCAGTACCGTAAATGTCAGATTGGTGACTGGGTTGGGTAAACGGAAATCGGATTGTGAATGCTCGGGTACTTGCCAAAGTTCTTATTAGAAATTGCACCGGAGGGCCTAAGTATTATTTTGAGTGATGAAATGGTCGGTCGTCATTCGTCAGAAGGGAGTAAAAAAAAATCTAGCAATGACTCTCGCTCGATCCTCTCAGCCCTAGAGTGGGAGATTAAGGATTCCATTAGAAAGTCCGGTAACTTTCAATTATGCTACGATATAAAATTTAATAACAAAAACCCGTGGGGTAATTTTGTTGAATTATGATAAGTGTTTATTTAAATGAGATTTTCACGTTTAAAAAACACTGTGACACTAGATCGAGGTTAAAAATTGTCTGCCGTCGTATGTTATGAGATATTATTAAAATTAACTTTTATATTATTAATTATTATAAAAAAGACTTAATTTTAAAGATAATGGCGCGTTTTCAAAACTATTGTAAATGCCAATATCCAGTAAAATTTTTTTTAAGACCCACCCCTCTTTTTTTTTTTTTTTTTTTTTTTTTTTTAACTCTTTCCACCCTGTGGGCACTAAGAGGGCCTTTTTTAGTAGGCCCATTATGGGTTCGGCCAGGCCCACAATGGGGCGACCAGGTGGTGAGGGACGGGGCCCGACATATCCGAACGGACCACCCCCGAAAAATTCCTGGGGATTATTCGACCCGTTCGGATTCGATCCCGGGTCCCCCAGAGCGGTAGGCTGCCACCTTTACCGCTCGGCCATCCGGCCGTCTAGACCCACCCCTCTGGAGAAATAACACAGGACATCTAGCTCCCCACTTCTCGACCTTTAACCACCAAAATTTAATAGCATCGATACCCCTTATATACAAGTTACCTTGCCTTATTTCGTTTCTTACTGTTTACTCTATCCTCGGATACTAAACAAAATAGATGCCCCCGACGCACACACACTCTCAGACGTATAGGCTACATATACACGTACACATACATATGGCATTTTCTTCCAGTTTTCTTGACTTTTTTGAATTCGGGAGGTCTCAGAAAACGGAGATTTGCAAAAAATCCGGAGGGTCAAATTTCACACGATTTCAATACTTTACGTATACGATACACAACAGCTCGGAAAGTAATATCAAGTTTGTAGAACCTCTAAACTTCCGTGTTTTTTTTTTTTTTTTTTTTTTTTTTCGTTTGCCAATGGAAAAAACCGATAAATCCGTCCGCCATTGTGTTTCCATGAGAATTGACAAATTAATTTGTTTCCGCGAAATTGTTAAAATATAAAAAGTTGTTATCACGAACAGATCTATAAAGGATCCGAAAGTCTGCTGTTTATATCATTTGTTGCAAATAAAGAAATTATTCGTAAATAATAAAATCAAATTTTAATGACTTAAAATTCAGAAATTTTGCATTTAGATTCGTCGAAACGAAGCGTTATTTCTATTTAAAATTATTCATTGAGAATTTTGTTCACGTCTATTTTAAATGATCCGACCATCTCGATTTAGCCGTATTTTTTCAAAGCGCACTTCAGACAAATAAACGAAGGTCCACGCCTCTTCCTTTTTTTCAGGCGCTTTAACAGTCCGTTCGGTGCGATCTTTTCTCGGCACATTGGACATCGAATTGTTTTCGTACCAGCGGAGGTTTTTATGTCTGAATATTTGGCTGCCTCCTCGCATAGTCTCATGTGTTTATGCAGTTTCGAAACTTGTTTTGTTTTCCCACACGAATGGCAGATGGCGTAATGTGTGGCCATGAACGTCCTTATTTCCTTTATTCGCTGGTCACTTTTATTAATTCTGCCTATTGGTGAGCGACACATTGGACAGACATTCATGATGTTTCTGACCCCCTCGATACACGTCTTGCAGTAGAGATGGCCGCAAGGCAGGGACACCGGGTCGTTGTAAATCTCCCAACAAATTGCACATCTCACATGAAAGATGTCAAATTCTTCTGCCATTTTTCGACTTGTAATTCCAACAATTGGCCAGATATTACTGTTCTATGATACAAATTGTTTCTATTGTTTATTCGTTCAATTATTTCGTACCCAGTCATATTATAATTTAATTTAGATGTTGTACTCTTTAAATTTACCTCTTTCGTATACAAGAAATGCATTATCGTGTCGAAGTGGTCTTATTAAATCCCATTTAGCCTAATAACGCTAACAAAATTTCCTACAAATCGTCTTTCTCCCTGGCGATACAGACAAACAAAACACAAAACTATATTTTCCTATTACTTTCCCGGCTGTTATATATAACAGAGGGGAAAGTATAGCCATCGGTCAAAAAGTGACCCCCAAGATTTTTACATTTTTGGACTCGGAGAATCTTGTAACGTCGAGAAACGCAAAAAACTTCGATATTTTTTTCTGTATGTATGGACGTTAGTGTGTGTGTGGGAAACGAGTTTGTTCACTCTGTTTGAAGCTTAATAACTCCAGTGCTTTTTGTCGAAAATTTCCGAAATTCTTCAGGGAGATAAAGAAGGTTGCGTGTATCTCCAGTAGGGTGGACTTATTGACGATTCTACTGGTTATTAGCATTTACAATTTTTTTTTTTTTTTTTATAAAACCCATTCCTTCCCTCAGAATTAAGCTATTTGCCATTTTATAATTGTTAAAAATATTTTAAAAATTTAAAATAAAATATGATAACAGATGGCGACACCAAATGTCGCCGGAAAAGTTAGACAATTCGTTGCTGAATTTTTAATTAAGTTAAATAATATTCATGTCCGTTCTGACTAGGTTTGGTTTGATGAGATACGGCAACGCAACGAGAATATCTTTAGAGAGGACTTTCTATAGGAAACTGGCTTCTATTTCCGTGTTACTAACGTAGAAGTCTGATTGGGCAACTTGTTATAGAGTGCGAACCCGCCGCCAACTGCCAGAGTTCACTGGCTTTATTCATTGAATCACTGGTGAGAGTTCTGACTAGAACTATTGATCTATCTATATAAATAAGAGTTTTGAATCTCAGAAAAGCTAGTCTTAAATCAGAAATATTTAACACTTTCGCATGAAATAAACGTATATTAGTAGTAGTTGTGTGAAGATTAATATTTAATAATAAAATCCAAAATAATGAAATAATATCTCGTATTAACCATGTTTTATAGCGGAACAGATTTTCATAATTTATTCGTGGCTACACAATCTATATATTATTAAAGTACTTTTCGGATTGCTAGGTGATAAGCGCGCGCCAACAATTTAGTTAATGTAAAGTTGGAAATGTCTATTGTATTTGACATATTCAAATTTACATTTTGTTGTTTTATTTGTATTAAAAGAAAAAAGAGAGAGAATCTGTGAACAACGAATGTAAATATTTTGTACTTATAAAGAATTGAAAAGCAGACCTGCACCGGTCTAATAACAAATTGGGTGACGCGATGATCCGAACATCTTTGGTACGTCCCGTCACCCAATACATAAGTCTATATACGAGGGTATATAGACTTACGTTCCTTATAAGACTATTATATCGAATTAAAATATGTGTTTTAAAATGTGTAAAGGTGTCTCTAAATCATCATTTAATTTTTATTGGGGGGTATAAAAGTAGCATTTGCCTAAAGGGATCGCGTACCCTTACGGCGATGCCGAAGAAAATAGATCATTTTTTAGTCTTGCATTGCACTATTTAACGATAGTTGTTGTTAAGACAAAAGTGTGACCAACGGCACCCCTATTATTATTATTAATATTATTATTTTTTGCTTTTTTACGGTTAGTAAAGATATGAAGAATGAAAAGTCTTTGAAAAAAATAAAAGTTTTTTAAAGTAAGTTTATTTACAAACAACACAAAAACATTCAAAACAAAAGTTATTATTATAAAGGTGATAAAATGAGCTCTCAATTTTTGATGATTTAATAGTGCTAATTGATTCCTTAGCTTTCCTACCAGTAACCACTTCTTGATCATTAGAATCTTCACGTTTTCTTTTTTTAATGAAAAAATTATTCATGATATTGAACGACATAATTAACTTCGATATTTTATTATAAAATTTAATTACAAGTTAATAATTTATTTTTTCTTGCTGTAAAGAAAAAAAAAATTTGTATATAATGCTATTTCGTTATTGTCTGAACATATAACAATAATAAAAACAACTACTTACTGCATTCAACGCATTTATATTGCACTTCTACTCGCTGCAGGAACAGAAGAACAGACAACTAGTAACTAGTTCGTTTTTTATCTAGTATTTACGTGTCGCCAATTACCGAGTCACTGAGACAAGTGGTGACGTAACAAGATTAGTAGAAAAAACCAATATTCATTTTTTATAGTTGTTTTAATTATTTATTTAATTTAACACTTTAATTCCATTATTTTAAGTAATTTTAATTTAATTATTTAAAAATTTCGCAGCACCCTTGTGGCGTACTTGCGGCACCCGCTTTGAGAACCACTGCCTTACGGCGATGCGAAGGAAATAGATAATTTTTCAGTTTTCATTGCACTATTTAACGATAGCTGTTATTTTGAAAAAGTGTGACCAACGGAAAATTAGGAATATATAATATTACTAATTTCAAAATAAAAGCAATTAAATCTCTAATTTTTCAAATAGAATAGTTAAATATTGGTAATAAAATACAGTGGGTTGGTAATAAAATACAGCTCATACAGTGGGTTGATTTTCTGAAATTTAATTTCAATTAAATACTTGTACGTTCGATTTCTCGTTATTATAATGACTTTTTATTCTTCTCGAGCGGTTATCGAGCAACCATCGATTAATTGCAGCTTAAGTAAAACAAAACCGTAAGGAAACAAAAAATTTTGACGCCAATGACGAAAAAGTTTATTCATATAGTTCACATATTTGTCGTTTCTATAAATTAAAATAAACTAAATTAATTAAAATAGTAATGGTGACAGTCATTTAATTAATATAAAATTAAATATGCAGTGCTTAGACACGAGTTATTCGCGTAAACACGCAAATATATCGAGAGAGCTTCGCGCTACGAATTTGTTCAGCTGAAAACACTCGTACCGCCATTTTTCTTAACATATTCGTTTCACTACAAGGATGATCGAGTCTAAACACTCGGATTCTACTATGTCATTATATATTCTGCAGAAAATTAGACTAAAAATTTCACCAATCCCGAAAAAAGTTAAGTACAGTAATTGATGTAAATGTATTTACAAACAAGTAGCAAAGCAATTACGAACAAACACCGATGTTTAAAAGACTTTTACGTTACGTCACTACAAACTGAAACGTTTCTGAAACGAACTGTGCCGATATAATTCTGTCAACGTGTTTTTCAGGCCGAACACGTGGCTTATAATCACCACTTTACTGAATACAGTCGACACCCCAAGGGGAAATGGAAATGTGTCGAGTTATCCGATGTGACGACCAGTGCCGTAAATAGGGCGGTACCAGCGGTGCCCAGGCACAGGGCGCAGTTCCTGGGGGGCGTATAAATGACCTGGACCAAGTTTTATATCATAGTTTTGGGGCGTAGTTACAGAAGCTCGCACCGGGCGCATAAAAAACTAGTTACGACTCTGGTGACGACTAAAGCGAAGTTGAAAAAAAACCCACAAAACTACAATTAATAAAATACAGTAGTGCGTTATACAGTAGTATAGGCTTACGATACATTGTGTTCTCCATTTACAATTACTCTGTAGATGAAGACCTGAAAAATTCGTTTAGTGTTGTTTGTTTTGAGCACTTAACTGTCTCGACTTTCTTTTTCAACGATCACGAACGCCTCGAAAACATCATCTTCGCAATTGTCAATCGTTGCCACGTAACGTCTAAGGATTCTTAATGCTTCTAGCGTGAGAAAATGCAAAATTAATTTTGGTGTGACATTGATGTAGATTGTATATTTTCTTTTTGTTTATCTGTTATTGTTTTATACATAAAAATAGCATGTTAAGGCATTTTTATTAATATGTACATATATTATATATATATATATATGTGTGTGTGTATATATTAATAAAAATGCCTTAACATATATATTATATATATATTAATAATATTAATATATTATTATATTATTAAATATATTAATTATATATTAATAAATCGAGAACCCCTCCTGTAAAAAAATGAGTTCGCATCACACGTGCGGAGTGAATTCATTTTTTCAGGAGGGGGTGACGACTTATCGGAGTGTGGCACAGCAAAAGTATGTCGACTTATCCAGTGGTGACGAGTTAACCGGAGTTTTTTAACATTAATGCCTATGTAAGTCGGCCGGGACCACAGAAAACTGACTACTTAACCGATGGGGTCGAGTTATCCGTGTGTCGACTTATGCGGACTCGATTGTATTTACAATTAGTATCTGCATCGAGTAGCTGTTTTTACTTTCCCGGCTCGTAAAATAACCAACGGAAAGTAAAAGTATTGGTCGTAATTGGTCGAATTTCGCCGGAATTTTTGCATATCTTGACGTTTTAAGGTTCTCTGATTCCAAAATCATCAAAAAGGGTACAAAAGTTTGTATGTATGAAGGTATGTGGTCTGTATGGGTGTACTATAGATTACTCCCTACGGAATTTCAGGACTTTGATTATATATTTGAACTCAGGGGACCGAGACGAGTTCAACGGTACCCTATTTTTGGACCGGAGACGAAAAATAAAAAAGTTATCATACTTTTTCACTTACCATACTTTTTTAATGCTTTCATGAAGACGGCACCATAGTTGCTAGTACTGGCATCTTGCGGTAAAGTCTGCAAATCATGACGTCGGACTACGGTCATCTCCAGTAGGGTTAAACACGCGATACGAGAGCGGAGAGAGCGACGCGACTTCCGATCATCGCGCGATTGCCATTTCGGTTAATGTTACTTATGGCAGCGAACATGGCGGCCCGACTGACCTCTCGTATAGGCGCCACCACACGCCGCCATGTGCTAAACTAGTGACCGATTCACGCAGGGCCGGATTTACCAATCCAGGGGCCCTGGGCACAAATTCGGTGGGGGGTCCCCTTTAAGAGTAGATTTGATGATTTAGAAAATTTACACAAAATACTGTACTTTCAATTAGATTTGAACTAGGAAGTTGTAAATTTCATTTAAAAATAAGGTTATTGTAAACATACATATATTTTATTGTGTAAAACTAATTATTTTAATTTAACTGAAAAATACCTATGTGAAATTTTTTCCCGAAATTTTTCGATGTTTCCTAGGTTTTTTCCCGGGTTTGGTTTTCTCTGCCTGTTGCCCTCATGATTAGGCCACACTAGGCTGTCGCGGTAATAGAAAAAAAAATTATGTTTAAACATAATTTTTTTTTAGTTTTGTGGGGGCCCTGGGCACAGGCCCCAAATGCCCTATGTAAATCCGGCCCTGGAAGGATAAACCAAATATTGAAAGTTTCATAGAACACATGAATAACAACCCGTATGGACTTTCCATAAAATTAGACCAAGCCAGCAATTATAACGCGTACTTTTTAGAACTCAATATTAGCGTTATAAACGGAGTTATCCGTATCGATATTTATCATAAACCATCTCACCCTCCATTGTTTATACCGGCGCATTCATACGACCCTTATACTTACAAAATTGCTGCTTTTCGTGCCTTAGTCAAACGTGCGTTTACCCACTGCACCTACTATGAGGACACGTTAAAAGAGCTTAAACGTCTTGAAGACATAGCCAAAAGGCATGGTTACAAAAAACACCTTATTCGTAAATTAACAAAGGCCTATTCCAACAATGATACTCGTACGCCCAATAACGTTACATCAATAAGTGAGAACGCTTACAACACGCACCGCGTAGTGCTAGATTATAACCACAACATGCAAAGCTTAAATAAAGAGATTGCCCGTCACAGAGGTGACAGGTTAGCCTATAGGCGTGCCCCCACGGTTTATAACATCCTTAGAAACGGAAAGGACAACACCGACATGCGTAGGGTCCCGGGCGTTTATAAAATTACTCTGAGAGACAATAGATTCCAGCGTGATCTTGAGTACATCGGCGCCACTACACGATCTCTGATAGTAAGGCTGGCTGAACACAAGTATGACATCACTGAAGGAAAATACAACACCGCTCTTGCCAGGTATGCTGCTGACAACGACATACAAGTCCATCTAGACCAAGCTTCCATCATAAGACGTGCTAAACATTACGACCACATAAGGACACTGGAAACTCTCGAAATATTTAAATCCGTAAAGAGCGGTCGTTGCATTAATTTCAAAGAGGAAGGACAAGTATCTTATGCATGGCAATCGTTATACCTAAGGGAGCAATCCAATTAAAAATTGTTTTGAACATTTTAAATTCGATTTAAGCGATTTAAAATATTATTTTAAAGAATGCTTTAAAAAATCCTCGTCTATCTGCTTTTAAATAAATTTAAAAAACTTTCCAATATCCGCATTCCAATTCAATGAATCCTGATGATGATCTCGTATGTACATCGAAAACGTTAGAGACTGTGTTTTGAGATTACGAACTGTTAATCATTTATCCTGGAATTGCATGTAAAGGTTCAACGAGTAGTTATTGTGTAAAGATGTATGCTCGGCATCAAATCTTTACAAAGCTTTTGGAAAAATCTTGCCTTCACGGGTCTTGTTTTTATAAAGTTTACCACTTTAATAATTATATCCATCACAAGATTTAATTCAGGTGAAATATTTTTTGCAGCCAGGGCCTCCCTATATATGACGCAGTGTCCATTTTGCATTTGGAGCAGTGTTTCCCAACGTGGGGCCCATGCCTCACAGAGGGGCAATTCGACTTTTAAGGGGGGCATTTCGAAAATGGACTCGTCCATAGTTTACGTTAACCGTATAGTCGCTGTATGCTATATTTATTGTAAATATTGATTTAAGTTAGTTTTAGTTTTTTGTTCTTTGTTTCCCTTTCCTTCTAGAACTTTTCTTTATAACCCTTTTCTCTTGGGGTGGGATTAACAATTCTGGGAACCACTGAGAACAAAGAGATGAACGAAGCCCTGATGCTGGTGAAAGAGTAGAAAGGACATTCCTTCCCAGACCTTGAGATGGACAGACATGAGTTGTGGTGTTCCAGGTCGCGTTTGGCAACAGTTGGAAAGTGCAAGAGACTTTGATGAAAGGATCGGGTTTATCGTGGTTACGACAAAACAGGGTGGCAATTAAATGTATATGTTGGGGGCATAAGAATTTTAGAAAGACTTAGGTGGGGCATAGCATGAAAAAGGTTGGGAAACACTGATTTGGAGCCTTGGTTTTAATGAGAGCTTGAAGTCCTCCGTACTGCCCTGACATTGCGCAACCTCCATCCGAAAACACACCGACACAGTTATCCCATTAAATGTTATCTTCTTCTGTGTATGAATCTATGACCGCAAACAAATCATTATCCTTTCCGGTATCAGTCATTTCTTTGCAAAATAACAATCCTCACATACATTTGTTTCTTCCATGTACCGCACGTAACATATTAATTGAGCGTCATTATTACTGTCGGTCGCTTCATCCCGTTGAATGGCAAATAAACCAGAAAGTTTTTCCAGGATTTGCTCATTAATGTTTTCAGCTATATCACGAATGCGATGACTAGTCGTATTGTTAGAAACAGGAATACAGTATTTTTAATTTCTTTAGCCGCCGATTCTCCAATTATCGCTGATACCATATCAATCGCTGCAGGTAAAATAAGATCTTCAGCAATCGTGTGTGGTTTTTTGCATTCGGCAATACGGTGAGCAACCTTGTAAGAGGCGAGCAGTGCTTTGGAGGGAATAGAAGCTCTGGAAAACAAGGATATCCACTGATTTTTCTGTTCTCGCAATTTTCTTAGAAAAAAATCTCGCGGTTTTCCTTGTAAATTACTGTGAGTTGTTTCTAAATGACGTTTCAATTTATTAGGAAGCATACTTTCGGCTGCCAGCACCTTATGACAAACAACACATTGGGATAGTTCCGCATTTCCTTTGCTAATGTAGGTAAATCCAAAATCTAAATATTGGTCATCATATTTTCTGTACTTTTAGTTTTCTTTGTACTCTTTCCTGAGTCTTCGACAGGTTTTCTATTTATTTGAATAAAGTTATCCATTTTACGATGCGTAAATTAAATACAACACACCTGAAATCAAAACACTGATTTATCAACGCTTATAATCGACGAAAACAAAATACTGAGCGAAAGAACGGGAAAATGGAGGGGCGGGGTGATGAGACGCATGCGCCGCGCGCTCACTCATTATATCGCGTGCAGGCGACCTGTGGGTACCGTCTCGCGACTCCTCTAGGATAGCGCCGCGACGCCCGACGCACAGTTTGGGAAGCCCTGCTTTAGAGACTTCTTGGCCGTCAGGTTTAAAACATTCCTTAGAAAACACAGAAAATATCCAATTAAAAATTATTAAATTAAAATTGAAACAGGTGGATCTTACAGACGTCTTAGCTGACGACCGGATGGCCGCGCGGTCAAGGTGGCAGCCTACTGCTCTGGGGGACCCGGGATCGAATCCGAACGGGTCGAGAAATCCCCAGGAATTTTTCGGGGGGTGGTCCGTTCGGATATGTCGGGCTCCGTCCCTCACCACCTGGTCACCCCATTGTGGGCCTGGCCGAACCCATAATGGGCCTACTGAAAGAGGCCTCTTAGTGCCCACAGGGTGGAAAAAGAGTTAAAAAAGACGTCTTAACTTCTTTCATCCTTTCCATTCAGGAATTTTCGGGCCTTTATATCTACTGGAAAAATACGCTGTTGAATGTAGATTACCGTAATCTCCCTCTGGTGACGAGTTAAAACTTTTTTAAAAGTTGATTTTTTTAAAAATATAATAGTGATGGATATAAAAAATTATAAATTAAATATGCATGGACAGATTCAAATTAACAAAAGTTGTTTCTTTTACCATGATTACTAAAATTCAAGTTCATAATTAAGAATTAAATTATAGTGGTAGAAAATAATATAAAAGTGCTTATATTATTATATTATTTATAGTATTTTATTATGTTGTTGAAGTCGACAGACAAACACCATGTGTATGTTGTGATTGGGTAAATCAAATTAGCAAGCAGTGACATTAGTCACACTAGTGAGACTTTATTAAACTAATTTTTTCGTTAAGGCATGAAATATTATTTTGTATCATAAATGATACTGAAATATTATAATGTACTCAAATCTAAAATGTACTAAAAATCTAAGTGTACTTTCAACGTACTCGAAAAGGCAAAATGTACCCGAAAAGTACAAATGTACTAGGAATGGAAACGCTGCATCTAACCCGTGGCAATATGCAATGCGTTGATTGGTTGGTGTGCAGGCGATAGTATACACATCAGCCGCCAGGATCGCTCGCAGCAGTTGAACATGATTTTGCCGTCACTGTCCACTCAACGGGTACGTTCGTTAAGTCAAACGAGTTAAACGAGAATGACGTCGTCGTTATTCTTGTTTCGTTAGACTTTTCGAACGATTCGTTATAACTAAATGGCTGTTTCTAAAATCGAAGATATGAATGTTGATATTGCAGCCTTATCCAAAATATTTTTCTTAGGTTGCTTCGGATGGACAGTTATTTCAATCATTTCACCTTTTAATTCACAATTTAAACACTCAAGTAGATCTAGAAACATCGATATCGTCGGGCGCCATTTTCTTAACGAAGTAAACTAACTCTTTCCTTCGTGAGCTTCGTTAGGGTTTCGTTCCATACGTCATCACCGCGGAGCATGCGCACTGAGCGAGACTACTACTATTCGAACGATTCGTTACTAACGCGTTTAACTCGTTCGACTTAACGAACGTACCCAATGTATGCTTACTCCATGGCTATTCCAGGCGCCATACGCATGAGTAATGAGAGAAATTTTATTTTGTTTAAAAACTTTTATAACGCAAAATCGAATGGAAATATAACGTTGTAAATAATATCACGGAAAGATCAGAAACTTTTTGGCAAAGTTAATTATTACAAGTAGGTCAGATTCATAAACAAGTGAAATAATAAAACGATACGACTCGCACCGTAATCGGGCAACTTTTTCGTATCGTTCGGACACCTAGCAATGCAGAAAACGCACCGATCATTAAAACACACACGGCACCACACGACCGAAATAAACGTCTATTTATCCGTCAGAAAACGTAGGGAAATAAGTGGGGGTTTTAGGCCGAGACTCCACTAGCGTAAAAACTGGCCGTAATTTCTTTTAATCACGTGACCATGATATTTTTCGCCAGAGCAAATCGTAAAACGCGTCGAGCAGTGTTCAACTTTCGACGCGAATACCGCTCGTAAAACGGTACCGTCGACCAATCGGAAGCCGGTTGATTCTACGTCATTGTGACATGTGCGAAAATGGCGGGAAACGGGCTTTCGTGTACGTTCTACTCAGATCTGGAAAGATTTTTGGAAAACATCCGAAAGTATCCGCGTATCTACGACAAGAGATATCTCCATTATAAGAATGGATGATATGCCTAAAACAAGCGATATGGACGGCCATAGGAAAATCCTTCAATTTAGATGAGTATATAAAACAGCTAAGCGTATAAGTGCAGTGTAGTATCTTAATAAAACGATAATAAAAGTTAATGTATGAAAGTAAAGATATTATTTTTAATATATTTGTAATTATAGTAAAAAATATTGCAGAATATAATCATTGTCTTTATATCACTATGTCACGTGTACAACCGTAACCATCGATAGTACCATCGAAGTAAAAACTTGGCTAGTGGAGCCGGACCACTACCGCAATCCGAGGGCAAAGGCAAAGAGGTCACGTGATTAAAAGTATTTACGACCGGGGTTTATACGCTGGTGGAGTCTCGGCCTAACAATCGACGCAACTTAAATTTAACCGCACCGCAAAATATACGGCCGATAATGTGGAAGGGGAGGGCGGAAAAGTCGACGACGCGCTTCTCTTGGTCTGAACAGAGTAGAATGTGGATTGGAAAATTTCCAGACCAAAACGTAGTTACGGTACGCACGGGGTTCCGACCTGCGACCTCTGACCTTCGAACGAGCAGAAAATACACTCGGCGAGGAAGGAGCGACCTCCGGTTAAGTGGGTCGGCCGAAAATAGAAGCGGCGAGTAACCGACGGACGGCGATGGAAATAGAAACGAGGCGTTGTCGGAAGGAAGCGGAAGAATGTTCGATTGGCGAGAAAAGGCGGAGAATAACGGCGAAAGACCTTTCGTCTTTACCTACTTTTAAGTACGACGAGACGACGGATGGAAAGGGGTCGAAGGAACAACCCCCGAAAGTGTTGTTCCTTCCTTTACTAACAAAATCTTGGTTATTTTAGTACGCGAATTACAAATTACCCCCTGAGTTGCGTCTTTGTGTACCGAGTGGATATAAATATAAAGCTGCTTCCGGTTCTCTTCTCTTCGCTCGATTAAATTTACGTAGCCACACGTGCGTGAATGCGTGATTACGTGTGTTTACGGTGTCGATTGCAAAACTTCGAAGAATAATTTATCGCTTGCGTAGTCGATCTTATTGAAAATAACTTATATATTAGAATATTAGGCCTCTTCTGTAGTACTCAAATGTAAATTAGAATAACGTTATTTTGGATTACTAAAAATATCGAAAATTTAATAAATTATCAATTAATTTCTTTCTAATTTACGTCGTATTTATATATGTTACGTGTATCCGTGTACTCGCATGCCTTTAATTGTATATAATACTTACGTGTTATATTATATGTACAGTACACTATATATATGTACCTTGTGTATAGTATGTGTGTATATCTGAGTCTATGTTAAATGTAAAATTCAGAAATATACACAAAAGTCAAACTATATATTTATATCTGGTAATGTGATGTATCACTTATGTGTGAAAGTGAACAATACCATATATACAAATAGACAATATACAGTATTTGAATATAGCCTGCATAATTATATACATACACACTAGACATTTACGTAATAAGTCTATATGTATATATTCTGATATCTGTGTGTTGTTTTTTATATCTATAAATATATAAAAGGTTATTTATTTGTGCAGTTCCTTTTCGTATTTTTTAATTTTCTTGTAAAACCTTTAGGTGTCATTTAAATAAAAATTTAATAAATCTGTAATCTGATGAATTTTTTAAATTATTAATTTTTTGTTTTTATTAATGACAGATGAGGGGGAAGAAAGTTCTTAAAAACGGACAAAGAGGTAATCTTATATCGGATCTTGATTCCTTCTATTTATAACTCCCAGACGTGACTTCTCCTGCGATATATTTAGCTTTGGATCTTACTCTTCCCGTCTCTCTTGGTGTGGTTTTCTACGATGTGGCGTTTTGGCAACCTGACAGACGGACTCTGGGAACGAGACTGCGGAGACGGAAGGAACGCGTCGCCGTTCGGAGTTCGGCGGTGGTTTCGGTGGGGTCGCACGCGTCTTCGTCGCGATCTTTCCCAAAATTATCGGTGATGGAGGATTAGGTCGGGTGCGGTTTCCATAGGAGCGGATGTACCTCGGTGGAACCGGAAAACTGGTTTTATTGCAAGGTGAGTCACTTGCTCGGTACCTTTGTGGAAGAAATTTGTTGAATCTTACTTTTAAGCTGGTGTAAAAGCATAAATTAGATTTATTGTCGAGTGACAAAATTCTGTTAAATAAATGATTAAAGAATGCTTTTTTATAAAAATTTTATTTTAAATTTTTAAGTAAAATTATTTGCATTATGAAGAATGCATTACAAAAGTAAAAAATCTCTACGTTCTGTTCCAAAATAAATAAAATTCTTTTGCACTAAAAACTGAGATTTTTGTGTAAAAGAAATGCTTTTTCTTATTATCATAAATTATTATAATATGCTTAACAAATTATGAAAATACTTTACAAATAAAATTGCATAATGCACACAGAAACTGGTAAATTATGTTGCTTCCGATTAATTCAAGGCAGTGTATTTTTAGTTTTCAAGAACACTGTTTTGAAGTGGAAGCCAAGAACTATAGTTAAAGGTATTGTTTGCTATAAACCATAAAATGTTAAATTAACATTTATTGTTTGTAGCGATGGTACTATATTTACAAATAAATACGTAACACAACATTTTTTTACTTTAATGATGTAAATCTGTTTATATTTTAATAATATAATTAAAATAATATAAATATAATTTTTTAGTAAAAATATGTAATTGTTTTGAGGTATTGAAATATAAATTTAGAGAAAATATTTTTTCAGTTTATTGGTACAAATGAATATTGAAAATTTTAAAATTAAAGTAAAATGGAGTTTTAATTGAAGATTGGAAGAAACATTCTATTATTTATCAAAGAATGTAATTAAATTGAAAGAAATATTTTGTGGTAATGGAATGATTAAGCAATTTTTTTTAATGGCATCTTGCCTAACTAGAAATATATTTCAAGCAAAACTCCTACTTGAATTTATTTTAGTGAGGATAAATAGTCAAGTAGATATAAGTAAGTTATTTTAAAATTTTACTGGTTTCAAATGCTATTTTTTTCTTAATGAAAATAAAAAAGTAATGCAATAAATTTCATATATTTAAATTATGTATGGAATTATTTGTCCAGCATTCACAAAGCAGATTGTTGACACAAATCATTTCTGTTTTATTTTGGTATTTAGGCAGTTAGCCAATACAGTTTTAAAGTTAAAGAAACATAGTGGAGGACTTTTAAAATAAGATTTGGCCATTCAGTTAATATTCTATTTCAAAATGCTTTGGGATAAATGTCAATTACAAATGATTTGAAAATTATGATTGAGTCCAATGAATTGAGCATATAGCGCATACTCATTATTTTAAATTATTTTAAACCTCTGAATGCATTAACATTATTTTAATATATACTTTTTTCTGACATTTTTAAATTTAATTACGAATGTGCTCTAAATTCATAAATAATTATTTATGAATTTAGAGCACATTCTATTAGTTATCAAAATACATACATATATATCCTCATGCTCATAATCTGAAAAGAGTGAGCAGCAAGTAAAAGGAGATTACAATCTTACAAACCATTCATTCAGTAACTTTCTCTACACCTTCCTGTTTCTGATCCCCCACCTTGATGTGGTGAGTAGGCTTGCATGCCCTGTAGGCCCCGTGGACTATAATGGTGGCAGCTTTGCTACCAATAGGGATACTCATACTTAACAGGTAAGAGGATAGGGGCCAGACTAAGGTGGAATCACTGATTCTTGAGGTTGTGGGTTGTGCATGGGGCTTAACACCCCAACCATGTAAAAAATTTTTTTTTTGTTAAAAGAAGAAAAAAGGAAAGAAAGGCAGGGTCTGGAGTAGTGGGGCTACTGACCTAGAGAGTTATCAAAATACTTATATTGATGTTAAATAGCTTAAAAAAGATTTTTAAATGACTTAAAATTTTAAGTTTCTGATAAAATATGAATAAATAGTTTCTAAAGAATGCCACTAAACAAATATGAAAAAAATTCTGGAAACATATTGTTACATTCAATGCCGTACATTATAGTGTATAATGTACAGCAACTCCAATCTGTAGAAAGTTTATGATATTCGATATTCAATGCTGTCAAGAGCTTTAGAGTGGGTTACTTTAATCTTTTGTTTTTTGAACAAATGAAAAACGTAGAATGTTTCTTTATTAACAAAAAGCAGATATTATTTTCTGTTAGTAAAAGAAACATTATTGTTATAGGGATACGAATTGCTATGGGCCCCTAACTTTTTGATGGACCTGGGAAAAAATCTCTAGCTTCTCCTCTTGACAGTGCTAATATTAATTAAAATTTTTATGGTAGAATATTCAAATATACAGGTTGATCATAATTTAAGTTTCACTTTGAACTGCCTATAAAATGAAAACTACTGGATCAGATGTTTCCAAACCTGGAAGTTATAAAGGAAGTTATGGGATTTCATAATCTGCAAAAAAACCAATTAGTTCAAAATGTCACCACCAGGGAGAAAATGGCACTTTATGAACACCCAGTGTTTATGCAAATTTGTATTGTGTGTCATATGATTTTACTGCTAAAGCGACATCAGACATTTGTTAGAACTGATAGATGTGATTCCCTGGCATATTCATAATATTCTGGCAGATATGCTTTGAATTACTCTGGAGAGCACAATATTGCATTTTCATCTGGTTGCAGGAAATGGTGGACAGCACATTGAACATCTGCTGCCAGGACTGTTATTTGTAGTGTGTAGGTCATCTGTTTATGGAATAAACATTGATTTTTCTCCCTAGTGGTGACTTTTTGAACTAATTATTTTTTGCAGGTTATGAACTCCCATGACCTTTTTTATAATATTTCCAGGATTGGAAATGTTTGGTCCAGTAGTTTTCATTTTATAGGGGGTTCAAAGTGAAACTTAAATTATGATCACCCTAGTATATGTGATATCATACAGTATGTATGACATATAACATGATATAATATATATGTCACTATATACTGCTGTAACAAGACATTAACAAATAAACAAACACACCAATATAACAGCAGTAAAAATGTTTTTCTCAAACATTTTCAGTCTAATTCATATACCATTATCAGGAGTTTAATTGACAGTGCAACAAATTCAAAAGAACAAATTTAATCTATGTTTGAATTCAAACATATAAAAGTAATTTTATAACCAAAAATAGTTTTACATAAATAGTACTGTTTTATGTAACTTAAAATAAATGCTGTAAATAGATACATATGTTCATTAATTATGAATTAATGTAAATTTCCATGCAGAGAAAATATCTCCATTCCTATCATTTAAATACTCTTCAATAGTTTTTCATGAATATGTCTATCCATCCTGCCATAAGCAGGCTGAAATTTTGTGGAACAAGCAGTGTTGCCACCTGTCTGGTTTTCACCCGGACAGTACGGTTTTTAATTCATTCTTCGGGTTAACAATTAATTTTGTCCATGATTTTGTAGAAATTGTGAAATTATGATGAAACAAAGTACTAGCAAATATTTTTATAAATTTATTTTAACAGCGAAAGACTACACACTCTCACCGAAAGTTAATTTTTCCATCTTACGCCGATGCATGTTGCAACCTGTCAACCCTTTTTTTTTGCTTCTCAGCTTTTTAAAGCTAAGTTATTTCATTTCCTAATTTAAGTTGCTCCTACACAAGTGCCTAATTGGTTTAGAACTGGCATGCACGTTATTCTTTGCATGGTAAAATAACATTGCGCATGCAACAGGGACTTCTGTTCAAACAAACCTGACCTGCCGTCCGGGTCAGCAATTTTGAAAAGGTGGCAACACTAGGAACAAGGCTAAGGTCATAAAAATGACAACTCTCCATTATGAACAGTTATGTAAGAATGGGTAGAGATATTCAAGCAGAAAACTATGAGAGAATGTTTAAATGCCAGGGATGCAGACACACTTTCCTTCAGGTAGAAATTTGCTTTAATTTATAAATTTTGAACATTCAGTAAGACCTCATTTAGTGCTTAGGATGCGTTCCTAGACGACAAAGTGCTAAATGAAACAGTGTTAAATTAGGTCATTTTAACCCACAGTAAATAGGGAAAAGGGAACATGCGACCAAAAATAAACAAACTTTAATTTAAAGTTATTTTTATATTAATTTGCATAATAATATATGTTACATAACACATAAACATATGCACACAGAAATATGAAGTTCATTTTTGTGATGAAGGTCTTGGCTCTTCTGAAATTTTTGATTTTTTTGTGATGAACTTACCTAGTGTCACATTTGTTGCTTTCTTTTTCTTTTGTTAAGCAAATGTCAGTAGCAGGAGATTGCATCAAAACACCTCATCTTGCTTTTGCATTCCTTTCAAAATCTGGATCATTTGCTATAGTTTGATCAATGATTTCGGTTATTGTTACCAAACTTTTACTAAGGAAATCTGTAACAAGTTCTTTGGGTTCTTCATTTTTAGAATCACTATTTTTCAGTTCTACATGAATTCCTTGTTCTGCCAGTTCTTGAAGGTCATTGTTGGTAAGGCTCTCACCAGAAACCTGTAGTAACTCTTCGATATCCTGCTCATCTACATCTAGTCTTGCTGTATCAATTAGGTAGACAATTTGGTCAAAGATAGGCTCTTCTCATTGAGAATTCTTAGTTACCTCCAGCCATACCTTCTTTCACACACCATTCGTGTACTTGAAAGTTAATTCTTGCCAAGTGAAGTTGATATTGCCTATGGCATTCATGATGATATATTTTTTCCAAGATTGCACCAAACAAACATAGATTTAGGGGAAGTACAGCGTTATGAGGAATTGCCATCTTTTGCTAATTGGTTCATGTTTGGGATTAATTTTATTATATATGAATCAATGAAATGCAGCAATAATTTAAATAAGTGTAAATTTTAAGCTTTCTTTTTAGGCTTTGAGCAGACTGCGTTATATTGAATCAGCATTAATCGAGGGAGCACTAAGTGAGTGAGGTCTTACTGTATGTATATATTCAATAAATTTATTTTAAGTTTATAAAGCAGTATTTATTTTATATTTACATAAAACCATTTTTGGTTGTCAAATTACTTTTATATGTTTGAATTCAAATGTAGGTTAAATTTGTTATTTTGAATTTGTTTCTCTGTCAATTAAAACTCCTGATGATATGATCTATGAATTAGACTGAAAACATTTGGGATAAAGTTAATACTGTTATTATTTTGGTATGTTTATTTATTTGTATATAAAAGGAATTGCTTTGTTACAGTGGTGTAACAAAGATTTTTCTCTGGGATGATCTAAAAAGTACAGTCTGAATGAAGAAAAATTAAGCATACCATAAAGTACTATTTATTTATAAACAACAAAAATTATTCATTAATAAAGTGTAATTTTAGATTTGTTGTTTAAAACAAAATTGTTTTAGTTTAAATTTTATTCCTAAAGCCTCTGGGGATTCAACACCCACATTACATAAATACACCACAGCTTTGTTACGATACTTTATAATTTAATATTTTAGTGTTTATGAAACTGTGCCGGTGCTTATTCTGCAACTTGAACACAAACTATATGGTGTATTTTCTCGGACACATGGCAAACTTAGTGATGAAATTTGCCATGTGTCCGAGAAAATACACCATATAGTTTGTGTTCAAGTTGCAAAATTTAATATTTTATTTTTATTTCTATATTAATTACTACGTCTGCTAGTTCTCTTTTTTGATCCCTTGTTCCACATTTTATTTTCGACACAGCTCTATTTTTGTTTCTTAGAGTTCTTTTCTTGATTCTTTAAGAACAAAAGTATTATGGATGGCTCTTCCAATTACAAAAATAAAAACTGCAATTGCTTCAATTGCAAAATGGAAGCAGACTTTCTTCAGTTGGAAAAGATGAGTCCTTTGGCACAAAGTTTGGATGACATGCTGCCAGATGGAAAATTATCTCGCGACAATGTAAGAAATGTTCTTAGGAAACAGTAGATCAGCTGGGAGTGGAAAATCAAAAAGAAGAAAGGAAGAGTCAGGAGCACAAGTAGAGCTATTTCTATATTAAGTTATCTGAATTTCAATGATGCAGATTGGTACAAATTTTCTGTTAATAATAAAGTAATAGCTCTCTACTAGAATAATTTTTTTGGTGTCTTCTAAATATCCATGATACATTGACAATAAGTTATTCATTTGGTTCTGTAAGGTTTTAGAATGTTGAAAACATATAGAGTATTTGGGACTTATTATTTTACAGCTATTAAACTTGAAAACTATATTAATGATTGTTGAAAAAGTAAGAATTATGTTTATTTTATGCAAACATATATAAAAGTATATTTTTGAAAAAGCTTAGAATTATTTAGAAATAAAAGTAATACAAATAAAAGAAATTAAAATTTATAATTTTCTACATTAAATGTTTAAATATTTAAATTAAACTTATACTACAACCATTGCTTAAATAAAATAAAAAGTCCCAAAAACCTTTAAAATGTAGCAAGGAAATTTTATAACACATTTTTGACTTTTTAATGCCATTTTTAGGTTAATATTTACAGAAAATCAAAATATAAAGTTAAATTATAATTTTAATACTTAATAATTTCACATATACTTTCAACAAATTACAATTGTCATCTTTGGATGAAATTGAAACATAAGAACAATACATTAAAAATTTAAAATTTGTTGGAAATGAACACAAAAAATAAATTAATGTGTAAAATAAAATAAGTTAAAATAAATATGAGAAAAATTATTGTGACATTGTCACAATGCTGCAATTATTGGGGCAATGCTGCAATTAATGGGCTGCAATTATTAATCTTATTCTTAATTTATTTAATTTAAAATATATGATCTAGATCTCAAATTAGTAATGTCTTGCCCCTGTACATCATAGTTTTCCCAATAACAACAGAGTTGTGCTAGTCATCTATGTAACTCTGTTCTGGGGAAAATTTTTGAATTGAAATTAATATATTGATTTTAATTAGTTAATCTGGGCTTCTTGCCCCTGAACTTTTCATATCTGGTCTCAACTTACATCTATCTAGCACCATTCTCAAGATTAAGGAAGGACAGACAAAAACAGATGGACAACAATGGGAATTTATACAATTTTTTTCAAATTACAACCCAACAAGCATATCTTGTATTGCAAATAATATAACTATAACTAGTTTATGCAAATTTAATGCCTAAGAAAATTAGTATGTAATAAGTAGTCTTGTGAAGTCTGGAAACCAAAATGGAATGTCTCAGTCTTGGAAGGTGAAAGTCATAGTCTCAGTGGTGAAAGTGTATATATGTTGAGATTTAAATTATAATTAAATGTTAAATTTAACAGTGTATGTGCCAAGGTGGCAACATGAGTTGGAAGGTTGTGGTGCAAAAAGGGCAGCCATGTTGTAGCTCCAATGAGCCAGAGATGTACAAGTGTTCCATTTGTGTTTAATAAAAAGTTATCTGTGTTATCTGGTCAGTAGAGTCATTTATAATACAATAAGCTTTGGGAAAATTTAAAATAATAAAATTGTTAATATATTTCAAATTATTTATGTCACAGATTGGAGCAGTGCTAAAAGTATTCTGGCAACAGTGATCTAGATATTAGTTCTGAAATGTGAGAAGAAAATTTTGTTCTTATGTATTTTGCATACCAGCAACCTCAACTCCTATTAAAGGCATTATTTCTCAAAGTGGCTTCATTATGAGTTTTTGGCATGATATAATGACAAATTCATTTATAGAATTTTTAAAGTGAAATAAAGAACTATGAAAGCTGTTCTGTCTGATTTTCACGGAATAGCCTTAATTTACATTTTATGACATATGTTCTAGGCATGCTTATAATGTAAATGAAAATGCATTGTAATGCTAATAACATTCTAAATTTGAGGCTTATTGCATTATTTGTAATTTAATTTTGTTGTTTTAATAATTAACTTTTGTAATTATATAATTATAACAAATTTCTCAAAATTTAGTGTTGGTTTTATAAATGAAATATACTGATAGTAATAGAAGGCTTTGTCTCCTCTTTGTCTTGGGAGAAAATGTTTTTGTCTTAGTAGAGGATGTCTCACTCACATCTTGGTCATGCAAAATAGTATCTTATTAACAAGACTGGAAGTATGTCATTTACCAAAGAGAAAAAGTATTATGTTGCAAAAGTGAAATTAAGAAAATACTAAGATTAGCTTTACTGAGCATGTTTTAGAGTGATACCCAATGTTCCAGGAGTTCTAAAGTTGGACTATTGCAAGGATTATTGCTTAATATACCGTATTTTACGGACTATAAGACACACTTTTTTCTTTGAAAAATTGCCTCCAAAATTCAGGAGTGTCTTATAGTCCGTAGCATCTTATAGGTATTTTTTTTAAAAAATTGCTTAAAAATTAAGGTGCATCTTATAGTCCGTAAAATACAGTATATAAAATCTCTCATATGAACATAAATAAGAATAAAAAATGTGTGCATGTCTTATTAAGTATATATATATATATATATCAATGCACATAATTATAAGAAGCTAGACAAATAAAACTAATACAGCCCTAATTAGATAAATAAAGCATAGAGTTGCCAACTTTCTTGTACAAAAAAAGAGGACACTGCACAGACATTAAACAATAGAGAACATTTATAACAGAAGTTTGTTGTAAATATTTGTTCACTAACTAAATTATAAAATATTAAATAGACAATAAACAGAGTTTTAAACTCAATGATAGAATTATTAGTAACTGTTGCACAATGCTATCCTAACTGTGTCCCTAAATTTTATTTGCTTGTCTGACTCTGATTAATAGTAGTATTTTTCTCTTTCTCTTACTCTAGTGAGTGACAAAGAGGAAACTATTACTTTAGAATAAGAAAATAAAAAATTGGAATGTCATCTGCCAGTGAGATTTTAGAGATCATGAAGTAAAATTACACAAAAATAAACAAACTGCTTAAAAGGAGTACAATACAATTCATTGGAAAACCATTTTCCAAAGGAAGAACAGTTCACCAATAAACTTTTATTAGGGCTGCCAACTCTAATAATGGGTGAGACAAAAGTCTGAAAACACTCTTATCCTGAGCAATGTTGACAAAATCGACATGCCAAGATAGAAATTTGGAGGGAGCCATGGGAGGTCAATTTGTCAATATTGCTTGAGATAAAAGGGTGTTTTCAGACTTTGGCCTAAGACTATTTCAACTATGAGTATTGAACATTTTTCAGAGTTAAACTGTGTATATTCAAGCAGTATTTGAACTGTTTAATAGAAATTTAAAATATAGTTGATGTTGGAATACATGATTCTGAAGAGCATAACTGTAGTCAAAAATATTAAGCTATTGTGGAATTACAGGTTTTACAAATAACCAAGAAATATATACAAACAAAGAAAAACTTTAATTTTTCTACCCAAAATAATGTACAGGTTGTTTTATAGGATGCCATATAGTCTTGATTCCAATACGTGATATTCATCACCTGAATTATTACACTAGACATATAACTTGACTGATTTACAATGCGCAACAATAACTATAAAGCTTCTTATAATCTTAACATTGGTCTCGTAGCATATTACAAATGATATAAAAATAATCTATACTTATATAACTAAGAGAAAGAATAGGGCAGGGGTGGTGAACCTATGGCACGTGTGCCCAAAGTGGCACGTAAGAGAAATCATCTGGCACGTAATGTATCATATGATTTCTGTCCCTTTCAATCATCCTTTCTGTTTATCACCTGATCATCCTTTTTTCAATCAGCTTTTTTACATTTATTCGAATTAAAGCATATTCGTTTAATTTCTTTAAATATCATTATTCGAAATTTAAGACTTTGGCATGCATTAACATCTTTAAAGCTAAGTATGCTTACAATATGGCATGCAGACTCAAAAAGGTTCGCCATCCCTGGAATAGGGGATAGAGCAGAAGTAGGAGATAGGAAAGGGGGTTCCCAAATCTTAGTTCCAGGATCCTTATGAATGGTCACTTGTGCTTGGACTTTCTTCCTCAAGTTGTATGTCAGGACGTCTTGTTCTCTATTTATTGAATTAGTCACTATGCTGTAACAAGCATGGTATATCCTTAAGTCCTTTAATAACTTATCAGTAATTTTCTACTCGACATCTCATGTCCCTCATTTCCTCTTATCAGTAATCTTCTACTCGACATCTCATGTCCCTCATTTCCTCTGTACGATGCTAAAATGTACCAGAAGGGTTGTCACACACATCTGTCCACACCACGGTCCAAACCTCAACTTCTCTCTTACTCTCTCTTTTGCCTACAGGGCTGCATGCCCTCTTATGGTTTTGAAGATTTTCTATGACCATATATGGAAAGAAAGTTCGAATAGGAAAATTCCAGGTAGAACAGACAAAAGGATAAAGGGAAAAACTAAGAAAGAGGAATGGAAACAATAATAAAATTATAAAATACAAATATACGATTACTATATACGTATGGCGTGCAGCCACACTATTTTGTTAAAACTGTTAATTTTGACTGGCTTCTTGTGATTATATGTGTATTTTAAACAGGTTACATATACAATGTATTCTCTTGAAATTACCCAATTTGATTTGGCTATAAAATTTAATGGTTAAGGATATAAGTTTACCAAAGATTTTTATATGACAGAAAAACTCACCAAATTTTATTCTAAAAATTCATCAAACCTTCGTGTGTGCTCCAGGAGTCACAGTGACAACATCAAGGCAGTAGGCAACTTCCTGCTATGTATGTTGCAGCATGTCCTGTCTCACAGTTGCAACGACTTTAATGATGCACTCTGAAAGATCCTGAAGGTCTCTGACAAAACTTGCATAAATCATATCTTTCAAGTAACCCCACAGAAAGCAATCTAAGGGGATCAGATCTGGTGATCTTGGTGGCCATGCTATCAGTCATACCAGACCCGCACTTTCTCCTGTGGCCAAGTGATGACTGGACAATAGCGAGGTTGCAGCCGACGTTTTCAATGTGAAAACGTGTATGTCGGTTGTTCAGCACCACCTTCCTGTAAGCCTAGAAGTTTGACAATGGCATTTGGAATGTCAGTGGAATCACGCTCGACGTTCCAAATGCCATTGTCAAACTTCTAGGCTTACAGGAAGGCGGTGCTGAATGTCCAATGTACACGTTGAAGCATTGAAAATGTTGGCCACAACCTTCTTAATAATGCTCATGATTTAACTTCTGTGCAATCTTGCAATACAAAAACAATTTCTTTAAAATTTGATGAGTTTTTCCACTGGACACCACTTGTTACTTTTATATATATCTTAAATCATTCATTTTTTATGGCAAATTAAAATTGGGAAAACTTTCAAATGGAACACCCTATATTGTAAAAATGTTTTAAATTATACAGACTGTTACAAAAATGATGGGTTGAGTCTACATAATTATTGAGATAAAAAGTTTATGTAAGCATATTGTTTGAAATGCATCATTTCTGAGATATACCTCTTTAAGTGTCAGCAGCAAGTGGAATAAGTATTATGTGACACTAATCACATCATTATGGCTAAGTGTGTTCAGTGGGTTGTTCATATATTATTATTTCAACCAAGAAAGATGGAACTTTCAGGAACTGTTCTGGAAAATGAATTGATCATGCAGGATCTCCATCTTGGTGTGTTCAGTCTCCAGATTTCAATTCCTTCAACTTCCATCTATGGGGATTTTAACAGCTTTAGCATATTATAATCTAGTTCATGATACTGCAGATCTTCATCAGAGTACAAAACAGATGCCAGCAAATCTGGAACACATCGAGAATTTTTGAGTTGGTGAGGCAGTCCTTGGTATGATGGACTCGACAATGCATTGTTGCACAATGAGGTCATTTCAAACATCTCTGAAAAATCTACTATGTCAGTAATTTTCTTAATTAATTTGGCTTTATTTTTGCTATTTATTGTATTATTTGAACAAATTAAAAATAATCATTTGAACTGAATACAGGTATTTTTCAAAGTTATTCAAGATGCATTCAACACATTAAAATAAGTGTAAATACTGTCTATCAGTGTTAATTTTAGTTGATGAGCAACTTTCCTAATTTGTTGTGTTTGTGAATATTGTGAAATTGCTTACCAATTAAAGTTAATTACTGCTGATAGATAATATTTTCATTTATTTTAATACAAGTATTTTATTGTTTAAAGCAAAACTGAAGTGGATATATGGGTATACCTCAGAAACAATATTTTATGCATTTTAGACCATATGCTTAAATAAACTTACTTTTATTTCAGTGAGTATAGTACGACTGCATCTAGCCTGCCCATCATTTTTGTAACACCCTGTGTATATGATATATTTACACTCCAGTAATAAAATAAAAATGTAAAGATATTTGGTATATGTATAGCAAACATCTGAGCATACCAAAATAGCTTAATTAGTTTAAATGTCAAATGTTTTTGATCTCTTTAGTAAAGCAATTTGAACCAAATGTTTGAATAGCTAACCAGCTAAAATATAATATACATATTATATTTTAAGTGACTATTTTCTTTAAGATAAAATTTAAAAAGTTAGAAAATTAATACAGAGATATTCATTTTTACTTTTTAATTTGAACATAATTCTAAATGAATTAAACAATTTTTTCTATTTTTTGATGTAATAAAAATGTGTGTGTGTGTTGTGAAAGGTGCAATTGTGCCCGATTTCCACCAAGGTGATAATACTACAATATTGAGACAGTATAAAATGAAATAACAATAAATTTATTGAGAAACAATGCACAATGAAAGGGATTCAGATACCAACTCTAGGGAATTTGCCCAGCTCTGCCCAAGAACAAAAGGGTCCAGCATGACAGACAAAGAGGTTTTCATGCTTACAATAATAAAAAAAAAGGGCACAATACATATTACAAAAATTTACCTTTTAAAACTAACTTATGCCTCAAGATGTGGAATGGGAAATTAAGATAGACAGAGAATAGAGAAAGGAAGTGGATACTCATACTCGGTTGATCCTTTTGTTTCTAAGATGACTATTTTAGTTGATTCTCAATAGGATTTCATCCTTCCTTTTGGGGAGGTTATCATATATTTTTTTTTTTTGAGGATAACAGAGATTGTCTTCATTGTCAATTGTTTTAAGCCTTAGGACTCTGGTGGCACAAAGCCTTCAGGAAACTCCTAGGTTCTTCACTACGGTCTGGCTCGACCTTCTCTCTTTGTCTGAGAGAAGGTCGATCTGGCTGTCTCCCTCTCGTCTGAGCTCTCCTCTCCCTTCTCTGAAAAACTGTTACTTTCACATTTTGGGCCTTCAGGCATTTACTCTCCCAATGGGATGGTTCAGAATGTCAATCAACAACTGAGTGAAGTAGAAATAAAGGGCAGGAGAAAGTTCTAGAAACAGGAAATGATAAGAATTGAGAACAATACACACACACATTTTTATTATATCAAAAGGATAGGAAAAATATTTTTAGTTGGTTAGCTATTCAAACATTTGGTTCAAATTGCTTTACTAAAGAGATCAAAAACATTTGACATTTAAACTAATTAAGCTATTTTGGTTTGCTCATTAATTAATTGGTAAATAAGTAATCAGTTTTGCAGTCCAGTTGGAATGATTAGATTGACAGAAGAAGGGATTGCAACACAAGGACAATCTGCCAAGGGATGTACCTCCTGGGAGGACTTTCAATAGAGAAACTGGTTCCTATTTAGGTGTTTGACTTATGAAGAATGCTATGCAGCCAGCCTGTTGATCAAGCACAAACCTGGAACCACCTGTCACTGTTCAGTTGTTTTGTCCGCTTGGTCACTGATGAGTGCTTAGTTGGAATGAATGGTCCTGCAGTACTAACATTGTCAATCAACTGGGTACATTCTTTTTTTACCTTGTGAGCTTTATGTTTTTCAGTGCATGCTGTCACAAATGACTCTTTTGTGCACAGCAGCTGGTAAAAAGTTTACAATTAACTAACAAGACTTATCTACCCCATAAATTATGATAAGGATTTGATAGTATTTACAAGTAGTATTATTTACATAGTATTTAATAGTTTTCACCTTTCTATCTCTGTCTTGTTCACCTGAATCCCATCATATTTTTCCTTTTCTTTAATACTTATAGCAGACATGGGCAAATGCGGCTCCTTTTGAGTTACATGCAGCTCTTGCTGAAAGTGTTAATTTCTGCTTTTTGGTTATTATTTTTACAATTTTATTTTCACAATTTTGTGAAAATATGTAATTATATATGTTACCGGCAAAACCCGATTTTACGCCAAACTAGTTTGGCGTAAGCGTGTCAGGCCAAACTAGTTTAGAATTATTATTCAAGTATATTAATGGTTAAATATATTTATGGTTAAAATAAAATTAAAAAGCAATCAATTAGATGAACAATATTTATTCAAACATAGTCTACTTAATTATAAAAAACGTAGTTAATGTTACCCTAGAGATCGAAGATGGCGGCTCGTCTCTGATCAGAAGACAGGGAACAGTGGGATGCATGTTCTAACCTAACTTAACCTATTCTAATAAATTACCATAATTATTAGCAACTAAATTATTAGAATAGGTTAGGTTAGGTTAGAACGTGCGTCCCCACTGTTCCCTGTCTCCTGATCGCTGGAATCGGAGACGAGCCGCCATCTTCAATACCTAGGGTAACATTAACCAAAAACGGTATTGATTAGAAGTGACACAACACTTGTACAAAACTATAAAATAAAAATAAGCTAATCAGTACTTATCAGTTTGTATTTTTTTTTATTAAGCCATGCACTTTAAATTAACTTTCAAAAATATTTTCAAAAATTCAAACGAAATAATAAAAATAACTTTTAAAATCAAACTAAAATTAAAAATGAACTTATTTGTGTTTTATGATGAACTTAAATTAACCATTAATATACTTGAATAATAATTCTAAACTAGTTTGGCCTGACACGCTTACGCCAAACTAGTTTGGCCTAGGCAAAACTAGTTTGGCGTAAAATCAGGTTTTGCCGGTAACATATATAGGTAATATTTAGTAATTTATTTCCAAGTTGGTGCAATAAATTAAATTGACATTTCAAATCTATTCTTTGAAAACAAGTTCTCGACCCAGATGGGGGACACCCTATCCTTCCCTGCCTTACCATACTCTCTGCCATGACAGTACAGAACTGTGGCTCCCATGCATTTTGTAAAACCTACATTTCGGCTCCCACTGAACTCTTGCTTGCCCACCTCTGACTTACAGTCTGGATCCCAATATTAGAAATGGACCACTGCCATCCTTCCACAGTTCTTCAACCCAACCTGCCACCAATCAAACCAGTTATTTCTGGAAAGAGGGCCCAACTCAGAGAGAAATGGCCATAGAGAAAGTCGGAGGCAGAAGCTAAAGACAGAAAAGATTGAAGAAAGCATACTATATTCTAAGTATTAAAAATAAGGAGTACAGTCCCAGTACCATGATAAATTCATTCAAATAATAACAATTTTTAATTCAGGAACTGTTTATTGTCTATACATTAAATGTTTATGACCTTAATTTAGATCATTTTTGCATATACTTCCAAACAACTAATTTTAGAACACCAAATGTTCTAAGAATACAAGATCATTTAAAACACAGCCATTAATATCAGGTTAGTATCTGAGATTCTAAATGCACTTTTTTCTAAAAAGTTAAATAAAATAAAAATTAAATTGATCTAAGAATTTTTTCAACTTGATTCAGAAAATGAACTCTTCATTAATATACAGTGGGTGATTGGTTAACAAACATAATCCATTCCAAGACTTTGTTTGCTATCTGAATTGTTTGTTAACCGATTATCGATTTACCATAGATTTTTATGGGAATTTCATTAATTCGTTCTGGAGACCCCCAAAAATAAAAAATATATACTTTCTTACTACGTTTATTTATATGTAATAATAAAAATACATATATACACATTATTTATTCAATTATATACCAGTAATATTGTGGTGATTATACATATATACACAGTCTTGTATTTTTATTAGTCATGTTTTTTCTGTTTGTGGGGGTTAAAGAATCTGTCCAATGTCGATTGCTTTTCTCTCTTCTTCAGGATTTTTCAGAAGTAATTAATAGCATTGTAATTGTAGAGACCCCAAGCCTATTAACCTCAACCTGGTTTGGATGCCATTCTAAGACTGTTGTTCTGACATCCTCCCACTTCTTCAAAAGATTTTTAATAGCAGATATCGGCATTAATTCTCTTTTTCAGAAGAAAACATATTTTGCTGAGTTTCTTTGTGTTCTTTATTCAAGAGTTCTTGGTGTTCTTCTGTTGTAATCAGTTTCAGGTTCCATTCAATGTTCCTTATTTCTCAGATGTGATTTTTATTACTCCTTAAGCTGCTTGAGTCTTCTTGATTATACTGTATCTTTCTTAGATAAGATTGAACTGTAGCCTACTGTAGATCTGTTCAAGACATTCTGCCCATTCTACCTTTGCTATTATACCCTCACCGTTCAAAAATAAAAACCAATGCAAAACTTAACAAGTGCCTGCTCAACGGTCTCGCGAATACTATAAAAGAATTGTTTCTGTTAGAAAAATAAAAGGCTGGAATTACAAGGGAGAGTTTCGAAGTTTGGAGGAATACTATCCAATCAGTATATACTGGGTTGAGTATCGATGTCAATGTCTCTTGTGCTCCGAAAAAGTTTCGAATTGTTGCCTGAAGACAAGGAAAGACTGGTATGTATGGTTGTCGGAATTAGATTAAGAAGGATGGAGACGGATTCATATGAACAAGTAACAAGCACGTCTTTATTGAACAAGAAGCGGTACAGAACTGACTTGTAGTGCGCAGGCGCGCTACAACATAACATATAAGAATTGCCAGAGATGGCGCTGCAATACATAGCATCATCCCCTCCTAAGGAGAATTACAAACAAACATAGTCTTGTAAGTAGGTAGGGGTTTTACGATGTCTACGACTTGATTCTTGAGTATTAGACGAGTCTGAAGCTAAGGCAGTATCTGAAGATGAATTTTTCATGTTATCTTTCTGAGGAGTGTTTTCTACTATTGGATTATTTTCTTTTTCTTCCCACCACAGCTGAAGAGGAACGAATGAAGCACCTTGAGATTCGACGGATGCAGATGATCGAGATCTCAGTTGATCAATGTGACGTTTCCATACGGAACCATTAGGAAGCTCAATGTTATATGTAACAGGTGAAAGTTTCTGAATAACTTTACCTGCAACCCAATATTCTTTAGAACAAAAGTCATGAGCAAAATTTGTGTCTCCTATCATAAATGAACGCTGTGGACGAACTACGTTGTTATTCGATAAGGTTAAAGGACGCAACAAATCTAGTCTTGAGCAAAGTTTTCTGTTGAATAGCATCTCGCTTGGTGTTTTACCAGTAGAACAGTGAGGAGTAGAATGGTATGAAGTAAGAAATTGAAGGAGGGATGTCATTAAATCCTTTTCACGAATTAATTTTTTTAAAGAAGACTTAAACGTTTTGATAAATCCTTCAACTGCTCCATTAGTTGCAGGATGGTACGGCGGAGAGAATGTCTGACGAATTCCGTTCTGAGCTAAAAACATTCTGAATTCACGAGATATGAATTGAGGGCCATTATCAGAATGAACATGTAGTGGAAGGCCATGACGACTAAACCAAGATCTAAGTACCAGAATAGTAGCGGAAGAATCTGTGGATTGCATTATTTGAATTTCAGGATATTTAGTTTTTGCATCAATACCTATTAGAAACATTTTTCCAAGGAATGGACCAGCAAAGTCAATGTGCAATCTACTCCAAGGCTCTTCAGGAATTGGCCATCTTAAAGTATTAGTAGAGGGAGGATTTTGATGGTAAGACTGACATAAAATACATTCTTTCACTGTTCGTTCTAGATCACTATCAATGCCTGGCCACCAAACAATTGATCTTGCTAACATTTTCGATTTAACAATACCTTGATGTCCAGAATGTAATTCAATGAGAACATTTCTGCGAAATTTTTCAGGAACAAATATTCTATCACCCATAAATATTAAGTTTCCTTCTAGAGAAAGGGAATCCTTGAATTTAAGAAATGGCTTAACAGTTGTATTTATCTGAAGCCAATTATTCTTGATACACTTACGCAAAACATTGAAAAGTTTATCTGTACGACATGCTTCTATAAAGGCACTATTGGTAAAAGGAAGGGAGTCAAACTGCAAATTAAATAATGAACTTGGAACTGAGTTACTAAAATCTTCTATGAATAAATCATTAGTAGTATTTCTGGAAAGGCCGTCAGCTATGATATTAGTTGCAGAGGAGATGTACTTGATTGTATAATTATAGTCATTCAGTATGATGCTCCATCTTTGTAGTCTAGCAGGAGAATCGATTAATGATTTCATAGTTGGGTTAAAATCTTTAAGCGAAAAGTGTGATTTTGGAGACTCCCTTGCAACACGTTTAAGAGATCAATTTGTGTCAGGCTTGTACGACCCTAGAATTCGTTCAAATCTTTTTGCTAAAAATGAATCGGAATTAGACCTTCAGAAAGCGATCAATTATGCTATTGCTATGGAACAAGCTCTGATTGATGCAGGTCGTTTCAATAAATTGCCACTCGAAAACGATTGTTTTAAAATTCGTTCCACAAAGTTCCCTAACAGAAAGAAGGAGTTTAGTGAGAATAGTTCTAGAGATAAAACTAAGTTCGAAACAAAGAAAACTGGTAGTTACATTTGTAGATCTTGTGGAAGCAAAGATCACTCTCGTGAGAATTGTAGATTTAGAACATTTACCTGTAATAAATGTGGCATACCTGGTCATATTGCAAGGGTTTGTGGAAAAACTAAGCATCCTCATGTGAGCATACACCAACTATCTCGTACCAACAAAGATTCGAATGGTTATTCAGAGATAGATAATTCAACTTATTTTAATCTTTTCAATATTCAAGATGTCTCCACACCAGTTCCACCTATTATTCTCACTCTATCCATTAACAAGAAGAACATTAGTTTTGAAGTTGATACTGGCTCCCCACTTTCCATCATTTCTGAATCCACTTTCAACAGAGACTTATCATCCTTTTCTTTACATGAGTCTAAACATTTTCTTTGCACATATGGAAATTTCAAGTTGAATGTATTAGGATTTATCACAGTACCAGTTCTTTACAATCGTTCTTGCCATAAACTTCGCCTTTATGTGGTTCGTCATGGTAATGCTAATCTCATTGGAAGAGATTGGATTCGAGAGTTAAAGCTTTCATGTAAAATCAACAGTATTACTCCTGGGATTTCTCATACAAACTCTAATCTGCTTACTCTACTAGACAAATACTCTACTGTATTTTCTGATGGTATTGGATGTTCTAAATCAATATCCCTTCATTTAACCTTAAAACCAGATGCACATCCTATTTTTCTGAAACCAAGGACAGTTCCTTTTTCTCTCAGGGATAAAGTTGAAGCAGAGTTATCTAGGTTAGAAAAGGCTGGAGTAATTTCTAAGATATCCAACAGTGCTTGGGCTACACCTATAATTCCAGTAGTTAAAAATGATGGTAGTGTTAAGATAGCTGGACTTTTTAATCTAACCCTGAATAAGATGTTACAAATAGATGTCCATCCAATACCTTGTTTGGAAGAGATTTCCATGAAATTACTTGGAGGTGAGAAGTTCTCTACCTTTGACTTAAGTGATGCCTATAACCAATTCCAATTGGATGATGAAAGTAAAAATTTAGTGGTTATCAATACTCATCTTGGATTGTATAAGTGCAATCGTCTCTTATATGGTATTGCATCTGCCCCTGCTTTATTTCAAAGAGCTATGGAGAAATTATTCTTCACAATTCCGAAAACGCAACCATATTTTGATGACTTGGTTACTTCTGGTACAAATCAGTCAGACCATTTCAGTAATATTGAAAGAATCCTATCCATTTGTGAAGTAGAAGGAATCAAACTAAATAAACGAAAGTGCAAATTCTTACAAAAGACCAATCTATATTCATTATTTTATGTTGCTTCTTCTTGTGTTTGTTCTGTTAGGTGTTTGTTATCCGAAGATGTGTTTGTTGTCTGAACATAAAAATCTTTCACGAAAGTGTTCGTTAACCGATCACCCACTGTATTCTACAGTTGTAGCATACCACATGCATCTGTTTTATTTATAACTCATCTATACTTACCAAAAATTAAAATATAAACTTGTTCTAACAATCTGAATGGGATGATTTTACTTCTCTTGCTTAACAGTCTAGCATTATTTCAATTTAAATTAACATTAGCTTTAATTACTTATTATATGAGCATAGTGGAAGGCATATAGATTCTAGGATTTTTAAATGTTCCACAATGCTTTTTAATCCTAATATCTATAGATCCGAAAAAAGAAGCATTTAGAATTTTAAAATTCCATTCTGATATTAATATTGTATTTTAAATTATTTTGTATTCTTACATTTGGTGTTCTAAAATGAGTTATTGGAAATAGATACTGAAGATAACCTAAATTAGAACTGAAAATTTATTACATATAGACAATAAACAGTTTTTGAACTAAAAGCTGTTATTATTTGAATAAGCAGAATGTTTAATTATTAACTAAAAATCATTCAATTTTACTGTTTTGGAATGGAATAGGGTGGAGAGAATGTTGGAGAGTGGTAACATTAATCATTTTTAAGTGTCTTTTAATCCATCACAGAAATCTGGTAGCTGATAGCTATCAGAAATACATTGGCTGCTTGTTATATCATGCACATCGGGAGACAAATCAAATGAGCAAATAATGTATCAGATGGCATGATATATCTATTTATTTTGTGTATTTTATATTGCCATGTCGACTTTACTTTTTTGTGGGTTGTATTTCAACAATGGTAGTTTTAAGATCAATGATTGGAATGAGGTAATATTTCTTTGCCAGTAAAAATTCAATGGCAAGTGATTTTTTAAAAAAGAATTGTCTAAAGTGCTTTTACATTTGGACAACAAAAAAGCATGATATATCCAAATGAATGGTATAATGAGGGGCTACTGTACTGGTTTATAATTCTGAAAATGTGTTCGGAAATGGGATGGCCACTTTGAACATGTGTTTTATTCAAACAAATAACAAAATGGTTTGAGTTGGAGTTAATTTTGGTATAAAAGTTTTTCTACTGTGTAGTTTAGCAAAAAATTGCTATTTTTTAAAACATTATTAAGGAATACACTTTACTTATGTTGTTTAATTGCTATCCATTCTTCTGATAGATCCTTTGTGATAAGCATAAATTTTTCTGAAGAGAAAAATTCATATAAGGAACACACTGGTAGTTGACTATTTCAACTTTAGTGGTACTATTTCACTTTTACTGTTCCTTGTATGATTTGTTCTCTTCAGTAAAATTTATGCTTATCATGAAAGACACTACTTATTGATCATACGTAGTACAATAAAAATATAAATTTATAAAATTTTAATTTATTGAATTAATAACTTACTTAATATTGATTATTTGTTGTTGTTATATTTTGGTAGAAACAGCATACCTGATCTTTCTCCATCGCTGCTAAGAATTGGGCAAAGATAAATCATGGAGGAAAAAAGTAGCTTAGAAGGTATTATTATATGTTCACTGTTTAAATAGGAATATTTTATTTATCTTTTTCTTTCATAAATGTTAATAATTTAAAATTTGAATGTATTTAAAAACTGAAAACATTTTAAATAACTATACAAATATTTTACTTTTATATAATATACAAACTTTTCTAAACCTTTATATACAAGCAAATATATAAACTTTTTTATATGTTGTAAAGTACACAAGAAACTTTTATCTTTCTTGTGTACTTTATTTCAAAGTGTTCCAGTTTTAGTGTTCATTTTGTTTTTTATTTGTTGAATTTTTAAACCCATCACAAACCCAAACAACAATTTTTTTATGTATATTTTAATAAAGGAAATGCATTTTGGGTCTTAGTGACCCCTTCTCAACAATTCTTTTATTGATTTCAATTTATTTTTACATCATTCATAGAGTGAAGTTACAGTCGACTATTTTCAAGAATTTATTATTTTAGAAAAGAAATGGATGTATAGGCCTCTATATATATATATATGATGTAGGCCTATGTCACACTAAACCTGTCTAAAATGGAAAAAAAAAAACTTCAGAATGGCATGATTTTTTACATTAAGTTTTACTATAAGCTAAAAACCTGTCCAAAGAAGAAACAGAAGGTTTTGGTTATGAAGGGCATTACTTAACATGAATAAAACAAAAAATTATGATTTCACTTGTAAGTAAATAAGTAAAATCACCTCCAGTTATAACAATCGTTGCAGAGCATGACAAACTGTATTTCAAGAGCAATTTCGAACCTTGTCAGTGAAAGAAAGGTCATATGATGAGGAGACATACAGGCAGGATGTTGTATATAATCAAAAGCAGAATTGTATATCTTTAAGAAGTGAGAATTTTTAAGAATCAGAATGACTTTCAAAGAATTGAATTTTCAAGAACAAACAACAACTGTAATTCATGAAAACAATGGGAATAAGGTAACATAATGATGCTAATTTGCCTTGTGTGGAGTAGTTAGTAACTAATTAATGCAAGTATTCGATAACAAGTTGATTAAAATGATGATAATTACAGATTGAAGTAAATGATTATGTTTAGTGCATTAAAATTCTTTGAAAGCCACATCACAGAATAACTTGTTCTCTGTATTACTGTAATGCAATTAGAAATTCTGATGGCAGAGTGAAACACTAGTCCTTTATTCTTGAATTGACTTGTTAGCTATTATGTTACCCAGTGTCGGCCCAAGCAAATTCAGTGCCCTAGGCAAATGACTTTGAATTCGCCCCATTTAAAAAAATTTGCAACAATATAAAACACCTATGTAAAATAGAGTATCTAATTTTTATTCAAATACGTAATAAAACAACATAGTACAGGATTGTTTATTTATTGTAATTTATGCACATACTTTTGCCATGCCGCCCCCGAATTCAAGCGCCCTAGGCCATCACCTACTTTGCCTATATGAATGGACCGACCCTGATGTGACCTCATAAGGATTGTATCTGATAGTGCTGCTTATTTGAATACTTATTACAAGCTCTTGGAAAGAGAACTTTTTTTTTAATCAAATAGTTCTCAATTTTTGAATTCAAATACTCCCATCTTTAGTTGGAATCATTTTGAATTTGTGAGACTCTGGATAGGGTCCAAATCTCTTGCCGAAATTTGTTTAAAAAACTGTTTTGTTTTGTAATTCCCATCCACCCAGGAGTGAATTTTATTGGGAATTATATGATAAATGAAAATAACCGATATTAGCACTAAAACGAATGAACTAAACTAAGATGTACTGTACATTAAAATTACTCGACAATATCTATAAACTAATACTATACAATTATTTCCTGACAAGCATTGTGATTCAAGATATGTTCACTTCCTTTCATGGCTTGCTTTGCTTTCTTTTATCATAGATTCTGTCAATCTTCCTTTCTTTGTCCAGTGGTCATCTCGTATGAGAGTGAAGTGAATCTCGAAGAACCAAAAAGGCAAAAAGATGATTTTCCCTCAGTTCCAAAGGTTTTTATGTCCTCTCTCTACTTTCCATATGCCATCGATCATCTTCCAACCAGGGTGCACTGTTAAAAAGGAAGTTCTGTTAGACGTCAGGCGCACATCTGGCAAGCCGAGACTGTTATAGTCTTGGGTGATGGTGACCAACTGAGGCATAATGACAGTACCAAGTTGAGAAACAAATTAATATTAAAACAGATGAAATAAAATAATAAAAAAATATGAACACGGAATGGGAGTACCACAGTTTAGAATAGAAAAGAGTGTGTGAAATGTGGAATCCAATCTCTCACTCCTAATGGTTACAAAAACAACATACAAATATTTTTAACAACTTATCATACAAGTGCAACTGATAATATTTATGCCAGGGAGAAAAATACGTTATTCTGAGTTATGAGGAGAAATTTTGAAAATTCAAGAGACATCTCTACCTGGTGTCATGATCCAATGAGACATTAAACATTGACGTCAACTTTACCATGATCCTGAATTTGGTCCCAAAAAGCCCTTGTCAACAAGCAAAGGACCACTTGCAAAGTGAGGATGGGTGGGATCGGGACCAACAAAAATGTCCAAACAGAGTTGTGAATCCTTTGAAAAGCCCGAAATCAAGGACGCAGAGGCTTATCCCACAAAAGTTTCACACATACTAGTTAGTTACAGATACCCTACCCTAAGTATGACAACTCTCTCGGTGCACCATTCTCTTGGAAAACCCTTTGATTGGTAAAATAACAATTTCTTTTTTCCCGTTCCAGCAATATTTTAATTACGTAAAAACGTTTTCAACTGCTTTAAGCAGCCATCATCAGTTAAACAACAAAAAAGAACGTAGAATTATAAAATTATGAAAATAAGAACGAAGAGTTCTAAATTTATGAAAAATTAAACGAAATTCTATTGCGTTCGTGCAAATTGTCGGTAACGCACTTGCGCGTTAATCCAAACGTAAAACAAAAGGTAGTAACATATCAACCTAGGCATCATAAAATATTACATTAAATATTTACATTAAATATAACGATAAACTAAAAGTGGCGTTTTAATGATGTTCTGTTGCTTTAACAACGCTCCGTTAATTTAGGTTATCGAAGAAGGATTTCCAGGCTGATGCTAACGTGTCCGCATCTCTATGGTTGATGCAGTTTGTGGTTAAATGAGCTCTGTGTATTTCCATTTTTTCAATGTGTTTAACAGCTTGTCTTGATCTTGCGGCCCTCACAATCAAGGCTTTATCCAAAATACCATTATCCCTTGCTCTTTCGCAAATGCTGCCAGTACCGTAGAATCAACATTCTTGTTCACCAACTGCTTATGCTCATATACTCTCTGTTTTAGGCTCCTCATCGTAGCGCCAACATATACTAGATCAGTGTTAAATCAATTATCTCTAATTGGGATGGAATATACTCCTGTTCTGTCATTGTGCTTTTCTTTTCTCTTATCGTTTCTCAAGATACCGTACACCATTGGGTTACGCCTGTATATTACGTGCAGATTCCTATGCCTCGCTACCTTCTTAACTACTTTACTTAAAAACGGTATAAAATCCAGAACTAAATTTCTTTGCCCAGTTTGGGGTTGTTGCTGGCCCTGTTTACGTTTATGCATTCTCGTAATCAGGTCATTGATTACTTTCCTCCGGTACCCATGTTGAATCGCTACGTTTCTTATGTATTCTAACTCATTATAAGTATCACAGACATTCGTGCAATGCGTGTGAGGGCCGCAAGATCAAAACAAGCTGTTAAACACATTGAAAAAATGGAAATACACAGAGCTCATTTAACCACAAACTGCATCAACCATAGAGATGCGGACACATTAGCATCAGCCTGGAAATCCTTCTTCGATAACCTAAATTAACGGAGCATTGTTAAAGCAACAGAACATCATTAAAACGCCACTTTTAGTTTATTGTTATATTTAATGTAATATTTTATGATGCCTAGGTTGATATATTACTACCTTTTGTTTTACGTTTAGATTAACGCACAAGTGCGTTACCGACAATTTGCACGAGCGCAATAGAATTTCGTTTAATTTTTCATAAATTTAGAACTCTTCGTTCTTATTTTCATAATTTTATAATTCTACGTTCTTTTTTGTTGTTTAACTGATGATGGCTGCTTAAAGCAGTTGAAAACGTTTTTATGTAATTAAAATATTGCTGGAACGGGAAAAAAAAGGTTGTTATTTTACTGTATAGAAACAATTCCAGTAAGCTTTATTTATTCCTTTGATTGGACCTTCCAAGTTTCATTGTACCATTTTTCATTTTGGACATTGCTGTAGCTGACAAGAGTGAAGACACCTGAGATCATCATAAATTTAGGACCGTCATCAGGACTTTTACCCAATTAACTTGTTTTAGAAAATAGGAGATATATGAAATATTGTAAGCTATTTTTTTGTATCCAAATAAAATGCATTTTAATTGTAAATGGAATTCTTGCCTCAGTGCCCATTCCACCCATATACACTGATCCATTCTGAATTCACTCTTGCCATTCTGAATGACAATTCATTCATAACAAGAGAGTGTCAACCATGTTACTCCAGATAATATCAAGTCCATGATTAAACCTCACAGGTGGTACTCACAAATTAAATGTAGTAATAAAATCTTTTCAATATATGTAAAAGTGATCTTACTATAAAAGTGAATGTAACTATGTGACATTGAGGTGGTGTAGCTTAAAGATAAATACAAGAAAAAACACTAAAACCTGTTGAAAACTGATACTTGCCAAAATGGAAAAATTACTTTGATATTGTGTGATTCTGGTTAACACAGATTTTGCTGTATAGTGATCAATAATGTGTAAAAATAACTGAGCAAGGGTTGTACATATCTCAAATGCATGTTATTGTCAATAATGTAAAGATGAAGAAGTTAATAAAAGAATTGGTGTTTTAATCCTGAGATTTGTGACTGGCCTGTAAATTTAACAAGCAAAAAGATTTTAGTCACCCTTAAAAATTTTTTTTTGTTTGTATATAGGCTATTTCCAAAACTGAAACAATTTATAATAGTTCAAGATCGTTCAAATTTTTGAAAATATGAAAACTGTTATATCTAAAGCTAATTATTATTATTATTATTATTGTATTTATCTATATAGTGAAGTTTTTGCTGAATTGTATTATCTGTTAACTAGTTTTCTTAATTACAAACACATCAATAGTAAGTGGGTCTATATTTCATAAAACTTCCATAATTTTGTGTGGATAACCTCTTATCTGTTAAAAAGTCAATTTGAAATCGGATATGAGTTATCTATTGATTTTAATTTGCAATTATGAATTCATCAAACAGCTTTTACTTTTTTTTGTATAAGTAAGAAATATATATTTATGGTGCAGTTTTTTTACTGTTTTTTAGAACACAGTTTTTTAAAACACTTGTTAAAAAATTAAAACTTTAAAGGTTAAGACAAATTAGATAACTGTTGTTTTTTTAACTATAACTGCATTTTATCAGAGGCAAAACAATACTAAGGTTCACAAAATGTTAGCATTTATTACTATGCATTTCAGATGCAAATTTTGTTTCTTTTGCACCCTCTCTTCAGGTAATACAGATCTAAATTAGGGAAAAACATATAGATAGTACAAAACAATACAACATTTAAATGATTTACATTATATAAACTGACCTCTTTTGCTAAACACAAAAATGCTCCATTTAGTTACCTATCCTCAAGGCATTGTTCTACCAGCCTTTGTCTGTTTTCGTGCTATTTTAACCTCACCACAATTACAAACAATTTTTTAACTGTAAATATGTAATTTTAAACAAGATGTATACAAGTTAACACCACCTTACAAGATATCCCGGAAGTAATGGTATGTTGTAACCTATTATAATATAAAACAATTTGTAATATGAGAAATTCATGTTTATGTTTTATTATGTAGCCGACAGAAGAGGGGCTTATGCCCAAAATGCATCTTGGCCAACAGGATATTCTCAAATAAAGATTGATGTCAGTAATTCCCAGTGTCTGTCTATGCACCTAGTCGTGACAGTAAAAACAGATAAAAGAAGATACAGTTTCAGAATACATAACCTTAGTATTGTTTTGTCTCTGATAAAATGTGGTTATATTTAAAAAAAACAATGGTTTTCTAATTTATCTTAACCTTTAAAGTTTTAGTTTTTTAAGAAGTTTTTTAAAAAAATTGTCTTTTGTTGTCTAAAAACAAACTTTTACTCTGCCTTAAGTCATCAATAGTGTCTTTAAAAATTCTGAAAAATCTGTTACAAATTACAGACATTCATCCATTATTTTCCAAAGATATGTATATGCAATAAAGATACAGTAATCAGTACCACAAAAAGCAGGTGACAATTTTGACCCTGGGACTAGCAAAACAGCAAGTAAAAATCTGTTGTAGAGAAGCAAACTGTTCAGAGACAAACTCTGATACTCAATGTGGAAGTCACCCAGCTGGCTAATACAGGTATACCTTGCTTTACGTCGGTAATTGGTTCCAGGAGAGGTGACATAAGTCAAATTTACTTGTGTAGTTACGATGTAAGTCGAAACTACGGTGGAAAACGCTAATAAGGAGCACTTAAAACCACTAAATAAGACGACAACACAAACACAGATGTTTTCATGTTCCGTTCTCTAGGATTTATGATGATTATATTAACATTTACTGTAAATGTACATATTTTAATATGGTTTTATGTGCTTTTAATGCTTTTCTAGTGATATTACAACTTCAATATTTGTGGCGGATGGATGTAAAGTCAAATAAAATTACTTAAACTCGATTTTTATTTTTCCATATACTTTTTTGACAAACGACGTATAATTGAGAATGACGTAACTCGAAACGACATAATTCGAGGTATACCTGTACAGTCTTACGTTCAGATTCACATAGTAAACATTTCTAGAACTTTAAAGAATATTTTTTAAAAAATCTTCTATAGAACATTATCTGGGATGGAAATATAAAGTTGTATCCGAAAATGTTTATCTTTTAAAATGTTCTTTTAACTTCTTTATTTTACAAGTGTAAGTTTAAATCTTTAAGATTTTGTTGTTTAGCATCCATTTTGCATTTTGACATTTATGAAGTGTAGGCATTTCTATCTCAGTATTCTATTTTTCTGTATCATTTTTTTATAATTATATTTAGAATGAACTGTAAAGAAAGAAAAAAATATGAAAAGCACTTTAATGTTTGAGATGGTACTTTCTAAACTGAAGACTGATAAGTGTCATGTTTTCAAGTCACTTACAATGGTTACAGTGGTATGGGTTATGCAGTGGTTTTATTTTACTTTTAGCAATTTTCTGTAGGGTATATGCTAATGCAGTTTATGTACTTTTGTAAGTTATTCACATGAAATTATGGTAGTAAGTATGGTAGTTTAACATAGTTATAAAACTGGTATTGAGATTAAAATGTTTGTGTGATATATACATATATAATAATCTATTTCTAGAACCTTCTGGGCATGTTTGTGATCTTTGTGGAGCTGTATCACCATCTATATTTTGTTCTCAGTGCAATAAGAGGTACTTTTGTGGATCTTGTGATGATATGTATCACACTCACCCAAAACGACAAACTCATGTTCGTCAGCCATTGATAGATACTAAAACTGAAAGTCCTGTTCGCCCACCAAAGAAACGATCACATCTCCAAACATCTGCTATTTCTGGTTCTAGAGATTCTTTTGTTGAAAAAGAACGTTTAGATACTTCTGGAGTACCAACTCCTCCATCAAAGCGAAGGTCAAATGTTCAAACTCCTGTAGAACCATCAGTAAGTGCCACAAGTCTTTCTTCTCTTCCTGAAACATCTAACATCTCTTCTGTTTCACCTTCAAAAAGACAATCTGATATTCAGATGCCTGTTGAAAGTTTGATAAGTGATGAGAATTTGATAACTGTTCCAGAAAAATTAACTGAATTTATAACTATTCCTGTTCCTCCACCAAAACGAAAATCTTCTAGAACTCCTGAAGTCGTGAAAAATATTAGCTGTGAAAGCATTTCTGAAAAAACGAAAGATGAATCAGATGTATTCAAGATTCCACCTGTTCCTCCTCCAAGGAGATCACATTCCCAAACATCTGTTGACAAAGGAAGTACAGAAAGTTTAGAAAAAAAATCTGTTTTAGAAAATTTAACTTCTGCTCCTGTTCCACCAAAGCGAAGATCACATTTACGAACACCTGAGAGTGAAACCAGTTTACCTGCTTTAGATGATGATAAAGAAGTATTATTTTCAAAAGAGCAAAGTATACCAGTTCCTCCCAAGAGACATTTTCACAGAAGGACTCCTGATAGTGTTTTGAGTCTTCCAGCTATGTCATATCATGTAGAAGCAATGTTTTCGGGTGATTCCTCAACATTACCAATCATACCTAAAAGGAGTTCACGTTTGAAAACTCCTGATAGTGTAACAAGTCTTCCTACTTTACCTGATCAGAAAGAAGCTATGTTTTCTAGGGCCGATATTCCTACACCTCCACCAAGAAAATCAATTCGAACATGTAGTAGTATTACTAGTCTTCCTAATTTTTCCATAGAATATACTACCGCACCTACACCTCCACCTAGAAGAAGATCACGGCTTCCAACTCCAGAGAGCTTACCTGATAGGGAAAGAGCTTCTGCTACTCATTCGCCTACACCTCCACCAAGAAGAAAAAAGCGAGAATTAGAATTAAGCAATTTATCATTACAAGTGAGTTGTAATTTTAAAATATTTATAGTATATTAAGTATTATAAATGGATAACATTGATTAACAAAATATAGCTAAACAACAAATTAACAAATGTAAACAATTTTATATTGTATGCAGTTAATGATAGGATATAATACAGTGGTTCCCAAAGTAAATGCTACCACCCTGTGGGTGCGAAGTAAATCTAGGGGGAGTGAAAAGAAGAAAGTGGGTGGCAGGGGTGCTGGAGTCAGGGTATTGACTGAATGGTTACCATAGATGAGTGTTGGGGTCATCAACAACCTTTCCCTTTCCTCTGTTAAAATGAATAAGAAGAAACATTGCATTTAGTGGTTTCCAGATGTGGAGAACAATGTACAGTAAGGATGCAAAGTATGAGGTTCTTAGAAAAGTATTTCTAAGAATATGTGGTGACCAAATCGGGAGTTTACCCAATCACTACCAGAGGGAGTCCTGAGAAATATAAAGACCGGTTTGAACATGTGCCCTTCACTTTTTTCGACTTCTCGTCTCTGTGTGTGAACTATTTTTAACAAGTGCAAACTTTGAACTCTTTGTTGGCGAATACTGCCACATTGGTGACCTGACACAATCCAATTTCATCTGGACATTCTTCCTATCAATCCCAATGATTTTTTTCCCCTCATAATCAGATCCACCACTTATTTTATTTTGTGATACTTTTGGCAATCACATGGCCACAGAACGATCTCCAAGTAATTCCCTGTGTCTACACTAAGTAAGCATATCATTTTTTTTTCTTGCTTAACGGAATTTCTGTCTGCTCGTATGCCTGGCTGTTCAACAATTTGTACATTTTATATTAAATCAAATATTGTGCCCTCATTCTTTTGTTCTGGGAACCACCATGCCTCTCAGCGCAGGCCAGACACAATGGCCGTTAATGTGACTCGTGTCGCTGTAAAACTGCCATTTTAGAAGCCAAATCCGACATTATGGTTCGCGCAGCTAGAGGCACAGTTTGCCATCTGTGGAATATCTGCAGATTCAACTAAATTCAATCACGTGATTTTCACAATCAAATCCGATGTGCTCAACTCTGTCAGAAACGTCTCATAGAGCTACACTCTGAGAGCCAAGAATCAAAGATTCGCAAGCTTCTGCAAGGTTTGGAGTTAGGGGACCAGCGTCTGTTGTTACTATTAACGCATATGTGTGCTCTTGCTGGCGAGACAGTAGAGGAACCTCTATTATAATCTCTGAGGCTATCAAGATTACCAGTAAACATACAAAGTATTCTTGCCACACTAAGTGAGGAATTATCCCAGCTAGCTACGATAGCTGATAAAATCTTGGATCTGACCATCAAACAAAGCATAAATTCTGCTTCAAGTCAGCAGTCAATGCATTCTTCCTCCTTAGAGTTTCAAATAGAACAGCTTACGAAGCAAGTAACAGAGTTATCGGCCATAGTGAATCGCAAACAAGCATGTGACAAGAATAGTACTTGTTCAACATATAACACCAGGAAGCATAATCAGTCCCAAGGCTGTTACCATCGATTCAAGGAGCCATCCAATAACCAATGCTTCTACCACACCAATTTCGGCAAGAGATAGCCAGGAAATGCACACCTCCCTGTTCTTTTCAGTCTGTGGAAAACTAACAGAGTGGCTGTCTGGGGCCAACAGTTTCAACCGCTCGATTGACCGAATTTTCATGGCCGACCCATCTACGAACTTGAGTTTTTTGGTTGACACTGGTGCGGATGTTTTAGTGATTCCAAAACCTCTCTCCCCACAAGCAAAAAACCCCGGGAAGCTAGTCAATGGCACGAGAATCTCGACTTATGGCACCAAGCTACTAACGCTAAACTTTAATCTTCGAAGAAGCTTTCCATGGCCGTTCATCATTGCTGATGTCACTCAACCGATTATAGGCATCAACTTCCTAACTCACTTCAACCTCCTTGTGGATGCACGGCAAAACCGCCTCATAGATGCATCCACGCAGCTCAAGTCCAAAGGTAAGGAACGGCCCAAATCAGCTGTAAATATCACCATCACCACCTTACACAAATATTCTGAGTTCCAGTGATTGCTGGCAGAATTTTCATCAATAACAAATCTGTTGCTTGCAGCAACGAGGAGCAGCAAGACCTCCATTTTTCACCACGTCGAGACAACAGGCCCACCTGTATTTTGTTGCAGGCCAAGGCAGCTAAGGCAGAGTTCAGATATATGCTACAACAAGGCATCTGCCGCTCATCAAAGAGTCCGTGGGCAAGCCCACTGCACCTCATTGCCAAGCATAACGGTGACTGGCATTCCTGCAGAGACTATTTCCATCTGAATGCTGTTATGGTATCCAGTCCCACACATCTAGGACTGCACTCAAGTGTTAGGGATCTACAATCTTCTCTACACTTGACCTCGTAAGAGCCTACCATGAGGTAACTGACCATCCAGCAGACATTCCAAAAACAGCAGTCACAACACCTTTTGGGTTGTTCGAATTTCCGGTGATGACATTCGGCCTCTGTAATGCAGCCCAGACCTTCCAGAGGTTCATCAGCCAAGTCCTCCATGGTCTGGTTTGCTGCGTACCTTACTTTGATGACATGCTGGTCGCACCCAAGAACAAAGAAGAGCATTTACGACATCTTTGAGAAGTTTTTCAACGTTTCTTCGAATATGGCATAACCGTAAACCCTTCTAAATGCTCCCTAGGACAGCAGATTGTGTCTTTCCTCTGCCATAGAATTTCAGCAGAGGGTGTGAGTCCACTTCCAGAAAGAGTTTCATCCATCTGAGAGTTTCTCGAACCCACTACCATCTGAGAGCTGTGCCAGTTTTGGCAATGTTAAACTTCTATTGCTGTTTTCTGCCCAAAGCTGTGCAGGTACAAGCACTACTCAACTCTTTCCTAGCTGAAAGCAAGAAAATGACAACAAAAAATAGTATGGACTCCAGAAGCACGACTTGCATTCTCTCAATGTAAAGAAGTGCTTGCAAATGCTGCTTCATTAAACTTTCCATCATCCACAAAGCTGCTTGCACTTATGGTTGACGCTTCAGACACAGCTATAGGTGCTGTCCTGCAGCAGAAGTACCAAGGAGCATGGAAACCCCTTGCCTTCTTCTCTAAGAAGTTGTCGACAGCACAGTGCAATTATAGCACATATGACCGTAAATTGTTGAGCGCCTATGCAGCCGTGAAACATTTTCGGCACATGCTAGAAGGTTAAAATTTCATTTTTTTACAGATCATAAACCTCTGACTTTCGCATTTTGTTAGCATTCCAACAAAGCTTCTTCGAGACAACTTTGCCACCTCGACTATCTGTCACAATTTACAACAGATATACAGCACATAGAAGGTTCTCACAACATAGTTGCTGATTCACTATCCCATATATCTATGATAGACATACCGTCTCAGATAGATTTTAAAGAACTTGCAACGAACCAACAGTGAGCTTAAAGAACTTCTGGACAAGGCAAGCTCCACAGGGTTATCGCTCAAACCACTTCCAGTCGATGACTCTACTTGCCAACTCTACTGTGACGTCTTGTCAGGGACTGTTTGCCCCTATATACCATCATCACTGTGCAGAGAGATATTTAACATGCTGCACAACCTGTCACACCCAGGCATCAGAGCTACGATTAAGTTCTTGCAGCAAACATTTATTTGGCCATCCATGCCACTGCCTGGATTTCCTCCTGCCTGCAGTGCCAACAGTGCAAAGTTACCCATCACACTTCAGCTCCTCTCGTTAATCTCTTTATGCCAGACGAACATTTTTCACACATTCACATCAACATTATTGGACCTCTCCTGCCATCTCATGGATTTGTTTACTGTCTGACCTGTGTAGATCGCTTTACACGTTGGCCAGAAGCATTTCCCATCCCAGACATCTTAGCAGAAATAATGGCAAAAGCATTCTACTCTGGATGAGTCACCTGCTTTAGTGTCCTGAAGCAGATCACCACAGATCAGGGTAGGCAGTTTGAGTCAGCTCTCTTTCAAGCTCTAGCCAGCCTACTTGGTTCGAAACAAATTCTCACCTCTCCCTACCATCCAGCCTCTAATGGACTGGTCGAGCGTATACACTGTCCACTCAAGATGGCGCTAAAATGTCACACTATTGAGAGGTGGACCAACGTGCTCCCAACCATCCTCTTGGGTTTGTGCTCTACCATCAAGGACGGAATCAATTCCACGTCAGCAGAGTTTGTCTACAGAACCCACCTATGACTTCTGAGAGAGTTCTTCACTTCAGAACATAGTTCGGTGATTGACCCAACTTCCTTCGTTGGGCAGCTATGCAAAACGATGAGAAACCTGTGTCCAGTAGTGATGACTGCACATGCAAAATGTGCAGTTTTCGTCCACAAGGAACTTTTCACCTGCGATCACGTATTCATCTGACATGATGCAATTTGCAAGCCTCTACAACCAATCTACGATGGACCGTACAAGGCGATATCTTGGCAGGGAACAGTATACAAAGTCCAAATTGACAGACGAACATCATCTATAAATATTGATCAGTTGAAGCTAGCCTTTATGCCATCCTCCGAAGACAGATCTGATCTCAATGTCTCAACTTCAAACACACTGTCTCATACTTTGGTCCAGCCAGTTCCTGCAGACACGTTGAACCCTACCATGGCTGCCGCACCGACAACTACCTGCTCAGGATGACGTGTTCGGTTCAACCTACACTATTGCTAACTCCTTGTGCCTCGGGCACTTGGGGGCTTGCTAACTCCTTGTGCCTTGGGCACTTGGGTACTGTGGCAACAAAATCGGGAGTTTACCCAATTGCCACCAGAGGGAGTCCTGAGAAATATAAAGACCAGTTCAAACATGTGCCCTTCACCTTTTCGACTTCTCATCTCTGTGTGAACTATTTTTAACAAGTGCGAACTTCAAACTCTTTGTTGGTGAACACCACCACAAATATTTCCGCACCTTTCTCATGCAATGGGAAAGGGGCATTAGGTGTAAGTTTATGGAACCAAGAAGGCAGTGACTCGAAAAAGTTTGGGAATCACTGATATAATACATCATTTATCTGAATATAAACATCATTTAATAAGTAATTTAATGGCAGTCCTTTGGTCAGATGTATGAATATTTTTGTGCATTGCACAACAACACATTTGATACTGGTTATGAGAATGCAGAATTTATTTGATCTATGCACTCACTATCAAGTGATTCACATAATGTTACCCCTAAGAAACAGTGTATTCACCCTGTTGACATATTTGCATAGAAGGGTGCTAAAAAGGCTGGACTTAACCAAAATTAGGCACTGTATGAATACTTTTTGCACTCATATACAGTAGTGATATTCAGCGGGTTCGCACAGGTTCGGCCGAACCCGTTGTTAAAATTTTCAGTTTTTCCGAACGGGTTCGCCCGAATCCGTTGGTAAAATTTTCAGTTTCCCGAACCTTGTTAAACACACGGAACATTTCTCTGTTCCATTATGGGATGGCAGATTCCAAAGAGAGCTTGTATACATCGGTTCAACGAAACGTTCACTCGACAAGCGTCTACGCGAGCATAAGTATGATATTGACAGCAACAGAGGCACCACTACCCTCTCTGCTTATGCCTTGACCCCGGGCATAAGTGCTGATCTGCAAAATGTGGAATTGATTAAAATATCCCACCGATTGGACCATCTGTGATCCCTGGAAACTCTGGAAATATATAAGGCTGGACTGCGCACAACCTGTATCAATTCTAAAGATGCGTGTAACATTTCTCAAGCTTGGAAGTTTTGTTACGAAGGGGATGTTCCCCATAGCTCCATTTAATGTACATCCGTATCCCTTCGTTTATATATAGAATGTAATTACGTTGTGTTTTTGCGCCACACATATTACACATTTCAACAACACGTAACACAAACGCGCAACGGTTCTATTTGAAAATTTGAATACGTTCTGAAACAGTTTTGAATCTCAATAGTTAGAACCTGATGAAGACCGAGTTAACGGTCGAAAACGTTTGTTTTCAATTATTATTACTGGTTTTTAAAAGGTTGAGTGTGAATTATTTCTCAGTGGTTTTGTTTTTTTTTTTTTTTTTAATATATTAAAATATACGTATTATACTCTGTAACACTACTAAACTAGAGCCTTATACCCCGTTCGCACTGAGCATTTCAATCTAGATTGTGAGCAAGATCAGGGACTATGTCTTGGTGTGATCTCTCTCAACCGTTTCAATCTTGACCGAAACAAGGTTTAATTGCGATTGATTCAAGAGAGTTCTTGAAACTAGATCCAGTCATAAGAGAGATTCCAGAATTCCACGCACACGAGAAAATACAAGATGGCTGTGGAACACGTGTCAGGCTATGGACAGCGAAATAAAAAGGATATTGTATTTCGAGAAATGATGACATCTGTCTATTATCAGCAGTGCCATTCGGGGTAAAAAATAAAAAATTTCTCTGCCTAAAAATAAAAAAAAAAGGTCGACAGCACTAATATACTATTGTTACCTGGTCTTCGCCCAGGGCTCATTACGTTTCAAATACGCCACTGATTATTAGATATATCGCAAGAAAAGGTATTGTATTTATTTCTAGCCAAAACTTCCATTTTGTTTGTCAGTGATTGTCAGGGAAAAATTTTCTGCTAGCGAACCCTTTGTTAACTGTTTTGAATATCACCACTGCTCATATATATTAATATTCCGCTATATATTGGATGAATCAGAGAATATTTGGAATTCTTATTTTTTATAAATGTTAAATTAGTCAGCACTTCTGAACTATTTTTGACCTTGCTGTTTAGGAATTAAAAGTTTATTTGAGAGAATCCATTAGTATATTGGTGTCGAAACTCATCAGATCTACATAAATCTCATAAAGTAGCTTCACATAATATATGACACACAAATGTTCTCATTTTTTAATGTTCTGATGAAGCTTGAGTGTAAAAAGCAAAAATACTCATTAAATGCTTTATTTTCTAATTTATGAAGCTTAGAGAATCTATTCTTCAACAATTCTTTTTTATGATATTTAGTTCCTGTTTTAGAGTGATATCAATACAAGAATATTTGTAAGCTATACATATTTATAAAATAAATAGCATAATTAACAAAAGCACCAATCTGATTCAAATTTTTTTTATTTTTTTTGTCAACAAAAATTTTTATCATTGTATCATCAATTTTGTGAAATTATTAATGGACTGTTAAAGATTGATAAGAAAAATATATCTTGTACAGTACATGCAGTCAAACCGCATTATAGTACCATCCAAATGCTAAATGCATAATTTTTCAGTGCAAATTGTGAGGCTCTGGATAGGTCCAAACCCTGACTAAAATTTGCATTAAAATAATTTTTTAAAGAAAAAAATAGAAGCTAGAAATAATTTTTTTGTTTGAAAATGCAACACAGAGTTTTAAACAATAGAAGAATGTAAGTTCTAAGCTCAACCATCTCCAGTTGGAATCAAATTAAACTTCAATTTTGACCTTTCCCATGATTTAAGTTGAGATCTCTTTACATTTAGTAATGAGTGATCAATCACTTAGAAAGCAAAAACGAGGAAAAGTGACCAATTGGAATGGGCAATCGAGGAGAGAAGTTAATAAAAACATGGGAATTCAATGACGTGACAGCTTCTTCTCCCAAAAATTCCAAGTGTTGGATCAATTGTTGTTTGTGTGTTGTGTGCCCATTTTCGTCTCTGTCTCTCATCCTCGAATTGTCATCTTCCTGTCATCAGAAGTCTACCGCATTGTCCCAGAGTTGTTGAGACGTTGAGGGAACTGTCATTTGTGAACCAGGGACACTCCTTTATTTGGAACTATCTTGGAAAGGAGAGGAAGACCCAGAGGCAGCCACTGACTTAGAACTTCCAAGATCACAGAAATCTTGTAAGCTCCTTTCATGTCAAATAAACGCATTCTTGTAACTGTAGAGTCTGTCCCGGTACCAATCGTACCCACATATGACTCTTTGCAACCCCTTGACTCTCTTGACATTTCCCCCCTCGCTGGATACTTCAGTAATGCCACATTCCATTTAGTGCCAATTTAAGAGATAAACAAATGATGACATAGATTGAGAATTGACATTTATATTTATTTTTTACATTAAAATTTACTACTTTGCTTTTATTTTGGAAAATAAATTTTTTCTTATATAGCATATTTTTAGTCTTCTAGTGAACATAAAAGAGAATGTCTTCAATCTCAAGATGAGATAAAACATGAATCAGAAATAAAAGAATCTACGTTAAAAGAAAGGAGAATATTACAAAGTTATGGTTAGTAGATTTATTAATTAAATATAATTATAATAATATTTTCAAATTGTTTTACTATTTAGTATTATTTTAACACTATATTTGTTCTATATTTCAAACTATTTTTCTTAAAATATCTCTATGTATATACATACATACATCCAAATCTGAATCTGTGGCAAATGAGCTGTATCTCTGTGATCAAAAAGTATTGGGAATGGTTAAATAAAATGCAAGATTTAAATTTATTCATCAAAATTTATTTTGTTCTCTTCAAAATAATTCCTTCTCACTGCAACGTACTTATGCTAACATTTTTTCCAATCTTTAAAATATGCTTTAAAGTTGTTTTCCTGAAACCTCTTCGGGACTTGCAGTAAATTTTCTTTTATGGTGTTAATCAACTCAAAATGGTGACCACAAAGTGGAAATTTCAGTCAAGGAAACAGGAAAAAGTGACACAGTGCCATATCGGATAAATACACCGAACCGTATTTGTTGGACTTTTGGCCAAAAATTTGCAAACGAGCACTGTGAGTAGTTGCATAGTTGTGGTGCAAAATCAATGAGTTTTCTCACCACAAGTCAGGTTGTTTTCTACGAATTGCTTCAGGCAAATGATGCAAAATACTCAAATAATATTTTTTGTTGACAGTTTGGCCAGTCAGAAGGAATTTGTGATGCACAATAGTACGAGAATCAAAGAAAACAGTCAACAGAACCTTGATTTTTGACTGACTTTGACACGGTCTTTTTGGTGTTGCTTCACCTTTCAAGTACCATTTACTTGATTGTTGAGCCATTTTGGTGTCAAAAGCATAGATCCAAGTTTCATCACCTGTAATGATGCATTTGAAGAAAGATTCACCTCAAAAAAAACATGTCCTTGGCCACTCAAACACATTGTGGTCTTTAAAAAAAATTCAATGTTTTTCAGATGACTTGTTTATTGAAGCAACACTCCATAAGCCCAAACAATCTTTTAAAATTTCTTGACAAAATCCAAATGATACTGGAATGTGTTCAATAATGTTCCTAATTGTTAAATGACAATCACCAAATACCAAATTTCTGACTTCAGCAATGTGTTGTTCATCAGTTGAAGTGGGTGGTCTATCAGAGTGTGGTTTATCTTCAACATGTTATCTGCATTTTTCAAACATTTTGTACCACTTGTAAACTATTGCTTTTGATAGGCTATCATCACCAAAGATCTTTTGAAACATTTCCAACATTTTTATAGTAGTAATTCTGTTGCAAAAACAAAATTTAATGAACTTTCTTTGCTCAATTATACTTGACATTTTGAAAAATCTCCAGCACAAAAATTCTTTACACACAAAACAAGGATTTATTTGCAAATGAAAACAGACAATGACGTATGGATTTCTGCTAGATGTCAATGAAAGTTGTACCAAATGATAAAAAAGGACAACAGTGCCCTCTTTTACATGCACAGTTTAAATGAACCATTCCTGATACTTTTTGATCACAGTAGTATGATTATGTCTCATATTAATCATTAAGAAGTTGTAGATTCAAGTCCTGCTCTGGATTGATCTTTTCTTCCAGAATAGTCAAAATTATTAAATTTAATGTAAAATTTAGTATAATTATTGAATTAAGGTACAGGATGATGGCTTAATTATAAACTTTCTGTGCAAATTACATACTTAATATATTAGCGAGGTTGAGACCGAAGTTTTAAACGTGAAAACGTGTACATCGGACGTTCAGTGCAACTTTCCTGTAAGCCTAGAAGTTTGATAATTGTGTTTGGAATGTCAAGCATGATTCCACTGACTTTCCAAACACCATTGTCAAATTTTTAGACTTACAGGAAAGTGGTGCTGAACGTTCGACGTACACATTTTTGCGTTTAAAACTTAGGCCACAACCTCGCTATTAACTAAGTTCTAACCTGAAAGTTAATCTGGCAATATAAATAAACAACAACTAACCCATTATACATAAAGTAAGACACCAACCAATGCCGAATTATCGGGCTAGAAACGACTATAGCAATATTAATAATTTTAAGATAATTTGGTACTAGAGTTAGGCGTTAGGTGCCATCTCTTGCTAAATTTAATAATTAGAATTTTAATTAAATAATTTTAAATAAATTTAGGCCTAACTGGAAGAAAAGAACTTCTTCCAGTTAGGCCTAAATTTATTTAATTAAGAGACTCCAATAAAGCAATGAAAAGTCGATAATTTAGAGTTGGAGTTTTAGTTAAGGATTATGTCTGACATTTTAAACTTTATGTTATGTGTATCTTAGAATATGATATTCATAAATTAATATATCTTTATTTGGTAAGTGGTATATTAACAATTACCTAGTTTTTAAAATATATGACAATATATTCTAGAAAACATAATTCCTCCCCCCAGAAGAAGCAAACCACAATCAGCATCTGATTTGGTATTATCTAAAATACCATTTGAAGAGAAAAGAGCAACTTTGCCTCGCTCAGCAGATTATAGCCAAGTAGTTAAACGACCAGTAAGCATCTCTGTTTATCAATTTTACATCATTAAAATCTCTGGGTGTAAACTCTGAAAATTTATTTTAGATATCTGCCACTCTCGCTCTTGGAGAAGATCTGCAGGATTGGGGAAAAGTCACGTCTGCACCAGATGTTAGAAGTGTTAATGTCTGGGAGAACATCAAACAGTCACAAACAGAATTTCAAGAGGAAAATATTTTGTTTGAAGATTATGTTAAAAAACAGAGTGATTATTATTTATCTGAGTTAGTGGCGTATTTTTTAAACAATAAAAATTTTCAATTAAAAATTTAAGTTATTAATTGAATTCAGTAATAATTTTGTATTTATATCAGTGTTCATCAATCAAAGGATGTTCCACCTCAGACATCTAGTCCAACACAATTACAAGCAAGTGGAACTGTTGCACCATCTCAAATTCATCCTCATTTTCCATATTCTCAGCCACCATATACTACAGCTGTTCCTCATCTTTCATCTGTCTATTCTTCAAGTTGTCCACAATGCTATGTACATTCTTGGTCAAATTTAACTCCTACTGCCAACTGGCCAACAGAAAAAGAAGACTTGGCATTGCATAAACATGGAATGAAGCGCAGCCATAGTGCTATACATGATCCATCTTCAGTACATCCAGGTAAGACAATAAATTTTTTATAATTAATCAAATTTAATTATTTTTTTAGTTTACGTTAAGTTTTTTGAAATGAATAGATGCTGTACTCAATAAACATATATTATATATATTATATTTAAGATGCAACTTTTGTTCAAAGCTAAGGCTAAAAAAATCATCCTGTATCTTATATGCAAAATTGTGATCTCTCATAGACATAAATTTCCTAAGTGGCCTTCAGTATGCTACAGATAGCCTCTACCTAGCCCAACTATAACTAAACAATAACATTTTTATTCAACATATTATTATATGCTGTAACTAAACAGTTTTTGCATGTATTCATGTAGAATATTTTGAAGTAACTTTTTTTTTCTCCTGATAAATTAAAGTGTGTAAAATAAAATGTTACTCACAAAAACCTTTAACCGGTTCATAACACACAATATCAGTCACTTCAAACGTTTTCAAAACCCCTTCTGGGTTCTTCTTCAGGTACAAAATTAACTGGAACGATTTTTGAAGATAAAAAAGGAAGCAAATCACATGCCGAACAGCATCGAACGTCGAAGTTTTACTTAGGCCAAATGTTATTTTAAAAAATATCGATGTCACAAGGCATCATGGGAAACAAATCGTCACAGCTTTAACATAAGATCGAAAGTTATTTTTAGAAATGTCAATGTCACATGGCATCCCGGGAAACAAATCGTAAACGCTTCCCTAGCTCCTCCACAAATCATCCTTTATGTAAAAGATACTGTTAAAGCTCCGTATGCATTAGAGCCTGCCAAGCCAAGGAAAGAGTGACTTCATCCCTAGAATTGATGGATGAGGAAGTACTGCAAGCCTTATAAATCTCCATCTGCTCCAGCCATTTGATATGGTCTACGCGTGTTGTGGTGACAATCAATCTGGCTTTTGATAAGTCTGCTGTAATGTCAGGATCAGAGGTGTAGGTAGATAACGAGGTGGAGCATTTACTGTGTTGTATGTCGTGCAAATGCTCCTTCAATCTGACCTTAATAGCACGCTTTGTCGATCCCACATACACTAAGTCCTTATCAAAACGGTTATCCCTAAGCGGTACCGCATACACTCCCGGAAGTCTGTCCATATTAGATCTGTCTTTCTCATTACGCAGCATATCAAACAGGGATGGGCATCTTCTGTATGCCAGGGAGACATCCCGTTGCCGTGCGATCCTATTATATATCGATCTCAATACAGGGTTGTAAGTAACAGGCATCATCTGTTTCTCCATGGTTTGGCCGCCATTTTGTGAAATATCGTCTGCGGAACAAGGAGCCTTCATTCGATAGATCTGCTGTGAAATTTTTTGTATAATATTGTGGTGCCCATGCCTCTTGGCTAGTGCCTGTTGGATAGAAGGCACTAAGAGAGGAGTTGAGATACTTGGATGACGTAGCCAAGAGGCATGGGCACCACAATATTATACAAAAAATTTCACAGCAGATCTATCGAATGAAGGCTCCTTGTTCCGCAGACGATATTTCACAAAATGGCGGCCAAACCATGGAGAAACAGATGATGCCTGTTACTTACAACCCTGTATTGAGATCGATATATAATAGGATCGCACGGCAACGGGATGTCTCCCTGGCATACAGAAGATGCCCATCCCTGTTTGATATGCTGCGTAATGAGAAAGACAGATCTAATATGGACAGACTTCCGGGAGTGTATGCGGTACCGCTTAGGGATAACCGTTTTGATAAGGACTTAGTGTATGTGGGATCGACAAAGCGTGCTATTAAGGTCAGATTGAAGGAGCATTTGCACGACATACAACACAGTAAATGCTCCACCTCGTTATCTACCTACACCTCTGATCCTGACATTACAGCAGACTTATCAAAAGCCAGATTGATTGTCACCACAACACGCGTAGACCATATCAAATGGCTGGAGCAGATGGAGATTTATAAGGCTTGCAGTACTTCCTCATCCATCAATTCTAGGGATGAAGTCACTCTTTCCTTGGCTTGGCAGGCTCTAATGCATACGGAGCTTTAACAGTATCTTTTACATAAAGGATGATTTGTGGAGGAGCTAGGGAAGCGTTTACGATTTGTTTCCCGGGATGCCATGTGACATTGACATTTCTAAAAATAACTTTCGATCTTATGTTAAAGCTGTGACGATTTGTTTCCCATGATGCCTTGTGACATCGATATTTTTTAAAATAACATTTGGCCTAAGTAAAACTTCGACGTTCGATGCTGTTCGGCATGTGATTTGCTTCCTTTTTTATCTTCAAAAATCGTTCCAGTTAATTTTGTACCTGAAGAAGAACCCAAGAGGGGTTTTGAAAACGTTTGTAGTGACTGATATTGTGTGTCACGCACCGGTTAAAGGTTTTTGTGAGTAACATTTTATTTTTTACACCCCAAAGTGCGGTTATTCGTTATTAAAGTGTGTATTTTAATTTTACTATTTTAAACCAGAATACAGTAAAAAAATTTAGATACCAAGTCTAATCCAGCAACTTCAACCTTTAAATTTCCGGTACAAACGACGAAAATTAACAGAAAAAACTAACGTTTTCGAATCTCCATCGAGATCTTCCTCAGGTTTGTTAATGGAATGTCGTGAGAATAGAACTCTTTTGAAGTTCAAAAAATAGAACATCTCCAGCGTGCGATGACGATGCAAAACATAAGATTGATATAATAGACCTGAGTCTACTAACGTAACGTTGCAAAATATCAATGCAGGAAATAAAACCATGTCTACCATCGTGGATTGAGAGATCCCTCCAAAAAAGGGTTTCTGAACGTAAGAATGACGTTGCCAAAAAAAGGCACACCACCGCCTGTCGACGTATGCCACGGACTTCGATGTAAAAGCGGACTTCGATAACGCCACCCTCATTAAGAAGTCGTTCAAAACGGACCACATTAGGGCATTGGAGACCCTGGAGATTTACAGAGCTACCAAATCGGGGAAATGCATTAATTACAAAGACAGCAACGTTTTATCGTACACGTGGCGATACATCTCGGAGGTCAATCCACGTTGGTAGACATGGTTTTATTTCCTGCATTGATATTTTGCGACGTTACATTAGTAGACTCAGGTCTATTATATCAATCTTATGTTTTGCATCGTCATCGCACGCTGGAGATGTTCTATTTTTTGAACTTCAAAAGAGTTCTATTCTCACGACATTCCATTAACGAACCTGAGGAAGATCTCGATGGAGATTCGAAAACGTTAGTTTTTTCTGTTAATTTTCGTCGTTTGTACCGGAAATTTAAAGGTTGAAGTTGCTGGATTAGACTTTATATGTACCGGTAGTCACGGGTGAAGTTTGTTTTTAGATACCAAGTTCCAAAGGTGCAGGATGGCTTAATTAAATACACTAAATACTTTTTCGTAAACATTCTGCAGTGAAAATGGAAGTGTATCCAGGGAACTGGCCACCTGGCTACCAGCTTTCCCCAGTGGGCCATCATTAAAAAATTAATACAAGAAAATAATATAATAAGATTAAACACAGCCTAAGTTTTTGAATTCTATATTATTTTCATAGAAAGAACCCTGTGTTTGTCTCTTGTTTGATGCATAGTTGATATTGTAAAATTGCTTAATAATGGGATGTATTCCAGTTTATAGTACACATTAGTATGTATGTCTCTTTTTTTAAAAATTATATTATCTAAAAAGTATTCAGAAGTACTACTATGTTGGTCTACTTTAAATGTTATGAGAATTGCACAGAATCTGTCCAAAATCTAAATAATAATTTCTTTTTCATAAATTCAGGAATTCAACAATGTATTAAAAGAACGCATCTTCCAAAAATTTAAAAAAATTGCACGTCTTGAAGGTATGCGCATGCTCAATGTAGCTCTTTTTTATTTAAAGAGCTACATTGAGCATGCACATATCTTTAAGACGTGCAATTTTTTCAACAATGTATAGAATGTATTCTATTGATGTGAAGAAACCAAGTAAAATGATCAAAACTATGACAATGTTATACATAACTTCCAAGTTTGCACAGAAGAGTGCATGGATGCCAATCCATGCACTCTCTGCTGTGCAATTGAGCAGACAGATGATGTGGAAGCATTTTAAAGTGTGTGCTGTGGAAACAGCAAAAGATGTATATGGAGTTTCAATAGTGGGTCAGGAGAAAGGTAGGTGTATGGTGGAATGAAGAACTAGTGCATGCTGTGGCTACCAAGAAAGAAGCATACCTAGGTATATTCCAGTATGAAGGTGGAGAGATTAAAGAAATGTGAGGTGATACAAGTAGCAAGATAAAGTAAGGAGAGGGCAGGTGAAGAATGAATACAAAGGTTGCAAAGGGTATTTGAGGAAAATAGGGAAGTATTCTGAAAGAAAATGATAAATATGCATGCTAAAATAGAGAAAGAAAGGTATAATTTGTGTCAGAGATGCAAATGATGAGCTAGTATGGGATGAGCAAATGAGTATGAAGTGTATGACAGATGGTGTGAATACTTTTGATTGTTTATTGGTAACGAGCAGGGCACAGATGAATGAAGGAGCAGATGAAGTATGGAATGATGTAGTTGAGAGTGATGGACATATTCTTGCCACTGACCTTATGAGTGCTATTAAGAAACTGAAAAATGGCAATTCTGTGGTAATAGCTGAGATGCTAAAGTATGGAGAGATTTATATGACTGACTGAATGATCCATTTACGTAAATTATGTTGGGAGAGTGGTATGGTTCTAGAAGACTAAAATAGAGCTGTGATTATGCCTATCTATAAAAATCACTTACTAGTGTAGAAAAAACCTTAGGGGCTAGTGTCTGATAGCATCTTACACTTTGCCTGTATTATTGAAGTGTCATCCTGAAGGCATTATTTTCTTCATTCAAATGAACAAATGAGTGCATCAGAGGGTGTGAGTTTCAGGCTGTAAGTGGATATGGCACCACTGACATTCCTATTTGTTCAAGAACCTGTAATGATGCCAAAGAAGTGTGAAGTTGTGCATTATCTTGAAGTAAACAGATTGCATTTAGCTGTTTCAGTGGTCTATTTTTTATGGATGGCTTCTTGAAGTTTCTGAAATGATGCAATGTAATGATTGCTGTTCATTGCTGTCCCACAATTGAGAAAATCAAGCAAAATAGAAAGATCCCAGGAGATATTCACTATAACCTTGTATATTGAGCAATGGCTTTTGAATTTCTTTAGTCTAGGGAAGCTGGAGTGCTGCCTCTTCATCAACTAATTTTTGGTCTCTGGATCATAAAAATACAGCTAGTTCTGTAAAGTACTATTTTAATTTCCGACTATTATCGACTCTACCGGGTGCCGGAAACAACCGTTAACCTACCGGGTACTTTACTCGGATTTGCGTTAGCGTGCCAGGCCTGGACTTTAAGCGTGCACCGAATTAAATAACGACAAGATTTGTCAACAACCAAAATTAACGATTTAATTAGTCGTCTAGTAATAACTATATACAATATTTAGTAAAAATCAAACAATAATTTATTTAATGAAATGCAACAAAATCAACCCGACAATACTCAATTCAAATCTATGTCTAACTTAACTCTATTCCCCTTGGGATTCCGACAAAACCAAAAGTTTAACTTATAACAATAATTCTTATAAACTAGAGATCCTAATCGTCACCTCAATATACTCGGAACCTATTTCCTCAAACTCTCAAGACTTTCTCTGACTGTCGATCCACAATTCGAATCACTTCAAAATCACCTTGGAACTATTCGAGATCCTATCGGACACCTCTCTCGTTTACTGCTACGAAGCTCACCAAGCTCGTTGCTATCCGGAATTCACCTCTCTGTCTTCACTTGAGATTCGGGATTTATAGTGTGAGGTGACGTCACAAGTCTGAATGCGATCACTCCCCTCATTTACATACTTAATGCTAACAAGAACTTTTTTCGTTGTCTGGCAGCCTATTTTTCGACAATTACTCACTAACCTTTTACATTATTTGTTACAGTTTTTCCGGGACGTTTTTATTACTTAAGGTCTAGCGAATCTATCTCGTGCTTGTGGGGTCTCCCCCCTCTTTCTCGGTGCAGACTTATTCTTTTTGCCACTCGGGAAGCGCAAATGTGCGCGAGTCCTATGGCGCTTTTCTTTCGTCGGTGAGTTGGGTTTTATTTCTTCTCTTTTTAAATACTTAAGGTGATAGGTGAGAAAACCTTCGTCCTAACAAAACATAAGCCCCAAACCAAAAATAGAATAATAAGCAAAATAAAAGTAAAATAAAAAATAACGCTTGGACTTGGTTCCTTACAGTTCATTAGTGCAAATATTCTCAAAAAAAATGTCATTTTAAGCTTCAAATGCTATCAACAGTTTTGAATATACACGCAATCTTTTCTCATTCAAATCAGCTGTTAATTGATGAGGAAACCACTTGACCATTACTCTCTAGTATTTCAGATTGTGGATAATCTAAACAGCACTGTTACCGCCACCAAGTTCCTCAGAAATCTTTCAGACAGTGATACTCTAGTCTGCACAAATCTTGTCATCTACTCTGTTTTGGTTTTCCTCTTCAACACTAGTTCCATCCTTCTTTAAACTTTTTACCCATTTTTGTACTATATTCACATTAATTTTCATCTCACCATACACTGAGTCTTTTACAGATGTTGGCAGCAGTACATCCTTCTTTGCTCAGGAATTTGATGACATAAATACTCAGACACCTTCCATATTGGTTCCAGTGTGTTTATTGGAAAAAAATGAATGTTTTCAATCACTTTCAGAGATTTTCATATGACACTGCCTTGGCCCAATTTGCAAGTGAGTCTGGGGGTGTCCCCATGTAGGGATGAGGCTAAGCTTCTACACATCACCTTTGATATACAACAGCTAAGAATAACAGAAGCTATTGAAATTTATATAAAGCTATGCTCAAGGGAAGTTGCATTAATAGTAAAGAAAATATTAACCTATAGCAAGTGTGGCAAGCAATGATATGTTACCTTCAACTGTAGCAAACTTTAAACAGCATTGTAAATTTTTTCACCTCAGTTACTAGTTATTAATATGTGTGTTACAACATTTAAATATTTTTCTAATCTTTCTCCAATTGTATTATGGAAAGTTGTGTGCATAGTTTAACAAATTTTTATTATGTTATATTTCATCACTAAGTATGTCACATTTATGTTTTGAATTTGAATATCATCAAGTGACATACAGAATGTTACATTCTAAAAAAGTTGTTCAAATAATAGCATTTGATTTATGGAACATATAATAACCTGACAAAGATCGTTGAAAGTGATTGAAAAGATTAGTTTTTTCTAACAAATGTGCCTACTGGAACCAATATGGAAGATGTGTGCAAGTATTAATATTATTTTCCAGTTTCTGAGATGTTTTTAGAATTCATGACAGTCCTTTGCTTCTGCTACAGGTTTTCTAGGTTTAATTCTAGGTTTTCTACATGGTCTGGAAAACCTAGAATTAAAAAATAATACCGTTATGCAGGAAGAGTTACTTTAGTTACACTACCTGGTAGTATAAAGGCATCATATTTTGGTTAACAGTTTCAGAGAAAATGTCAAACAGGCATTACTTTCAGAAAAACCCTGTATTATGTTGTTGTTATATTTATATTGTGATTTATAGAACTTATTGATGCAGGCCCCCAAATGTGGCCGAAAACATTTGTTTATTAAACGGTTACTGCTGGAAAGTGTGAGAAAGATGTGAATTTTTTTTATTATATTGTGAATAATATTTTTTGATATATTTATAACTTACTATTTATAGTATGTAAATTTAAACTGAAATATTTATTTTAACTGAAATTGAAAATTTATGATTACAGCTGAAGGTGGCCTAAAATAGGTCTAAAATGTTTTTGTTGTAATAAATAAATTTGGCTTTCTAGTTTCATTTACATAATATCTCTATAAGTTATAATTTTATTTTTAGAGTAGACAAAAATTTTTAATTATGTAGGGAAAATAATCTTTTTAATTTTATTTTGTTTTTAAATATTTATATTAAATTATAATCATTTTTCATTTTATTAAACATTTAATCACAGGATACCATCCTGCTGGTCCAGGACTGTATCCTTATGGTAGCATGGTTCCTCATATCTGTCCACATGGACATCACAGTCCTCATTCCTATGCAACAGATAGTTCTAGTCAATCATCGTCATGTCAGAGACGACCGAGAAAGAAACGAAGTAGTTCCAGAAAGAAGAAAACCGAAAGTGATGAACGACAAAAGCATTCTGAATCTGGAAGTGAGTCAGGTGAAGTCGATGTGCATAGTTTCACTTCAGAAGAATTAAAAGGTAAACATACATAATACATATATATATTTATATATATGCATACATAAAGTGAAACTTCCATTAATGGACACTCCCAAATAGCAGACACCTCTACTAAAGAAACAATGGAAATAAAGACTTTTACAGTACTAAATTTACACTGTACTAAATTTTCAAATTTTGAATAATAAAGATGTTACGAGAACCAAATATAATTTTCTTTTATTATCTTTTCATCTCTTTTAATCAGTTATGAGTTATCAAAACACTCTACAAGTTCTCTTGTAAGATTTCTTTTTTAACTGATTCATTTTACTTAATTATAAACTGACTAAATAGAACTCTTAATTTTATTTTAGGAACTAGGATACTATTTGTCTTACATAAGCAATTTTGGAAGCCTAAATTCTAGCTTTAGACCTGTCAAAATTCAAACAGATTTAAATTAACATTTATCCAAAGTCTACTATAGTATAAATTTATAAATAATTGTAGAGTAATTGTATCCTGACTACTAAAACAGAGTTAAGTGTTTTATTTGATCAATATATGTTTGAGTTTTGTTGTATCTTAAGTTTGCTCTTTGAAAATTTAAACAAGTATGAATGAGATAGGATTCCTTGTAAATGAATTTACTTAAATAAATGTTTAGTCCTTGGTAAATTTTAGAATCTAATTTTACTCTTATATTTTTCTATTTAGAATAAATATTGTTGAAATATTTACTGGTAACTAAATTTGTTTGAAAAATTAATAATATGAATACAGGTATACCTTGAGTTACGTCGTTCCCGATTATACGTCGTTTGTCAAAAAAGTATATGGAAAAATAAAAATCAAGTTTAAGTCATTTTATCCGACTTTATATTTGTCTGCCACAAATATTGAAATCGTAATATCACCAGAAAAGCGTTAAAAGCACATAAAATCATATTAAAATATGTACATTTACAGTAAATGTTAATATAATCATTATAAATCCTAGATAACAAAACATGAAAACATCTGTGTTTCTGTGTTGTCGTCTTATTTAGCGGTTTTTAAGTGCTCATTATTGGCGTTTTCCACTGTAGTTTTGACTTACGTCGTAACTACACAAGTAAATTCGACTTACATCACCTCTCCTGGAACCAATTACTGATGTAAGGCGAGGTATACCTGTACAATTAAATTTGACTTTAAAGAAGTCATGAATCTTCAATAAAGAAAAAAAAATACATAGGTGAGAGGAAGAAATACTTTTAAGTAAAAACAAGTTTTCTTTCTCATCTACTATTTTCTTGAAAGATTATGTTTAAGATTTTGAAATGAAGATCATTGTGAAAATTTTCAGAAATATTAATTATCAAAATAATTTTTTACTAAACTTTGCTCATTTTATATGCAAAATAGAGTATCAAACACTTTGAAATCTGTTGTTGATTTAAATGTTTAAGTATTTGATGAGTTTTTATTATATGACATAAAGTAATACTTTAATTAATTTTAATAATGATTTTATTTAATAATTAGGTAGTAATGAATATATTCAATTCATTAAATTATATTTGGAAAAATATCTGACTTCAAATACACAAATAGTTAATCCATAATTTCTAAATGAATAAATTTGTTTTTCAGTTACATCTGAAGTGAAACCATCTACAGAAGATTATCACCATAAACACGAAGACACATGGGTTTGTCAGCATTGTACTTACATTAATGCACCAGGTAGCAATATTTGTGAAATATGTTGTAAAACAACTCTTCCTGAAACATTTATAACAAAAGAAAGTGAAGATAAAGAAAAACCTGAATTTATTAGTGGAGAAGATGTAATGAGGGAAGGTCACGACCAGGTTAGAAAATTTACATTTTGTTAAAAAAATATATAATAATAATGTTCTATTATCTTTAAATCTGAAAAATATCAGTTACTCATTTATTAAGTCTAAATCATATTTTATTTTTCTGAATGTTTTAATTAAAGAAATTAAAATGTGAAGAAGATTTTGAACAGACAACATTAACTTCTGAGAAGATTCAGCATGTTGAAGAAACTTCTTCAAAATTAGATACTTTTGAACAAGCTTCAGAAATTTTATCTGAAAAAGCAAAAACAGAAACTGAAAAGCATGAAGTAACGTTGGATGTTAGTCACCCTGGTGATCAGAAAGAGTCATCTTGTCAGACAAGTCATGAATCTCTGGGAGAATTTTCATCGCGTGAAAATTTAGAATTTAGTTCACATCCCTCGAGAGCAGTAATGTCGGATGTATCTCCCCAGACGTCTCCTCTTCTTGGAAGGAAGGGACTCCGTCGTCCGACACCACCGCCGCTCGGGTTTTCACCTTTGTTTGGAAGGAGTGCACATGCTGGACATTCACAACAATTAATATCACGCACAACAGGTCACAGTGATTTAACCGTTGCAGGTCGTGGTCTTCTTCCACACGAACCAGTCCACGATAGTTCAGGTTATGGAACGACAGATTCTCTTTATCACAGCTGGAGTCACCCATCTCTTTTTGGTGATGCTAGTCATGGTCAAGATCGATCGTTTTCTCCTCGTCCATTGAGTCCAAGAATAAGCGAAACTAAAAGAGGAGAAAGTGGATTATCTGCTAGTGATGGTGTTCAAGTAGGCTATGCTACACAGAAATCAAAGGTATGAATTTTTTATTTTTAATATGTTCCAAATGCAGAGAATATAAAAAATTCAAGGAAATACTAAGTTTTCATAAACAGTATTTTTGGACTGAGTAAATCTGCTTTCAGTAGAACTTACTACTTTTAATGCCAAACAGTCTTTCCAAAATTATCAGGCTACGTAACTTAGGAACTTACTACTAAAAAATGCTTCTTAAAGCACAAATTTAAATATTTTTAAAATTTTGGTTACAGCATAACACTTGGAATGCAACCATTTAAAGCAGTTGATTTAAGCAGACTGTCTAATAATTGTATTTTTACAGTAAGTTTTCCTCAATGAAAGTCTATGTAATCAGTGAGACAACTTCATATAGTTATTACAGTACAATAAATCACTCACCAAATTGTAAGAAAAAGTGCTTAAAAGCAATCTAATAAGCATTTTTGGAATTTTTGCAATTTTATCTTTAAATCTAATATTGACAAAATGAAAGAATTATTTTAACTATTTTATTCCAAATCAAACATTTTCATTCAAAAGTTTGGAAATATATTGTTCAAAAATGAATTTCTTTGTGTAGCACAAGATCTACGACATAGTCTCAAAGTTGATAAAAGTTCAGAATTTGTATCCCTCTATACAAATATTTATATATAATATATAAACATTAATATTAATAGGCCTGCTTCAGGCTAATGTATTTATATGTTTTAGTTTTTTTAGACCTGAATATACAATTCAACGGTCACATTGAAACTGGGATATGATTATTTATTCCAGTTTCTTCCAATGACCCCTATAATTACAATGTGCAGCATTCAGAGCTCTAACTAAATGAATATTCACACACTGAACAAACATCCTTGACACACATAAGGAATTAAAACACATTGGAAACATCACAGTTAATGTGGATACCCAAGAAAGATACAAAGATAGGCTTCTACATATACAAGTAAGGCAAATAAACATTATCCAACTAATTCTAGCAACCATGAAAACACAGATACGTCCAAGTGTATAATTGTTGAGTACAATCAAAGACTTCATTGAATACATAGAGAAATTGCTGAACATAAGGGAGCTGCATTTACATACCAGCACAATTCCTGTGTATAAACTGTTATGCAATGATAAAGATGAGGTGAATATTTTGCAAGCACAGTACCAGGGATATATAGTGTCTCAGTTTGGATATATAGTGTCCCAGTGGATCTAATATATATGAAATTGCAATTAAATCTCTCATTTAATTGTATTTCATATATATTAGATCCACTTAACAAAAAGCTAGCAGAAAGCAAATATGACATCAAAAAGAAAATGACTGATCACTACCCTCTCAATCTTTGCCACCAAAATGGATGTTAAAGCTAACTCAGGACAAGTCAAACTAATCAGACCTATTGTCCGTATGAACCAAGCCAGATCACTTAAAACCCTGGAAATATTCAAGATACAGTACAAATAGAAGAGAATGCCTCAATTTCAAAGACAGTGAGAAGTTATCAATTGCCTGGAAATCTTTTTATGATGAACTGAGAACAACTCAGGAAAATGGAGTTTTTAATTAAAGAAAATATACATTTGTAACATCAAACTGAACCTTTTGTTTTAATTTTATCAAATTGCACATCATTATATAATTTGTTAATTTTGTATGGAATACACTTTTGAATTTTAAAATTGTTTCAAAGTTTGAATTTTGCAATGTTTATGTTAGAACTCTCATATTCTAAAAATAGAATGTATAAATACAACCTGATGCAAGCCTATTAATTAATTAAAAACATCTGTATATTCATTAAAATTGTTTGCTGGTGTGAAAATAAGGTTATTTTTTTAAGTCATTTGTGAAATCTAATTTTTGGAATTGTTTTTTTTTTTTATACCAGAGTACCTACAACTAATAGTCAAAAATCTTATTTCACTTTGAATATTTTCACCACCAAAGTAGAGAAGTGCCTATTGGATCTGTAGTAGCAGGAAATTCTGTGGAAATCTATCTGATGTTTCTTGAATCTTCCAGTGATGGATGAATTTAGTTGCAAGATAGCAGTAGTGTTCTGTTGATGTAGATGACATCCTTTTAATATGGTATGAAAAGATGTATACCAAGATTCATTAGCAAAGATTAATGCAAATAATTTCTCTACAAATGGATCAAATATATGAAGCAACTGTCTTCGTCTTAGATATGAACATCTGTGTTAAGAATGAAAACAAAAGTACAGGTATCCAGGGGCAGATCTAGGTTTATTGGGGCCTAGGGCTTATTGAAGTCCAATGGGGCCCCACTTTTTATTAGATTATGAATCTTTAAATTGGGGTTTAAAATTCATTTTTAATAACACCAAAGTCAGAGTTGAAATATATTTATTTATGAAATGGTATTGAATGACAAACTTTATATCTTATATAAAAAAATAAGAAATAAAGAAATATTTACATTGATTAATTACTGACCAATTACGTTACATTGATTACAATAAAACAAATAATGCTAAAAATTATCAGTATTATTATATTATTAATATTAACTATTTTTTACTGTATAATAAGTGCTCATTGTTAATGAAAAAGTATTAAAAATTTATGACGATAATTTAAATTTTGTGGGCCCATGACACATGGGGGCCCGGGCTTAAGCCTTATTAGTCTCTATATAGATCTGCCCCTGCGGGTATCCCTCATATAACATGGTAGTTACATTCCGAAAAAGTGCTGTGTTACGCAAATCCATGCTATATGAAATGAAAGACTAATAGAAAACATAGGGTTACATTCCAGAAGTTACCAAAAGTATACTATTCTTTCTCATTATTAAGAGAAATATATTTATTAAAGCAATCGATAATTTATTTCCAATTAATTATTAACTAACAATCACAATTAAAATTATTGTATGATGTGTTAATATTAATTTTAGTTAAACAAGAGCTTTTTTTTTTTATAAAGTTTTGCCATCATCTCAGCTTTTTGTTGATCTTGATTGGAAGTATCAGCAACATTTTCATTTTTTTATTTTTATCATTAAAAATTTTTATGGATGACGAAACAAATATATGTTATTAATTGAAAATTTGTTCTAGCAGGTCACATTTGTTTGGTCACATACCAAGCTACTCTTTTCCAGAATTTGTGTTCAAATACCAAATTGTTCGAGTACCAAGATACTGCTGTATTTAGTTAATCATTTTTACGAATGAAGTAATCATTCGTAGGTCAGTAATACCCACGGTTTAAAAAAAAGTTTAATAATACTTACCTAAAAATGTTTAAATAAACTTTACTAAATATGAGGATTAATCTATAAAAAGAAAACACAACAACAATATTAATGGCTAAAGTCTGAAAGCGATGACAACAACACCTGGTTGATAGGAAAGTTAGTGCAATTTTTTCTTCCTAGTCCTATAAGTTTCCATTAAAGTAAACCTGACAAAAAAAGCACAAAATAATTTGAAAATTTCAATATTCTAAAATCTGTGGGCAAATTTGAGATGACACACATGCTTACTTGAATAAAAAAAAATATAGAATAACAAATTTTACACTTAAAAATTGCAAAACTTTGTAGGGAGGATTTTCAAAACCATGATAGTGCGAAACTATGATGTAGAAGTCCCGTGTTGTACAAGGGATACCTGAATACAGAAAACTTTGTGTCCCAACATGTATTCCTTGTAGCTCAAGTAACATGTTTAAGTATAAAATAGCTGCATAATAGACCATTATAATTTCATTCACACAACAGAGCTTTCAAGCAGAGATCAATTGTATATAGAGAATAGAATAAGAATATAATTTACAGCAAGGTTAATATGAAATCCCTTTTGCTCCCAGCAGAAAAGGTACAAACACAAGTTACAATAAAAAATAGGAATATACATAATATGTCTTAGAGCAATCAAACTTCTATGAAAAAACTTGACAGACAAGCCAAGAATAGTTTCAATGTATTGTCCTACCATATTTGACTTGCGGCGACCAGTAACTTGTCACAGACTCGACAGATGGCGCCACTCCTCTAGAGGTTTCCCCCATAGCCTCGTACACGGGAACACTGTTATTGCCGTTGGATTCTGGGATACCAGTTTTTGTTGGATGTTAGCAGCTAGAGCACGTGTAGCTCTAATGTGTACTGTACTTGTACCGATTGTTCATGAATAAATATTGTTAGTGTTTAAAAGGTAGTTGTGGACTCCGCGAGAATCTTTTTACCGCATCCTGAAAAACGCAAGTTTTAGTAATGATTGAAATGGATGGGTGATGGACTAGCCATTTCTTCTGATTCCATGTGCGGCCCTCCATTACCCTCAGACTATATCAAAAATGAAAGAGTTACTTCCACAAACAAGAAAGGTGAGAGTTTATCAGATTCCCTTAATGAAAAAAAATAAAAAGGGAGATTAAATTCTATGTGGAAATCATGTACCAACAGCTAAATAGCAGACTTAATAAACACAGAAGATAGAGGCAAAGCTACTGGGGGTTTGAAGGGGCATCTCAGCCCCTAACATTGACATATTCTGCTGAGGATGCATTTACTTTTTCAATTGGTAGAGTGGGATATGAACATCCAGTCACATGAGTCACATGACCAAGAACTAGTGAGCACCACGTTAAAAGTAAATGTTTGAGCACTCAAGTGTTTATATAAGTAACAATATTATGCCAACCAAAACACTCGAAAAACTATTAATTGCAGTAAAACTTTAATTACTAATTAGTAACATTTTTGGCCATATCTACCTTGGGTATAATGTAAAATCAAATGCAAGTTAATATTAAATAGAACAGTACAGTAGTGCATCGTTTATCTAAATCAATTGGGGACTGGAGTTGTTTGGATAACTGATTATGTATGAAAAAATATATCAACCTATCCCATGTTGAAATTTTTCTCCATTGCGTGTCGCTTCGTGTTGAATTTTTGTCGATTTAAGACTAACGATAATTTTTATAATAATAATCGTGGCTATTGTATTGTTAAAAATTATTTCTCTATTTTGTACAAACAAAATAAATATATTTAAAAATATAAAAACAAAAAAAATTATACTTTAGAAGTTAATCTAGTATCAAAAACGTTCGATTCAGCATGATACAGTTCGACTGGAAAGCTTTTGGTTAACCGACATTTCGGTTGATTGGCTTTTGGATAAACAATGCTCTACTGTAATTTAAAAAAGATATTCTACGAAGGGTATTTTTTAAATAAGGTCCATTTTTAATAAGAAGAAAAATACTGTAAATATCATTAAAATATATTTTTTCCCATATTTTACATACTTTTATCTATTTTTCTACATTTGTCATACTGCTCAACAATTTTTTGAATTCTGACTTCAAAGAAATCTGCCACCTGTGAAGAAGCCCGCCACCTGTGAAGAAGCCCAATCCACGACTGCAGTTTTCACTTCGTCATCGTTGAACTATTGATCATCAAGGAATTCCTTTAAGTACTGAAACAAGTGAAAATCACTGGATGCAAGGTCTGGACTGTAAGGTGGATGATCCAATTGTTCTCATCCAAAAGAATTGATTAGACCTTGTGTTTGTGCAGAAACATATATGGCCTTGCATTGTCATGGAGCAACATCACACCAGAAGACAGTAGGCCACACCACTTGTTTTGTATGGCATGCCAGAGTTTTCTCAAGGTCACACAATATGCATCAGAATTGATTGTTGTGCCTCTCAGCATAAAATTAACTAACCAAATCCTTTTCCTGTCCCAAAAGACAGTTGCCTTGATCTTTCATGCTGAAATTGTCTGTTTGGCTTTCACTTTGGTTGGAGATGATATGTGTCGCCATTCCATTGACTGTTGCTTGGACTCAGGAAGTCATGTGAGACACCCAAGTCTCATCTCCTGTAATGATGTGGTCCAACAATTCATCTCCTTCCTGATCGTATCGAGTCAAAAATGATAAAGCACTACCCAATCTTTTTGTCTTGTGATCGTCAGACAGCAGTCTTTCAACCCACTGAGAAGACAGTTTTTGATAATTCAGTTTCTCTGAAACAATGGCATACAAAACTGACCTCGAAACCTGTGGAAATTCAATTGATAACATTGAAATCATGAATCATTGGTCCGTTTGAATTTTGTTATCCACATCGTGAACCAAATCTTCAGAAATCAGAGAAGGTCAGCCAAGGTGTGGCTCATCATGCACATTAACCCGCCGTCCTTGAACATTCTCACCCACTTTCGAACTTTACTGTCACTCATAGCATTATCACCATAAACTTCACAAATCTGACGGTAAATTTCTGCTGCTGCCAAGTTTCTTGCACTCAAGAATTGAATAAGAGATCATATCTCACAGTTGGCAGGCAACTCAGTTTTCTTAAACATTATAAACTTCTACAGCTCAGCACACAGACAGGAGATATGGCAGCAAGTGGCATCTAAACGCGCACAAATCATGCTATAAGCAGACATGCATGCGCACTGCCGCGATCACGCATCATTCTCATTCACAAATGGACCTTATTTAAAAAATAGCCCTCGTAGAATATAAAATGTGTAAAGCTGGACAATTTAAATTACGAATAAAAAATACAGATCTCAAAAAATACAAAGTAAAATACAAAAATACATTTGAAATAAATATATATTAATAAATAATAATAATATAGGAGAAAATAACAACAAGGATAAAAAATAAGATTAGTACTTCTAAAGTCATAAGACATTGCCCTATTCTTTTTAACTTCATCACAAAACTGGATATGTATAAATGATAAATTACCTTTAAAACCTTGTTTTGGAATGTTAAAAGATCTGAAATGATCTTAATAATAGATCAAAAACATTTGTCTATTAAAGTTATTTACTGAAATTTTAAGGTTTTAAAGGTATGTAATTTATCATTGCCCTAAGGTACAGCAAAAAATGTTAGTAATTAAAGTTTTGGTGCAATTAATGGTCTTTTGATTTTGAGTGTTTTGGTATCTGTCCCTGCAGTTTCCAGTTGTTATATTATACCAACCTATGAAATTTTTGATGTGTTACAAAACACATCAAAAATTTCAAAGCTTGATTACTTATTTCAGAGTATTTCAGGGATATTTCAATCCAAAATTTTGTTTTTAAAGTATAATTTGTTGAAATTTCTATAAGGTGTTTTTGATTCTTTCTCTTTTAAAAAGAGTTAGCATTAGTAGATTCGACAAAAAGATTTTAATCCATAGTAACTTTTCTAAATGAGGGAGATACTCTCCAATATTTGTATATAAATAACATGATTGGAACCTTAGCATTTTCATATAAGGTAATCTCACTCATAAGTAGAATACAACTAAGATTTTCAAAGCAAGCAAGTTCTCCTGTAAGTACACATTCACTCCAAAGTTTAAAGTTGAAAGGGTTTAATTTTATTCTTGAGTTTTGAAGTATATTACTCTGATATTCTTCATTCCAACGTTTACTTTGATTAGATATACAGATATGTGCATAAAGGTATGTGATTTTTTTTTGTATTCAGCATTTATCTTTTAATCTTCAAACAAGTTTCAAACAATAATCAGACAAAAAGAAATCTATTTCTTCATGTAGTTCATGAAACTGAGCAAACACTTTTTCATGAGAAGGCCAGCAAACTTCAACATAAAGTAAATTTTTATGCAAACTCTTTGTATCTTCAGAGAACTAAAAATCTTTGAATTAAGCAGTCTTGACTATAAAATTTACTGTTTTTATTACATCATTCAATATTTCTTTCAAGTCTTCTGGCATTCACTTTATTACCATCTACTTAGTGATGATGAAGACAACAATGGATATTCTTGATGTCCTAATTTTTTCTTTTTATGCATTCCACAGTACATGAAAATTTTCCAACTGTAGTTACAGCCAGTGGCGTAGCGTGGTGGGGGCGGCAGGGACGGCTTGTCCCGGGCGGCACTTTAAGGGAGCGGCAAAATTTCACAATAAATAATAATAATATCTTGTAAAAATTTGAACCATTTCATTTCATATTTTTGTCGCACCTACGATTCGGACCAATTGAAATAAGCACAGAATTTTTCATTACTTATTCTGTGACGAAACTGGGGAATCCCCTTTCTTTAAATGAATGTATAATAATGACATCTTGTTCATTGTAGTGACTGACAACACCGTCTTTACTGACTTGTAGGGATTCCCCGTATTTTATTTAAGGGGGCGGCGAAATTTTCCTCCGCCCCGGGCGGCTGACACCCACGCTACGCCACTGGTTACAGCTCTATTAATGTAAATACTTGAACATAATTGCCATTGTATTTTGTTTTAGCTTCGCCTTATTACTTTATTGTGTTGTAATGAGTTCTTATATTTAACATCAAGAAATAATAATCATAATTAAAATAATACAAAAATTAATATTAATAAAAAAAAAACTAAACTATGTAATCAATTACTATAAAATATTAAATATAAACAAACTCATTTTTTTCTTTTAGATATAACTTATATCTGAGTATCAGTGTATATGAAAGGAATGGGTATTATATTGTTTAGTCTCTCACTATTTTAATTTGAATGGAAATATTCCTTTTATGGTTACTGATATATTAATGTTATATTGATATTAGCATAATTTAAATATTTATCAGGTCAGTCCATAAGTCCATGCCATTTTTATGACCTTGAGAAAAATCTTGTTTTGCTGTTAAAAATGTCAGTCTAATGTGATAATTTTTACACTGAAGTGTTAAATTGGATCTCATTCATATAATACTGTTCAGAATTGTAAACATTTTAGTTGTTTATTTTCATTAAAATGGAAGTAACCAATGAATATAAAAGATATGCTTTATACTTTTTATTTTTAAGTGGTGAGAATGCTACAAATGCATCCAAAAAATAAATACTGTACATAATCAAATTGTAATTAGTGCAAAGACTGCACAGAAGTGGTTTGAAAGATTTAGAAACAATGATTTTAGTGTGGAGGATAAGGCTCGTACTGGAAGACCCGTTGACTTTGATGATGATGCTCTCTCTGTACTAGTTGAAGCCGAACGATCTTTAACAGTTGATGAAATTGCAGAATGTTTAAATTCATCCCATGGAACTGTTCATAGACACCTACAACAAATCAGAAAAGTTTCAAAGCTAGGAAAATGGATACCACATGAACTGTCAATAGCTAACCGACAACAACGTGTAAACATTTGCACGTCTCTTTTATCCCGTATTGCTTTAGAACCTTTTCTTGGTAGGTTGGTTACTGGAGATGAAAAATGGATCCTCTATAATAATGTGACAAGAAAAAGACAATGGACAAGCAGCCAAAACTGACTGCAAAAGGTGGGTTGCATCCAAAAAAAATTCTTTTGTCTGTTTGGTGAGATATGTCAGGTGTAATTCACTTTGAGCTGTTAGAACCTAATCAAACAATTACAGCTCAAATGTATTGTGAGCAATTAAAGCGTTTAAATGAAAAATTGAAAAAAAATCAACCGTCATTAGTGAACAGAAAGCAGGTTCTCTTGCAGCATAATAATGCCAGACCACACGCTGCAAAAATAACTGTACAGAAACTTGAAAGCTACAACTGGAAAATTTTACCTCATCCACCATATTTGCCAGATATTGCTCCCAGTGATTATCATCTTTTTGCAGTTTGCAGAATTTTTTAAAAGGGAAAACTTTTGAGGGTGGGAACAATGTAAAAAAGGCTATTTCTGAATATTTTGATTCAAAACCGAAATCATTTTACAAAGACAGGATTAAAAAGCTACCATCAAGATGGCAAGAAATTGTACAAAATAATGGTGAATACATTATAGATTGAAATAAAATTTAATTAAAATTTTTTGCTGCTTTTTTGTAGATAAAAACACACATGAACTTATGGAGTGACCTGATATTAATGCTTAAAAACATTGTTTGGGAATGTCTTGCAGTTACAAACAATCCGTTAGATCAAGGGTGGGCAACCTTTTTTATAACATGGGCCAGAATAAATTTTACGTTTCTTCCGCGGGCTGTAGTAGTTAATTGATGCCTTCTTGTGACCTGTAATTTTTTAGTCTGCAAATATGAGATAAATGAAAAAAGAAGTTAATTACTACATTTATTTCTCTTATCGTTTTAGAAAAATTACAAAGAATTGGAAAAATAACTATTAATTAGTTAGTTATTTTTCCAATTTAATAATCTATTAAAGTTCTCGTGGGCCAGATAGAAATGTTTTGCGGGCCATAGCTGGCCTGCGGGCCGGAGGTTGTCCACCATTGCATTAGATGGCATTTGTCTCTGAATATTTACGTTATTTATTTATTTTATGAATATGTTCTTAAAAGTTTCTTTTGTTATTCTGTTACTTTATGTTAAATTGTATGATGTAATGCAGTTTTGACAGGTGTCTCTGTAACTGCAGTGAGAATAACATTTTTAATCACATTGGCTGCTAAATAATGAAAACACGGAAGGTGTTCAATGATGAGCGTGAAACATATTTTTTTTAATAGTTTTATATTATTAAATGTGTAAAAATAAAAATATTTGATTTGAATTCATAAAGCACTAATGGTTTTGAAAGAAAATGTTGAAAGAATTATAAATTATTACATAAATTTTTCTAGATTCAGTGGGAATCTGATCCTGGACAACTGAGCAGAGATAGTGATTTTGTACAAAGTCGACTTTTAGGAGAGAATCATAATGAAGAGTTAAAGAATTTAATTAGAGTAATTATATTATATATGTATATATTTAAATTGGTGTCATAATTATGCATGTGTGTACATAAATATAATTTTAAAAATATTTTTTGGTTAGGAAGCCGAGCAGTACGGATTTTCCATAGAAGATGTTCAAGTTGCATTAGAGAGATGTGGTCGAGAAGATCCATTGGTTTGGTTAGAAGAGAATTGGCAAAGAATGATAGAAAATGTTGCTGCTCTTGCTACTGATTATAGTGATGACAAAAGTAGAATGGAAATTGGAATTGTCTCACCAAATGAAGCAAGAGATGCTCTTAGAACACACAGAGGGGATATGAGAGTTGCAATTTTAGAGTGTGTCAACAGCAGAAAATTAAAGGTAAAAATACACTTACTGAGTTTAATAATTTAAATTGTTTAAATTTATATTTTCAGCTAGTCAGTTTTAGATTTTGTTTAATTTTAATCTGTGTCATTATTTTCAGAGTCTTTATAAACGATATATAAATTATATTTATTCATAAAGCTTTTAGTCCTTTTTTCCCACAGTATTTTATTATTTTATAGCTACTATTTTGACTATTTAATTGGACTTATCACATCACGATTTTTGAGGAACTTTTACTTGGTTTTTTTCTTTTTATTTTTTATTACACACTAAATCTTCAAGATGAAAGGTATCTTCAGGTTTTCTAGTTGGAGTTTTACAATTTGATATTAGTTTACACTTAAAAAATATTTTATTTCATTACATGGTATTTTCTTCATTTTTAACAGTACACACTTGTAGACTTGTCTGTTTTTTTCTTTTTTTCCTGTTTTTCAAATAGATTACAATTTTTCCCTTCCGATACATTTTTCAGAGAGCACTGACAAATTTTTGCTTTCTGAAAAATTGTCAGTGCTCCATGCATTCAGAAAAACCCCTGAATTTTTTTGCATTTCTAAATGTTTCAAAGTGTCCTGAGTCCAAAAATGTACAAATATCAGGTGGCAATTTTTGACCAATTACCATACTTTCTCTCTGTTATATATAACAGCCAAGAAAGTAACTGGCAGTGTAGTCACTTTGTTTTGTTTCAACTGCAAGCACCTCGTCTTCACAATATGGCTATTACAAATGTTCTATGAGAAGACTGTCATAGTTTTAAACAGTCATACTTCAAGAGGTGGTAAGTCAAGCTATATCTGTGCAATATCTCTAGGTTGCATAAGGTATAAACTTCAAAATAAACTTATACCAAAAATAAAGCATGTAAATGAGAAAACAAAGAGCACTTCACTGTTAACTGTACACAACAGTGATAAATTAGAACTATTTGAATTGGAAAATATATATACACAAAAAACTTTCATCCAGAAAAAATAAAAAGTGTTTGTGAAAAAATTTGTTGCACAAAGAACATTTTCTTTTAATACTTAGGTTGAAGATAAAATGCAATTTTTTTTCATTTAATCATTCTTAATGTTGAAGTCTACATATCTAAAATGAGATACACTTGAACCAAATGCATTTTTATGAATATTTTATGAAAGTTTCCAGTTTATTTTCTAGAATTATAAGAAGCAACAAGTAATTAAAGCAATAACTAACAAATTGAAAGATGAACCAAACAACCGTAAGTTTTCTGTGAGTAGTGCTTCTTACTATGCTCATGACAAGGCCTGCTAGTAGCTTTTCTATTAACTATTTTAGTAGATATAAAATGAGAAAACAAAAGTACAATGCTTGAAGAGATTTTACAATTTATGAAAGAAATCTTGGACATCAGTTTGTTTTATAGAGAAGGTGGAAGCAAATATTTGCTATTGTATGGATTTTGACTGTGGAAGTGAACCCAATAAAGACCCTTGAGATTTACAAGGCTACCAAATCGGGGAAATGTATTAATTTCAAGGAAAGTAACGTATTATCGTATGCGTGGCAATATATCTCTGAGGTGCATCCACATTGGTAGTCATGTTTTTATTCCTGTTTGGGTAAATTGCGCCGTTATTATGGTAGACTCCTGTCTATTAAATTTACGTTGTATCATTCATCATTACTGCACGCTGGAGATGTTCGATCTTTTGAATTTTGAAAGCGTTTGATTCTCTTCGCATTCCATTATCAGAACCGTCAACAAACCTGACGAAGACCTCGGTGGAGGATCGAAAACGTTAGTTTATTTGTTAACTGTCGTCTTGTGTACCGGGAATTTTAAGGTTGAAGAGGCTGTATTGAACCCAATAAAAAATCATCTGAATTTTAATGAAAGTGCTTGAGAATTAAGTTCTATAGACAACCAAAAGATAAACCTCCATAGCATCATCATCAAGCAAGGTTGAATATGCCACTTTAGCAACAGCATCAGCTGAATTACTTTGACCAAAGAACTTATTAACTGACTTTGAATAACTAGTAAAACTCCTTCTAAAATTCTGGAAGATAATTGATCTTGTATTCATCTACTTTCAAAATGGGAATATAAACAAATATGACAAGTTGATGTCAAATACAATTTTATAAGAGATTTTTATGAAATGAATTTGATAACCATTGAATATCTGTGTTTCAAGGCATTTCTATGCACGCAATACACTAAAATTCACAATAGATTAGGACTGATCAAAATAATTAGAACAAAAGATAACTTAGTGATTTTAAATTAGGAGTGTTAGAATGTTGGAATTTAATATTCCAAGAATTATTCCAACAAACACAGAAATTGGCATACTTACTGGGTTTGCTCTACATTTTTTATACAAATATAAACATCTAAAGCCCTATTTTCAGATTAAAATCAAATGATTGCTGAATTACATCAGGCTATAGTCATGCTACTAACTACTAATTAAATTTGAAGTAATTTGTGTGTAATTAGTAGTTAGTAGCATTAATGTAGCCCAATGTAATCTGGCAATCATTTGGAATTTTTTGTATTCTGCATATAAAAATGCACATAAAACTTAACTCAAATGCAAATAAAGTTTGATTTTTATTTTTGTAGATATTAATCTAAACTCTAAAGTTAAAAGAACTACCAGATTATTGGGCTATATTAAAGTTAATTTTAATAATTAATCAATAAGTAATTTGATTAGAGATAGACAGAGGTAGTATAGTCAAATTACCATACTTTATAATTAATTATTAAAATTAGCCTTAATATAGTCTGATAATCTGGTAGTTTGTTTGGCTTTAATTTAAAAAACTGGGTTATGGATTGAATGTTCATATATAATCTATAAATATTCATAGAATAGGAAAGAGTAGATAAAATAGTTTGAACTGTTAAGCCACAATGATTGTTGGTAGATAGCTGAGCTAATTCTACTTAATTGCAAATTATTTTACTAATATTCAAATGCTAACATAATTTTTCAACATTGTTGGTATCTATCATCTGGAAGTTATCTTTTCCAGTTTTTATGCTTGATAATGTAATTATCATTTTTCATAATTATTAGTTTACATTTTTATATTTTTAAAATGACATTTTAAAAATTCTAACTTTTGTCAGTATTTGTGTTTGCATTTATAATTCACCAAAATGAATGAAAGTTTTCATTTTTGTATAGATTGAAGAACTTTCTGCCAGAGGAAACTTCAATGAAGACGATATTGCTGAAGCTCTTACAGCAAATCAGGGTAATATTGAACTGGCATATGCAGATCTTGTTAAATCTACTTTACAACCTTTTCTTTATTCATCATGGGAGCAAAAGGATAAGCAGAGTATTCAAGAAACTGAAGAATCTACTGTCTTAACTGTTTCAGAGTCTGAAAAAAGAAAATCTCCTAGTTTGATAAGTAAACTTCATTCTAGAATGAAAGATATAGAAAAAAGAGAAAAAGAAACTTTAGAACATGAAAAACATTTTTCACACTTGACTGAGCAAAAGGAAGAAAAATCTCTTTCAGAAGAATTAATGAAATCTGAGGTGAAGGATAGCACAGAAATTAGAGATATTCAAAAATCTATTGAATTATTGAAGAGTGATATTCATATTCCAGAAGAAATAATTCCTGTTGTTGAAAATGGTAATCTTAAAATGCAACATGAAGAAAAAATAAAAGAAGAAAGTGAAAGAAAATTATTTTCAAATATTGAAGAAACTGAAAACATTTCACAAACCAAAAATATTGAAATTGATAAAAAACCAATTTCTGTTGAGACGTATGAAGCAGAATCACCAACTGTATTTAATATAAAGCCGGTAGATACAATTAAAACCGAAGCTCCTATGTTACAAGCTTCAAAATCATTGACATCTGTTGCAAGACCCTTAACACCTGATATGTCTAAGAAGAAAACCTCCATTTTACAAACTTCAAAATCTTTATCTTTTGAAAGTACTGAAAGTAGAAAACCAATTTTACATACTACAAGACCATTAACTCCTGTGATTAAAAGTAGCAAATATGAAGATGACTTTTCAAGAGCTATCTCGTCAGAATTACTTGCTGAAGAAATGGGTGATTTATTTGCAAGTGAAGAAACAATGGAGCAAATAGAAACTGAAGAATCTATTGTTGAAACTAAAGAAGAAATTCAAGCAGAAGTAAAAGAGTGTATAATGGAAGAAAAAACTCCAGATATAAAAGAAAAGATAGAGAAAGATCATACATCTACAAGTGAGGAGGATTTTGAAGATGCTCCAGGTGTTGCTCAAGTAGAAGATATTACAGAATATGGTAGTGTAAAATATGGAGATTATGGGTTTGCATCACCAGCAGCACAAATGTATGCATCATTGATACAGTCAGCTGAAGTCACCAGTCCAAAGAAGAAAAAACAGAAAAGTGGAAAAACTGAAATAACAAAACCATCACCTGCAACTGGTCCATCTTTAAAGTGGGTCTCACCAGGTAGGACTATCCTTGCTGAAGATAAATGGCCAGTGAAACCAAATTTGACAACTCCCCAAACTCATACTGAGGAATCCCATGTAAAAGATCATAAAACTTTTAAAGAAGAAATAGTACCGGCATCAACCTTCCACAATGGTAAATTGTTATATGAAAAATCAGATCAATTGGATTCAAATGGTAATAAAATAGCTTCAGACAATGAAAGTTTAACATCGGATACCTATGCAGATGCATTTGAAGAACATGCATCATTCCGATCTTTTAAATCATTTTCAGATACTGAAAGTTTGGCATCTGATGCTTACACAGATGCTCTGGAACCCACTTCTCCTCCTCCATTTTATTCTGAATACAAATCAGATACTGAAAGTTTGATATCTGATACTTTCACAGATGCACCAGAAGAATTATCTTCACAGGCAGAATTCAAAACTCCACCAATGACTGATACTGAAATAGATTCAGAAGGAAAGGAACAATTCAAAAAACATTTAATATCAGTATCTGATAAATTAAAACCTGAACAAGTATTAGAACAAAGTGCTAAATTAAGTGAAATACATACAGTGGAAAAGACAGTAGAAGAAAGTGAACAAGAATCAGTTCCATTAGAGAATGTTGAATCATGGGCTGTAGCAAGCTTATATGAATCACTTATGTCGGAAGTGGTTGTAGAAAAAAAGCCACTAAAGTCTAAGTCTAGCACAAAAAAATCTGTTAAAGACAGTAAATCCACAGAGAAAAAGAAGGAAATTCCATTGACAGAAGAGAAAATTTTTAAACAGAAAGAAATGAAAAGTGTAGAAGGGAGCATACCTGAAAAGTTAATTTCTGAAGACATAAGCAAGCATATGAGAACAAAAGAAATGAAAGAAAATATTGAAATATCAGAAAAGTACACCAAGGAAATACCTGTACAAAAAGATGTAATCAAATCTGAAGTATTGAATGTTGAACTTCCAACATCAGCATTAGAAAAAACTGAACAAATAAATTTATCAGATACTATTAAATATACTTCAAACATATCTGAAACATCATTGGAAGATACACTAACAATAAAGGATAGATCTTTAGAAAAAGAAAGTACATATAATGTCACTGTTGTGCCAAAACTATGTATTGATGATAATCTACATGTTGCAAAAGATACTGTAAAAGATGAAAAAGAAGGTGAAATTTTATCAAAACAATATCAACTTCAAGAAGAAAAACATAAGGAGATCACACCACTTAAAAAAGATGATGAAAGTTTATTAAAACAGGAAAGTTCACAATATTTCCAACTTCAAGAATCAGTCAAAAATAGTTATGATTATGAAAAAAGAGAAACTATTCCTGAAGATTTAATTACAGATGTAGGAAGTATTGATTCTAAATTAGTTGAACAGAATTTAATTGTAAAAGAAATTGCTTTGAAAGACGAATCTGATATGACAACTTATGAATTACAAAGAGATAATGACATTCTTGTACAGAATATTTCTGTTTTGGAATCAGATGAACAAAACATTAGAAAAGAATTTCATGAGATGACAACAGAAACAGATATTGATAAAATACAAGTCACTTATGCACACTCACAAAAAATAGAAAGTGATAAAATGTCTTATGATGAAGATAAACATTTTTCAAAATTGAGAGAACCAATGGAAACAGAAGTCACTTATGCAATGGATGATACAATAGTTGAAAAATTTGCACCAACTGAATCTGAAAATTTACCTGAAGAAGAATTACAGTTTTATGATGATGATGATTATTTTATTACTGAAGAAAGAGAACAAGATTTGCAATACTTACAAGAAGAAGTACAAGAACATTTTTCAGCTGAAATTGCCGATACATTTGCAGATGTTGAATCTTCTCTTAAACAAATAACAGAAGAGCTGGAAGAGGAAGAAAGATTATTTCTATCAGAGCCATTTTTAAAAGAAACAAAAGAAATATTTACAGTACAAGAAGAGAATATTATAGAAAAATTGCCTAAGTCATCCCAAATTCAATCCAGTGAACAATCACTACCAAAAGATGATGTTACATCTCTAACTGAAAAATTTCCAGTAACTGGTGAAACATATGATCATAGAATTTTACCTGAAGCTGAAATCAAAAGAGAAGAAATGAAATCAGAAGGTGAGAAAGTAAAAAGAAAAATAGAGGATGAAGAAAAATTATTTTCATTAGATACAAAGTATAGTAAAGTAGATAGCAGTGCAGAATATGCATTACTTGAAGATACTCAAATATCTTCTGAACATATCAAATTGGAGGAGGTAAAAGATTTTGGAATAAAGATAAAAGAAGATCACGAAAAATTAATTAAATCAAAAGAAGAAACAAAAGATATTAGTGCTAAAGAAGAACAAATTGTAGCGAGTTCAAAAGTACCAATTTCTGAAGAATATACAGAAGTACAGTCATCTGATTATAAAATAAAATTACCTAAAATAGAAAAATGTGAAGTATTGGGGACAAAAGCAATTTTAACTCAACAATCTAAAGAAACTGATTTGGAAAAACCTAAAGAAATAGAAACATTGAAAGAACATTTCACTGAGAGATCTGAAATAAGATCATTAGTTGCTGAAGAACATTTTGAAGAGAAAGCAATTACATATGAGAAACAACACTTGCAATTGAAAAGCGTAAAAGAATTTGGAATGAAAGCAGCAGAACTCCAACAAGTAGAAGATATGGGATTAGAAGAAACAAAAGATATTAGTCAAAAAGAAATGCCAAAAGAATGCTTTGCTGAGAGTTCTGAAGCAGAGACATCAGCTTCTGAAGAATATGCTGAAGAAAAAACACTTACATACAAGAAACAACACTTGCAATTGAAAAGCGTAAAAGAATTTGGAATGAAAGCAGCAGAACTCCAACAAGTAGAAGACATGAGGATTAGAAGAAACAAAAGATATTAGCCAAAAAGAAATGCCAAAAGAATGCTTTGCTGAAAGTTCTGAAGCAGAGACATCAGCTTCTGAAGAATATGCTGAAGAAAAAACACTTACATACAAGAAACAACACTTGCAATTGAAAAGCGTAAAAGAATTTGGAATGAAAGCAGCAGAACTCCAACAAGTAGAAGACATAGGATTAGAAGAAACAAAAGATATTAGCCAAAAAGAAATGCCAAAAGAATGCTTTGCTGAAAGTTCTGAAGCAGAGACATCAGCTTCTGAAGAATATGCTGAAGAAAAAACACTTACATACAAGAAACAACACTTGCAATTGAAAAGCATAAAAGAATTTGGAATGAAAGCAGCAGAACTTCAACAAGTAGAAGACATGGGATTAGAAGAAACAAAAGATATTAGTCAAAAAGAAATGCCAAAAGAATGCTTTGCTGAGAGTTCTGAAGCAGAGACATCAGCTTCTGAAGAATATGCTGAAGAAAAAACACTTACATACAAGAAACAACACTTGCAATTGAAAAGTGTAAAAGAATTTGGAATGAAAGCAGCAGAACTTCAACAAGTAGAAGATATGAGATTAGAAGAAACAAAAGATATTAGTCAAAAAGAAATGCCGAAAGAATGCCTTGCTGAAAGTTCTGAAGCAGAGACATCAGCTTCTGAAGAATATGCTGAAGAAAAAACACTTACATACAAGAAACAACACTTGCAATTGAAAAGTGTAAAAGAATTTGGAATGAAAGCAGCAGAACTTCAACAAGTAGAAGATATGAGATTAGAAGAAACAAAAGATATTAGTCAAAAAGAAATGCCGAAAGAATGCCTTGCTGAAAGTTCTGAAGCAGAGACATCAGCTTCTGAAGAATATGCTGAAGAAAAAACACTTACATACAAGAAACAACACTTGCAATTGAAAAGTGTAAAAGAATTTGGAATGAAAGCAGCAGAACTTCAACAAGTAGAAGATATGAGATTAGAAGAAACAAAAGATATTAGCCAAAAAGAAATGCCAAAAGAATGCCTTGCTGAAAGTTCTGAAGCAGAAATGTCAGCTTCTGAAGAATGTATAACAATAAAAACTTCTATTTACGAAAAGAAAGAAGCTAACATAGACAGTATTGCAGATATAGGAATGAAGGCAACAGAAAGTAAAGAATCAGAAAAATTGCATATTGAAGAAACTGAAACAATTAAAAAACAAGAAATTAAAGAGCATATTGCAGAAAGCTCTGAGACTGAAATGTCTGCATTAGAGAAATGCAGTGAAGAAGAGTCTTTATTACTTAGAACAAAAGATGTGTTTTTGGAAAGAGAAGCATATAAACTTGATGAAAAGTTTAACAAGCAAGAATATGTTACAGAGGCTTCTACAGAAGAAATGACAACTGATGAAAAACATATAAAAAATATAGCTTCATTTGAAGAGAAGCAAATTTCTTCAGTTCAAGAAACTGTTTCAGAAAAAATTTCAGAAGCTTCTGTAAAGTCCATGATAACAGAAGACAAAGACGAAACTGAAAATATAAAGGTCAAAAGTTCTACTGAGAGAGAAAAAGAAAAAGTATTGAACGGAACTAAAATGGAAGATGATAAATTGCAGGAAATTAAACTATTTTCAGATGTTCCAAAACCTCCACGTCGAAAATCTAAAGCTGAAAGGAAACAAATAGAGAAAAAAGGAGAACAAGCCTCTTGGCAATCTTCAGAAAGTTTAGCAATAAGTGAAGCTAGTACAGAAATATCAATAGCTGAAAGTGAAGAATCAATCAATTTTTTTGACTATATGAAATCATTTTCTTCCTCTGAAAAAATAGATTCAGCAAATAAATCTGAAACTGCTTCAACTGTTGCACCTATTCCACCTCGCAGAAAATCAAGAACTCTAGAAAGAAAACCAAGAAAGTCTGAAGATGACGTTTTAGCCCAACAGAGCAAAAGTGTAGAAACACTATCAACTGAAGAAAGTGAATTTAATTATTTTCAATATCTAAAAACAGCCGATAGAGGTGAAAATAAAATGCCAATTCGTCCAAGAAGGAAATCAAAATCTGAAAAAGATGAAACATCATCACAAATTTCATGTGAAGATATATCATCTGAAATTGACTTCAATATTCAACACGTACCTCCTCGAAGAAAGATAAAATCTCATGAAAAAATTGATATGGAAAGTAAAGAACAAGCATCTGTATCTAGCATAGGCATTCCTGCTGAAACAACATTAAGTAAAATTTCAGATGCAACTGAGCCAATGGAAGTAGAAGAAATGAAAGATTCTGCAACATTTATACAAGAGGAGGAAACTGTTCAAAAGCCACAAAAACCACAACGTACTTCAAAATTAAAGTTAAAAGAGAAAAAGTTTGAAAGTTTAGAATCAGTGACAGAAAGTATAGCAGAAAAAGATGAAATGAAACTGGAAGATATTTCTTTCATAAAACTTGAGGATATACAAGCTGGAAATTTAGGAAAAGTGGGTGTTGAAACACTAACAGAAACAACTTCCTTAGAAACTGAAGAACAAAAAGATTATAAACAAGAAGTAATAATTAAGAAAGAACATAGTCAACATGAAATATCAGAAAAACCAGAAATGACAGATACTACTATACAGATGAAATATAAACAAGAGAATTTAGACGATGTTCCTGTTGTACCAAAACGAAAGAAAGGTATAGAAAAAGATGTGCAAGGATTAATTCCACAAAAGACAAAACTACAAAAAGAAGAAAAGGAAGAGGAGATTATTACTGAACAAAATCAAGTTATTTCATCTAAATCTACAGAAAAAATGGATGTTGAACCATCAACACAAATATTCCCTCAAATACAAGAAACACAGAAGAAAGAAATGGAAATGGTTTTGCCTGAAATCACAGAAAAAACAGAATCTACAATACAAAAAAAAGAACACTTTCCCCAACTAAAAGAAGAAATTGGAAAAGAACAAATATTTATAGAAAAAGAAAAATCTCGCAAAGAAGAGCAAAAAGAAACAGCAATAAATTTAATAGAAGGTGCAGACATACAGAAATATCAAATAAAAGAAGAAATTAAGGAAATAGAGGAAAAAGAAAGAAAAAGATCAGATAAGTTAAAAGATGATGATGAAAAGAAAACAGAAATAGAAGACATATCTACCACAGACATTTTTCTACCACAACCTAAAATAAGAAGAAAGGATGTAAAAGAATCCATCAAAGAGCAATCTTCAACTCAGATACAGAAAGAAAATAAACAAGAATTGAAAGTAAATGAAAAAGAAATTGTTGTGAGTGAAGAAAAGAAAGAGGAGAAGAAAAAAGACGAAATCAAGCCACCTGAAACCAAAGTGAAGAAAGAAGTCAAAGAACCAGCGAAGGAAAAGTCTCCACCTCAAGTAAAGGAAGAAGAGAAGAAAGAATTGAGAGTAAAAGAAAAAGAAATTGCTGTGATTGAAGAAAAGAAAGAAGAGAAGAAAAAAGATGAAATCAAGCCAGCTGAAACCAAAGTTAAGAAAGAAGTCAAAGAACCGATGAAGGAAAAGTCTCCACCTCAAGTAAAGGAAGAAGAGAAAAAAGAATTGAGAGTAAAAGAAAAAGAAATTGCTGTGATTGAAGAAAAGAAAGAAGAGAAGAAGAAAGATGAAATCAAGCCAGCTGAAACTAAAGTAAAGAAAGAAGTCAAAGAACCAGTGAAGGAAAAGTCTCCACCTCAAGTAAAGGAAGAAGAGAAGAAAGAATTGAGAGTAAAAGAAAAAGAAATTGCTGTGATTGAAGAAAAGAAAGAAGAGAAGAAGAAAGATGAAATCAAGCCAGCTGAAACTAAAGTTAAGAAAGAAGTCAAAGAACCAGTGAAGGAAAAGTCTCCACCTCAAGTAAAGGAAGAAGAGAAGAAAGAATTGAGAGTAAAAGAAAAAGAAATTGCTGTGATTGAAGAAAAGAAAGAAGAGAAGAAAGATGAAATCAAGCCAGCTGAAACTAAAGTAAAGAAAGAAGTCAAAGAACCAGTGAAGGAAAAGTCTCCACCTCAAGTAAAGGAAGAAGAGAAAAAAGAATTGAGAGTAAAAGAAAAAGAAATTGCTGTGATTGAAGAAAAGAAAGAAGAGAAGAAAAAGATGAAATCAAGCCAGCTGAAACTAAAGTAAAGAAAGAAGTCAAAGAACCAGTGAAGGAAAAGTCTCCACCTCAAGTAAAGGAAGAAGAGAAAAAAGAATTGAGAGTAAAAGAAAAAGAAATTGCTGTGATTGAAGAAAAGAAAGAAGAGAAGAAAAAGATGAAATCAAGCCAGCTGAAACTAAAGTAAAGAAAGAAGTCAAAGAACCAGTGAAGGAAAAGTCTCCACCTCAAGTAAAGGAAGAAGAGAAAAAAGAATTGAGAGTAAAAGAAAAAGAAATTGCTGTGATTGAAGAAAAGAAAGAAGAGAAGAAAAAGATGAAATCAAGCCAGCTGAAACTAAAGTTAAGAAAGAAGTCAAAGAACCAGTGAAGGAAAAGTCTCCACCTCAAGTAAAGGAAGAAGAGAAAAAAGAATTGAGAGTAAAAGAAAAAGAAATTGCTGTGATTGAAGAAAAGAAAGAAGAGAAGAAAAAGATGAAATCAAGCCAGCTGAAACTAAAGTTAAGAAAGAAGTCAAAGAACCAGTGAAGGAAAAGTCTCCACCTCAAGTAAAGGAAGAAGAGAAGAAAGAATTGAGAGTAAAAGAAAAAGAAATTGCTGTGATTGAAGAAAAGAAAGAAGAGAAGAAGAAAGATGAAATCAAGCCAGCTGAAACTAAAGTTAAGAAAGAAGTCAAAGAACCAGTGAAGGAAAAGTCTCCACCTCAAGTAAAGGAAGAAGAGAAAAAAGAATTGAGAGTAAAAGAAAAAGAAATTGCTGTGATTGAAGAAAAGAAAGAAGAGAAGAAAAAAGATGAAATCAAGCCAGCTGAAACTAAAGTTAAGAAAGAAGTCAAAGAACCGATGAAGGAAAAGTCTCCACCTCAAGTAAAGGAAGAAGAGAAAAAAGAATTGAGAGTAAAAGAAAAAGAAATTGCTGTGATTGAAGAAAAGAAAGAAGAGAAGAAGAAAGATGAAATCAAGCCAGCTGAAACTAAAGTAAAGAAAGAAGTCAAAGAACCAGTGAAGGAAAAGTCTCCACCTCAAGTAAAGGAAGAAGAGAAGAAAGAATTGAGAGTAAAAGAAAAAGAAATTGCTGTGATTGAAGAAAAGAAAGAAGAGAAGAAAAAGATGAAATCAAGCCAGCTGAAACTAAAGTTAAGAAAGAAGTCAAAGAACCAGTGAAGGAAAAGTCTCCACCTCAAGTAAAGGAAGAAGAGAAGAAAGAATTGAGAGTAAAAGAAAAAGAAATTGCTGTGATTGAAGAAAAGAAAGAAGAGAAGAAGAAAGATGAAATCAAGCCAGCTGAAACTAAAGTTAAGAAAGAAGTCAAAGAACCAGTGAAGGAAAAGTCTCCACCTCAAGTAAAGGAAGAAGAGAAGAAAGAATTGAGAGTAAAAGAAAAAGAAATTGCTGTGATTGAAGAAAAGAAAGAAGAGAAGAAGAAAGATGAAATCAAGCCAGCTGAAACTAAAGTTAAGAAAGAAGTCAAAGAACCAGTGAAGGAAAAGTCTCCACCTCAAGTAAAGGAAGAAGAGAAGAAAGAATTGAGAGTAAAAGAAAAAGAAATTGCTGTGATTGAAGAAAAGAAAGAAGAGAAGAAGAAAGATGAAATCAAGCCAGCTGAAACTAAAGTTAAGAAAGAAGTCAAAGAACCAGTGAAGGAAAAGTCTCCACCTCAAGTAAAGGAAGAAGAGAAGAAAGAATTGAGAGTAAAAGAAAAAGAAATTGCTGTGATTGAAGAAAAGAAAGAAGAGAAGAAGAAAGATGAAATCAAGCCAGCTGAAACTAAAGTTAAGAAAGAAGTCAAAGAACCAGTGAAGGAAAAGACTCCACCTCAAGTAAAAGAAGAGAAGAAAAAAGATGAAATCAAGCCAGCTGAAACTAAAGTTAAGAAAGAAGTCAAAGAACCGATGAAGGAAAAGTCTCCACCTCAAGTAAAGGAAGAAGAGAAGAAAGAATTGAGAGTAAAAGAAAAAGAAATTGCTGTGATTGAAGAAAAGAAAGAAGAGAAGAAAAAAGATGAAATCAAGCCAGCTGAAACTAAAGTTAAGAAAGAAGTCAAAGAACCAGTGAAGGAAAAGTCTCCACCTCAAGTAAAGGAAGAAGAGAAGAAAGAATTGAGAGTAAAAGAAAAAGAAATTGCTGTGATTGAAGAAAAGAAAGAAGAGAAGAAGAAAGATGAAATCAAGCCAGCTGAAACTAAAGTTAAGAAAGAAGTCAAAGAACCAGTGAAGGAAAAGTCTCCACCTCAAGTAAAGGAAGAAGAGAAAAAAGAATTGAGAGTAAAAGAAAAAGAAATTGCTGTGATTGAAGAAAAGAAAGAAGAGAAGAAGAAAGATGAAATCAAGCCAGCTGAAACTAAAGTTAAGAAAGAAGTCAAAGAACCAGTGAAGGAAAAGACTCCACCTCAAGTAAAAGAAGAGAAGAAAAAAGATGAAATCAAGCCAGCTGAAACTAAAGTTAAGAAAGAAGTCAAAGAACCGATGAAGGAAAAGTCTCCACCTCAAGTAAAGGAAGAAGAGAAGAAAGAATTGAGAGTAAAAGAAAAAGAAATTGCTGTGATTGAAGAAAAGAAAGAAGAGAAGAAAAAAGATGAAATCAAGCCAGCTGAAACTAAAGTTAAGAAAGAAGTCAAAGAACCGATGAAGGAAAAGTCTCCACCTCAAGTAAAGGAAGAAGAGAAGAAAGAATTGAGAGTAAAAGAAAAAGAAATTGCTGTGATTGAAGAAAAGAAAGAAGAGAAGAAGAAAGATGAAATCAAGCCAGCTGAAACTAAAGTTAAGAAAGAAGTCAAAGAACCAGTGAAGGAAAAGTCTCCACCTCAAGTAAAAGAAGAGAAGAAAAAAGATGAAATCAAGCCAGCTGAAACTAAAGTTAAGAAAGAAGTCAAAGAACCGATGAAGGAAAAGTCTCCACCTCAAGTAAAGGAAGAAGAGAAGAAAGAATTGAGAGTAAAAGAAAAAGAAATTGCTGTGATTGAAGAAAAGAAAGAAGAGAAGAAGAAAGATGAAATCAAGCCAGCTGAAACTAAAGTTAAGAAAGAAGTCAAAGAACCAGTGAAGGAAAAGTCTCCACCTCAAGTAAAGGAAGAAGAGAAGAAAGAATTGAGAGTAAAAGAAAAAGAAATTGCTGTGATTGAAGAAAAGAAAGAAGAGAAGAAGAAAGATGAAATCAAGCCAGCTGAAACTAAAGTTAAGAAAGAAGTCAAAGAACCAGTGAAGGAAAAGTCTCCACCTCAAGTAAAGGAAGAAGAGAAGAAAGAATTGAGAGTAAAAGAAAAAGAAATTGCTGTGATTGAAGAAAAGAAAGAAGAGAAGAAGAAAGATGAAATCAAGCCAGCTGAAACTAAAGTTAAGAAAGAAGTCAAAGAACCAGTGAAGGAAAAGTCTCCACCTCAAGTAAAGGAAGAAGAGAAGAAAGAATTGAGAGTAAAAGAAAAAGAAATTGCTGTGATTGAAGAAAAGAAAGAAGAGAAGAAGAAAGATGAAATCAAGCCAGCTGAAACTAAAGTAAAGAAAGAAGTCAAAGAACCAGTGAAGGAAAAGTCTCCACCTCAAGTAAAGGAAGAAGAGAAGAAAGAATTGAGAGTAAAAGAAAAAGAAATTTCTGTGATTGAAGAAAAGAAAGAAGAGAAGAAAAAGATGAAATCAAGCCAGCTGAAACTAAAGTTAAGAAAGAAGTCAAAGAACCGATGAAGGAAAAGTCTCCACCTCAAGTAAAGGAAGAAGAGAAGAAAGAATTGAGAGTAAAAGAAAAAGAAATTGCTGTGATTGAAGAAAAGAAAGAAGAGAAGAAGAAAGATGAAATCAAGCCAGCTGAAACTAAAGTAAAGAAAGAAGTCAAAGAACCAGCGAAGGAAAAGTCTCCACCTCAAGTAAAGGAAGAAGAGAAGAAAGAATTGAGAGTAAAAGAAAAAGAAATTGCTGTGATTGAAGAAAAGAAAGAAGAGAAGAAGAAAGATGAAATCAAGCCAGCTGAAACTAAAGTAAAGAAAGAAGTCAAAGAACCAGCGAAGGAAAAGTCTCCACCTCAAGTAAAAGAAGAGGAGAAGAAAAAAGATGAAATCAAGCCACCGGAAGCCAAAGTAAAGAAAGATGTGAAGGAAAAGTCTCCACCTCAAGTAAAGGAAGAAGAGAAGAAAGAATTGAAAGTAAAAGAAAAAGAAATTTCACCACCACAACAGAGTGAAGAAAAGATGGATAAGGACATCTCTCATGCTAGAGTCAGGAAAAGAAAAGAAATCAAGCAATCAGTAAAAGAGAAACCAGTAGTTCAGACAGAGGAGAGAGAGGAAGATGCTAAGACAAAAGCAAAATGTATATCGTCTTCTGAATCAAAAGAAATTTTAAATAAAGATTCAGTGAAAGATCAAAAAGTGTCAAGAAGGAGAAGAAAAAGCTCTGTTAAAGAAAAACAAATAGAACATAAAACAAAAGAGGAAGGAAAGATTTTAGATGACACTACTTTAATTTCAACTGAAGTAATTAAAATAAAACCTACAGACCCTGATGAAATGTATGTTAAAGTCAGTGAAAAAGATACTTCTATTTTATATAAGGAGAAGATTTCTTATAGAAAGCCAATTGATTCAGAATTAACAATACATTCCATTAAGACAAGAAAGGAAAAGTCATTTGAAAAAAGTGATAGCATGAAATCTCTTGACAAAATATCTCCAAGTGCCTCTTTTACATCTTTAAATAGCTTAAGAAGGGAAATGTCATCATCTTTAACTTCTTTGCGTGGTTCTGCAGAATATATTTCCTCAAGAAGTCCAAGTAAAACTAGGCAATCATTTTATCAAGAGATCATTCCATCTGGACTTCCGCCTCGTCCAAAGCCTAGAAGAAAAATAAGAGAGTCAGTGGCTGAAGCAACTCACATGGAATCTTCTCCAATATATTGTAGAAGTCATTCTGATCATTTCTATTCCAACATGAAAGATTTAGATTATTATACAGCACCGAATCAAAAATTATACATGAGAAGTAACCAAGAAATGAGAAGAAAACAGATTTCATCATTATCTCCAGAAAGAATGGTAATCTCTCCAGAATCTTCATACTTACATGGTATTGATAAAAGATTTCCTACACGAAAAAGTTATGACAGTCATCATGTTCCACATTCATCTTCCTTAAAAATGAAGGAATCCTATTTTAGTGGTGGTAAAAGAGAACATGCATTACCTTTTGTCTCTTCAATGCTGCCAGATTCTAAAAGAGTTGAGATGCATGAAAAAACATTTAAAGCTTATAGAACTCCATCTTTGGAAGATGTTCGTTTATATTCATTCAGATCACAATCACCTTCAAAAGTTTCAGCAAGTTCACAGAAAGAGTTGGACTATGTTGACTCAACAGTCCCCAAAACTAGTAATGAATTAACAAGATCAATTTCATTGAAGAATTTGACAAAACCTGAATCAAGACCTACATCTCCTATTATGGTCAAAAAAGCCACTCCTCAGAAAGAAGATTATTTGACTGTATCTGAAAGAAGAGCTGAGATTAGAAGAAGAAGAAAACAACAAACTCAATTGAAATTATGGAGTTCCTTACAGGATATTTCAGTGGCTAGTGGAGACATCACTTTCAACAGATTAAGAAGAGAAGAGCCTTGTTTCATGCGATCAACATCTGTTAGAGATATAACAATGGAAGATGAGAGGTATATATCTGCATTCCGAAAACTACAAGATATAATTACTGAGCCTCCATCACCACCGCCTAGATTATTGAAAGAAATGAGAAAAGAAATAGGAATTAAAACACAATATAGATCTCTTAGAGAATTAAGTACTGAAAGTATTCCAGTACCTCCACCCAGGATAATGAGGCACATCAATTATAAATACATTCCACAGAAATACTCAATAAGAGATACAGATAATACAGAAGGATCATATTATCGTATTAGAACAAGTATTCTTCAAGATTCTATTAGAACATCAAGAGAAACTCTTAGGCAAAGTTCAGAGGCAAAAACAATTTACAAAATTATTTCTAGTAGGGAACAAAGTAGAGAACAAGGTATTTCTGAAGATATTTCAAAAACACATAGAGGATTTCAAATTCACTCATATTCCATTAAAGATATTAATAAAAAAGGTTCTCTATATCTACCAGCTACTCAACAGATTTCAAGCTACAAAAAGGATAGTTCTTCTCCAATTCTACCTTTAACAGAACGTAGCAGAGAAAGAAGTAGAAACTGGAAGAATCAAACAATTAGTCAATATTCTCCAATATTAAAGGGAGAAATGTATACTTCTTTAAGTAAAAGAGACAGAAGTATATCACCAATAGAAAGATTAAGGAAAATTAGCAATATGGATGATGATAGAGAAAAATTTATGGAGACGAGTCGATCATCTCCAGATTTTAGTATTGAAAAAGTTTTAAGAAGTAGATATATTTCTCCGGTAACAAAAAGAACTAGTCGTAGCATATCTCCTTTAACAAGGTTAAAAGAAATTTGTAATAAAGATGATGTAAATAGAAAATCTGAAGAAGTAAAACAGACTTCATCTTATTTTAATGAAAGTGTTACTGTGAGACACAGATACGTATCGCCTGTAACAAGAGGAAAATCTAGGAGAAGTATTTCTCCAATAACAAAGCTAAAAGAAATATGTAATTCTGAAACTATAATAGAAGATGGGGAAATAAGCAGATCTTCACCAGATATAGGTTTGGAAATCAGAGACAGATACACTTCTCCTTACAAGACAAGAGATACTAGAAAAAGTATTTCACCAGTGAGAAGAGTAAGAAAAATTAATTCCGAGCAAAAACTTGATCAAATCCAAAGGTCATCATCTCCAATATTATCAGAAAGAAATAGAAGATTTAAACCTATTTTACCAGATATTGCATTTGCTAGTAGACAGTCTCGAACAAGAACAAGATGTCCTCCTATGCCATCTGATAAGAAAACTGCAAAGGTCAGTATGATAGCAAATTTAAATGACTAAATATCTAAAGTTAAATTTTATTGGGCTATGGTTAGCCAAAAGATAGCCCAATGGCTTTAGACATTTTGTATTCTTTATAGATTTGGACTTGACTTTAGTTATTTGAATAGTAAAATTAAATTTTAACGTATGGGTAAGTTACTATAGCAGTTTATAATAGTATATTTGTTATATCCATAGAATGAACGATCATTTTAAGTGATATTTATAGAGTCCAAAACTTTATTAACTACACAGGTTGTATGTCATGAGAGCATGTTTTCATATATGGTCACAGTCAGCAGGTGGTCAAGAAGGAGACTCAAAAGACAAAGGGGAGAGGGTACACCCCCTGACCAGGAGAGGGTTACCTGACCAGGTCAAGGGGCAAGTCGATCTGGATTGCTTTCTGGTGGTGGTCTACATGCATAATATGAAATTGTTGAATCAATATTACTATTAAACTACATGCTTTCCCTCTGTTATGTATAACAGAGGGAAAGTATGGCAATCAGTCAAAAAATGACCCCTCAAAGATTTTTACATATTTGGACTTAGGATCTTGAAATATAAATAAATGCAAAAGAATTCAGTAGTTTTTTCTTTATGTATGGATGTTTGTGTGTGTGAGAGGGGGCATAATTTTGATCATCCTCTTTGAAGTTTAATAACACCCGTGTTTTTTGTAGAAAATTTCTAAAATTTTGTGGAGAGGTTTGTGTATTAGGAGAATTGATGCTATTAAATTTTGGTGGGTAAAGGTCTTGGTGTGGGGAGATAAAGAGGACTCATGTTGTGTCTGGAGCAGGGTTGGACTTAATGACAATTTTACTGGTTATCAGCATTTAGAATTTTTTATAAAACTCATCCCTACCTCAAAATTAAGCTTTTTGCCATTTTATAATAATTAAAAATATTAAAAAATTTTTAATAATAAAATATCATAACATATGGTCCACACATACAATTTTAAATGTTGCTGGAAAAGTTAAGCAACACATTGCTGATTTTCTTATATCTGTTCTCTCCTGGAAAAAGGTCTAAAATGTTCCATTTTCATTTGTATCGCTTTCTAGCAAATTCTAATTTTGTCTTCCCATTCCCTTTTTCATCTTTGTTTTACTTGGTTTTCTAAATTTTCCAATCTAAAATAATCTTGGTCTGTCTGTTGTCATTTCCACTTAAAAGATTTGATCTGGACTACAATTTTTATCTTTGACACTTATCCATGTATTTTTCTTTCTGCCTTTAAGTGTTAATCCCATCATTGATTGTTCCATTCTTTTCATGTCTGAATCAATTTGTCAGTGCTTTGTCAGATTCTACATTTCTATCAGATTTGTGTGTTAAAATAGGGAAAATGCACTGCTTGAATGCTTTTTAAGATTTAAGGGTATGCCAGTTTTAAAGATAATGAGTTTCTTAAATGAGATCTATGGAAGTTTTATTCTTTGTCCAATCTCCAGTTCCATTTCATCTTCCACATTTATAAGCTATCTAAGGTAGCAATAAGTTATCACTTCTATTAGTATTTGTTCTATCATTACTGGGTGGCTAATGAACACTTGTTTTTCGTTATTTTGGTTTTTCCTTATTAATTTTTGGGCCAATCTCATTGCTTGCAGTGCAAAATTCATCGTCTGTTGTATTTCTGTGGCTGTGTTTAAGAAAAGTATATCGTCATCTGCAAATCTTAGATTTGATAGTTATCAATTGTTTATTTTTATTCTTTTGTGCCAACTTGGTTCCTGAAATACATCATGGAGAGCTGCTATAAAAAGTTTTGGTGACACAGAGTCATCCTGCTGAATTCCTATTTATTTTTATTTCATTTGTTTTGTGGCATAGTGTTAATGTTGCTGAGGCATTTTAATAGATTTTATTTATTATATTTATGTACTCTTTCTCTACAGGAAAAGTCTTAATTAGCAAATTTTAGAGGATCAAATTCTCAATAGTTTATTAATTAAGATGTTCTTTATTTACGATTAATAAATTTTTTGACAAATTCTATGAATACTGTATAGGCTATAGTATATAATTACAAAATCTATACAGTTTTGTTGCCAAAAATTCAGTTATACTTGTTTGTCTTTCTTATTTTTAAGCAACTTAAATGTTACCGATTCCATTTCAAGGAATATCTTTGTCTATATCTTTTTGGAAGCTATGCTGGTAGCTCTTTCTCATTTTCCTCTTCCATAGTGACTTCAACTTGAGATAATGCAAATGTGAAAATGGAGGATAATATAAAAGGTTCTAAATGCAAAATGAAGGACAATATTACAACAGGTGGCATCGATGATGGAAACTCAACTTCGTTAAGCATTTTTTTTTATAAATCCTTTCAGAGAGAAGAAATGGATAAAACTACCATGATATCCAAACTAATTGAAATGGAATTTAATAAAGAAGAATCCAGGCAAGCAGCAGAACATTGTGACACAATATATCAAGCAGTGAAGTTCTTACAACAGCAATGTGACTTATGCGAAAACTATTTTCCAGCTAATCAGGTAATAGAAACTAATAAATTTTTTTAAAAATTACAATAAACATTTGTTTTAAAGTAAAAATTATTATAAGTGAACATATACAATATATTTATAAATAAATTAAAATTATCTGGGCTTTTTTCAAGAAGAAAAACACTAGTATACAAATTAAACACAGCATTTATAACTCTTCTGAGTTTTTCTCAAACAGCAACAGTGGAAAATCTTACAAAACCTTTTAAAATTGGAAAATATACTATAACATATTTATTATTAATATTTTATAAAATTTTATTTAAAATTGCCAAAATTATTAAAATTAAAATTAGTTTTGTAAATAAACAAGATATTTTCTTTAAATTGATTCTTATTACTATCGGGAGATGATATTTTTCATTTTCATTTTATGCAGATACATTTCAGATGTTAATAAATACTGTATAAGATTATACCAGAGGCTTTGTGTGATTCCCAATGCCATTCTCTCACTGTACAGAAGACTTAAATCAATAAAATAGGTCATTGGCTGGTAAATTACCACAACTTAATGAAATTTTAACTACATGTTATATGTTATTTTTAGGTCACGGATGAAAAACCATCATGTGGAATTTTAATCCGTGGTTGTGTACTCTGATATTGCAGGATTGATTATCCAGAGTTTATGTTTAAAAATTACAGTGTGGAAACTCCTTTATGTTATGCATGACAGTTACTGGTGCAATAGCTACTTTAAAAGTTTATGATTAATGGATGCACAGATTGTGATTGTAGCAGAGAGAAAAATGGTTGTAGAGTGAAAAAGGTCAGGAAGCAAAATATGAGAGAGTGCATTTCCAAGTATCATTAGTCTTGATAGAATTGTTTTTAAATGAGTAAATGTTAAGATAACTCTAAACAAAATGGCTACATACATAAAATGAATAAGTAGAGAAATAATTTCATGTGGATAACCTGTGAATTATCTGTGTTTGAAAAATAATTTGAAAGGGGGTGCAAGTTAGGCTTATATGCCAATTTTAAATTCCAATCACAAGTTAAAGTTGATTTACAGTATGATTATTTTAATTATACTGTTTAATTTTTTAGAATTTTATTTTATTATTACTGGACAAATGAAATTAATCATATAATAAAAATGACGAATAGTATTTATTTGTTTTTACACTTAATTTACATAATTAGGACAGTTCATAAACACTTGCAATCAGATTAAGTGGCCAGTGAGTATAGAGGTGAATTTCTCAGTAATTCAGAGAGATTTCTCTATAACCACTTTCCTGTTAGGTATAAGTACCATACCGTATGTACGAGGCATCTTCAAACATACATTACCAAAGAAAATATACAAGCATGCATCACTCTGTGAATGCAAATGTACTAAGTTATCATCTTTGTTAATACATGCTTGGATTGGAATTTATTTAATACAATCAAATTTCTGGTTTCAAACTTAATTCAATATATATTGTATATGGAAAATTTGCAATAAAATACCCCAAAACCTTTAAAATGCAGTTCTTGATTACCTGAAATGAAAATGTATATCTTCTGTATATCTGAAATATACAGAAGCCTGGTGAAAAAGGACAAGCTATAAATTTTCGGAAATCTTATAAAATTGCATCGGCATGGAAAGCGGTGGCTTTACAGATATAAAAGAACAAATAGACTTGCACAATCAAATCTGCAAAGATTTTAATTTTTTAAAAATGTTCTAGAATTTCTGTTTGGCAAAGAATTTTCCTTTAAATATTAAATTCACAGAAGCAATCACAAAACTTTGTGTCTTCTTTTAACGTCCTTTTCGCACTCGGGAAATAACTGTCTTTACGGCGGAGTCGACCTTCTTTTGTAGGCTACTCTTCCGCCTCAATATGTAAAACACGGTTTAACCGTGTTTTACATATTGAGGCGGAAGAGTAGCCTACAAAAGAAGGTCGACTCCGCCGTAAAGACAGTTATTTCCCGAGTGCGAAAAGGACGTTAAAAGAAGACACAAAGTTTTGTGATTGCTTCTGTGAATTTAATATTTAAAGTATGAATTTTGTCCTGGCATGTTTTAATTATAATTATATTTTTTGTAAAAAAAAAAGAATTTTCCGTTTGGCAAATTTTCGTTCAATACTGATGAAGGTCAGTTAATCCGACCTAAAATGTTTCGTAATCAAGAAAATTAAACTGCATTTTAAAGGTTTTTGGGTATTTTATTGTATTACTGTAAGTGCAGTTAGAGATATAATGAAATATTTGTTTTGGTTTTAGAACAAATCTGTTTTTGAACAACTTTTAGGAACGAGTTAAGTTCGAAACCAGAGGTTTGATTGTATTAAATAAATTCCAATATATATATATGAGGTGTGTTCAAAAAGTATCAAACTTTTGGTCAGCAAAAATACATTTATTGATTTTGAGGTACAAAACCCTAATCCCCTTCAAAGTAGTCTCCTTGGTAATGTATATACTTCTCCCAGCACTCCTGCCATTGCTGGAAACACTTCTGGAACGCCTCTTTTGGAATGGCCATCAGCCAGTCCGTCGCATTCCACGTGATATCTTCTCTTGACTCAAATCGGGTTCCTTTTAGCAGCATTTTCAGCTTGGGAAATAGCCAAAAGTCACACAGAGCCATGTAGGGAGAGTACGGAGTGTGACGAACCACAGGAATGTTGTGTGTGGCGACAAAAGTCTGAATCAGATGCACAGAATGGGTGGGTGCGTTATTATGATGGAGCTGCTAAGTTTTGGTTGACCACAGATCTGGTCATTTGCGTCACACAGCATCACAAAGACGACAAAGGACCTCCTGGTAGTACTCCTTTGTGATGGTTTGGCCTTGTGGTGTGTACTCATGATGCACCACTCCACGGGAGTCAAAAAAACTGTCAACATGACCTTGACATTGCTGCAGACCTGCCATGCTTTTTTGGCCTCGGGGATGACGAATGTTTCCACTGTGACAACTGCATCTTGGTTTCTGGGTCATACCCATAAACCCATGACTCATTGCCTGTGATTATGGTGTTCAGGAAATTGAGATTACTGCTTGCATTGTCCAGCATATCCTGTGCAATTTCCAGACACCTTTGCTTCTGCTCCACTATTAGCAGTTTTGGTACGAATTTCACAGACACTCTCTTCATACCCAAATCCTCGGTCAAAATTGAATGTACCAATCCAATGCTTACTCCTGTCTTGTTTGCAAGTTCTCTGACTGTGATACGACGATCCACCATGACCAAAGTCCGCACTTGCTCAATGACAGTCTCATTTTGGCTTGTTGAGGGTCTGCCTGAATGTGGTTCACTGTCCACTGATGTGCAGCCATCTTTGAAGCAGTTGTACCATTCCTTTATCCATGTGTTGCTCATGGCATCATCCCTGAAAGCCTGTTGAATCTTGCAAATGGTTTCCGCTCAAGTATCGCCAAGCTTCTGGCAAAATTTGATGCAATATTGCTGCTCATGTTGTTCAGTCATTTTCCAACTTACTGGAATCTGACGAGCACTGACTACACGTCCTCACTCATAGGCCGACTGCCAGCAACTGATGCTTCCTGCGGGCAGGAAAAAATTCAGGACTGTGCATGATTGTCCCCTCCACATCTCCACCGAAGGAAGCCTCCTACACATCATTAGTTTACACGGGAAAAATAAAGGTCTGATACTTTTTGAACACCCCTTGTATAACAATATATATATATATAGTTTTATATATATTGTTATACAAGGGTTGTGTGTTGTTGTGTATGTGTATATACACACACACACACACACACACGCACATTAAAAGTAAAATGTTCTGTCACCACCAACTGAAAACCAAAACTAACCCTTCACAAAGAAGTGCTTTAAATAGACTCAAGTCTGACTGCTGGATGAAATATAACCAATTCAATCAAGACCAACAACAAGTACTTTAACCACACTTTTTGAAATATTGTGTTTTGATTGATTTGATTTTAATTTAATTTAATTTTTATTTTTAGTTTCAGTTTTGATGTAAATGTCTGTTTTAATTATTATTTTTAATTTTAATTATTAGTTCCCTGTGGTGGTAAAAAATCATAGAAAAAATTTTCCACAAAAAACACTGGAAATACATTATTAATTTAAATGTGATTCATCATCATCAATATGCCTACAAACGTAATTCCTTTATAATAGATGCACTGTTACATTTCAAACAGGAAGTCATGGCAATTTAGACAAATCTTCTTCAGTCATAGCAGTATTTTTAGATTTATCCGAAGCTTTTGACAGTGTGGACCTCTGGATCCTGGAAAAAAAAACTGTTTAACATTGGTCTAAGACAGTGATGGGCAAAGTACGGCCCGCGGGCCAACTCCGGCCCGCGAAAGTATTTAATCCGGCCCGCCGAGGGTCCATCGACATGGATAGTATATGGCCCGCTATAATTACGTTTTGACGGTCGAGAAGTATAAAATAGCTTCTACTTAGTAGAATAATAGATGCATAACCTATAGGTGAAGCTAAACTAGCCGCGTAGTTCAAGTGTTGCGTAATACGGGGCGCAAAGCGTGGTGAAATGAGAAGCGCGGGCGGCGGGGGCGAGTGAACTCGGTCGCCACTCGCCAGCTGTCACTGACCGAGCCGCACGTTTTACGTTAATTTTGTCTCTTGTTCTTGCTTGTTCGCGTAACGCTTTACATTCATAATCGTTTTTAAAAAAATCTGCGCTTTTGGGATAATGGCGTATAAAAAACGAAAAGTCCGAGTGTCGTCTGTTTAAAGAAGAGTGGGCTTGGAAATACTTTTTTACGGAATACAACGGTAAGCCAGTGTGTCTTATTTGTAATGAAGCAGTGGCGGTATTTAAAGATTTTAACCTTGCTCGTCATTTCAACACCAAACATTCAAAAACCAAATATGCTTTGATGAATGACGCAGAAAAAAAGGTAAATGCGGAAAACCTAAAAAAAAAATATCTGCTCAACGGAATGTGTTTATAAAGCAAAACACTGCTCAAAAGACTTCTACACTGGCTGGATATGTTGTGGCTTATAAAATAGCTAAAAATAACAAACCATACTCGGAAGGATAATTTGTAAAAGATTGTATGGTGAGTATGAATAAAATTTTATGTCCAGAAAAAATTAGAGTTTGAGTCTGTCAGCTTATCACGAAAAACAGTAACAACGCGAATTGATGCCATTGCATCAAACTTGTCAACTCAATTTAGGCAGCGTATAGAAAACTTTAAATATTTTTCCGTGATGATGGATGAAAGTACGGATAGAAGTGACACTGCTCAATTATTAATCATTAGAGGCGTTGACGACGAATTTAATATCACTGAAGCTTGTTTGCAATCGATAAAAGGAAAAACGACGGGGCAAATAATTTATAACGAATTTTCCGAAGGTCTTCAAAATTTAAATGCGCCTATTTCAAAATTATGCAATATAACTACAGATGGAGCCCCAAATATGGTTGGAAAAAACGCGGAATTTTCAGGTATTTTTCGGAACCAGAATCCTAATCACGATGTTGTATTTTTACATTGTATAATTCACCAGGACGTCCTTTGTAAAGCTGCAATAGATATTACCCATGTACTTAATGTGGTTTTAAAACTAATTAATACGATTCGATCTCGGGGCTTGGTACACCGACAATTCGAAGAATTTCTGATTGAAGTCGACGCAGATTATTCTGACCTTCTTTACCACACGAAAGTAATATGGTTAAGTTGTGGATATGCATTTGAACGGGTTTGGAATTTAAAAGAGGAAATACAAGATTTCTTAAAGAATAAAACAGACAAATGGTCTGATTTCCAAATCTTCGAAGACAAAGATTGGCATACCGATTTTGCATTTTTTACTGATTTGCTCGAACACTATAACAAATTAAATAAAAAATTGCAAGGAAAGAACCAATTTATAGATGAGACTTGGGGTTGTCTGAAATCATTTAAAACTCAGCTTTTTCTGTTTTATAACTGCATGGCGAAGAACGATTTAACTCACTCTCTGCATTTAAAATCCATGTCACCAGTGAGTGAGAACAAACTAAAAGAATTTAGTCAGGCGTTGAAAAAACTTCACACAGAATTTGAAACTAGGTTTCAAGATTTTAAGAACATTCAATCATCGCTAGATGTTTTCTCGATGCCGTTTAATGTAGATCCGGAAAATGTATCTGCAGAATTGCAGTTGGAAATTATTGAAATGCAGTGCAGTACCCATTTAAAGCAATTGTTCTTGAATCCCACAAAACTAGATTTTTATAGAGCACTGCGGAAATCTGAATTCCGAAAGATGATTGCTCACGCCCAGAAAATTATGGCGATGTTTGCGTCGTCTTATGTGTGCGAACAGACTTTTTCGACCATGAAATTGCGGAAAAACTCAATCAGAAACCGATTGACTGATGAACACCTTTTCGCACTGCTGAAAGTTGCTTCGTCACAGCTGGAACCTGCTTTCGAAAATATTATGGAAAATCAAAAACAATTCCATATGTCTCACACGCCTACCATGGCAGGGCCTTCGAATAAAAGTTAAATTAATTATTATTTAAGGTAAAAGGTAATTTGTAACATTTGTGTGTGTGAAGCTTCGGAAATGGGTCTAGAATTTGTGCAAAAAGGGGAAAAGAAATTTTTTTTCTCGTTGTTTTGGAATAGAAGCCAATAATTATTATTATTATTATTATAAATTTATGTTGAAAAAAACCATCAACAAGAAAAAACGGGAAAACGAAAAATGAATGTTTTATGTCCATAAAAGGGTATGTCTGTAGAGATTTCCAAGAAAGTCGGACTTCTCAGGTTAAAACAATAGATGAATTTGAGTACTTAGATCGAACATCTTCGATAGGAATCGAATTGTCAGTCGATGTTGACTCATCCGACGACCAGGGTTCCGATCTCGTTACAATGCATAACGAGGGGGGGACCAATTAGAGAGCGGAGGCAAGTCGACATCGACCTATCGAAACGTTCGATCTGGGACTCAAAGGAAAGTATAAAACCCTGAGAAAAAGAGGAGGTGACGTTCTCGGTCATTAGTTCTCTCAGTACTTGGCTCGTCCTATCTTGGACGTGTGTGCTTCCGTAAAATTAGAAGGGAACTTTTCGGACATCGAGGAAACAACCTCTCTGTCGTGTCGCCTAGAGCCATCCAGGTTCCTCGGAGAAAAATCACCTGAAGTCGTGCCCAACGCCTCGGGGTCTACGATCATTACACTGTCCATGCCGAACTGTAGGAAAAGAAATCCCGAACATTCGAACTTTATCTGGACTTAATTCTCGTGCTTTGTGCTGTGTTATCCCTTTGTTCAAGGAAATATTGTAAGAAATTTTTATTTTATTAAACGGTTTTGAGATGGAAAACCTGTCTCCGTGAAATCCTTCCACTCCCACACGGCAGTGTTGACCGCTCGATTGTCGTGACATCTTTTCACCCAATCGGCAAACCTCACATGTGTAATGCTGTAATGTTTTTATAATATTATGATTAAAAGCTTTAACACAAAATGCATTTTTTCTATAATTCTGGCCCTCCTCTAGAATTTCTTAAACTTTGTGGCCCCCCATTAAAAAAGTTTGCCCACCACTGGTCTAAGAGGAGTGCCTTTAAAATGGACAATGTCATATTTAATAAACCAAAAATATCATGTAAAAGTAAATAACGTATGCTTAAATGGTTTTTTACCTAAAATCAGAATTCCCCAGGGATCAATACTTGCGCTTTTACTTTTCAATATTTACTTGAATGATCTGTTTGAAGTGATACCAAAAATTCATATCATTGCATATTGTTCTAATACACTCCAATGATAACCTCCAAGCAGCACAACATGAATTAAACAATGTCCTTTCCAGGTTAACTGATTATATGAGTTCAAATATGTTAAAATTAAACACAAATAAAATGAATTACCTTTGTTTTGTAAATAAAAATAAAAACGTTGATATAGTACAATTTCAAATAGATATAAATGAAAAGAAGATAAACTCAGATATAATAGACACACAGACAATTTAATTAAGACTGTTGCTAAGTTCACTGGAATTATAAGGAAAATACAAGACTTTTTAAATATTAATATGATAAAACAACTATATCACACTTAAATTGAATCAAAAATCCAATCCAGTATTGTCATCTGGGAAACCATGACAGATTATATTGTAAACCACTGAGGATTGTTTCTATATTGTAAACCACCTACAAAAACAAAAATTGTCTTATGAGAGCTATATTTAAACTGAATCATTATGAACTAATCTCCACATATTACCATCAAGAAAAAATAGATAAAATAAAGACAGTATATGTAAAACAAACCATACTTTTTTCTTTTAAATTTATAAAGCTGAAAACAAACAAACACTGTCATCTAATAGACATAATGGAAAATTACTGCAGGAAGAGAAATTACAGCCATTGATTAAACTATAACTACTTAAAACCTTCTACAAAACTTTCAATAGGACAATCTGCTCCAGTTTTCCAGATGATAAAATATTGAAACTCATTAAATAAAGATATTCAAGAAATAACTAATCAGAAGAAGTTCAAAACAACAATAAAGAAACACCCCCTCAGCCAGATTCTTACTAAAGTGATGTTTTCTAACCAGTAAACAAACCACTGTCCCTGAAGACTACATATTTCTTCCCTGTGTATCTTATAATGTTAAAACGTACAAGGTCATACACTAAAAACATTGGAAAATATATTGTTTCAAAGAAGTATTATTGCCTCTCCCCTAAGCTTTCCATTTATAGTCTCGGCTTTCGTCTATGTAACTCCGTTCTCAAGATTAAGGAAAGACTGACAGATGACAGTGGGAATTTACAGGTCTGCAATTTGAAAAAACTGTAGACCAACAAATAAATGCAAACATTAGAAATAGTTAACAGTAAATGACAGTGGCAAAAACTACTCAGACATCCCATTAAAATGTTTGTGACAAAATTAAAGTGCCTGTATTGACAGAAAATACAAATGTACTTCAATTGACCTTTCATTGTTTGCAATTTGGTATGTAATACAAATAGATTAAACTAAATTAAACACACATTCATAAACCAAATAAAACACTTCATGTACTCTTATGCTAAGATCTTGAATTTATAAAACTGTTTATAAAATTTCTACTTATATTTTTCATTTATTTAATTTAAAATATATGCCCTCCACCTTCAAATTAGCATTATCTTGTCCCAGTACATTATACTTTTCTGTTAGCAATGGAGTCATGCCAGTCATCTATATAACTTCTATCAGGGGATACAAGTCCAGATGTATCAAGTTTTCAAATTCACCCATCTTCTGGGAAATATGATGACATAATGATCTTCTATGTGTTTAGGTGAAAATTTTTGCACATGAATTAGTGAAGTATTTTTAGGAAATTTTAGGAACCTTTACATAAAGTAATTCCAGAAATATTAATCCATTAAATATTTTATAATACAATTTACCTATCAAAGATTTGAAGCCTACTACCTTCTAACAAAAGTATCTTAGTATCTTTACTATTGTTCTTGATATATCTCAAAGCTATTTAAATAAGGTAAATTCATTAAGCTATTTAATAGCATAATGATTTTGTGTAATTCAAGATTTACACCATCTATATGAGTTAATATCAATATATGGAACATCCACATAGAGATACTAATTTTCAGTGAATGATTGACTATTGTATTAAAAAGGCCCCCAAGCACATGTTTTGATATAGATTGACAGTGATGCCATAAAGCATCATGGCAAATTGCTAAGGATTTTAGTATTTTATCCATATTTGTTAAGTTTGTTAATTAACAACTTTTGACCAAGTACAATCCCAGGTCCTCTATGTCAGGGGTGGCCAACTTTTGTGTACATAAGATCTACTTTTTATCTTAAAAATGTGTTGTGATTGACTTGTTGTCATAGACATAGTCTAAGTGGGGAGGGGGAGATGTGAAATACATACATCCACCAAAGCCGAATTATCGGGCTAGAGTCGACTCTAGCCCGATAATTCAGCTTTGGTGGATGTATAGCTTTGTAACGGGTTAGTTGTTATTTATTGATGTGAAATACATACTATGTTTATATACTGTATTTCACTGCAAGGTGCACTGCTTATGAGTCGAGTCATAACTGCATGCATACTGTTACATTCAGTTACAAATATAATACATTAAGTTAAGATATCGAGAGCGATCAACCAAAATTGGCTTGGCGTTCGATTTGTTGGCCACCCCTGCCCTATGTGATCCACATATTGTACAGTGAAGCCTTCAATTTGGAATGGACATAAGACAAATCTTAACAGTAAGAAACAGATTGCTTTTGTCTTTGGAACATTTGGTATTAAATTAAACAATTTAATTCTTCCTGTAAGATCACAGGATCATCATTAATGATTTTGATGTCATCAGCTTATAATAGGGTTTGGTAAGCTGACATTCAAGAAAATCTTATTGTTATAACAATTATAAAATAGGTTACTTAACACTGAACTCTCTCGAATACTAGTGTAGGGGGTAAAGGAAAAAAAATTGCAGATTATTGACATCTAAAATATAATTTTGTAATAGAAAATAATTGCATCCATGCCATAAAAGTAGATTCTAAGTCAATTCATTACTTAAGATTGACAATAAAGTCAACAAAACCACAGAATTGTATGCTTGTTTAATATCTAAATACCCTACATCAGCGCTGTCCAACTTATCATAGCCCGCGGGCCATATTTTCTTCACCAAACATTTCGGGGGCCAAGAAGGTCGATAAATGAAAAGTCAGTTTATGTTAATTAAAGAAATATTTTATTTATACTAAAAAGAAAACTTTAAAATATTCGTAATATATTAATGAGAACATTGTGGCCGTAATTTTCACATAGTAAAATAATTTTAATATTAATAATAATAATTTAGTAACAAATTTATTCATAGTAAAATGTACTCGCGGGCCGTAAAAATAATTTGGTGGGCTGTATACGGCCCGCGGGCCGCCAGTTGGACAGCCCTGCCCTACATACATAGACCTTTTGGCCTAAAAATCTTCTATAACATTGTTGAGTGTGAAGCAGATTTATTATTGCTGATTTGCAAGTAATACTGTAATTTTGTGTGATTCACTAATACAAGAGATTATATTAGGAAATATACAAGTATTGATAAATTTCTCAAAGATTAGAAGGGCAGCAGAATTCAATATTGGACAATAGGAATGTATTTCTTCCTGATAAATAATATAATTTCTATTTTGAATTTTTACATTTTTTCCAAAACTTCTAATTTGTCTCATATACAAACCTTTAATAAACTGAAATATTTAAAAAGAAAAGATGAATACAATAGAAATCCTACATTTACTATCCAACATCAGAAATACATTGAAATGATGGTGTTAGGTCAAGATTTACTTGGCTATCTGAAAATAGTGTTAAAGTGTTTTCTGGTAGATTAAAAATGTAAAATTTTTAGATATTTATAATCTTAAATTCATCAAAAGAAAATACTTAATTTTTCAATATTTTATTTAGGATGTTTTTTGAATTTCATTGGCCTTTTTATTTTTATATTTAATGGAATAAAAATAATATAATTTTAATAGTTATATAGAAATATAAATATATTTCATCATTTATTATTTTTTAGATGATAAATATGCTGCACTGTTCTCATAAGTCATGTAAAGAATGTTTAAGAGCCTACTTTATGGTAGAAATTCAAGATAGGAATGTAGAAAATTGGGTGTGTCCTCTATGTGATAAACCAGACTTGAATGATGAGAATGCCTCTCGTGATTATTTCAATCATCTTGACATAATGGTATCTATCTTTTTACATAAACACAAAAAATAAATGTATAAGTATTTCCACATAATTTTTTTTTCAGCTTAAAGCTTTAATGGATACAAGAACATATGAATTGTTTCAACAAAAGTTAAGAGATAATACATTAATGAAAAATCCAGATTTTCATTGGTGTACACAGGTATTATTTGGTTAATTAAAGAATTTAATTTTCTGTAAATATTTCTATTTCTTCTAAATAAAGAAACAATTATTTGTCTCATTCAGTGTTCGTCTGGATTATTGGCCCGTCCCGGAATTATAAAACTCGAATGTCCTGATTGCGGAGCCATCACCTGTACTCGTTGCCACTGGCTGGTAAGTTTTTATATTTGGATTTTATATTTGGTAAATTATTTAATACTCAACTTGATTTTGATATAGTGGGACAATGAGCATGATGCCAGGACCTGCACAGAATTTCAGGCATTAAAATCTACTCAAACTCCTGATGAAGATGAAGGATTGGAATTTATTTTAGAAAAACAAGGAACCAGTAAGAAAAATTATTATAGGAATGATTTTTAGATATTTTTTAAGTAACCATTAAATCTCTTTTATCAACAGAATGTCCAGAATGTCGCATTCATTATAAAATGGCAAAAGGTGGATGCTTGCAATTTTATTGTAGCAACTGTCATAATTTCTTTTGTAGTGGATGTAGGAAACTGTATAAAAAAGGAAAGGTAAGTATTTTTCTTGCTATTTCAATATACTCCAATTTAATTTAATACAATTGCAGCAATAAAATGTATGTAAAACTGGATGAAATAAATAATTTTAAGCTAAACCATTAAAATCCAGCAAAGATTTTTAATAAACAAACATTTTCAGTTGCATTAGTGGGCATCATCAGATTTAAATATAAATTATAGAACATTGAACATTTAATAACTGCCAAATATCTGCTGGCAGAAAGGGTCCAATGGTCTGCAAGATACAAAAAAATGTATTACCATTATGATACAACTAGGACTAATGGCACAAAAGGTGCACAGTTTATTAATATCTAAATTAATTTATTTATGAAAAAATAATAAACAGTATTTTTTATATTTTATTTGTAAAATTAATGATTTAACATGGTTAATTTGCTTCATATAAAAGTTACAATGATGGAGATCAGGAGTAACAACCCCCTGTAAGGTTGTAATAGGAATAACAACACCCTGTAAGGTTGGAGAGTTCGGAAATTTTTCTAAAAACAGTTTTAGAAGAAAAGAATTTATACAGTGCGAAAATATTTACTCACCTGTATTGTGACTCTAGAGAATAAAACTGTGAGAACCTTGTATATAGAGTTTGGTATAAGAAAGATAATATATTGGAAAGAGAATACTTTAAGTAGAATATTTTAGTACTTTTTAATTGATTGATGGCATATTAGTTTTGAAATATCTCCATTATTATTAATAAATCTTGTGGCAAAGTCTCCAAACATCAATAAAAAAAACCTTGTGTTGCCAATCTTTCTTTAAACTTTGCACTCTCTATTCCAACTAACAATCAGTTAGTTGGAATAGAGTGACTATGTAACATTGGAATGAGATTCAAATTTTGATCTTTAGAAATAATGATATTTCTTAAGATTCTCATTATTATTTACAAAGTTGAGTTACAAGATGTATTTGGGAATGAGATATGCTCATAAATTGAGATTACGCTATCATTATCATAGTTTTTGTAATTTCTGAAACTTTGTACTTTATTGTGTGTTTATATGTTTTCATATTGACTATCTAATACTTCTATAAAATGTGCAAAATGGGTTTTTCAATTATTTACAATGAATTAAATATTTTGAAATGTAAATTGTAAATCTTATTTTTTTACAGTGTAACTAATTTTAATTTTCCAGGAATGTGGAATATCAATGCACTGCTATAAACTTGGCTGGCATGCGCATCATCCAAGAAATTGTCTTTTCTTTTTCAGAGATAAGGAACCGGATGATTTGCAGAAATTTTTAAAGGTAAATTTAAAATGGCATTTTAAATATTTAAATCGTAATTGATATAATTATAATATTCTGAATTAATTTTATAGGATAATGGTTTTATATTTGAAAATAAGCCTCCAAAGGATTATACAATGAAAAAGTGGTGTCCTGTAAAAGTACAGAAATATAGCCCTAGAGGATGGCTTAAAGATATATGTGGTAAACAGGTACAAGAAGAATATGCAGGACTTTGCAGGTGTGTTAGATTTTAATTTGACTTTTAAGATATTAAAGTGAATGTATAATCTAACAAACCTTTAACGAATTGCAGAATACATTATGTAGAGTATCTGGTTGGAATTGTCAATAGACATTTGCTCGATCCGCTTGCCATGATGACTGTCGAAGACATGAAATTAATGTTGCGCAAGGCACGAAAACCGATACCCGAAAAAAGAAAGGACGAATACGAACACAGATATCGTACCAAACTTCTAAAGGTTGGTAGATTAGAAAAGACATTTGATCAATCTCTCTTAGAAAATTTAACTTATCCTCACAATACCCACTTTGTAACATTACATTTTATATAGTATACATATTGTATAAAACTCACATGGATAAAACACTTTAATTTGGTTAACATTTTGGACATTTCATATCACATTTATCAATGATAAGTTTTAGTAATAAGCATCATTTTTATTATCCAATGTGTCTTCAGATTAAAATTCAAAATTTAAACTATAGTATTACATAAACAATCATATTTTGTTATTAATTGTGTTTACTAATGCAAATTTACTTTCAGCAGAAAATCTCATTAAAAAATATATTTTCATATTACACATTAAATTTCTAGAAAACACAATGCAACACTGGAAAATGACATTACAACTCTGTAAGGCAAAGCATTTTTTGAGAAAATTCAATTCTGGTTCTGTCTGGCTTAATAATTCAATAGGTTAAACATAACACAAAATACAGATACAACATTAAACACAACAAATATCATAACACATATTACCCCTCTTCATGTACACAAATGACATACTCTACACCTATATTCATACACAGCTAAATTGCCTATTAAAACTTTCACACAACTACTTCACTGACATTCAAATGGAGTTTCACCTATACAAATGCAAAATACTTCCTTCACATTGAAAAAAGAATCCTAAAAAGAGATGATTTTGCATTTGGTCTTGAATCCGTGGTTGAGGGTGAAGTCTACAAATATTCAGAATTTAACAAGCCAAACTCACATAATGTGCACAAATAAAGCAAAGACTAACAAAGAGATATGATGACAGATTAAATTCAATATGGTGGATGCCTCTTATTGTGATCACATCAGTTCCAAGCCAGAGTGAGCATAAAAATAAAATGAAACAACATATCTTGTTTGGTATCAAGTAGTAAAAATTTTATTTATTTTTGATTGTCTACAGTCTTTATATAATAAATCATTGATAAAATGTACAAATATTGCATCATAAAATCATCTGATCAACAGAGTACTCCACATTGTTGGGCCTCCGGCACTTGCCACATTTTGAGTTAGTTGTTGGAGGATTAATTATGTCAACCTTTTTGTTTTTTCTTCAGCCACATCAATATTGTACTCTGTAGCAACTTCTTCCATTACAGCAGAACAGATTTCTTCTTCTGTAAGCAGTTCTTCAGTGCAGATGTCTTTGTCAATTTTCATCTATGCATTGAAATCAGACACTGATATTGCTGGACTTATATCATTACCGTTTTTTTCCACTTTCTCTTCAGCTGTATCTCTGTTTGCAACTTTAGTAAATCCCATACTTAAAATAGTTGACAATCATGGTTTATGTAATTTTGTTCCAGCTTTAAGAAGGTGAAGAGCTTCTAGATGAGATCTTTTTTTCAGTTCTCATGCATTCATTTTCATGATTTCAATGTCTTGGAGAAGTCAGCTGTGTATTTTATGGTGAAACTAAGCTTTTATAGTTTGGGTTACGCCCTGATCACAAGGTAGGTTGAATGATGTATTGGGTGGCAAATATATTAGGTTTTTGGTCATGTCCAGCAACCAGTCTTTAAAAAAAATCTAGCTATGAATTGCATAACTTTTCCAGCTGTTATGACATTTTATTTTTAAAATAACATTTATATTATTAATTATTACATAATGGCAAAAAGCTTAATTTTCATAGTAGTGATTTTATTAAAAAAAACTGTAAATGCTAATAACAAGTAAAATCTTCATTAGGTCCAACCTCTCTCAAGGGGGGTGGGGATACAGAGGAGAATCATCAAGCCCCCTCAACCTTTTTTTTTAACTTTTTGGATTCAGGGGGTCTCAAAACATGGAGATTTGCAAAAAAAACTCTGAGCTATAGTTCCAAGTTTTTTGACATCTTGTCCATTTGAGTAAACATTTGCTCCTTTGGGAGACAGGGAAGCTGAAGCAACTAACATGACACAGGTGTGCAGACTGCCTACAGATGTCTGAAATAGTTTAGCTGGTATTGCTAATTAAATGGCATCCTTGTAATAAAAACACAGCTTAGTGCAAAACATGCATTTAAAGCAATGAACACATGTTGTCTCAGACTGACATATTCATTTGGAGTTATACATTGGACACACATGCACACACAACAAGAACACTCCAGAGTAACATATGAACAACATTAATAAAACACAATAAATACCATCCTAAGTCATCAGCCTTTCTATGGACTCTTCTACATAAAAGATGGAAGACAAAGGATTCATGGATATAATAACTCACAGTGTCTGTTATTTATTTGTTGTGAAAATTTCTACAAAAGAAGAAATAATACAATTTCACAAAGCTTCAACTCTGGTAGACATCAACAACATATTAATGTGTTACTAATTTAAGAAGTTTAACATATTAAATCTGCACAAAACTAACTTGAATGTAGCACAGTTTAGAAAAGCCATAAACAACAGTCTTAATTTCAGAAGGAACTCTATGATAGACATCCTAACAATCTTAGCCAGAATCACAGTGGCAAAACTACATCAAAATGCTGGCTGGCTCAGAGATGCCTCTTTGGAGAGATGGAGGAGTTCATAAATGCCAGACAAGACCAGATCATAAATACAAGATACTACAGAAATTATAGTTTAAAGACACAATCATACCACATCTTAAATAAAAAAACTACAAGCAAACAAATCTCCTTTCAAAAAATTGTATAAGACACTTTACAGAATCACAAGTTTATAAAACACACACAAATGATTTTGGACCACTTATAGATGGTACTTGTAGAAAATGCCACATCATACACAAAACAACATATTATATTAGGTTGTAAGCTTTCGTCATATTTGGACTACTGGTGTCACATAACCAAATAACAAACATAATACACAAAAAACTCGCATATAAACACAAATTACTACAGACCAAGCTCCTTGCTACAAATACATACCTCAAGTCTTAAGAAACACATACAAAGTATACTATGGCCAAGCCATAGTCACAGACAAAAATTCATTACAATACATCAGACATCACACTGATTGACAAACAAAACAAAATTACATATTATGCCTTTGTCCGCTTTTGACTTTCTTGTGAACTAGGACTTGTTATACCAAGGTAAGAGAATCACCTTGCATAATTTCAAATTAAAACACCTTTAATGTAACGTAATCCTGTATGCCACTACATTTTAGCACTAAATTTACAGTTAGAGTTAAAACACATAAGACTCCTAAACAATATTGGCCATTAATAGATATTAAATATTATGTATTGTATGGTTTGAAAAATTTGTAAAAAACAAATTAAATGAACTTGAAATATCTAGTTATAGTATAAAGAATACTGACAATTTAATAACAAATTTAAAAGGGTTTGATATACAGATCAGATATCCAATGAACACATTCTACGACTTGAGTATGTACCCTAGCATACAAATAACGGATATTCAAGATGCCTTACAAACAATGAAATGCCCAGAATGGTTCATAGAGCTGAGCATATTTATAATTAAAAATAATTATTTTCACTTTGACAATGTATATTATACAAAAAAGAAGGAATCCCTATGAACACATGTGAGTCCAAGATTGGCAGACTTGGTTATGAAACTTGTCAATATCAAAATGGCTAGTATAAGGTGGAATTGTTTCTTTCAATACATATGTAGATGACTGTGTGTTGATTTTTGATGAGAAAAATTACACCAGATCAAATATTAGTCCAAATAGAATAAAATCATAACTTTTGAATTAGAAATGGAAAAAAAATCACTCTCTTGCATATTTAGATTTATTACTAATAAGAGAAGACAAAATACTTGAATATCAAAATATATAAAGCCAATTATTGTACCAAAAGTGATAAACTATTATTCGTCTGTTCCAATTTCAGTGAAAAGAAATGTTTTTAAAATGTACATCAAAAATCTTAAATATAGAACAACCAAAACAGATAAAGAAGATGAAGAGATCAAATCAGTAATATATATGTTCATGTTAAATCAATATCCATACTTATTAAGTAAATAGTTAAATGAAAACACAAGAAATAAGTCAGAAATTGAGTGGAATAAAAAATAAATTACCTTATGTTCCTAAAATATTCAAAATGATAAAGACAATTGTTAAAAATGAAAGCATTACATTAATTCCAGAACAAACAGACTTAACAAATTACTAAGATTGAATAAAGAAGAAATATCCACTGGTACATTTGATAAAACAAATTGTACACTCTTTCTAATGTAGTTGTTCAGAAAAATACAGATACATTGGAGAAACAAAAAGAAAGTAAAAAAAAAAAAGGATAACCAAACACATAACAGCAGTAAAGTATAATTATCCTAATTCGGCAGTAGCAACTCATTGCAGTACACATGGATGTGAAATAAATCAAAATACAGTAAAAATAGAAAAAAGCAGAGGAAAATAAATACCTACAAAAGACAGTTGTTTGAACATTTGGAAATAATTTCATCTAAAAATTTGGGCAGAATGATAGATAACTCCTGGAACAGTCTGTTAAATACAGAGCACATTTAAAAACCTTAAAGAAGAGTTAATGCCATATGATGAAGTGGTGTTAGCAGGATAATTTCCCAGTTGAGTTGTGTGTTGGTAATTGGTGTAATGAATAAGTGCTGTTTAAATGAATGAAATTGCATTGTTAGAAACAGGAAAACATTCAAGAAATTTTACTGGTAGGATGATTTATAATTAGTACAGAAATAATATTTGTAATTTAGAATTAAATAATTGGTTTTGGTACAGAAAGAATTTAAAAATAGTAGTTTAAAAGTCTGTTCTGAAAATGTTAAAAGGAATATATGAGTGTGTTAAAATATAAACTTGTAAATATATTATAAAATATTAATTTAGGAGAAAAACAAAGCAATCTTGTGACTTCTTAAATTGCACTTAGATGTGGTCCAGTCATAAAAAGATTTATGGCAGCATGAGGCATCTATAATAAAACAAGTAAACGTGGGAGGATGACCACCCACATTCCAGTCAGCACGGATGTATAGGAAAGCTTTGCATGAGACCACCTTTCTGATTGGTCAGAAGTTGGCTCCCAAAAATCATTTAAATTGGGAAGAAGATCGGAGACAGAGGTGTGGAGGATAAGGTTTGTACTGATAGCACTTAGATCTCAGATACTCAGCAAGGCTTGGAAGAGAGAACACTCCTCCAGAAGGACAATCAGGTACAGAAGTACCCATCTGTCCCTGATTGTCCAAAAAAATATTTGTATAACTTAATATATAATTTTTTTTAAATTGTAATTAGAAAATGTAATGTCTGCTGAGGAGGGGATCTGGTCCAAAATGTTAAAATGTAGTGGCACACAAGATTGTTACATTAAAGGTGTTTTAATTTGAAATTGTGTGATTTTATTCCCTTGGTATAACAAGTCCTAGTTCACAAGAAAGTCCAAAGTGGACAAAGGCATAATATATAAGTAACTTAGGACAAGAAGCACCTATCACAAATGTAACAATTTCAAACATTCACAAAGTATAAAACACATATGCTAAAAAAACTAGAAAATATTCAGAACTTGCCCATAAAATAAAGCACACAAATAATAGATAATAATAGGTAAAAAGCCATGACATTCATACAAGAGAGAGAACCACAGCCGTCTACCACGTACACCATACAAAAGTCCAATATACATTAGACCATAATAATAATAGCTTGAATATCACATAACGGAAAACAGCCATACTAAATAAATTTCACATTGCCGGGAAATTGTTAAATACAAACAGTTTCATTAACAGCACAAACAAAATAACAGCTTTCTTCGGTAGCTATGCTTTGACTTTGATCTTACATAGCATTAGGTGTCAAGTTTTGATGAATTCAAACTAAAATTACTTAAAAGTGAGATATTATATGTTCAAATCACAAAATGATTTAACAGTATTTGCTAATTTAACCAAATAAACTTAATATTTCCATATTTTGTGTACAAAATATGGAACATAATATTTTAGACACACTTATAATTATTAGTAAATAATGTTTTTTTATTTATTTAAAAATTTGTAACTACAGGGAAAATTCAAAAGTTCCCTTTAGTCCACTTACATGTAAATTTATTTCTGAATAATTTCTTCTAACAAAATCGCACAAAACATTTTTTCAAAATATTTTTGTTGCTAGTTTAAATCTTAAATACAATAAATTTTTCCCTGTCCACTACGTCTGGACTTTAGTCTGGCAGAATCCTCTGCAATGACATTGCTTGACTTTCACATTTACATGACCTCACAATAACAGTCAAATTATTGTTATTTTGACCTCTAGAAAAATTTTTATTCTTTGGTATATTAATAAAATGACATTCCATGTCAAAGTGACCGAACTAAAACGGAGATGGTGGAGCAAACAAAAACAGAAATGAAGGCTGATAAGAATCAACGGTCCTTTTAATTGAATATCATACAATTTTTCAAGAAAGCCATTAAATATATTAGTACTAGACATCACGACTTCCATTAAATTACACGGAATACGCGTGAAAATCTTTGTTCCAGATCAGGATCGAATTAGATCCTGATCTGGAACAAAGATCAGGATCTAATTCGATCCTGATCTGGAATTTACGTTTCGTGTAATTCGGTCGACGACAAATGCCTTAATTAAATTAAATGCACTTTTTCAACATTCTATACTTTTATATTTCAAATATAAAAATTTTCTTATATTAAATATTTTCAGATGATATGGCAAGAGCTTCCTTTGGAGAAGTTAGAAGGAAGTTGAGCGATTCAACGGACTAAACTTTAACTCGTATGAATCCGTCAAGAAGTTTCACGACCCGATGTCAAAACGTGGCTATTTTGTACATTGAAAATGTCGCCGACCGGCTCAGACGAACAACGCCGGTATCTTCGGCGTACAAAATACGTCCCGCACAAAGCTAGACTATAAGGATTTTAAAAGTAAATAAATTTTCATATATACTGATTGGAATTGAAATTTTTTTTTATTTGCTGTGTAATCTAGGTTTAAGATTTTGTTTCAATGTCTCCCATGATATAAATTGTCATTACTAGTCCTTCGTTCTTAAGTTGTGTGAATTTTTTAAAAAATAAAAATATCTGATTCATGTGATAAAGCTTTAAAAAAAAAAGTGTACATTTTGCTATATAATCCAAAGTTAACAAAAATAAAATTATCTTTTATTTATGTTTTTTCTCCGTGTTATGAAATAAGTGTAGAGAGTAATTTAAAAGAATATATTCATTACAATATTGGTTTGATCAACATGTCTGTAGTCACCCATAAGGTTTGATTATTTTGTTATTGCATCTTCTGTCCGGTTTTGAACTAGACAGATTATTTCGAATTTGACTACAAAACGCGACTTAATTCTCCGAAGGAACACTTGTTATATAAGAAAAGAAAATACAAAATTTGTCGTAGTTAAAATCTTACTATTTTAGTTATTGCAATTATTAATAAAACAAAAATTGCCTCAAAAACTAAGAGACTTCTAAGAAATTACATGTTCAGAGATTTTCAGAAATTTTATTTTCCAAACCCAATACAATATTGGATATCACTTAAATCTTTCCTTCACAGAATATCTCTCTAAAGAAAGGGAGATGGTGCAAAAGGTTAATTTAAACATTTTCAAAATTTAATATCGTATGAAGTGAAACATCTAATCTCATGCCAGAGTTACAATATTTATTATAGCTAATATTCCATCATTCAAAACCAAATTAACAAATTCAACAACGTTTTGGCTATTTTGTCGTAGCACTTTGCACTGTTTCTCGCTACTAAAATAACTGTTAATACAATACATAAAATCACTGACGATCTCGTTATTTACTTACGAGAAAAAATTTTGTTTTCCTTATATATATGGTAACATTTATGTACAAAACAAAGCTCTCTAAGAATTAACAAAGAAAAATATCCTCCTTTAACCTGCCCACAGAGGCAGAACCGCAATCTCAGTCGACACTTGCTAGGCACATCGGTTTGACTGAGACGTCGAAGCTCTTGAACGGTAATGTTTAAAAAAAATTACAGTGCAAGATACAAAACATGCATTATCTAGAATCTTCAAACGTGATTATTGCACACGGTAAAACTTATTTCACATGAGTAAAAAGTGCAGTCTGTATACGTTAAATCCCATAACAACAAATTAGAGACAAAATAGCACCGGACACCACGCGTTAACACGTCGTGTATTGTGTACACGTTAATCATACAACAAAACAGAACAAAGCATACCGACGACAACAAATGGCGATTTTGTTCCATGGGGAACATAAGATTTTTGTCAGACCACTCTACGCCCGAAATATACCGTTACTGCCAATGTACGTCAAACTATAAGTTTACTTTAAACGTATATACAGTTTTACTTAAACACGAGTCTTTGCGGTCGTCGAACGGATCGAAAATTCTTTTTTGGTGCCCGACCGAATTATTCGACGAATCCGTGTATAAAGAAAAATTGAACGACTTTTTAAGAATATGCATCTTCTCGAGGAACTACATTTATTCTCGTGTGTGATAACCTGAGTAGATTCCTATATTGGAGCTGCCTTTATTTCGGTAGTAAAATCTTTGGCATGGAATTCTATGTAGAAGGTCTTGTAATTTTTAAGCATACTAGAAATACTGCACAAAATTTCATATCAGAATATTACGAGGAACTATTTTTAAATGTAGCACCAGAGAGTGAGAAGTGAAGGGTTGAATCATAATCTAATAGAGAAGCCATTGCTATAAATTGAAATGTTTCTAGTTTTTCAATAAATGTTATTATCTTATTTCTGTAATTAGCTTTCTTATTTAATATCCTTATTAGAATGCAATTCAATAGTTTAAGTTAGATTCCAACTGGCACGGTCACTCAAATTTCTTTTTATGATTCTTTAAAATTGTAGTACCGGAAAACTCTAAATAAAATTTAAATTAAACGAGCACAAAAGGTGATCTCGGAGAACTTTCGTCCGCTCGGATGCAAAAAAAAAATAATAATAATAATGGGAATGTTAAGGCTCTCAACAGCAAAATTATCCTAACGGATCAGACCAGACATATCACAGATGACATTTGATGGCAGTGATCACGTACAATACATATTGTGTAGCTCTATCCTTTGACGCTCGCGGGAAAGCGACGCAATTTTTGACACGATTCCGACGGTACACAACGTGGATTGTCACAGTCTTATCACTCATCTGTCGGGAAAGCATCACATGCTTTACCAAGGAAGAGCTTTATCACAAGGGAAGGGCGTAGCCCAACAAACTTGTACTTAAAGCACAACAGCAATATTTTAAAACTATTATATAAATAGTTAATTCAATACAAATCACAATCTAAGTAAAAGCATGCTAAAGATTACCATCAAAGCACCAAAATTCTTCTGCAGCAACATTTTAAAAAATTATTTTTGATTAATTTCAATTGAAAAAAACATTTAATTTTTTATTCCAGAGCTATAACAATGTGTTTTGAACACTAAATTATCACAGCAGATAACTTTTAAGTATAATTTTTGGAGTCATTTTTATCAAAATGAGCTTTTAAAAAGCATTTTTTTAAAACATTTTTGATTTTTTTGCATTCTATTGCAAATGTTAGAAAATTTTTGATTGCTCTTTATTTTAACAACAGTTACAAATGCAAATATCACATGAATTTTAAATTTGAATTTCAAAATAAAGATTTTGTCAAAACAAAGCAAACTCTCAAAAATAACAATATTTGTTTCCGGTCGTATTTCGACATGATTATTCTGGAAGGTTTCGAAAGTCAACCGGCCCCGGCACGTGCGAAAACCAATGTCTCGATTTATCGTGGCAGATTTTCAATCGAAAACAATCGAGCCAAATAATAAAATATGCTATAAAATTATCTTTGAAATTTCATTTAGATCATTTTCAGAATTTCTATGCATTTTATAAAAAGAAATTTTAAAATATTTTTTTATTATTATAATTATTATTTTATGCATTATAAATTATTTTAATAATGAATTTATAAATTATTGGTGCACTTTTATTGCACAATAACAACTTGAAATAAAGTTTTTGTATATATTAAATAATAAAGTATTATTTTAAAATCATAAATTTTGAGTCATTATTTCCTGAACAAATTCCACCAAATTTAATTAATCAGAATGCAAATTTGAATGTGAAAATTAATTTGAATAGAAATTACTGGCATTGTAACTACAAGCAATACTATGAAAATGATAAGAAGCATTACAGTTAAATGAGAAAAATAATTTTAAATCTTTTTTTTTTTTTTAAACTAATGTAAACTACAATTATATATAAATTAAATATACATTTTTCTTAGGAAACTCAAAAAAATTTTAAAATGTTGCTGCAGCAATAAACAAGTTTTAAACTTTTTTACAACTAAAAAAAGTTCTAATTAAAAAAAAAAGGAATGTCATACAACACATATCTTTGTTCACGTGCATGTAATTAATATGGAAATACATTCCTTCTAATTGAATATAAATTTACGTATAATTTCGAGCTTTTATCTTTTGGTAACTTCCTTTCTCTGACAATGAAGTTTTCTTCTGTGCAGTAATAACTGATAACTGTACCAAAAATGTGCCTTACATTTCTTGCATTCATAAACTGGCTTTCGATGGTAGAGAACGTGAAGCAGATAATTTTTCTTGTAACGGAAGTACAGGGGTTTCTGACATAACTTGCAAATGAGAAGTGGCGTTTCTAGATATTTCTGAATCTTGGCGGCATACTTTGCAAGAAATAACTTTCTGGCGATGGCTATTTTACAGTCGTTATCACAAACCGGTAGATTTCCAGAGAGAATGCAGTCGGTGTTTACCGAGAGGTGAATCAGTTTCCTGGGACTGGGTTGCTTCCGAGTCCTGCGGCCATTGCCACTGTTCTGGGACTGGACATCGGAACTCTCGTTGGATGCCGTCGCCGCACGTTGACTAGACTGTCGGTCGAAACCCTCGGCAGAAACTACGAGTGGCATTCCGTTTGACGGACTTACATGCATTCTAAAATACTTTTGTTCAACTTTGTTACATAGTTGGCAGAGACCCATGTGGTGATATTCTCTGTAGTGATGAATGAACGAGTGATGCGTACTGCACGGCTGAGCGCAGTGCGGACAGTGTATGACGCCATCGTTGTCATTGTGTTCCTTCTGTACGTGTTCCCTGAGGACCGATTCGAGCGGAGTGCAAAACGTGCACTCGTCTCCCGCTCTACAGAGTAACAATCTTCCACTGTGGAGTTTCATGTGTTCCATCATCATGCGTTGGGTAGCACTCACGTAGCCACACAAGGCACAACAATACGGATATCGTGGATCGCCAAATTTTTCATCGGGAGGATTTTGATGGTAAACTTCAGTATGTGTCTGAAGAGAATTTTCATTAGCAAATTCACAACCGCACTGACGGCAAATAATTTCCGACGTTTTGTATATATTACTGTTGCTCGAAGTATCTATGTTTGATAGGACAATACCAAAAATTCACTTTTGTAAATTAACATTTCATGGTATATAGTAAAAATATTAATAAAAGCTCACCTTTAATTTTGTAATGTTTCTCTTGTCTATGATTTTCCAAAATTGAAGGATTTGTAGTTCGGAAATCACATCCTATAATAGAACACTGAAGCAAACTCTGGGAATGGGCCAATATCGAATGCGTTTCCAAATCTGATCTAACATCAAATGTTTCGAAGCACAGGCTGCAAGTTAATTTCACTTTTGCCGCACTTTCAGCACTACAATAACAAATTAATTAGTTTAATTTTTTCAAATACATAATTATATTTATAATTATGAGATTTTATAGTTAACATGAATTGTATTTGAATAATGTTTGTTTTTTAAAATATAATAACTATGCAGTTGATGAAATTTCAACCCAAACAATAAATCAATTAAAAATTTTAAATGTCTTTCATCCTTTTAGTGGTAAATTCCTTTAATTATTAACTTATAAATCAAAATTGTATACTTTAAATATAAATTTTAAAACTAAAATTAATCTACTTCATCAATAAGTGAACTTTTTAGTTTTACAAAGTTCACTTACTAATAAAAAAAGCTCTCAAAATAACAAAGTAACCCTTATTCTGGCAGACCTTTCTTTATAGGTACTGCTGAAATATGAAATAGTAACCTACATAGTAAAGTGGCAGTAATCAATAACTCAAAACTGGGTATACTTAATAAACAAGGTGAATGAAACCAATTCCAGCACAAAATTATAAGAAATCAAACATTTTCAACTGTATTAAATGGAGTATCTTCAGGCTAACTGCAGGAAATAGCCTGAAGATACCCATTTAACACAGTCAAAAATATTTGCTTTCTTGTAAGTCTGTAAAGGAAATTGGTTTCATTCACCTTGTTTATAAAGTGGCAGTATCAGCAATTTATGAACACCAGTAGTGTGGAACACAAGAAAGGTGCTGACAATCCACCAGTTAGTAAGACGTTGATAAGGCAAAAGAGACTTATGTAGAAATGGTTCATGAATCCAGTTTGGAATTGATAATCCTGTTATTGACAGTTATGAAAGTGTTGCATAAGTGCTTGAAACTATAAGCATACAAAATTTGATTGCTTTGTGCACTGAAAGAGGACAATAAAACCATGCCATTATGACTTCATTGTTCAGTTGCTCAACAAAATTGACAGTGACACCTTCTTAGAAAAAAGTCATCTTTATGGGCAAAGCAACCTTCTATGTTTCTGGATATGTTAACCACCATAATTGCCATAATTGTTACGTTTGGGGATAAAAAATCCTTGTGTAGTCTGTGAACATAAATATGGGATGGCCCAAAGCCAATTCTTGGTGTGCATTGGTTGTGGATAGTGATTGGACAATTCCTTCTTTATAGTGACCAGCACCACATACTTGAACATGCTAGAATATTACATCAAATACAGGTGGAACACTGGCAACCAAATGTTTACTTTAAGTGGATGGTGCATGACTGCACTAGGGGTTGACTGTCTAGACCAGTGGTTGGCAACCTTTCTGACCTCACAGACCACTGAACTCACAATTCTGAATCCCGTGGACCACTATCGTAAATTTTTTTAAACGATACAAAATCTGTAGTATAATTATGATCATATAAGTTCAATTTTTACTATATTAATATGAAACTCACATGTTTAATTATAACAAATTAACGCAAGCCTAAAGTTCATTGCCTCTTGTTTGAAATAAGCTTATGGATTCTTAGTGCTTTTCCACGAAAGACGACTATCACACTCATAATATTGTTTATTATTTATTATTTATTGATAGCAGTCACTTCGTATTTGGTTTTAGATTTGAACAGAAACCCCGAATAAGTGAAAAAAAGCAACTAAGCATTTTGCATTTCTTTCGTAATACTTTGCGTAATCTTCAGTTGATCAATGTCCAAATTTCTCCACGGACCACCAAAATTTATTCGCGGACCACTGGTTGCCGACCATTGGTCTAGACCAGGGGTGTCAAACTCAAACAACTTAAGTGCCAATTTTTTGTCTGGAGTATGGCAGTGGGCCAGATGTTTTTAGCTTTTGTAGCCAAAAATTTTCTAAAAAGTAGCCCAAAAGTAGCCGACTCAAAAAACTCTTTTTTAATAACCCGAGATTTGACAATAAATTAAAAAAAAAACACCATTTGTACTTTTCCAGCAATAACTTTAATCACAGAACAAACATTTTCGGCCAATTTACAGGCCTGGAGCAGTCTGTAAACTGATCCATAAATAAGGATTGCAAAACTCAAAGTACAAGGATAAATTGTAATTTACTAATATTTCAAAAACACTCGTTTTATATGCAGGATAGTGCAAATTATGTAATAAATGATCTTGCGAAGGCAGACTTTAATTTGAAATTCAAAAGATGAAATAGAGAAAACATAATGTAAACAAAAAATTAAACAAAAATAAAAATGTGTTATGTTGTTTTTAATGTATTGTGTCAGCCTGCCTAATTGCTGTTTAATGTCATTTATTTGTGTTTCTATTCTTCTCTGCCAGGCAGGCTTGTGATAGAATTGTGTTTTCTGTGTAACTGTCTGCGATTGTATTTTCAGTCCATGTTATGTCACTACTGTGAGTGCCCCAGCATAAACTAATGTATGAATATCTGAGAGTGTAGAAATTGAATAAATGTAGTGTGGTAGTAAGCAGTGGTGATATTCAGCGGGTTCGCACAGGTTCGGCCGAACCCGTTGTTAAAATTTTCAGTTTTTCCGAACGAGTTCGCCCGAACCTGTTGGTAAAATTTTCAGTTTCCCGAACCTTGTTAAACACACGTAACATTTCTCATTGGTTTTGTTTCTTTTAAAAAATATATTAAAATATACATATTATATTCTGTAACACTACTAAACTAGAGCCTTATACCCCGTTTGCACCGAGCATTTCAATCTAGATTGTGAGCAAGGTCGGGGACTATGCCTTGGTGCGATCTCTCGCGACCGTTTCAATCTCGACCGAAACGAGGTTTAATCGCGATTGATTCAAGAGAGTTCTTGAAACTAGATCCAGTCATAAGAGAGATCTGTTAGATAAATTAGATAGTCTGTTGTCATTGTTGCAAGGGAAAAATTATATTATTGGGATAGATTCAAATGCTAAATCTGTACTTTGGGGGTCATCATTTACAGATACTAGGGGTCAGAAATTGATGGACAGTATTTCGAGGTGGAATTGTGAAATAGTACATAGAGATAATAGAGTTCCAACATTCTCATCGGCGATGGGGGAATCATTTGTGGACGTCATGCTAACTTCATACCATATTGATAGAAAGATATTTGATCGGATGGTAACGTATGAGTATACTACTTGCGATCATGCCCTGTTATATTGTTGTGTAGAGTTATTGTCGGTATATATAGAAAATAGGTATTTTTCATATGGGGATAGCAAGAGGGTTAACTGGAACCGATTTAGGGGCATTTTATCAAGATTGATAGGTCCGTGTGTAACCTCTTGGGTTGGTGATCGAGAAGACGTGTTTAATTATTGCTCACATATACATAGATGCTTAAATCAAGCTATTAGGAAAACTTTCCCATCGCACAAGGATAAGTCTTTGGTTCCAAGATGGTGGAGTGACGAATTGGATAAGATGAAGAAGCAGGTCTGCAAGGCGCGTAGAGTATATCAACAGGAATCAGATGTGATTTTAAAGGATTTTAAATTAGCAGAATATAGGAGTCTTAATAAGCAATATAAGAAATTAATTACAATTACTAAGGCAAATAGTTGGAAAAATTTTGTAACTTCAGTTGTAGCTAGGAATGTATGGGGTATAAGTTAATAAGTTAGCTCGAGATAAAATTAAAGTTAGAGATATGCTTCACGTAGTTAGGAATCGGGATACTTATTTAGTAGATTGGGATGAGATGGCTAGATTCTTATTAGATTCCTTATTTATAAAGGATAATAATGTATTAGATACAGAATATCAAGTTAAAGTTCGGGCGGATAATGATCAATATAAAAGTAATCGTACTGTGGAGTTATTTTCGCGACAGGAGTTTTTACGTGTATTAAGAGATTCTAGAGGAAGGAAAGCTCCGGGATTAGATGGGATCACATATAAAATATTAAATCATGCCGTACCTGTAATAGGAAATCATCTATTGTATTTGTTTAATTTATGTTTGCTGTATCGTGTGTTCCCGAATAGGTGGAAAGTCTCAAGGGTTGTAATATTTTTAAAGGATAAGAATAGGGATCGTGCTGATGTTAGATCTTATAGACCGATATGTTTATTGTCGATAGTAGGTAAATTATATGAACGGTTGTTAAAGTTACGACTGTCTTCATTGTTTAGTTCAAGGATAGATAGATGGCAGTTTGGTTTTCGACGTGGGGTCTCGACCACGGATGCAATTTATTTGCTACGTACTTGGACAATGAATTCTACAAGTAAATATGTTCTGGGTATATTTTTCGATGTAGTTGGAGCATTTGATCATATATGGTGGCCGAGTGTGCTGAAGGCCCTCAGACAATGGGACTGTCCAATGGATATATACAGTGTTATTCGGGATTATTTACAGCATAGACAGGTATATTATATAGAAGGTACTAAGAAACATAGTAAATGGATTGAAAGGGGTTGTCCGCAGGGATCGGTATTGGGTCCAGAACTCTGGAATTATGTGTTTAATTCGGTTTTACAATGTATAAGAGAGATGGATATTAAGTATATTGTGTATGCCGATGACCTTGCTGTCATTATTGAGGGTAATAGTAGACGGGAATTGGAGGATAGGGGTAACTTGATGATAGCGGTCCTGGTGAACCATTTAGAACAGTTAAAATTGGAATTCTCATCTAGTAAAACTAAGATGGTGTTACTGAAGGGTAAGTTGAGTTCGGATCACCCCCCCAGCATTCGAATGAACGATAGTCCACTGAGGATGGTGGGATCAGTCCGCTACTTGGGAATGCAGCTGGGTGCGGGTTTGGATTTTACACCTCATGTGAGATATATCGCAGATAAAGCAGTTACACAGTTTTGTAGCTTACAGAGCTTGGCAGGCCGGGGGTGGGGGCTGAGGCTTCCTGCACTCCGGATCCTGTATTCGTCTCTGTATATACCAGTAATAGTATATGCTGCTGGTGTGTGGGGCGGCGGACTTCGGCCCCTTCACCGTGGGAAACTTGAAACATCCCAACGGAGAGTACTGTTGATGGTCATCCGGGCCTATCGGACTATATCAACTCCTGCGTTGCAATTACTCGCGGGTGAATTACCTATTGATATAAGGATTGAATTAGAATACTATAAATACTTGTTGAGGTCTAATATACCTTTTGTTTGTGGAGATACTATGTTTCAGCCAGGTTCATCGGCCGATGCAATTAAAATAAAGGTGAAACAAGTACAAAAGTTATTGCTAGATAAATGGAATGATAGGTGGTGTGGGGAGACGCGTGGTCGGATAACTGCTCGCTTCTTTCCCACTGTCTATAGTCGGGATGATGCACATTGGGTTATCCCAAATTATTATTCTTGTCAAGTCTTATCGGGACACGGAGATTTTCGAGAGAGATTGTTTGGTTTTCGGTTGGTCGATTCCCCTAATTGTGAATGTGGGGAACTCGACACCCTGGAACATTTCTTATTTCATTGTCCAATATATAATAGCGTTAGAAATGATATTATTATATGCAGGAATGATATTTTATTATATAGTGGAAGAATAACTGATCTATATTTAAAAATAGTTGAGAATGAAGATAATTATGCTAAGTTCTTGAAAGTATTTGAAGATATGTTGAAATTAAGACAGGAGATTAGGATTTTAAGCATATAACTTTGCTTTATCTTATCAAGTTTTTCTTTTAATTCACTTATACACTCACATATATTTTAAATAGCGTTTTACATACCTTTTGACATACATTTTAAAAAGCTTAATTTTTAGCAATTACTATTGTAGTATAAGGTTTTTTATATATACAGATTCAGTCCAGCTTTAGATTACAGTATAAAATATAATATATAACAAAACAATTATATTATATTAAATTATTTTTAGGACTTAGTAACCGGTAAGTCAGATGACAGGTACGGCTGTTTAGGACGGGAGACGGCTGTCTTCTCGGACTGGCCGTCTTCTGATATATATTAAAAAAAAAAAAAAAAAAAAAAACACGTAACATTTCTCAGTGGTTTTGTTTCTTTTAAAAAATATATTAAAATATACGTATTATACTCTGTAACACTACTAAACTAGAGCCTTATACCCCGTTCGCACCGAGCATTTCAATCTAGATTGTGAGCAAAGTCGGGGACTATGCCTTGGTGCGATCTCTCGCGACCGTTTCAATCTCGACCGAAACGAGGTTTAATCGCAATTGATTCAAGAGAGTTCTTGAAACTAGATCCAGTCATAAGAGAGATCCCAGAATTCCACGCAGGCGAGAAAATACAAGATGACTGTGGAACACGTGTCGGGCAATGGACAGCGAAATAAAAAGGATATTGTATTTCGAGAAATGATGACATCTGTCTATTATCAGCAGTGCCATTCAGGGTAAAAAATAAAAAATTTTTCTGCCTAAAAATAAAAAAAAAAGGTCGACAGCACTAATATACTATTGTTACCTGGTCTTCGCCCAGGGCTCATTACATTCCAAATACGCCACTGATTATTAGATATATTGCAAGAAAAGGTATTGTATTTATTTCTAGCCAAAACTTCCATTTCGTTTGTCGGTGATTGTCAGGGAAAAGTTTTCTGCTAGCGAACCCTTTGTTAACTATTTCGAATATCACCACTGGTAGTAAGTGAGTGTTTACCAGGGAGTTGGAGTTGTGGAATTTTGGTATTTTAGCAGAGTCGGAGTCGTCAAAAATCTCCCTGACTCCGACTCCTATTTACTTTCCCAACTTGTTATGTATATAAAAAAACGAAAAAGTATTTGAATCGTGTCACATTTGACTCTCAGAGTTTTTTGCAAATCTATATGTTTGGAGATCTCTCGAACCCAAAAAATGTCAAATAAAGGGAAAAATTTGCACATCCATGTGTGTATGTTGGCATCTAATTTGTTTAATTTCTTTATTCTGTTCTGAAGTATTAAACAATATCTCAGAGTGAGTAAGGTTTAAGAAACAAAATTTGGCACAGTAGCATGTGTATAAAGGGAATTAATGCTATTAAATTTTGGTTTTTTATTAAAGGTTGATATGACCCATGACCCATAAAAGGGGTCATGTGTCATAAAAGTGCCCATAAAAGGGGTCATGTGTCATATCTCCAGTGTGGTTGGACTTAATGAATATTTTACTCATTATTAGCATTCACAATCTTATAATATAATCAAGATGGGTTAATAATAATAATAATAAGCTCAGAGTTCAAACAGTTAAGAGTTGAAATTTGATACACAGTTAGGATACATCATAAGAATGTACACTAAGAAGGGATTTTTCAAAATTCCTCTCGTGGAGGGAAGAGGGAGAGACTTAAGGATTACCCCGAAGAACTGCATTTCTACCGTACTATTTTAGATGCGGTATTTTGCATTTTTGTGAAAAATCAAACATACTTTTAAACCCATCTAAAAATTCTCTAATTAGTCTTGGAAGAGAGAGGACCTAATTCTTGCACCCAGTGAAAACGGGTAAAATCGGCTATAATCTAAATATCTTAATCTTCGTTATCGTTACTTTTTTGCATGAGCAACATCTGGCTCATCTGCTAGTTTTTTTTATATGTTTTTTTTTATAAAACTTGTCTCTATCCTCAAAATTAAGCTTTAGTTCTAATATGAGTACAGACAGAAAAGGAAATATTACAAAATTTGAAGATGATATTTACTATGCACTGGAAAAAATAAATCACATTGACCACTCTTCAAGTTTGGATGTTAAAATGTTAAACTGCACTATCCAGACAGTATCCAAAATACAACATTGATTGTCACAGCATTGCCACCAACCAAGTTTCGGTAGAGCATTTATTTTCTGCTCTTAAAATTATTAAATATGATTTAAGAGCTTCAGTGAATGCTGACTTAATAGACATGATTTTTTTTGTAAGGAGTAATTCAGTTTATAACGGAGGATGAAAAATAATAAATTAATCAACATGGCAAAATAAGCAACCTCTTTTTTACCAGTCTAAATGTTATATTTCTCATTCTTGACTTAGTTTAATGTATCTGTATACTTATACATTACCCAATATACTCGTATATTATGTACTATACAACATTTTTATTAAACTAATTTGTTTGTATAAGAATGTATTTACTATTTTTATTCATACATGCTTACCAAATACCAATGCCATCATCAAATGAGTCAGTAAATGTGAACTTATATATTCGGTAGATGTGTCAAATTTTAATGTTTAATTAATTTTTTAAATTGTTTTATTTTGTATTTTTTTTTAAATAATCAGAATCATTATCATTATTTCTTTCCCAGCTGTTATACATTATAGGCCTATAACAAAGGAAAAGAATGACTATCAGTCAAAAAATGACTTTCTCAAATTTTTACTCTTTTGGACTCGGGAAGCCTCGAAATGTAGAGAAGTGCAAATGGATGTTAGAATGTGTACCAACCAATTTAGTTCAACCATTTTGAAGCTTAATAACTCCTGTGTTAAACCATCTGACTCCGATTCAAAATCGTGCTTCCCATACAGTCTAACATTCGTACATACGGAAAAAAACCAAATCTTTTGCATATCTCAATATTTTAAGGTGCCCTGAGTCCAAAAATGCAGAAATTTGTAGTGGGATCATTTTTTGAACAATTGCTACACTTTTCCTCTGTTATATATAACAACAGAAAAGTAAAAATTATCCTATTGACTCGTTACTTAGAGGAATATTTTAGTTTTCGAATAAAAAAGTTTCTACATTCTATCTTTATTAGAACTATATTTATTGATGCTAATATTCTGAGGTCAAGTGATGACGTCAGAATTTTCGAGCCTACTTTGTTAACAAGTCTGCCCCTGGTCAGAATCAGAGTTGGAGTTGGAGTCGGAGTCATGTGAAAATCTACCGACTCCACAGCCCTGGTGTTTACATAATTTAGTGTTTTTCCTACTTCCTTTGACATACTGATTTTTGGTATTCGTGGTCGTTGTGTGGGATCTGTACCTGTATATTTAGTGAGTGTTTCCTGAAATATAAGTGAGAGCATATTAACTAAATCTATGTCTATGTTATCAGTGGTGGATGAGGAAGTGTCCATAGTATCATTGGTGGTGGTAGTTGTATGTGTGTTATTATCAATGCTTGTTGCTGGATTATCCTGACAGGTTACATGATCTTCATTAATGTTAGATGTTTCTGTCTGTTGATGTATTTGATCAGCAACCTGTTGTTTGATAAGTTCAAGTGTTGTTTGTGGGATAAGGTTGTTGTGTATAATTGTTCTTTTTTGATCAACAACCCTTTCTTCAGTGACAGCGAGGTGAGGATATTGTTGTGTGAATCCATAGTATAGTTTTTGTCTGTATGCTGTCATGTTTGTTTTGAGTTTTGTGATGGTGTAGTAAGTACAGATGATAAACTCGTTCATTTCTATTGTCTATTTCATCTGTTGGCATGGTTTTCCAGCCTTTGTGGTCTGTGGATGCATTGCCACAGAAACACCAAGAGTAAGTTGGTTCCTCACATCTGTTGAGGACATTGCAGTAGCCATGCTTGGGCCGGTGCTGCTTTTGCCACTGGTAACCAAGGGAGATTGTGGCCTATTTTTCGAATGTGAGCCTCTGCCTAACCCACGAAAGTGGACCTTGTTAACTCGGGCAACGTCCGAGCCGGTATCATATTTAGATCTGGTTACTACCATGATAAATATCTTCACAGAATGTGGGTGTGGTCACTCTTAGCTTCATTTCTCCCCATAGACTTATGGCATGGTTGATCCCTACAAGGAGCTTGTGCTGCAGCCTGCATTGCTCTATGGTTCAGTAAAATTACCGGGCTCTCCCACCATGACCAGGTGGTGACCACAGGAGAGTTGTTGTTGTTGTTATTATTATTATTATTATTATTAGATAAATGAAACAGAAATGAAGCAATTTAGTAAATTATATAATTTTATCCTTCTGTCAAATTTGACACATTGCAATACTTTCCCTTGTTACCTATACATAACAGCCAGGAAAGTAAAACACGGCACAGTGAAGTTAGGGCTATTGTTTTAACACGTTCACAATTTGTTTTTTCCCCCATAAAATACATTATTGTATTATTTAGATTATAGATTGAATAAAAAAATTTCATTTCCAGCAATCATTATGGAATTATATACGACGAAGCAAAATCAAATCACCGGAACCTATCCGAGGACACAAGTAACCAGAAACTATTATAAATACGTCACTGGGAACCAAGCAACAAAATATAATCTGAGAAACGTTTCTCAGACTTTTGGACAGTAGGAAATGACATACGAAAGATAAGACGGTGTCGGTTACCACAAAATTTTGCATGCAGAGGATGTAATCGGCACATTCGTAACAAAGGTCAGGCCATGCAAAACCACGTTGACCGGCAGCAAACGTTAAATGCGCGCAATTTTACTTTTACCGATAAAAATTTACTCTATAACGACAAAAATAGCAAACAAGTTTCACATCCGCAGTCTCGGCCGTTAAATTCCTCGGGAACGATGCAGACAGGTGACGAGCACCAGAAATTTATGGCTTTCGAAGACACAAATTTCAACGGGAGTGTTTAATATCATTAATTAAAGTACGGATCAAACAGAAAGACAAACAGAGGAGAACCAAGCGAGAGGCACACATGCAGGTTCTTTTGCAGTTTCAGGAAAAAACATAGCAAAGTTTCGCATTCTCCAAAGACCACGCACGACTTCAGAAGAAGAGAAACCCAATTGAAAGGTTGTAATTCCAATTTAAAATGAGCAGGTAACCCGCACTCTGTTTCAAATAGCCTTTTAAACACAGATGACACAAAATTACATTAGGTTACTGAAGCAGTTTAAGCGGCGCGGGATGAAAGATTCCGAGTCCGTTCTACCAATCACACTGCGAGACGATGAAATGTTTACAGGAATTAAAGTGACCGTTCTCTACACATTCAAACTGGCCTTAAGCGGTCTCCGATCAATCACAAGATAAGAGTCTGCCGGCGCAGCCAAACACGACGGCAAAGTTCCGTAAGAAAGTGCACTGCGCACTTCATGTTTCTTTTCCCGCAACACCCCGTACCTATATTAAAAACGTGCCCGGCGTCCATCATCTACCAGGCAATGCGACTTTCACTTCCACGGTCGTCTCCCACACCCGAAAACCAGCATTTTTCCCGGACTTTGGTGGCGGGGGTGGAAACCCGGACCGATCCAGAACCACGCACGACACCTTTCCCCATTCCCAACACGTGAGTGAACGAAAAGAAAGTTTAGACGCATTTTGCCGGCGTCCATCGTCGGGGATAAACAGAGCGCTACTTTTTCTGAAGAAATGAACTGACGCCCAGCCGAAAGAGTCGGTCCATTCTCACCAGCGAAACCCGGAATGCAATTTACCATCGATAAACCCATGGGTGGGAGCGGGAGTTGAAACCCCAGCTGTAAACTTCCATCAAGATGGACAAAAAAACAACCGGAAAATTTCCATTTCGCAAATTACGCCCGGACTCGACGGATTTCGTCATTAAGGACGCCATCGGAAGGCGGAGTAAAACTTTTTTCCGCACTTCCGTTTCCATTCCTCGATCGACGTCGGTACTTTGCGGGCGGTTGGGTTTATTTGTTTACGGCAAGGTGACACGTAGACCGTCTGCCGCGGGGAGTGCCTCTCGGGAAGTCTTACGGGAAACCGGACCCCGTTCGGACGTTACAAACGTCGACGGCCGGGCGGGAGGGAAAATCATTCCTTCCCTAAATTACCCGTTTCCGGTTCGTTTTTAGAAAAGGCGCGTCCGGAAGAACGGAAAACAATTTACTAAAACATTAATTAGTTTTAGTGGTTGTTTAAAAGACGGTTTATAAATCCGCCCGCCGTTTCCCGGAACTCTTCCTTTTCATACGGCAATATAGTAGTATTATTTGGCGGCAAACGTGCAGAAAGCCAAGGTCCGGCGGGCGGAAAAAACGGGTAACCGACGTAGGACGGGAAAAAAGCGGGGATAGAATTAAAACCGTCGGTGGAAGCGATGAGAGTTATCGGAAATTTTGTAAAAAGTTAAATTGGAATTTTCCTAGCGTCGTTTGTCTTACGGAAGAAAAAATGGAAAGCGGCGCAGCGGAAGCGGGACGGACAATTGACCGTCTCGGACGGATTTATCGACCGGAAGGGCTAAATGGCAAGCCGTCCACTAAAAACGAAACGAGTATGATCGACGCCCGGGCCGTTACCGGTGGCAACCCGTGCCCACTTCGGCATTTTCTTTATCGCCGTATCCACTTATAATTTTCGTCGCGTTTCCATCGTACCGAGTCAGGGCAAGAAACCAGTGGCCAAATATTTATTTCCTTCTCCCCGTCCGTTCGCCGGTAGATACGTTTCCTGCGAATTATAAAATGTCGCTGCCACAGAGTACGTCGGGACAGCTTTCGTCTCCGTTCTAAATTTACGGGTATTTGTAGTGCCTGAGCGCGAGTAAAAAACACCCATGTCGTCGGTTCTCCCTAAAATACGCTGCCGAATTTCCACCTTCCGCCGGTTTAAATACTGTCGAATTCTTTCGGTAATTTTCGCTATTTCCGTTTCCCCGACGCGGCGCGACGCGGGCCTTTCCGCCGCACGGTCGACTGCCGGTTCCGGCCGAACCGCGTTTTCCGCGCACCCGCAAAATTTCCGTCGGTAAGTAGTTTACGTCTGCCGCCAGGCGGAGCCACCGTCGACCACCCGGGCGAGAGGGACGGGCCCGGACGCCTCCGGCCGGAACGAATTCCGTCCGAGGCGGCGGGCCGATCGATTTTGCGTCCGTCGGCCGAGCGTCCCCGACGTGGCGCAACGCCCGAGCGCGGTGGCGGGGGACGGACGGAAAAAGCGGAGGAGAAGGCGTCCGAAGGAAACGGCCGGCTTTCCGCCCGTGGACGAACGAGAAGAGAGCGGAAGCGCCGAAGACGGGAGAAACGACTAAAAACCCGGTCCCACCAAGGACGCCTCCTGGCGGAAAAAGCGGGGAGGCGCGGTGCCCGGGTCCCGCGGCCGGCCTTTGCGTTAATTAATGCGGCGTTTTCGGGCGGACGACCGTCGATTTTCGGGTTGCCGTCGAGCGGGAAAGAAGGCGGGGAGAGTGGTTGGGGACCGAGGATTTACCTGGAAGCGAGTCCGCCGAGAGCTCTCCAGTTCCAGACGGCGAACGGATTCCAGTCGACGATCTTGTTCATGGTCTACGGGTTGCCGTTCCCGTCCGAATTCCTACCGACGACGTAATCGACCGCTTTTCGTCCGACATTTCTCCCGCTTCGGCGTCCGCCGTCCGCCATTTTGTTACTTCGATTGCGTCGGTCGGAGACAGATGGCGCGGCGGCGCCCGACGTTTTCCTTTTCGTCGGTCGTCCGACGCGGCGCGGCCACCGACCGGGCGTCGTCTTTCTCGCCGACGGGAGAACACCCGTTTGATTTCGCAGCGCTGGAAACCCAGGGACGGAGCACAAATCGAAAACAATCCCTTTCCCCGTGTCGGGTGTGCGACCTTCCTCGTTCTCGGTTCGGTCGCGCCCGGAAAGCCCTTAGGACGACGCCAAAATCCCTGTCTCGCACGCAAAATTTCTAGGAAAATCGAATTTTCGGAGGCCAGAGTAAGCGGCGGCCGGCCGAGAGCGGTCTTCCGGGTTTTCTTCGCGCGCCTAAAGGCCGGTTTCCGGCGTGTCGTCGCCTCTTCCTTCCGAAACCCAACCCGTCGACGGCCACGCGCCCGGGCGGTAAATTACTACCGTTCGACGTCACAATAAGGATGGGCGCGGTCTTCCGCCGGAAAGAGTAGGACCGACTGCCGAATTCCGATAATAATGCCGTACGGAAGCAAAAAATTAGTCTACCGAGTTAAATCCCACGGAATCGAGGCCAAAGCGCGCCTCGATTCCCCTCGCGCGTTCGCAGCGGTGGCGAAAAGATGTAGAATTGTATTCGGTCGAGAGCGACGTAGTTTGCGGCTGCTAATGGAGCCGATAGAAATGACAATACGGAACGAACGTTGGCGTTCTCTATAGTACTATAAACAAAATGGCGGAAGTAAAGAAAGTTTACGTTTTGTAGCCGCCAACTTCCAGACCGTAACGTTAACGAAAATCGTTTTTAAAATTCTCGTTAAGCCAGAACTTTAACATTTATTTTCGATAAAGTTTGTTCCGACACGATTTGACGGAGAAATAAAAAACCATCTGGCAATGACTTGCGCAACTTTTCCGGCAAAAAACTTTAAACTCTGGAGACGCCATCCGTTAGGAGATTTTATTTAAAAACCTTTTTATATTATTAATTATCACAAAATGGCAAAAAGTTTACTTTTGAATTTCATAAAATATTGTAAATGCTAATAACGAGTAAAACACTCGTTATTAGCATTTGCAATATTTTATGAAATTCGTCTGCCTTCAAAAGTGTTTTACTCGTTATTACTTTGTCTAAGTCCGACGGCACCGGAGTTACCACACGCCTCCATATCCCTACTCCTTCATCTTTCAGAGCCAAAATTTAATATCATCGATCCCCAATATAAATTGTTCCCGACGAAATTTCAGAAATTTTCGTCAAAAAGCACGGGAGTTATCCAGCTCGGAAGTGGGCCAACAAAATCGTTCAATCACACACACAAACATCTATAAACGCAGAAAAATCCCCGAATTCTTTCTTTGCCTTTTTTTTTTTTTTTTTTTTTTTTTTTTCTATTGCTCGACGTTTCGAGGTTCTGCGATCCAAAAATGTAAAAGTCTCGGGGGTGCTATTTTTCCATCGATGTATTTTTCTCTCTGCTATATAAAACAACCGGGAAAGTAATACAAATAATATACTATCTACCAGAAAGTAATTGGTCACCTGTGATAGAACAGAAAAACGTAGTTTATTCATTATCAATAATTATTACAGATATTACAGCACCATTTGGGGCATACTCTCCACCAGTCCTTGTATGACGACTGGCGGGATTTTCTTCCACTCGGCTTTGAGAAAATCGGTGAATTCCTTCACCGATTTCGTGCGGTGGGGCCACTCCTTCAGTCGATGCTCCAACTCGTCCCAGAGGTGCTTGATAGGGTTCAGGTCCGGGCTCTGAGCAGGCCAATCCATTCGATTAAACCCATTGTCATTATACCAAGCAATGCTGGTCGTTGCAACATGACAGCTGGCGTTATCGTCCTGGAAGTAACATGGATCCAACCCGTAAAACCGCCACAACGTAAGAAGCACGTGGTTATCCAAAATAGTGCAGTAGGCATCGGCGTTGAGCCTACCATCGATTTTGACCAAGAGTCCCAGGCCATACCAGGGAAAAAACCCCTACGCCATAAGTCCACCTCCGCTGAACTTCACTGTTGGCACACACATTCCTGCAGGAGGCGTTCTCCGGGCAGACGTCGAACCCGGACTCTCATCCGAACCTGAATTCGCCGATCCAGAGAACCTGTTTCCACTGTTCTAAGGTCCATTGTCGACGTTCTTTGCACCAAGCTAGCCAAGCAGCGCTGTTGGTCCTGGTGATGAAAGGCTTGTGGGCGAAAGCACGTCCATGATAACCAAGCAGATGGGCTTTCTTAGGGATGGTATTCATCGAAACAACAGTCCCAGTTGCCATTTGAAACTTCCCACGGGTGTGGGTCATCAGTTGGGTGCGGTTCTTCCGAATTTCTCTGGACAGCACGCGTAGGTCTCAAACTTCCAGTATCGTAGGCCTGCCTGGTCGGGGCTTATTCTGACAGTCACCACTCACCTTCCACTTGCGAATCACGTAGCCCACTGTCGATTTTGGGTATTTCAGCTCGCTGGATATGTCACGTATGGATCGGCAATTTCTGTAATAACCGACGATTATACCTTTCTCGAAATCAGACAGCTCCGAAATGCGTGGCATCTTGCAATGTGACCAATGCCGATTTTCTTTCCCACCCGATATTTATCCTCGGTGGCCGTGACGTGTATTAGGACGGCGCATGTTGCTGTTAGCAGGGGGGTCCAATTACTTTATGGCAGGTAGTGTATTTGTAATAGTGATTTTGCGCCGGTCATTTCTACATTCTTTACGGCCCGCCCAGTACATTTACGGCGTTTTTCGTATCCCCGGAATTAACGGTCGTTTCCCCGTCGACGTCCTCCCCCATTTTCCGTGTCCGTCCACGCGGGTTACATTCCGTTATTACCACGTGGGAATTTTGCTCGGCGGCGCAATTGTTTTCGCGGTGACACAGTCACTGCCGGAAAGGAGCGAGAGGAACGAGGCGACGATTTCCGCCGGCCATCGCCTCTTTCACGCGCCCGGAAGTTTAAAACGGACGACGACTGGAATGGCGGCCGCATTTATTCCGCTCTTCGTAAATTACTTTCCTGGCGTTACACGGAAGAAAGAAATTTAAATTTGCGGTCTCCAGACTGTGACGGTTCGAAGGGTAAGGTAAACCAGCCTCATCCGGCGGAAAACGGTTACACGAGATCTCGAAACGACGAGAATTTTATTTTCGCCGAATCGGCCAAAGTCGGCGACAGAGTTGCAGTGTCGAACCGAAAGAAAAACGATCGAGTCGACGTCCCCCGCCTCGGCATCTCTACGAGAAACGGATGCCTACAAGCCGGTCTTTATTCCGGGAGGACGTATTTGGCGTCCAAACGAAAGTTTTTCGCTCCACCGCGGCCAGGGTAAAAGCGCGGACCTTTGTAGAACATTTCCGAAACAGCGCTGCACCTGTCCAGGCCGACCCAACCGACGGTAATTTGTAATTATGGCCGAAATATCCGACTTGTACTACGTTTGCCCGTCGGTATTGAACGACTATAGAATGACCTATAATACATTTGCCTTTCGAGGCCATTCGTCGTCGGTCGAAAATGGCAAATCTTTTGGGAGCGATACGTCGGACCACATCCCACTCCACTCGGACCTGGAAGAATCCGTAACGGGCTACCCAAAAAACAGGTCTTAGTGACCGCCGGGCAGAAAAAGTTAGAAAACCGATCTCTCACCACCCGGGATTTCGTCATTTTTAACTTCTTGCTTTTCGGAATTTTTCGCTAGTGGTTAAACACTGGCGAAAACTTCCGCGTATTTTCAACCAGTCAGATCGGATCCGGGTCCTCCTGGCGGTAAGCAGCCAGCTAACCTCTCGGCCATCTGTAACCCGGAACGATCCAGCTTTAGATAAATATCAAAATACTAAAATAAAACTTCCACCCGGAAACTAATTTGAGCATTGTGGGACAATAACTAAATATAAGTTGTTACAGAGTTCTAAGCGCAAACTCGGAAAGATAATTCGCATTTAAAACGGAAAAAGAGGAAATGGAAAGACGGGGTACTCACTGATATTCCTTGACGTGGTCTTCGAGAATGCTGCTGTCTTCGGTCAGATAGGAACACTTGAGACAGGCCAGTTTTCCGTGTAGTCTCCAGACGTGAGTGGACAGACGTTCTGCCCTGGCGGCTTTGTAATCGCACAGAGAACAGGCGAAAGGCTTTATGTGCGTGTTGAGATGCCTTCTGAGACACCAGCTGTCCACGCCTCTCCACGGACAGTACAGACACACGAAAGATTTGAAATCCTTTTTTCTGTTCGTTTTCTGATCGGGGAGAACTCGAACGGGAACGGAGGAAGAGGCAGGGGTCTGATAGCCGTTCTGAACCCGCGTCTGTCTCCAGTGATTAGGTACCAGACTTCTGCTGCGCGAGGGATGCCTTCGAATTAGCGAAACATTGTAGGGATAATTTTTATGAATGCGGAAAAAGTGCTTCTTGACGTGGTCGGCCCTGTTAAACATCTTGAAACAGACGTAACAGTGAAAAGGTTTGTCTTCCCGATGAATATTCTCGTGTCTAGCGTACAGATCGCGTCGATCGGTAGCGTAGGGACATTTGGGACAGGCGTACCGTTTGTCGGCGCCGTCGGCGGTTTCCTTGTCGGCACATTCGGTTTCGTTTTTGAGGGTCTGCAAGATCTTCAGAATCTCTTCCAACAGGGGCTCTCCTTTCCATAGCGTGGTGGGCACGTTTCGGACTCCGTGATGCTTGGACAGATGCATTCGCACGCACCGCGACCAGGCGCTGCTGTAGGGACAGCGCGGACACTGGAAAACCTTGGCATTGGCATGGGTTCCCAGGTAATGCTCGGCGATCCTGGACATGAACCCCACCGTTCCGCACACCACGCACCGGAACATCTTGGTCTCGGGATTGTACGAGGCCACCGGAGAGTTGTCCCAACTGAGACGTCCGCTGCCGAAAATCCATTCTTGCTTGGGGCCGGGTCGTTGTCGATGCGAAGAACACTCCACTCGAGGGTTGCAGCAGATGCACTTGTCGTAGTGGCCGTTGGACACATGTCTGGCCGGACGCTGAGGCCCGGTCGACTCTTCGGTGGTTTCTTTTTCCACCTCCGGACGGCCGTCGCTCATCTCTTCATCGAAATTTCGCAAGTTTTCGCCTGAAAGACAAGAAAGAAACGTCAAAACACCGAGCCGCTTTAGGTCTCGAAATGTCGGAAGGTCGTCACGTGGTAACCGTTTCTGGGCCTTTCTTGCGAAATGTTACGCGGCTATCGATTTTCTCAGTAGGCCTACGTTTATTCGCGTCTGCAGTCGAGGACGCCGACCCGCGGTTACTTCCGCCCGCCTATAATCCGCCACTGTAAAATTCTAACGCCGACGGCCTAACCGATGTACCTGGCCGGTGACAATTTTCGAAACGCTAACAAATATAGTCCGGCAGTGACGGACGGTTAAAGGTGCCCATCCGAAGAAAGCCCATTCCACTAATATTTGCGGGCGGACCCAGCATCTGACCGGAACTATTCCGAAGTTCCGGGCGGATGCTGAGTCCGCGTGCTAAGCCAAGAGGAATAACAAAATCTAGAATTTTATTTCTTTATTTCGGGACGGCGAAATACGTTACGTCGAAACCAGCGAGGAAATTCGTCAAATCGTACGAAGGGATTTAATACGAATCACTTTTCCCGTTCTTTCATTCTTTTTTTTCCCAGGAGAACACTCGTTTATCCGCGCTTCTCCACTTAAATTTCCGAAGGACAAAACTACCAGTAAATGCATATTTACATCCTCTTCCGACAATAATTCTCGGCGGCCGTCGTCCGTTCCGAAAAAAAACACGCCCGGCACCAAACTTCGTCCGTTCCTTTACATGGCGCCATCCACGCCATTTGGTCCAAGTGCGAAAGCGAAACGTCGATTCCGTCCCACCGATTTGCAAAACGCCGCGGTGACGGAATCGTTATTCGTTTCCGAACGTATAAATCGCGCGAAAAGCTAACAAAAAATAAGGCGCGGTTTACGATAAAAACTGAAAATCGACAGGGATCGTCTCCGCACCACCGAAGTGTCCGGAAACGTCGGAAATTAGTGGCAGTTGGCACCGGGGGCGCCACCCGGAGTCTTTCTATGGGAAACCGGTCACCGTTATAACCGAAAGGAATATTCGGTCCAACGGGAAATTCCCTTATGTTTTCTATCCCGGTGGCACTTATCGATGGTCCCCACATTCTACAGTGGGCCCCAGACCAGGATCTTTGGACAGTGCCTTTTGTTTTGCTTCCACGTTCGTAAACTTAGAAAAATGTGCCCAAGTATTTTAAACGTAAAACACGCGGCAAAAGGAACCCCGCCTGATTCGGCGCTCGCACTGGTCCCATGCGACGAAGTAACGATTCTCGGATTCGTCGGTCGACCGCCGATTTAACCGGAAAACGGGTGTTGGATATTGGTGAAGAAATTAGGCAACTTCCGGTTATTAAGCGTTGCCGGACCCAAGCACGAAAACTGCGCCACTCCGACGAGGAAGAAGAAAAGGGAAGCTCCGGGCACGGGCGTGGGGACTTACCGCACATACCGTAAGTTCGGACGGCGTTACGGATTGCCTAGGACCAATTATTCCGGTCGGAAGTGGACACTTGGCGTCTTTAAAATAATTTTTCCGACTGTAAACTTCAGCATCCGCAGAACTTTTTAAAGTCCGAAACGTCGGGAAACGCAAAACAAAAAAATTGGACATTTTACTGTACGCGTGGATGTTAATTAACTGGAGTGCGCGCGGGCAGAATTTCGTCCACCCAACTCCGAGTTTAATAACTCCCGAGCCTTTTGGGCAAAAACTTCTGAAATTATGCGGAAAGATTTGCGTATTAGTAGATCGATGCTATTAAATTTTGGTGGTTAAAGATGGAAGGAGTACGAAGATAGGGGGTAGCGTTTGGTATCTCTGGTGCTGTCGGACTTAAGACTTTACTCTTTAGCATTTACATTTTTTTCTATTTTTATAAATCTCGTCTCTACCTTGGAAATTAAGATTTTTGCCATTTTATAATAATAATACAAAAACTTTTAAAATAAAATCTCGTAATGGATGGGCTCCACACAATTTTAAAATTTGGCCGGGAAAATTACGCGACTCGTCGTCCCAGGTTTTAAACTCGAGAAGATGAAAAAGGAAGGAAAATTCAGTAGGCGCGGATTTAAAAAACTTGTGTAATAAATGTAAAAAAGAATGACAGGAGTAACGAAATTGGAAAGCGAATTAATAATTTATAACGAATTCGTACGATATTATTAAATGGCGGAAATCCAGTTTACTACGAACTATGTTAGGTAAAGACCAGAGATGATAACTCAAATTACTCGATACTTAAGGAACTATCGTCGGGATTAAATATAACATTGGTTTTAACTATGCCAACCGCATCCGTACTTGTCCTCCCACTGCCCTAACCAAACGCCTCCGACCGCGGAAGAAGCCGGCCGGTGCCGTGGCGTAAAGCGAAACGCTCAATATGGAATTATCCGTCAATGCTCTCTGATACCATTTACGAACCACCATCCGGCACGACCATACGGACGAACTGCCAGTACTGTACAGTACGTGGCCACGATATGCCGGACGGTCACTACTCCCGGTCTAGCATAAATCCTCTGCTTCCACCGTAGTCAGTGGAAGCAGAGGATTTATGCTAGACCGGGTTCGAACTACCCGTATCCAGCGTTAAACTATTTATCTTCGGACGGATTCCTTGTTTGCAGTTCTTCCTTCCGGAAACGACCGTACATCGGTCCGGTCGTTATAAAAAATTAAGTCAAATATTTTACGTTAACGTCAGACATTTGCATCTATACCTGGCACTTCGTCGACGGGAATAGCGTGGGAAAGACGTGGAAAAAATGGTAATCTTTTCGTATTATCACCCGACGTAAACACCGAAAACGGCGCCGTTTCTTTCGAATAACCGAAAAAAAATGACCAATATTTAAAGAAAATTCGATCTCGTAACCCTTTAATTAAGGAAAACGAAAAATTAACCACCAGTCTACGGAAAGCTAATTGGGGTACGACGAAGAAATGTGTAACGATTAAGACCCACCGGTGGCCGAGCGGTTCCATTCCCCCAACACCGGGAGTTCGGTGGTGGGTTGGCGCCCGGTCGGGACGAGTCGTCAACGCGGAGTTTTCTCGCCGTCCGTAACGCTGGAATAGGAAACCGGTTACCCTTAAAAGACCTCCCGGAAGGCATTATTCCCCGTGTATAAAACAAAAAATACACATAACCGCGTTGCATAACGTGTCCCGCGAAAAACTTGCCACGGTGCACCATAGCCTAGTAGCTCTCGCCCAACGCGAAAGACAAGACAAGAGGTAACGACTAAACACCTGAACAAAGGAGTAAAATGCTTATATTAGAAAAGGAGAAAAAGTATTATAATAAACTGCTCGGGGTGCTGGTCAGGATTATAAATTTCGAAGGATAAGCCGCAACCCACCGATTAATTTTACAAAAAGTAAACGGGTCCAAATTACCTCCGGGCAACCACCGAGTTTCGGATCCCGCCCGGGCAGCCAATTCTCGGATTACGGGCGATAAAGAAGCGGGTGTATTTATCTCTCGATACTCCAAAACGTTTCCCCGTTGGTTCCTGCATCCGACTGTCGAAATAAATCCCCCCCGAAATACTTTCCGACGATTTCAAAACAACCGTTCGCGTTTATATATTATTATTCCGTCGAGTGGGGATTTTTTGCCAGTCGCTGGGGTAACAGTTTCCCCATTCGCACGTACGACGGATCGTCGGTTACCGGTTATCGTCCGACGACGAGATCTGCCATCAACTTCTCCATTGCACAATTAAATCGTTTTCGACAAACGCAATTTATCCAGTCGATAGCGCGCTGGGCAGCAACCTAGACAATAGTTTAATTACCGGCCAAGTCCCGGCATTTATCTAAAGATTTGCGCGGTAAAACGAAACCACACCATTTCGTTTTACCGCGGTTCGATCTGGTCCGAAAGTAAATACGTCTTGATAGTGACGGTTTACGACTACGCTAACCACGGTTGGCGCAATCGGTTCGTTATAAAGCGAGTCACGTTTATTAATTTCGATTTTGGAACGGTAAATAGACGTTTGTTTATAAATGAATGGGACCCGGGAAATGGGTCCTCTTTAGCCGTCGGACCGGCCACTGCCGATTTTTTCGTCCACCGCCCCGGGTTCCACAAACTTATATCCGACCTGTTTATCCCGGCGCGAGGAAAGCTGGGAAATATTTCTTACAAAAATAGAATAAATAAGACAAATAATAAAGTTGCCTTATATTTAAGGGGTGACTACTAAATATTTTAAACTAATTTACATATATTTAATACGACAATCCTATGGTAATATACTATTGCTTGCCAGTGTTCGGTCATAAGTTCGGAAAGGAAGATAGATATTATAGATACAGAAGAAATAGATATTATAGTGTTTCGATCCTTTTTCGGCCATGATATTGGATATTTTGTATATTTTATATTGAATTAGTCTTAGATTTTCTTTGTTCCTTTGTCTAACTCTTTCTAGAACTTTCTTTGTCTAACTCTTTCTAGAACTCTCTTTGTCTAACTCTTTGCCCTTGGGGGAGGATTATCTTTCCCTCAATAGTAAGAACGAAAGAGGGAGTGAGGCCCTGAAGCAAAACAGACAGTCTGGGTCGAGCTCTTGACGAGAGAAGGTAGAGCTCCAGATCGAGTGTCCGACGATTGGAGGCTACGAGGAGCCAAGGAATCGATAGGAAGGAATTCCTATAAGAGAACTTTGAAGGAAGTCTGGGTTGGAATCCCAAAGAGGTAGGAGCTGAAAAGGAGTGCTCCAGAAAGGGAGAAGGGTGATCTAAGAGGATAAAGTGCAGAGAGAGATCATCGAGGAAAGACGACTCAGTCTGAAAGAAAAAGATTATAGACGAAAGATCTATAAGGAAAAGGGCTACAAACGTAACAAAAGAGAGAGATCCGAAGTTGTTCCCCACCTAAAGACACATCGCAAAGAAACCCGGGTATTTCTACTTCTTTTCTTATCTTTCCTTATTTCTTCTATTCTTCCAATTTCTTTTAGTTTTAAGTTAGTATAAGTTAGTGTAAGTGAATACGGTCCTCGTCAGATTGTCGCGTGTGTGCAAGACAACTGTTTTTTGAGGACAAACTTTTAATTCCTGTATATATAAAATTCTAGAAGTTGTAAAGTTGGGATCCTATGTAAAGAACCTGTTCAGAGAGAATAAAACTACTTTGTATTAAGTTTTATTTTGTACCATTTCGCTCGCGGGATCGTGTACCTCTTGTTACGAACACCACAATAGCGTTTCGATCCTTTTTACCACGTACAATAGGCTACCTATCGGGAGTTCCTGTATTGTCGTTTCTCTAGACTCTTGCTATAAACTTCTTAATCGAAAAGGGCTTAAATTTGATAAAGACGAAATGCATTTTGATAATTTATATAAAAGAATATTGTTAAATAAAGGCATTTCTATCGTCTCCAATTTTGTTTTTATTGTCCTCGGATAGACGGTGGCAATCGAAGCGTATTACCAGAAAGAAGATCGTCACATTCAATATACGTAAATTAATTTAAAAATCCCTTTAAAAAACTCTTTCTACCGGCCTGGCACTCGATGACATTGCCGTTCGTTGTTTTCCGTATCCGGAAACCACCGAACTCAATGCTCGGCCACAACCTGTCCACCGTCTTAACGGAAGAAAGGGACCGTGGGTTCGCGTCTCCGACTCCGGCGCCCCCGTCGCCATTCGGATTCCGGTCGCTCCCCTAGGTTTACTCGCCGCCCTCCGGGGCGGTAGCGCCCACTTCTTCGGGTGGCGTTAGACGCCGGAAGAAAACCCGGAAGACTCCGCGAGGCCACGACCGGCGTTGGAAAACGTCATCCGTTCGTCGGGCCGTTTACTTGAAAACCATTCCGCGTAGGCACTAAATACATAGATGTATCGCGCACACGTCATGCACTTAGTTTAAAATCGTGGCGAAAAATAACAGAAACTGCGGCACCGGGAGTCCACCAACGGTGACGAAATTTTTGAACCAGCCAGCGAGCGAAAGAGATGAAACCGGGCAAGGGACGGAGGGGATTGTCCAGTAGGCAGCGGATCCGGTGGGGTTGGTCCTAGGGAGATTGAATCGTGGCGAAATTTTTGACGAATAATCTATAAACTCCCTTTCCTTCGAATTTCTTAGTTTTAAAATCTGGAGATATCGTTCCGGTCGATGCCGCGCCAAACAGCCAAGGCAGCGCCGTCTAGCTTACAACTAAGCGTGAAAAGCTAGAGAAAACGACGGGTCGACGGATCCGTTTCCGTCAGTCTTCGAATTTGCCGCTTCGTCGGCGACCTTTCGGAAATTCCCGACGACGGTCGATCGAACACTGAAACGACCATCGACCGACGCATCCGGAAGTTGCGTAGACGACCAAGCTCTTCCGTTTCCCGCATAAAAATCCCCCGTTCCGTCCAAACCGGGTTTCTGGACAGGTTGGCCCCGCGGAAGCGTCTTCGGCGCCCACCCTGCGCCACGGAAACGGCAGACGCGGGCTGTTGTAAACCGGTAAATCCGGAAGCGGAAATTCTCCGCCAACGAAGGAATTTTCGTTTTCTATTCCCGTCGCCCGGTAACGGCGGTGCCGACGTGGGGAGCGGATTAGCAGCCGTTCTTCTACCCCCCGACGAAAGTCGACGCGTCTCCCCCATCGATCGACGGAACGAAATCGAAGACGTCCGGAAGAGCTGAAACCGTCACGTCCGGCGTTTCTTTCCGTGGGGCCAAGAAAGAGGAACTCCCGGCGCCGGGCGATCGATAGCGTCGTCGGCTCTCTTCGGGGGTAGAAAGGAGAAGAGCTTCTCCCCACCGCGTCCCTCTCGGTGCCTTCCCCTCCCGCCGCCCGACGATGGAGACGTCCCGTTCGCCCGCGCCGTCGAAAGGGGCGACGGCCGGTTTCCGCCCCCGCCGTCTCTTTTCCCGCTTCCACCTCCTTTTCGCTCGACGACGGACCGAGGACGCCCAAATGGTTTTGCATTTTCCCCCACCTCTTTCGTTCCCATGCGTCCTTCCCCTTTCACCCCGGCGGCCGTTTTCCCCGAATTACGATTTTTCCTTCCAGATGTCGCGACGCGCCACTTCTCCGAGTCAATTTCGTCTTCCGGCCGAATCGAACGATACGTCGGCCTTAAGGCTTCTTAATGTTTTGCACCGTCCGACGGTCGAAATTTAAGTGGCGCCGATGTCTCCGCCGCGCCACGCGTCGCGACCTTCGTCGGTACTCGGCTGGCCACCCCGTTCCCGGTTAAACCAGCGGTCGACGGGAAAGAAAGAGGCGCCTCCGCCGGTAAGGTCGATACCCTTTCGCGGGCGTCCCTCTCCCGGCCGGAGAACGGGTCCCCGACCGCTTCCGGTTTGGGCCGCCGCGGGACTCTCGCTCCGCCTCCTCCCCGTCTCGTCCGCCCGACGGCGCCGGCCGGAAACGCTTCCGTCGGCGCGGAATAATACCCTACGCCGGACGGGTCGCTCCGCGCCGTATCCTTCCGAGGTGGAGAAAGGAGAGCGCGGAAAGCGGATGGAGATCCGCCGGTCGGTGGCTTCACCGTTCTTTCTAGCGGATGCTCTTTTCCGTTCGTCGATTAGAAATGGCGAAGAACGGAAAAACAAAAAAAGATGAATATCGACGGACGTCTTCGTCGGTCGGAGACGTTTCGTTCCGGCAGATACTTCTCTGCGTTAATACAAAAATTTACGTTTAAATACTCGCCGCCCAGAGAAAAGAATTTGTCGGTACGGAGCCGACGTTTTCGTTTCGTTCCGACTGCATCGGTCTTTGAACGAAGGTCGCGTCGGGATCCCGGAAGAGCGCCGCTCGTCCTTCCAAAAACAGACGAGGGCGTCGCGGCGGCACCTTTCCCCCCTCAAAACCCAAATCGGGTGTCTGGCTCCCCAAATTCGCCGGTGCCGGGAAGATCGTTTTCACTTAATTACCGGGCCGAAGGACAGGCAATTCCGCGCCGATCGGCGCGCACACGTGGGTTAGCCTATAACCGCGTTAACGGGGCCGGAAGGTTGGCAGTCGATACGTCGACCGGGCTCCGGCATTGCGGCCGAGGGGAGGGAAGGCGGACGGGGAGGGCGCCTTCGTCCCGCGCCACCCGGGCATCGGGATGGGGTTCGATGCCGGCCGATCGCGAGGTGGAGGTCCGAGGGGCCACCGGTCGACCTGGCAGTCGCTCTCTCCACCCCTTTCGTCCCGTCGTCCCCGTTGAACCAACGAAAGGGTGGCGGGCGAGCGACGCGGCCGACGACAAACGCCGCCCCTAGCCTTCCCCCACGTACGCGCCCCGAAAGACGTAATTTTACGAACCCCGGATTCACTCACCTGGCGCTAGCGGAGAGAGATTCGCCGAGGAGCGGAGCGGGAACCGTCGGACGCGGCCGTCCTTTCTACACCGTTGGCTACGCAACACGCCCCTCCACCCACTGCGCGAACGGGGACGGGGAGGCCGTGACGTCGAGAGACCGGGTCACGTGACGCGCCGAGGTGGTATAGGGGGCGGTGCCCGATCGCCCCACGCATTCCGAAACGGGGAGGCGCGGAGGAGGCGGTCGAGACGGGGGTGGCCCGGGAGGGTTTCCGCCGTTAAAAATTTATCGCGCCGGCTTCTTTCCGCCCCGGACTGCCGGCCGGCGCCCCGCTTCCTTTCGAACCCTTTTCCGTTTTTTGGAAGAGGAAAGAATTTTTCCCGTGGAAGAGAAGCCGCGGATGCCAAACCGCCTCTCTTCCTCCGGTACCGCGTTCGGACGTCGTCTCCCAATTATTACGATAATTAAGCCCGGATTCGAGTAATGCGCGTTCGATAGTGAGGGACGAAGAAGGAACCGGCGTCGTAAGCCACCCGCACCGTCTCCTCGTCGCCGTCGTCGAGAGGAAGCGACGGTGCCGATTTCCGTCTCCGTCGTATTCGGTTTCTCATCCGCCATCCGCCGAGCGGATCCGTCGGAGGCAGCGGTTCGACGCCTGGCCATCCTGCAGACTTCCCACCCAACGAGATGGTAGCGCCATCTGGTCGTCCGTCGAAAAATTAGCAAGACGTTATCGTCGACCCTAACGAGAGTTTCGTCTAATTTCGTTTCCCGTCGCGTTTTACCGAATGGGGGACATTTTCGGAAGTAAGCTCAAGATCATTGAAAGAACGGTACTGTAAGCCAATGTCGAGAAATTTCCGAACTTTTGACGTAAATAAAGTTCTGCCCTCTAACGCCGAAAATGGGCAACTCGTATTGTAAGTAACGGAGTTACGTAGACTATTGTTTTTTTTTTTCGAAAAAACAGAACAATAACGGAGAGAGGCTTTTTCTATACCATCCTTTTTTACAAATTTTTGTAAATTTTTTCCTATTTAAAATAAATTTATAAGTAATTACTAGCATTTGAGAAAGTAACAAACGATTATAAAACAACATTTCGGAAAATAATTGTGTGAATAACTGGTGACGTAGAATCTATAAATAAAAAAAGCTAGCAAGAACTTAGACGGCACTCGAACGAGAGGTTATGGAAATTGGGGAAAGAATTCCGACAATTTTTAATTACATTATGTTATAAAATTTTTGTAATTATAAAAGCCTAAAAGGAATAATTTTGTTATGCAAAACTTCTCTATTTTTCAGTAAAGAACATTTTAAAAACTTGTATGTGGCGCCATCTGACTTTACTAAAAAGTAATTTTATTATTATTATTTTGGGCTTAGTGGGTTATACTCAGTTGACACCGGTGGCTGTGTACTATGCCGGACCAGAGTCAAGGCATAGCAACCAAAACAAAACTAAAATAAGTGTATCGGTGTCAGTGTCTGTATTCAGAAATTTCCTAACAATGTGGCATGTATTATATATATTATATATAATGTGCCTTCTTTAGTATGATGTATGTATTTCTATTCAATTGTAATGTGCCCAGGCTTTTGTGTAGTGTGTGTGGTATAACACCTGTAGAAGAGAGAACAACAGGTGCAATAAGCACCCTATTCATCCTCCACAGATGCCTTATTTCCTGGACGAATACTGTGTACTTGCTAATTTTTTCTGTGAATGTGTTTTGTACAGTACATTGTGAGTGTTTGGAATGGATACATCTATAGTGTATGTAATATTATTGTTTGTCAATGAGTGTGATGTCTATAATGACGTTCTCTTGTGAGTTGAAAAATTTTCGACAACGTGAATGAGGAAATCCAATAACTGGAATGTGTCGTTAAATCATCTTAAATCCTACTGTGCAGTTACAGTTGTCAATTCTCCCGGAATTTGGCGAAAAAATTTAAACTCTCGGACTTCTAAACAGAGGTCTATTCTTCCCGTATTTACTCGACAAGATGATTAACTTTTTGTGTTATACACGAAAACAAACTAAAGAATAGGCGACTGCGTTTAGATATTAGCGAGGTTGCGGCCGAAGTTTTCATCTCTAAAACGTGAACGTCAAGCGCCACTATATTGTAAGCGGCGCTTGAAGTTTACGTTTTAGAGATGAAAACTTCGGCCGTAACCTCGCTGTTGCCGACAGCTAAAAACGTCAAATCTCGCGGAATCAACTCTTCGGAAGCTGAGAAGCACGTGTTTAAAATCTCAGGTGATAAAGATTAAAAAACAAAATTTGGCGAAGTAGCTTGTGTATAAAGGACTATTAAACTTTGGTAGTTAAAGGTCGAAGGGGTGAGGAAATGGGTCACGCGTCATATCTTGAGAGTAGTCGGACTTAACGAAGATTTTACTCGTTATTAGCATTTACAATTTTTTATAAAATTCGTTTCTACCTTTGACATTTTATAATAATATAAAATTTTATATAAAATATCATAACAGATGGCGCCACACACAATTTAATTTATTTACGATACTTTAAAAATTGATTTTTAAATAAAATCTCCGAACAGCCGGAAAAGTTAGGCAACTGGTTGCAAGATCTTTTAAAGTCATTTGTTTATCGGTCGCATTTTCATTTTCAAGAGCTTCTAGATTTTTTCAAATGCATTGTTGTTGGCTAATCTGAAACAAAATTTGTTTTCTCTTTGTTTATATAGGATACTAATAGGCGCGTGGCACAATCATGCCGCAAATGTATATACGTGATATATTGTCTACATTAAATTCCTTTTGTGTTGCAATGTTGCTTATGTCTGTTTTATGGTCTGTCTATGGAAAAAATCAATTTGACGCGTGAGGTCACTTTCGATAAACCAATCAGCATATTCCGGAGGCCAACGAAAGATAGGCCTGGTGCGGTCGAAACATCGGTAAATCACGTGACCAACTTAGTGCTACTAGTCTATCTCCGAACAGCCGGAAACAGTATAATGTGGTGTTACAGTAAATACTCTAGAAAAATTACTTATATAAGAATATCTCATATCATATTTATGAATATATTACGAACATATTTTGTGTTTCGCTTAAACTTCACACATTAATAGAGTAAAATTTTACTATTTTTTCAACTTTATATAATAATACAAGCAATGTTAAATATTTGTATTTCTTTAATACCGCAGTTAAAAAAAGTTAAATAAAATATAATATTCCACATTCAAAATAAACACCTTTATTAATATTAAAAAATACTTTACATTTTCTTTAGAAAAACGATTACCTAATATGTCAGTATTTACAATGAGTTGTTATTTGTTACTATTACAAGATATATACATATCATTTCAAAATCAAGAACATTTACAACTCAATATAACATGAAAATAAACATGGTTTTTTAATTTTGCATTAATCAATATTTAAATATAGTACATACCTTACATAAAATAACTATATTTAATTACATTGTAGGCTATAATTAACAAAACATTTAATACACTATGTTTTTAAGATAAAATTAATGTTAACTTTAATAATTACAAATATAAATTCTGCTAATTTAATTTTAATTTTTTAATTTTACAGCTTGAAGATATTTTCTGAGATTGGAAATCACTTATCATTTTAATAAGATTATTCAAAATAACTACGACCTATAAAGTTTGTTTTTTAGTCGAATTTGCAAAGTAATTTTGCAAAGACGTTCGTCAAAAAGATTAAATGATGATAGAGATAAATATCGATTAAGTTGAATATTACTAATCTTATTCACACTCGATAACCAATGTTTTGCACATAAAAATGTTTCCCGAAATTTATTAATTATTGTTTGCGACGTAAACCGCGAAGCGGCAATTGCAATAATAGCACATTCGGTAGGCAAAGTTAATTTTTCTCTATCGAGATGAAAACTTAATTCATTTGGAAATTGAACTGCTTCTTCTTTATTTGATTCGAGCCAATTCTGACAAATAAAACATTTATTTTTCACTGTATAGCCTGCAATATAGGTTAAAATTGGTAACATAGATTTGGGTACATTTTGGAAGGAAAATTCATTCTGAAATATTGTATAAAATGGATCTACATTAATTACAGAATTTTTAGTTTTCTTTGCAAGGTAATACTGTTTTTTTGTTAATGTTACCTATAGTAGCGAACATGGCGGCTCGTTTCTGAAACAGTGGGGACGCACGTTCTAACCTAACCTAACCTAACCTATTCTAATAAATTGCCCCTATTCTAATAATTTGATCGGCAATAATTATGGTAATTTATTAGAATAGGTTAGGTTAGAACGTGCGTCCCCACTGTTTCAGAGACGAGCCGCCATGTTCGCTACCATAGGTAACATTAACCCTGTTTTTAATTGAATATCGTAACCTTTATATGATAAAATTACAAAGCTTTTAAATCTCAATTTTTTTTTCACTTTCTAATAACTACGTATAACTGATATAATAATTAGACCCACTTAACTGCTCGTAACGTCCAAATCGTTCCTCTACGTTATCACTTTCTGACACTTTGATAATTACAATTTAAACTATCTTCTGTTATCAAACATATATGCAATCAATTTTACAAAGGTCTTATTTGTTATGATTAATGTCTGAAATGTTAATGTGTCTGATACCGGATATGTTAATTTCCACTTTTTTAGCCATAAAATCATCTGACTAAGAAAATCAATTTGTAAAGCATTTAATTTTTTTATTGGTTCTCTAAATTTATCATTAAATCTTTGGCCTTGAAAAGCGTGCAAACATTTACAATTCTCCACCAAGTTATAAATATATGCAAACAAGTGCACGTATCTTCATATCCCGAAAACATACTGGGATTATCGCTGGCGATACATCTCAAAGCAAAAATATTTTTTCATTAAATATTCGCAATGCTAATTTAACATTTTGTTTTTGAAGATTAGATGGATATAATACTTTAATTGAAGGTAAATGCCCATATTTCACTAAAGATTGTTTTTCTAGTTCGTATATTATTTCCAATGTTTAAATTGTGTTTCATTTACATTATCATCATCATCATCCATGTCGGGAAATTTAATGGATTTATTTTCAGATCTTTTATTTATCCAATTATTGCCAATACAATGAAACGAACAGAATAAAAAATAAAAAATAAGTGTCTCAAACTCTCTAAAAGATATGGAAGCGATGACTTCAATTATTTTCAGTTAATAAAATTTTACAAAGCTTTACGGATTAACAGTATCGTTATCTTCTGTTAAAAAATACAGTAACTTTAAAACCTATAAAAAGTTAAAAAAAAAAAAAAAAAAGTTTCCTTTTCACGTCTATAATTTGTTCTACAGCCAATAACATTACATTATCTTAGCATTTTGAAAAAATTTATATATTCTGCAAAACAGTATACAGTATATCCAATAATATTTACTTTTGAATGTATGGTACTGTACACACATACACATTAAAATAATTAACTTTTACCTTACTTTTAATAAGTTTTAAACAAAATATTTAAAAATGACTAAAGTAGTAAAATTAAATATTCGAAAGAAATAGAAAATGACTGTTATTCATTGATATTTGGGTTTAAAAAAATATCAAAACACAGCACATTTTGGCCTAACTACAAACATTACTAATGATGCATTTGAAAATAATACTCACTCATTGAGATATTATATAATGTTATAATCCCATATAAGAAGTAAAACAACGGTTTTTCTAAAACAAAACTGCTGAAAAAACCTTTAACTGAAATGAACCTTTCGAAATTCGAACCTACAGTACTGTACGTGTAGCGAAAAACACAAGAGACACTACACAGCACTAAGTTGGTGACTAAAACGCCCTGGCCTCAACACTTTTCGCATAATATGTCAGGAAATGTGTGAATTTTATTTTATTTTCTCTCGCTAGATGGCAGAACGACTTTTTCATTAATTGTGTTAATTTTTTATAACATGAATTAACTGTCAAGAATCATGCATTTAATAACTACTATAACGAACTTCCTCGTATTCTAGTACCAGAACGTTCAAGTTTCATAACACTGTTTATAATGACGGTGACGTGTTTAACAAATGAAAAAGAAACCGGAAGTAACTTGTCAGAACTAAGTAATCAATGGCTGATGCTTATTGATTAATACCCAAGTTGATTCTTTCCATAGACAGACTATAGTTAAAAGTGATGTATTTATAATTATATTAGGGTCTTTGTCCCCTCCACATGTTCAAAAATTTCTTGACCTTAATTAGATCCCAGTTAGGATGTCGAAATTTACGTCGATGTAATAGTTTTCAGCGATGGTAAATCCTGCTGCATTTACGGGACTTGTGTCGTCTTCGTATCACAATAGCTGCCACGAAATTTTAAGCGTTCTCGTTGCCGGAAGGAAATCCGGCTTTGTTCAAGACAGAACCTGCTTTCAAGCATTCGAAATCTGCGAAATGGCTCAGAGAACATCGAGTGCTTTGGCGGCGTTTCGAGAGATGCCTTACGACGTTTGTTTGATGACATGCTTTGTAACCATTTGCGCTTACTCGACTTTGAAATTTTGATTACACCTCGATCCTGACTAACGGTACGCGTCCACCGGAGACAAACCTTCTCGAGAACGAGTCTGTATATTTAAGTTACAAGTGGAACTGTACCAAGAACACTATCTGACGGTGTTCAAGACACCAAAACTACAAAATAGACTCTTGAGTGCAGACGCGTCTACTTGAGTAGATGCGGCTACACTCGTGTCTGGAAAAATTCTCGTAGTTCAAAAAGTTTCGTATATTCGAGAACGGTATCAAGCATTTTTACTTTGATGGTAAATAACGAATAAGAAAAAGGAGTGGGCCGATAGGAAATATAAATTCATAAATAATAATTTAAAAGTTAATTAGTATTTACGAAGGGAATGTTTAGGAAACACAAGTCATTAAAATTATAAAAACTGTGATAAAAAAATACTTTTAGAAATCTGTAATGTTTCGAAATGTAATCGACAAAACGGACAACGTAAGCTTCAAGAATGTTACTTCATAAGATTTCAGTAAATATTAAAAAATATTTCAATAATTAAAACCTTACGACAATTTAGACGACGGTCAAAATTATTTTAGTTTCCTTTGATAAAGATACAGGCCTACTTGGCGCTTAGACCCGAAATGTAGAAAATAATAATACAGGTAATCTTGTGGGTACCACTTCCGAGTTTCAAGCTTATCTTTACCAAAGAAAAACTGCTAAAAACATTTTGACCGTCGATACATAGCCCAAACGATTGTCTCAAATACTCGGGCTATAAATTCACTAATTTTAATAATTAATACTAAGTAATTTGCTACTAGAGGTAGAGTCGATAGATATACTGGACCTTGAACTATGCTCTCAAGTAGAGTTAATGTGTCAGGTTGCCGAAAGCTGGCGTCAGAGTCGCGCTAGGACGAGAAGTTGGTTTATCTATTTGGTTAGTAGATAGTTTTACCGTTTTCAAGCATTTTTGTAACTGTTTTCTACTGTTCTGTCAAAAAAATCTTATTCGTAATTACATTTTTTAATTTTATATCATGTATAAAGAAACAAATAGTATTGATATATTTGGTTTATAAAAAATGTAATAAGATGTTAATTTAAAATTACAGATGAAGATGTGGATAAATCAAAATAATTATATTTTCGATTTAATTTATCCAGATTTTAAATAGAGATCTGTTTAAAACTGTTATATTGCTACAAATTGTGAATGAAAGTTTTGTACATAATGTTCTGAGTATATCTGTTCAATACATAGGTAATGGTAAAATAAGTAAATAAATTTGCATTTTACTGTTTTGTTTTATTACATATGTATGACAATATAATTAGGAAAAACCATAGCTTATTCTCTGATACATTTAAATAGCCATAGAAATTTAATCCAGATAAAGACAAATTATTTTTAAAATAATGTATTAACTTTAACATTACATAAAGTGCTGTGCTATATAATTTTACTGGATTCAGTATAGTGAGAAATAGTATTTGGGATGAAATAGTTTTGTATTTTTGAAACAAGAAATTACATTTCTTATGACAATCACATTGGCTCTAGATATTTTGGTAATTTATATAATATTCTGCACTATCAAAAGTAAAATACGAATGAAGATTTATTAATGGCCTACTACACGTGTCCTTTATTTATATAGGTTTAAAACGTCACTAACATGTCTTTCTTTTAGCCTCCATGTCATCACTAATCACTATATCACTGTCAATGTCTAATAATACTGTCTGAACTCTTACCATCCTACATTTACCTATTTTATTTGTCAACCTCTAATTCATCATCCTCTAATCATCTCTAAGTTATGTGCCTGTAAATATGCTGAATACGTTGTCTAAATAGTTGGAATTTCCTCTTTTTCCTCTAACAGCCTGTATTTGAAATCCAAGAACTACATTTACTGACTATTAATCTCCCTCTCTAATCTGTTTCTAACTATTTTTGGACTCAACTTTAATCTCTTCATCTCATTAACAAACTGTGAACAACATATACCATAGCTCCTTTCTCACTGCAAACTACAATAATTCACCTAATATTAATAAATAAATTAAAAAGATTCGAGCTTAACCTCGATAAACTCCAAAGCCACTCTAAATCCTAAATCTCTTTTTTTTGTAACACTTTAAATATATCCTGTCGTAACACATGGTTTAACATTCCTATACATTTCCATAATTCAATGTATATAATTTTCATCGACTCTTTTTTTCCCCCCGATTCAGAGTTCTCGGGAATCCCGAAAGCATCCCATATTAATAATGTATAAAAAGGCTTAACTATAAATTTTTTTACCAATTTTTCCTACCCTTAACGAAATCTCCCAAAAATATTTAAAAATGAACACAAATTGTAAGCGAAAAACAAACAGTCTAATCAATTTAAAGTCTAAAATCGTGAAAGTGACAGTTAATAGAAATATAAATATTAACGACATTTACGAATAAATAATGTTCAAAACCGGATTAAAATAGTATTTATAATCAGTCCTTTAAAAAAGACAAAAGAAATATCTGAGTTAAAAACGAGAAAATTTCATATATTAAAGAATTTCGAATGTTTACAGCTGACTCTCCCTATGCTCGAGCCAAAATTACGCCGCGAAGCGATTGAAGTGGCAGAAATATTATTTTATTACGCCAGTATCATAGCATTAGAGCTATTGGCGACTCAAGGACCAGTATATCTATCGACTCTACCTCTAGTAGCCAATTACTTAGTGTTAATTATTAAAATTAGCGAATTTATAGCCCGAGTATTTAAGGCGATGTATGGTTTGGCTGTTTATCTATCTATGTACAGTACTGTACATCGGAGAAAAGGCCAACAGGCTAGAATCTCCATATAAATTGGATTAAAGAAGAAGTTTATCTATCTATATATATATATAGTGTATATATATCAGGGGTGGGCAAGCAAGAGTTCAGTGGAAGCCGAAATGTAGGTTTTGCAAAATGCATGGGAGCCGCAGTTCTGTACTGTCGTGGCGGATAGTATGGTAAGGCACGCGATTTTATTATATAATATAAATATAATATAAAACAAATATTGAATTTTTTTAATAAACATATTTACACAAAATTATAAAAATGAAATTGTAAAAATAATAATAAAAAAACAGAAATTAACACTTTCAGCAAGAGCCGCACGTAACTCAAAAAGAGCCGCATTTGCCCATGTCTGATATATATATATACAGCAGTCCGGATAACTCGGCCACACTCCCACTCCTCCACCACGTGTCTGGCGCCGGCGTGCGCTCAGCCGTTCAGTCTACCTGCAGCCTTTGCAAGGGTTAGTCGATTTCTTAACCCCGCTGGATAACTTGATGTGAATGACTGTGAATTCATTAATTTTCATTTTCATGTAGTAAAGGCTCTATGCCTTCATAAGTACGTATTTTTCCTTTGTTTAAGGGTCAGTTTATTCTCTGTCGTATTCTCAAGCAAACAATACATACAAGTACAGTACAGTACAGTATTTTCTGAGGAAACACTCGTACTTATTCTTTTTTAACTCTATTCACGATAACCCGGCATTGTCACAAACTCTGCCACCCTTCGGTTCACATTAGGCCGAGTTTTCGGGACTCTACTGTATTATATATATAGGGCCTCGGGTTATTTAAAATATTTATTTTTACCGTCGTCTAAATTGTCATAAATTTTTACTTGGCAATTTTTTTTACATCTCAGATGTTTTTGTTTAATAATTATATTATTACGTCAAGACATAAGACGATGACGTACAATTCGGTCGGCGCTCGACTGAACGCGTCGCCGACCAACGCGCCGCTGACAAATGCACTGCCGACCGATTCTTTCGATACGCCGTTTAGAAAAACCGCTATAAAAAGTTTTAATTGGCATAAATTTGAGCTTTTCTAATTCCGAGTGACATTTCGAATAAAATCCATTGGTTTCCATGCAATTTTATCTTTATAAGCATAAAATTAAGCCATGAAAGTAAATTAGCTCTATAGAAAACTCCCGTGAACTTTGACCTATCGACCCGGAAGTTTGGACGGCAACTCATTGATAACCAGAAAGGCTTACGTTTAAAATTTTGGCTTTCTAGACCCGGTAGTTTTTCTCTATCAGTGTCTGCAGTGCCGGATGAAGAAAAAGAAGAAAATGCGGTCTTTTCGGTGAGTTTTGCACTTTTCGATGGCAACCGCATTAGACTTGAAATCTTGCTCACTACGTAAGGAAACAATTTTCTTCCGAACGAGATATTCGGAATTACTTTGGCTGTTTGGGAAGCGGAGAAATCGACAACTCCGATTCCCGTATATGTAATCGGTCGGTGACTTTTTTACTCGGCGTGTAGTCACTGCCACGACTCCCGATATTTTCAGTACAATCCGACGTCAAAAATCTTAAAGTAGTCTTTAATCTGTCTTTTAAGAAAATTGCATGTGTTAATTTCGTATTTCTCACGGCGATCCGCGGGCCAATTAAATTAATTACTTTCCACTACTCTATAGACACGGCGATAAAATTTCTACGCATAATTCGCGCGGAAGGGTCGAGCGAGCCCCGACCGTTTCGGACGTCGCACCCGTCGCCTAATCCAACATTTTCGCATATTTCTAGGTTTCCTTTCTTCAATAAGTTTGTACACGACGAGAGAGGCTAAAACCGGACGATCGTCCATTTCGCAATTATCTCGAGTCTCCATCGTTTTCGTCTGGAGCATACAGAGAATGAGATTAGTGCCCGATATCGGTGTATCCGAGTTTTTTGAGACAGCGAGCGGGCCCGCTATCATCCTAACGACGGTTGGGGATAATCGAGATATAATCACAAATACACACGTAGCCTAAAACCTTACGTTTTTACTCCGTTGGCCAGACACACGAAAAAGTCCGAAATCTACAAATTTTCATTAAAGACGTTTGACTCGGGCTCCCCTCGATCTCCTCCGTCCTTTCGCACGTTCTTCCGTCAACCCGCGCCGCGCATTTCGGCAGAACTAAACCCGCGGTCCCCCAGGCCGGGAGGACCGCCAACGCTGCGCTGCGCCTTACTTCCCCGCGCCACCGGCGAAGGTAAGCGGATTTTCCGAAGAGGGCCGAGGCAAAAACGGGTTCTTCTTTCGTCCTCCCACTCGGACTGCCGCTCCGGAAACGACGAAAAACCTTGACTCTTTCCCACTCGCGATGGTCGGGCCGTCGGATCCGCTCCCCTGAATACGAACCCAGGACCCAAAAGGGACGTTTCCAGTTGCGGACCGGAAGCGGAGAGGGAAAAGGCGGCAGAAGATAGACCGGGATCCGGGCGGAAGCGCCACCCGGAAGGAGCGAGGAGGGCGGTCGACGACGGCTTCGGGACGTCACCCGGACCGGGTTAACGAACGCGCCGGAGGTCGAGGGGAGGGACGGCCGTCTACCCGTCTGCCGCGGAACGAAGACGGAGGACTTTTTTCCAGTCGCGGCAGGATGAGGATTCCGCCGCTCGTCGGGCTGCTAGTAGCCTGGTGCGCCTTGCGCCGCCCGCCGCCAGTCCGGGGTCGACAGAACTTCACCGGGTAAGGGAGGGAGCGAGTCGGACGCGCCCCGTCCCAAACGCTTTCTAACCGAGTTTTCTGGTCGTCGGCAGGCACAGGCTTCTGACGGCGGTGCCCGGGGACACGCGGGAGCTGGACGCGCTCAAGGCGCTGACGCAGAACTTCCTGGTGAGTAGCGGAGGGGGGAGGATTCTTCGCACTCGCTAAACGTTAATGCCGTCGGCAGGTGGACTTCTGGATCGAGCCCGGGGCCGTGGACGAGAACGTCACCCTGCGACTGTCTCCGCAGCTGGCTGGCGCGGTGGAGAGATACCTGGAATCCCGGCGCATCCGCTATCACGTGCTGACCGAGGACCTGCAAAGGTGAGCGAGGCGAAGGGGGCGGAGGAGAGTCCCCTCTAAATCGGTCTTTTCTTCCCGCAGGTGGATCGACCGGGAGCGAGAGGAGAATCGACGCGGGGACTCCGCCTCGGGACGAGATTCCGCTTCCGACTTCGAGTTCGATGTCTATCATCCGCCGGAAGAGGTAAGAGCCTGACGCCGGGCCGTTCTATCTGCCATCCGCGTCCGTAGCGGGTAGCCGACGACGGCCAGGGCCAAAAATCCCACCCCGCGGTCTGCCGGAAGCTGACTCTCTCCCCCCGCCGCAGCTGAGCTTCTGGCTTTTTTCTAAAAGTCCGTTCAATTAACCGGAATTAAGCTGGGGAATCGCCGTTTACGCTAAACGCACGTTCGTCCGGACCCCCCCTTGGACGGGGGACGGCCCCCGTCTTCAATTAAGGACGCCCGATTTCTATCGCGTCCTTAATTGATCCTATCCCAGGGATGGCGAACCTTTTTGAGTCCGCGTGCCAAAGTCTTAGACTTCGAATAATGATATTTAAAGAAATTAAACGAATACGCTTTAATTCGAATAAATGTAAAAAATCTGATTGATGATGATCAGGTGATAAACAGAAAAGATGATTGGAAAGGACAGAAATCATATGATACGTTACGTGCCAGATGATTTCTCTTACGTGCCACTTTGGGCACGCGTGCCATGGGTTCGCCACCTATCCTATCTTATTCTTAATTGAATCCTATCCGTTTACGCTTGATTTTTATCGCGCTTTAACGGGCCCGTGGGTTCCCCGTTCCCACCCATCGGCTGTTAATCCGACGACACCGAGTGGGTAAGGAAGGAAAGAGAAAAAGATCAAAATTTAACAAAAAAGGCTCTTTCCGGTCGTCGGAGACGGGTTTTATTTTCGTGAAAATGGGGTTTAGCGACCGGCGACAGAGAGAGGGTCGGACTAAACGGAAAATAACCGACGCAGATAAACGGTTACTTGGACGAATTGGAGAGCCGATTCGGAAATTTGACGTCGGTGAGAAACATTGGAACCACCTTCGAGGGAAAAAGCATCCGTCTGGTAAAGGTGAGTGGCGGGGAGACTCGGGTCCGTGGGGGAAAGCGTCCTCTGACTCCAGTGTGGCTTGCAGATTCGATCCCCGGGACCGGACAAACCCGCCGTCTGGATCGACGCCGGAATCCACAGCAGGGAATGGGTTTCTCCGGCTACCGGACTCTACCTGGTGGAGCGACTCCTGTCCGACTACGGCCACGACCCGGTGGTCACCCAACTGGTCGACACTTTCGACTGGTACTTGGTCCCCCTGGTAAACCCGGACGGCTACGAGTACACTTGGCAGTGGGTGAGTCCCGCTCTCTTTTCCGTCACCGGCCGCTGCCCCAACCCACTTTCGACTTTCCTTACAGAATCGACTGTGGAGGAAGAATCGAGCCATTTCCAGAATCCTTCCCGGACTCATCGTGTGTAGAGGCGTGGATCCCAACCGCAACTTCAACGTTGGATTCGGAGGTAAGAACGAAAACGCCCGCCTCCCGGCCTCTCACCCTTTTCTCACTCTTCGGATAACGCAGGCGCCAGCACCAGCGGCACCCCTTGCTCGCCCATCTTCAAGGGAGACGGCGCTTTCTCCGAAGCCGAGACCATCGCCATTCGCGATGCGGTGTGGAAGATCAGACACAGACTGAAGGCCTACTTCACCCTGCACTCCTTCTCCCAGCTGTGGATGTGTCCCTACGGCTACAGCACTCTGCCCTCCGACGACTTCTCGGAACACGTGAGTTACGGAACGCGGACGGTGCCTCCCGCCGACCACGGCCTAACCCGTCATTTTTCTTCGGCAGATGGAAGTTCTGAGGGAAGCGGTGGAAGCGGTGGAAGAGACGCACGGGATGCATTACAGATACGGACCTTCGGCCAGCACCCTGTGTAAGTATGAGGAATGAAGGGCGGGAGGAGGAGGACGGATGTGGTTGACGTTTTGTTGCTTTTTCAGATCTGGTAAGCGGAACTTCGTCCGACTGGGTGTACCAAGAGGCTGGAGTCAAGTACAGTTTCGCCGTGGAGTTGAGGGACACGGGGCTCTTCGGTTTCCTGCTACCCCGGGACCAGATTGTGCCCACGGCCGAGGAAACTTGGGCGGGAATTCGAGCGGCCGTCCTTTACATATCCAAACAATTAAAGAACTGAACCCACTTCCGCTCCTTCTCGCGACGCATCTGTAGCAGGGAATGGAAGCTTACCTCCAAAGCCCATATTCCGTCGGGACTAAAGCGGATTTCGTTTTAGCCGAAATTTTCTACGCTTATTTTACGTTTTCGTGTGAGTATTTGGAATTTGTCCGAATTGTCCAAATCGCGTTCGAGATAACGCAAGTCCTTTGCCAGCCAAACTGCTGTAAAAACCTAATAAATTATGGAGGTGTCTTTCTTTTCTCTCTGTCGTTTGGCGTCTCCGGGTTAAAGAAACGGAAACCTACCGAGCAATCGGAGAGTAGTTTAAGCCGGAATCTGTTGGATCGGAGGCCCTTCTAGCGTCGTGGGGTTTTCTACAAAACGAAAATCCCTTTCGTACTTTAAAAAGTACGTCCAGTTAGACAAGGGGAAGCGGAAAGGAAAATTTTAAAGCGCCAAACATTAGAGAACCCTCGGGTAGAAAATGGCGCCATCGCCTTTGCAAATACCGGTAAAAGTACCGAAGTGCGTCCGTAAAGGCGGTCCTCTTTGGACACCGGATCTAACGGCGTTTTTTTTTTTTTTTTTTTTTGCCAACTTGGAAGACGCCTCCACCACAAGACTATTTTACTATAGGGGACCGTTACGTTTTTCAAAGAGGCTAAAACTTTCGGAATCTATCCATCGGTTTATAAGAAGTGGACAATTATTTCTTTCTCTCTACTGGTTACGTCGTTTGTCGATGTTCAATAACGTAGCAATATAGGCACGAAATACAGATTTCCGACGTTCCTCTAACTACGATATATTCCGATAGCGTACGTCGCAGAGTAATTGTTTCTTCTGTCGTATTCGTATTCGGCACTAGAATCACGGGAAACGTTTAGCCATAGAAACCGCTCGGGTTATTCCCGCCAAATGTTGCCGATTTTATAAATTTTGCAAAATTTCCGGTCGAAATAAACAAAGGAGACGCGGCGCCGTTACGTAAAGATAATTTCTTACGTTCCGGGAACTTTGTCAAACGGCAATTACCGCAAAAGACGCATCACCCCACTTTGGGATTTTGAAACAAAGCACCAGAGGAAGCCCCCACCAGTTTTTTCTATTTAGCATCCGCGCGTTTTTATTTTATACTCGGAAAATACTTTTAGGTTTCCATAAATAAGTTTGACCAAATCAAATTAGATAAAATATGCAACTTAAAAATTGAAAAAATTATAAAGGACGCCGCTTGTCTTTTTGATAGTCTATAAAGAGCGGTTTAAAATTAATTTTTGAAAGGACGAAACAAATCGAATATCCAAAAAGAGTGGAGAAAAGAAAGTCATCGGCAAGGTTCGAAATAATTATCTTATTCCCCCGAGAACTACCGGAAAGAAATTCTTGAAAGGTGCCAAATAACCGTAACGACAGAAGGAAGAAAACTTTGCGCTAACGACTCTCGGTCTTTCTTCCGTCCGAAATAGCCTTAAAATTCGGGACGCGCAACGGCAATAAAACCCTCACAAATAAAACCGGCAACTTTTACCACGAAATAATTGTCAGACGACGACGGCTACTCCGTTTCGCCCGAGAAATTTTACGCCGCTCCCCTTACGTAAATATAACCGCCGACGACAAAACAATTTATTCCCAAACGGTTCTTCGATACGCCTACTATTCGACCGTTATCAAAGAGGAAGGCAAATTTGCACGCTAAAAAAAGGCCCGTTCTAAAAGAATACAAAAGACCTGAACGACCGGAACAAAGCTTCCGTAAGACTGTCACGTAAAAAGGGAAACGAGTTCGATTGTGGCAACCGTACTTAATCCTCTCGGCGTAGGACGTTAATTACCAAAAAATGCTAACAAAAACTACAGACCGAGACGGATGCGACCTCGGCTTTAAACATTTCAATAGCGACGTTCCCTCTAAGCTGCGCGGCCGCGCAGGCGAGCATTCACACTGATTTGAATTGTTGTTTACTTATTTCTCACTCGGTCTGCAACGTGATTATTGCTACGTATATTTCGATTAAATACACGGGTGTACTATAGATTACTATCTATGGAATTTCAGGACTTTGATTATATATTGGAACTCAGGGGACCGAGACGAGTTCAACGGTACCCTATTTTTGGACCGGAGACGAAAAATAAAAAAGTTATCATACTTTTTCACTTACCATACTTTTTTAATGCTCTCATGAAGACGGCACCATAGTTGCTAGTACTGCCATCTTGCGGTAAAGTCTGCAAACCATGACGTCGGACTACGGTCATCTCCAGTAGGGTTAAACACGCGATACGAGAGCGGAGAGAGCGACGCGACTTCCGATCATCGCGCGATCGCCATTTCGGTTAATGTTACTTACGGCAACGAACTTGGCGGCCCGACTGACCTCTCGTATGGGCGCCACCACACGCCGCCATGTGCTAAACTAGTGATCGATTCACGGTAGTTCTTGAACAAAGTAAAAAAAGGGGGAAAACGTCTACTAAAGGCAATTTTAACGGCAAGCGACGGGACTCCCGATCGCGATAGCGAGGCCGACTTAGCGGAGAGCGACGCGACTCCCCGCGCGATCGCCGAAAAAAGTATAACTTTTTTATTTTTCGTCTCCGGTCCAAAAGTAGGGTATCGTTGAACTCGTCTCGGTCCCCTTAGTTCAGATATATACTCAAAGTCCCGAAATTCCATAGATAGTAATCTATAGTATCCCCAAATACATTAAATCATTGACAAAAAAATAATATTTTGTATGGAAGTATGTTTTAAAATGAATTTTAATCTCTACTTTATAATTATTTTAATTTTTATAGGAAAAAATAAGATTTTATATATATATTCTCAGAAAAATTTTTTGCTCAGAATCTGCTCAGCAAAAATTTTTTTGTTCAGAGAAGTACATGTTCCGCTCAGCTACAAAAAAAATTAGAGGAAACACTGTTCAATAGAACATAAAAGTCTTAAATCCATTACAAAATTTTGGCCAAATCCATTGGCATTTGACGGAGTTCTACGTGCGAACTCGGGTCGGCGCGTGAAAGTTAAGAGCCGTCTAAACCGAATGGTAGATTACCGGTATTTTGAAGAACAGAGTAACTCTATCCTATTGAATAGGCAAAATGAAAACACTGCAACTCCTACAACTGGACGTTTGCGGATAAATTTAGAAGGATTAAAGAGACGACGCCGTGCAAATGCCAGATTCCTCCTTGTCTACACCCCGACGGTCGAAGACAGCTTTTCTGAACTGGTTAGAAATCGTCGGCGTGAAAGTTACCGCGTAAAAATAACCGCTCACCCGGCACGTTAAACCTTTTTGTGGAAATAGCAGAGTCCACTTAAACCTTTTCTCTAAATCAGTGGTTCCCAACCGGTGTTCCGTAAGCATCTCCCAAGTGTTCCGCAGATTTAGTCGCAAATCGGAAAGTGTACAATCGTATTCGAGCCGCCGAATATCAAAAAATTAAAATCATAAAATTTTCATAAACTTAAATATATATGTACGACTCGTACTTATGGAGTGTACTACTGTTTCGAATAAGATAAAGGCAATGATAAAAACTGAATGAAATATGTAAAAAACATCAGGCACAAGTTTCCCATTAAAGTTATTTAGGTATATTTTTTCCTGTCTTAGAATTGGCGTTAATAATATGAGTAGAGATTTTGAATTATAACCGCTCAATTCTAATAAAATAACTGATGACAAGCTTATGTATTTCATATTAACTTAAGTAAATGTTCTGCTAAAGAAAATTGCTCACAAAAGTGTTCCGCATCCTAGAAAAGGTTGGGAATCACTGCTCTAAATGAATAATCTTAATTTAAAAGCTTACTGTTGTTTAATCACAATCCCGTTATAAGCAGCTTGTATTATACACTGGGGGTCGGCAGCCTTTCCGTTACTAAGGGCTCATCAAGGATAAAAATCTTAAAACCATCCAGGGCGCACAGTTTAATATTTTGAAAAAATCGCAATGTCGTAATAAACAAACAAAACAATTATTTTGTGTAAATATACATACTTCAAAACAAAGGTTATACCAGCGTGTAATAACTAAAAAAATGAAAATTAAAAGTAAGGCGGTCCGACAAATAAAGTTTACGCGTACTACATGAATTATAAAAACTCGGGAGAACAAAGATAGCCAAACAATAGCCATACGCACCTACTCTACGGAAGTGTGATCGGGTCGACCGGGCAAAAAACAGCACGTGCAAAAACAAGAATCTTCCGTTCGAAGATCGGGCACCAAACGGCAAAATAAAACACAACTGCGACTAATCATTTAATTGCTACGGTTAGAAAAGAAGAGATGGACAGAAACCCGAGAAAAATCCTAAATTATCATCTAGCCAGGAGGATGTTCGAAAAAAAGGCGTGCACGCGGAACGGGCCGACCACCGCGCTGCCATATTAATTAACAAGATTGTATTTTTTACCTTTGAAAAATAGTTTCACGTTACTTTTTGTTATTAAATTACTTAAAGTTCTTTAAATTTTGTTTTTTAATAGAAACAAACGCTACAAGCTCTCTCTTTTGATCTTTTTTGGCCGGGTTTAAAAATACATCAACGCAATTTACACATTATTTTTCTTACTAATATAATCAAAGAAAACATCCGAAAGTTACTCTGATGTCAAATTTATTAAATTATCTAAAGTATTTACAAGTAATCTGTAAACAAATTTTATTTTCGGCGGAAATTCAATATTTACCCAGAAATTTTTTCCACCATAAAACTAACGGCAATTTATTGTTTCTTACGGTTAATTTGGGGCTAAAGACATTGAAATCTTCTCTTTGCAGTCTTTTAAGGTAATCGTCGCAGACGATCTGTTTGAAAGAAAAATAGTCCAGTCTACACCAAATTACTAATGATCAATAATAGAAATTTCTACTTACTGCAGGCAGAAAAACACATGTTGTATTTTTTGGGATTTTATTTTTCAAAGATCTAGTCTGAAATAGAAAAAGTTATAAAATGCATTTCTTTATAATCGGTTATTTCTTACTTTAACTTATAATTACAGTAGACACTCCTATAACACGGATTCGTATAACACGGCGAAAAGATTGCGATCGTGCTCGTATAACACGCTAAAAGAGACTCGTCGTCCACTCGTGTCGCGACAGGATTGGTCGAATCTGGACCAATAGCGGATATTGTACAAACCGTTGAGTTTAAACGAGCACTGGACCTACTAAAAAACATTTATTATTCAACGGCCATAAAAATTATATTTTTATTAATGTCGTCTCCAAAGTTCAGCGAATTTTTCGCAGAAAAATATCAGGAAACACGCGTCCGCCGTTCGATGAGCCGCTCTGCGACGGAAACAAGCTTAAGCAATGGCGTCGTCGAACGATGCACACTCGGTAAGTAATCCTACAATTTTTTTGTTTATAGCATAGTTTATATGGATTATTCCCAAAAAATTATACGTGATTTGGAAATGTTGAGTCAAATTAGTCTAGAATCGATTAATTTTATGGAAGAAAACCTTTCAAACAGCCGTAGCCCCTAAACTGCACAAGTGGCGGGCTGTGATTGGCTCATGTATTCAAGTGACTCGTACAACACGGATTCATATATCACGAAACGTATCTACCGTGTTATAGGGTGGTCTACTGTAGTTATTCGTCTGCCAAAACGTAAACTTATTATTTTAGGCATATTATTAAGAATTATTTAATAATTAGTTTTATGCATTTGTGTGTGTATTGTGTAAGAAAAACTTTTGTTAATTCGAATTTTTAAGACCACACCGTCATTCCTGGTACAGTACATGCTGGCATTGAATAAATCAAACGACTGCTTCTATCAGGTAGCAGACGTCTTTAACTAAAGAAAGAAATGTTTTTGATCAAATGCATGATTTTCTACATGCTGTTCCGTAGAACCCTACAGCAACCATTAAGGGTTCCACAAAGTTATTTAGGCCTATAAAAATTTTTAAATCTTTAAAAGTTTTTTTAAAGTATATTCGTTTAATCAGAACCTTACCTATTAACAGGACATATTTTATTCGGAAGACAACTTTATTCTTATTTATCGTAGAACTCATCTTAGACTGCATAACTTATCAATACAACACTCAGAACACCTTGTAAATTTGCAGCCGTGTTTATTAAATACTAACGTTTCGGTCGTATTTAACGACCTTCTTCAGGAAAAAACAGCAAAAAATCGAACACTTAAAACATTTGCAGTAACGAACAAGTGTTTGGAACGTTTTTAAATGATATTCTAGAGAGTTACGTGCGCCATCTCTACATCGACTAATATTAAATAACAAAATACAAAGAATAAATAAAACACAATGAAAAATAATAGGCTCCAGGGAAACATTAAAAATAAAATACAAAAATAAAAAAATAAAGTGAAAACCGAAATGCGCAACGTTAGTTAGTATCTAATAAACAGGGCTGCAAATTTACAAGGTGTTCTGAGTATGTTCTATTCTTATTTATTTCGATCACAAGAAACGTAGATGGTTCCTCTTGGTACTAAAAAACAGTGGAAACTGTGTTTTTTACCCTAAAGAGATAAAACAGATAAAAAAAAATGCTAGATGATGTGAATTTCTTTGGAGCACAAAATTTGCTTTCTCCCCGGGTTTACGAAAATTTTAATAGTATGCACACTGACATGGTCTATTCGAAAATAGCTTTACTTCTTATTACAGATTATTCCTATAATGGTGACAAAATTTTACAAAAAAAAATATATTTTTACATGAAAAATGAAAAAAAAACATTCAAGGTTTTTTATACTTAAAATAAAATTCATTAATATAATTGAATTATTAAGAAATATTGTAATTGTAAATTGTAACTTCTGTGTTTTTGTAAAAATGTAATGATTGTATTTAATTTATATTTATTTTCTTTTTTGTGAACATGCAGGAAGACTTGCCATGGCATCATTTATTAATAAAAAAGAAAACGAAATATATAATCTGATTAAATCTAATTTTAACTTATTTTTGAACTACGAAATAACTCGTATTTGTTTCTGTTTACTTTACTTGTAGATTTTTATGATGAGAGGAAAAAAATCCTCAAAAGTACTAAATAAACTTACAGGTCTTGATAAAAACAGTGACCTTAAGATCCACTAATTGTGTGACACCTGACTTAAAAAGTTTCCTTGTTAAACTTTTCTAAAGTTGCAATCTTCTATAATAAATAAAAATAACTTTGTGCAAGTCTAAAACTGATGCTAGTGCTAAGTCTGTATTTTATTTTTTGAAGCTAATAGTAACAACACAGAGGACATTTGCAATTGTTTATTCATTATACAATTCCAAGTGTTTTCTATACTACTGATAAATAATTTTACAAAATTATTTGATAATATCACTGGAAAAGATCCGAGAATTTTGCTTATTGAACAAAGTTACTTTAACATTATATGAAAACTATTTCATTAATTATGCATTACTATTATCTCATAAAGTTTTAAAATAAATTAATATACATTATTTTGATCATTTTCATAGAAAAACCTCTAAGAAAGAAAACTCGTTTCTTACTTTTAGTATTGATATCTAATTGTCTTATAAAATATTGTATGGCTTTTGTGTACTGTTTGATATTATAATATCTAATAAAAATTAAATTTAATTTAATGTTTACTAACCATTTGAAGATGCTGATTTGCAACAGAAGCTATTTCATATATCATGTCAGTAATATTTTTATTCCTTCTTCCTCGAATGATGTCTTCTTGAGATACGTCATGCTAAACAAATTAAAATTACTTAATTTAAATATATACTATTTATTTTATTATATAAAGCAATGTCGCAAGACAAACACAAAAGTACAGACTTTCGATCGACCCCAAAAACAAAGATTATGTAAGATACACACGTGTCCAAAATGTACAAATGGACAACATTTGTACACAAATAGAGAGAACTATAGAAGAATGTGGACAAATATGGCAAGAACCGTATTACTCGAGGTCTAATGCCGCGTAATACCAGATGATTTGCAGGACTTTACTAACTGAAGCATAAAAGTTAGGGTTCTGCATTGTGAAAAAATAATTGTATTATTGAAAGAAACAATGTAACAATTTCATATAGAGAAAAAGATCAAAGGATCTATATTTAAGAATATTTAAACAATATGGAATGGTAATTCATTAAAAAATGATATCAATTTAAGTAATGGAATAGAGATTGATAACATACAGTGCATCATTACAAACTACAAAAAATATTGTAAACATAAAGCCGAATAGCAAGATACAGAGATTGGCCAATTTGCATATTGTTAGGTTTATTTTTATATCTTTGTAAAAATGTGGCTTATTTGTAAAAGATATTAATGTACAATATATCTTTTTCAATTTGTAGCCTGAGGAGGGATTGATAACTTTTTGTTTTCAATCTGAAATGCATTGCTAAATAAAAGTAACAAAAGAGTTGATTAGAGATCTTGGTCTCTATTCAATATGGATAGTTGGAAAGAGATGTGATAAAATCACTAGTCATGGGATTATCCCAAAGAATCCTTTATGTAATGTTATATCTGTTTCAATTTTAACAATTTTAATTAATTTCTCTAAGGGAAAAGTAAGTCTTTGATGAAAAAGATACATACTTGTAAAGCAGTTAGACATAGGTGGAGAATAGATGGAAAGTGCATACCAATATCCAGGCAAGGAAACCAGTCTATGGAATAGGTCTACCTCTAACTGTGATGCAGCACTCGTGACATTGCGGCAGGCATGTCGCCAACTGGGTTGATGACTTTTTCTAGCTATCACTGCTAGCAATTGTGTTCATCCTTAAGCTTTGAACATGTGTAACAACAACAATGGTTAACAACTAGCATATGCAAAGATACAAGATATACATTATAAAAAATTTCCAGGACGAATTCACATTTAGAGAGAAAAAAATATATTTCTTACAAGACTATACATATACATATGTATAGTCTTGTAAGAAATATATTTTTTTCTCTCTAAATACATGATATACAATAATAACCACATAATTATGAAGCATTTACTTAATGTCTTAAATTTTTTATTATTCAAAGATAAACAATTTTCCATATTCAAAGATAAATAACCCACTCCTTAAAATTAATCCAGCAGGTATTTTTAATAACAAAAACATTTTCAGTCCAATTGATGGATCTTCATCATTTGTAGAATACAATTTAATTAATAGAATAAATACAATGTCTGTTCTGTTTGCTCTATTCTTGAAGAGGAAATGTATAAGTCCATCAATCTAAAGTGTATTTCTAAAATATTTATTAAATTTCTCAAAATTTGTAAAAAATTTAACAAACAAAAATATTTGAAATTCTCTAATGATATTTTTTATTAATTAAGTAAATTTTTAAAATGTAAGAGCATTTCATATCTTAAATTTTAAATTACCTACCTCCCACTGTGGGATGTATCATGAATTATTATTATAGTTTATTTTAAAAAGTAAATGTTCATTTCTCTTACAGAGTTGGCCATAATTAAAGTTTCCTTATTCAGAGCACTCTATAACTGTAACCAATAAGCAGTGACACCAAAATTTGTAAACGGACTATGAGAAGGATGCAGAATAACGATTTTGCAAAAAATTTAGTTCAACAACTTCCACTAAGGGTGCTTTATAGGAGAATACACAAAACAAAACAGTAAATAATGAAGACTAATGTTAAAGTAACATTTTAATCTTTTATTTTAAACATCCCGAATAAACTTGATGAAAACAATGAGAGATCTGAATCTGTATGATTTCTGATTGTAGGATTATTTAAAGAATATGGCTTATCATGGAAGTGTTGCAACTTTGGCAGACTTAAATGATTATATTACACTGCAGGTGCAAAGAATACCAAAGAGCAGTTGCAGGCGGCCGTTTGGGTGACAAACACACCATTCGTCATCTTCGTATTTTATATTCAAACAACAAGGCACACATCGAGTGATGTTCCTTACATCAGTAAACGGCCTCTGCAGAAGACACGTTGCTTGCAGAACAAAATGAGTGCATTTTTATCATCTCGTTTCCTGTATTTTCCCCCTAAAGCACACTGGCAGAAATTTTTGAACTAAATTTTGTTTAAAAATCCTTTTCTGCATTCTTTGCATAGTCTGCACACAAATTTTGGTGTCAATCCACTTATTGGTTTAAATAGCGTCTCTGAATAGGAAAACTAATTATAGTCACCCTGTACAGTAGAGACATTCAAGTGTAGTTAATATAGTTTAAGTTTATAAACTATTTCTATAAAGATAAAAGGAAAGTGTATTGTAGTGTGCCCAATGTCACCAACAATTGTGCACTTTTTAAAAATGATTTAAAATTTGGAGAAAATAATTTGAAACTTATACAGAGAAGCTTTAAAGAGAAGAATTTCCAAATTGGATTTGGATGAATAGACAGATAAAAAGTTTTTGTTGTGTTTATTTGTAAAAGGTATTTATTGAATATGTTTGTTTCACATAGGTATTTACTAGTGTAATGAGAGAAGTTGGTACATGTATTCTAATCAGAAATATATAAATAAATAAATAAATAAATATATATATATATATATATATGTAACAAATTATTTTCCTGTAAATTTCACTTTGCATGAATATGTAATTGGATTGATTGATTATTCTACAAATATAAATATACACTTCCTTAAACTTGTTACCAGCACGTAACGTGTATTAGATATACAGCGGGTGACGAACATTTTTGAACTATCTTGCAATTCTTCCTCAGGTCAACTAGCTTAGAAATGCTTCTGAACAGAATGTATAAAATTCAACGAGATCAAATGTCATTTCGACGAAGTCAGTCTTGCCTGACATGCACGGTCGTGAGCTGGTGGAGGTAGCTATGGATATGGTCTGTTCAGAAGCATTCCTAAGCTAGTTGACCTGAGGAACAACTGTGAGATAGTTCAAAAACATTTGTCACCCGCTGTATGCCTTATACACATTATGCGCCAGTGTGGATTTTATTCTGGTGCTGAAGTTAGAGTGAATTCTGGATATAAATATATCTGTGGAATAATAAATCAATCCAATATATCTTACACCTATATATTAATACTTTTTGTGTTTCTAATGGGTACAATCTGAAAACTCGATTTGTAAATTTTGTATTCAACAAAAATTTCTCATAAAATGAGTTTAAAGCTAATAAAATTCTTTCAAATGTAATTAAATTCTAATCAATATGAAAATTTTATGTATATAAAAAATATTACAATTAAATTAAAGTGACTACTAATGTGAAGTAGATAAAAAGTAAGAACACTTTGCCTTCTGTCCTCATACCTTCAGGAACAAACAATCTCCATATGCAAAATTGACCTTTTATTGTAATAGGGCCACCACCTAGAAACTTATTTTTAAAAGTCTTTACATACAGAGGCAGACAAGAAGCCTCAACAAAAAGGTTGACTCAGCTTGTAGAAACTGTTTGATCCTAAAGGTATGAGAAGGACAGAAGGCAAAGCATTTCTTCAAAATGAAGATTTAGTGCTTCAAAATGTTGTAATATATTTTAAATAAATATAATTATTGTCCTGGCCTGTTTTAATACTTTGTATTAATTGAGAATTTTATATCAATAATTTTTCTTCAGCAAAAAAATTATATATCTTCTAATGAAGACAAGTTTTTCGTTATTTCACTCATGTTTATTTTTAATTTAAAATAATATTAAGCCATTTTTTGAAAGTTATCAATAACAGGTCCAGTCAAAACTCAATTGGACCAATTTGGCCAAATTGGTTCCCCATACTTGTAGATTTACCATATAATTTTTAACCAGGAAAAAATACATTTAAGAAATTTTTCCAGTTAGATGTTATAATAAATGTACTATTTTGATTTAACCCAGCTGATAACATTTCTCTATTAAAGTCCTACTTTTTGTCTAAAATTTAACTTTCATGGGCTTTGCTCAAGTAGTGGAGTAATCGATGGAAGACAAAGTCATCGGTCGTGTCGGATAAAAGTAGTGACATAACTAATATTAAGTGTAGTTTAGAAATGCTTAAGAGTCCAGACCACATCATGGACATTGTTTCCAGGAACAGAAAGTTTTGTTTAAATTCCTATGTCATAATGAATGTAGAGAGGATAGATCCTAAGCATTTGAGGGTCTTTACCTTATTTTGCCAGAAAACTAAAATTTGTAGTTATGCCATGGACCAAAGTAAAGTTTCTGTCAATTTTGTGGATGGAGAAGATTGACAGGAACAAAACTGATCTTCACATATTAGAAAAAATTATAATTGTTTACAGGATTATGAATGATATTGTGTAAACTGCAAATTAATTTAAGACCAGCCCTGCGCGCACACACATCTGTCAAAGTCATTCGACACTAGTGGTACATGCACAATAGTAATTAGTATTTTTGCACATGAAGAATGATCAAATATCAAGTATACAGTGGTGCCTCGTATAACGTACGCCTCGAATAACGGACGCTGCGAACAACGGACTTTCTGTTTGGCCGTTACGTGACTCGAGCAACGGACTGGCTGCAAATAACGGACTTTCCGGCATAATTGGTGACCGCTCCATGGGTGCGTTCTTTAATAGCGGTCTCTCTGCGTCTCCGCTACTACGGGAGTGCGCTGCTGTTTGTAGGCATTTAGGAACGACAGTGAAAGAAAGATGGCAGCGCCCGCACTATCGATAGTATCGTGATGGAGGAATCTATAATTCTAAAATATGAGCTTTTAAAGGCAAAAGAAGAGTCCCAATTGTAAAATTTAACCATAAAATGGATTATTTGTTGAAAGAGCATTCAAAATAGCCACGAAAAAAATTAGAATGCCAGCTACCATTCGAAAAAAATTTGTAAAGACGCTTACATCACTGCGTGCTCTAACTCGCGCTTTCACAATTTCTAAATTTTCATTCATAAAACCACATAATGGACCCGGAAACGAAACTATCTGAGCCATGGAGGACACCATGGTGCTTTCCACCGTAAACTACTGCTACAAGCGGCCGTTTTTGCCGTTCAACGGCGCGCGCTCCCACCGGAATTTAGGAACGCGTTCCGCAAGAATTTTTAAATGGATGTCGATCGCAGAGTTACGCGGAGGAATACAAGAACGCACCCCATGTTCATTTTTTTTTTAATGATACAGTACGGTTATTTTATGCTGCGGAATGAATTAGATGTTTTAACGTGTATTTCTATGGAAAAATGCGTTTCGTATAACGGACATTTCACTTAACGGACGTGCACCTGGAACGGATTAAGTACGTTATATGAGGCACCACTGTATATAGTATAACTTTCATAATCTAAATAATTGCATGTTTTTGTGTAAAAAAGCAAGTTTTTGAATATTTATTTCATAATCATAATACATGAAAAACAAATTTTTAAAGAGAAATCCAGTCTTTATTAGAAGAAAAAAACTGGAAAGCAATTTTAAGCTAAAATTTTTGTCTTTCTGATTTAATATAATTATAATATAATTTTTAAACAAAACTCAGAAATTTTATGAATATATCAACCATGCTATGTTATGTATGGGATGGGCCTACTTGTTATTTGTAAATATTTTATATTTGTGATATTCTTCATTATATTGTAATTTTGTTATATATTATTCTGTGAGCTATTTTTTTTCTCTCTGCTGAAAAATTAAGAAACCAAAAATAAACCATAAACAACAGAGACTGCAAAATTCTTGTGGTTCATAGCTATCCGGGGCTGGATAATACTGAGAAATGCTGTAAAGACAGAGAAGAAAAGTTTGTTCAAATCATCTCGATCAGCAATACAGAAAGATGCAAATTTGAAAACGTGAAAAAATAAGGTATACTTGTGAAAAAGAAAGAATAAATAAATTTACAGAGAAGAGCAAGGAAAAGATGAGAGTCAGTTTCATAAATTTTAATGTAACCTAATTTCAGTAATCAGTACAATATTGTTTGGTAAGATCAATCTTTTGTTAGCATAATTCATTATCTGTACTAGAAATCTCAATTACCTTCAACTATTTTAAAAATTTTTTATTATATACTGTTCATTATTATTATTATTATTATTTTCCTCCCAGATTATAAAGTATCTCCTGTATGACTTTTTAATTTAATGAATTTTCCATTCTTATCCCCAAAAACTGCTTGCGGCATTTTTTATAAAATTAAGAATAATCATTAATGATTCAAAAAAGCTATTTTATACTTTGAAGAAATGATAAAGGCAAGACTACATCTATTTTGCATTGCAGTACACATGCTGCAAACTATTACTTTCCCAGCCATTATATATAACAGAGGGAAAGCATGGTAATCGGTCAAAAAATAACCCCCCCAAAAATTTGTACATTTTGGACTCGGGACACCTTGAAACATCAAGAAATCCAAAAAAATTTGAGTTTTTTCTATATGTATGAATGTTTGTGTTTGTGTGTGTGGGGCATGATTTTGTTCACCTGTTTGAAGCTTAATAACTCCTGTGATTTTTGTCAAAAATTTCTGAAATTTTTCAGGGAGATTTGTTTATTAGGGGATCAATGTTATTAAATTTTGGTGATTATAGATCGAAAAGGTGGGGAGATAAAGAAGGCTGTGTGTATCTCCAGTAGGGTTGGACATATTGATGATTTTACTCATTATTAGCATTTACAATTTTTTCATAAACCCACCTCTACCCTCAAAATTTTATAATACTGTAGCTAAAATTTTAGCTATTATAAAATGTCAAGAAAAAAGATTTTTAATAAAATATGATAAAAGATGGTGCCACTAAATAGTTAAACCACTCGTTGATGAATTTTTTTTATAACTAATTTTTAATAGTTTTTCTAAACAACACAATTACAGGTAATTATTTGATTATCCAGTGGTTATTACACAAATTTTGGTGAGTGTCTTATTATTTGATAGCTAAAGTTTTGTTAAAATTGTGCCTTCTCTTTTTCTTTTACCATACAATTATTGTTCAGTTATTTTCATAATTGTTGTTTTACATTCATTAAAAATGTCTCAATTAAAGCTCAGAGGCACAGGGAAAAAAATATAAGAGTGAAAATGAAAAGAGAAAGATAAATAAAGAGATGCTGCCAGAGAAAAACAAAGAGGCATTCTACATAAAAATTGAATAAAAAACAACATATTTAAAGAGCTAAACTGAAGAGAAGTTTATCAATACAAAAGAAATTATAAAACTAATTGATTTCAATATAAAAAAAAATTAAGATATGATATTCACCCAGTTATTTGCCAATTCAAACCTGACAGAGCTAACAATCTGAATACAGAAGGTGGCAACAAAAAAGGTGAATCTCGAGAAACACACATTTCAATCTCTTGCAATAACTGGTCTGAGCACAAATGAAGAGACCATACAACAATATCTCGCAAAAGATGATCAAAATGACAGTTTGGCTCTTCAAAGTAGATTAAAAATAACAGAAGATCCAACAACCTGGCCTGAAAGAATCAAACACTGCCCAAGAGACTTTTTAGTAATGAAAGATCTGCCGAAAATAGTTTTAGAACATTCTCTTCTAAACACAATTTTAGAAAACCTTTGTTGAAACTTCATGGCAGAAGAAAGCTTTCAAATGGAGAAAGTGTTTTCGGTCGTGGATAATATACTCCATTGCAATCAATAACATATTTTGTTTTTGTAGTAGACTTTTTTGGAAACAACGTCACTACAGTTTTGGCTACGACAGGATTCGATAACCAATCGAGTATCCATACTAGATTAGTGGAATGCGAAAAATCAACAGGTGACCTAGCTGCTGCACTACAATATTCCAAACTAGAAAGAAGACTCTCTGTCGAAGAAACAGCAGATAGAGTTCAACAGAAACCAATAAATTCAAGAAAAATCAGTCTCTGTATCCCATATTTCAAAGGCTAACAGCCATTACTCAATTTTTATGAAAACATAACTTGCCTTTTTTGGTGCTGACAAAGTTAAGAAATCGACATGGTGGCAACTACCCTCAAACTAATACAGTTATTAGTAAAATTTGATCCGGCAAGTTAAGGTCCTCTTCGATTAATTACTAGCGAAAAAGTTCATAACCATCACCTTGGGAGACATATTCAAAACAAATTATTGAGTATTACGGAAAATGAGGCTGGGAAAAGTGTCATTCGTCGAATAAAAGCAGCTAAATATTTTTCTATAGTTCTCGACTCTACTTCAGACAGCTGCAAAGAATGAATGCCCTTGAGAATAAGAAACGTGTCTGACGGAACAATACGAAATGTATCTCCTGGTGTGTCCAACATTTTGTTAAATTTATCAATACAAAGAGTAGCACAGCAGAAAATTTATACGGTGTACTTAAACACGAACTCGACACATTACATCTAGACATAAATAATATTACGAGACAAGGATATAATAACGGATCAAACACAGAGGGAAAGATGTCCAGAGTTCGGGCTCTTCTCTTACCACAAAATCAAAGAGAAAGTTTTACACCTTGCGCTTGTGTCAATTACCGTCTCTCAGAGGTAGCCAAAATGCGTCTCGATGCTTCGAACGTTTTTGGAACACTCCACTGTCCGTACCTGACTTTCTCGGTAAAGACATGGGCAATTTACAAAAACGTATAAGTAATTTCACAAAGTAATACGTGTGTTATATACCGAGAGTAAAAGCAATAAGACGTGGAGTAGGCAATTTCTACCATGCACTTTTTGAGACAGTAGAAACATTGCCAGATGCAGTATCCAAAAGCAAAGCAGAATTGTTAGCAAAACAATCATCCAGTTACAAATTTCTTGTGTTTTTATTCTTTTGATACAAGCCACTTTATGGAGGCGATTCTGTTAGTAAAGAGCTTCGGAGTAAAACAGCAAATCTCTCAGATGCACTTTCCTCATTCAAAGAGGCTTTTGTAGTGGTGGGCAGAGTATGGGAACGGCAGATTCGAAGAAGTGTTAGCCAGTGCAAACAAGATGCAATCAAATTGGAAATTATTCTGGGTTTTTCAACAGAAATGTTAAGGAAGAGAAAGGAACATTTTGATTATAAAAAGTGACAAGCTTGTAATTAATCCCCAAATAAATAAATAAAAACAGAATGCTTTGATTAAATGTCAGACAAAGGCAAACAATCCTTGCTGGAACGATTCGAGCACTTAAAGAACTGTTCAAACTTTTTGACTTTTTGGAAAAATTTTGAAAAATGGATAGGGAGACTTTACAAAAATAAGCAGAACATTTGAAAATTGAGCTAATGGATACCAAGCTCATTGGTATCCATTTTGATCCTGACAAAAATCGAATGGCTCTTCTAATAAATTAACAGATATGGAAAGGGAGAGATTAGTTTTAAAATGGAAACAGCAAAGACAATTTATCATCTTTGTTTTATGACAAACCTAAGAGAATATTTGAATTTCTCCATGAATACAAAAGAGGTATAGTATTTCCTAATCTTTTCATTGCTTTTCAAATATATTTAACTATTTCCATTATGATAGCATTGGGTAAGTCTTTTCGGAAAGCTTAAATTAATTACAAATTTAATATCAACAATGTGGCAAGGAAGACTTGAGAACAGTTATATCATCTGTAGAATGTGCTAAAGCAAGATGTTTAAATTTCAAAAAAAATTTTTGAACAAATTTGATGGGAAAAAAGAATCACAAAAAATTTCACAATTTAAAATTTGGACATGATGTAAAACTTATTATGTTTATACTTTTTAAACCATTACATTTGATTATTTATGTTTAAATAAAAACTAATGAAATATGAAATAATGAAAATTACAATATAGATTTTATTTATAAAATAATAATTGCATACTCTACTCTATGAAGAAAATATTAATTAAAAAAAAAATAATAGAACAAAAACAAATGTAAGAGTACCACAAAAATGTTTTCAATGTGGTCCTGTGTTTGCCAGGATCACAGCTAATGAATGATAACTCACAACAATTAACTTACTTTTATTAATTCCTGAATTGGTATATCTACTCTTCGTTTTGAGGCATTATAAGGAACACTTCGAATCAAGTTTAAAATGCCTTGGCATTTTCCCAAATGACTTGCAGCATGATCACAAGATAAACTATTAACTCCTAATTAAAATAAATGAATAAAATATATAGTTCAAAAAGAAATTAAGTGTAAACATTTTAGGTATAATCACAGTTATAAATTATAAAACATCATATAAATTAGGCTGGCAGTAATCACATTATAGTAAATCATTGCACAATAATGGAATCCTGTGGAACATATTATAAACTGTGCTATAATATATCCCACAAAACAACCATTTACCATGCAGTGAATATTTATTATTCTAATATTTTTGGTCTTCCTAATTGACCTTCAAGAGATTGGTAAATGGTTATGTTTTGTGGTTAATTCTGGTGCAGTTATGGAAGGGATTCTTTACAAAAAGTCCTATAACACATAATTTTATGACTTAATATCCAGAAATTATTACATTTGGTTGTATATCTCTTTAAACACAAAATCGGCCTTATCCATTAAAAACGAAGTCAGCCCATTGAAAAGTTGTTAGACTAGTTTTGCTATACAAGTTCCCCTTGTAGCCTAAGGGGTAAAAACAATTCAGCCATTAGCAACAGAGAGGAAGTGAGTTTTGAGAGCTTAAAGAGATATTCATGTTTAATTTAATATTTGCTAGTGACCAACAAAGGAAATCATAAACTGAAATCAAATTTGTAGAAACTGAGAACAGAACAATAGAATATATGAAAACTTTCAAAAATATCTGTCAATTTATAATATTGTTAAAATTTTAAAATGTTACCATCATAAGATGAAATAAATACACACTTAATAAGTGCATCAAATCAAGATGTAATAATTTATTGATGATATATTTTATAAAACCTGCAACATTTGACCCAATAATGACTTCATAACCACTGAAAATGCTTTGTTTTCAATAAATATTTAGCCAAATTTATAAGATATGTATAAGATTAGTAAAATAAATGATCTGTATTTTTTCCATTTGAGAACTAATGTAAGTCAAGAATTATGGATTAGAATACCCCAAATTATTCCAATATTAACTTTTCTTATTTATGTTACAGAACTAGTCTACAGTTTCTTAAATGAAATATTTACAGAAACAAAATTTTGACATCCATACACTTGCAAATATATCACATATATATAACAATTGTGAAAACATAAATTTTAGAGGTACTATATTTTTTAAATGTTTTACCATTTGCTTGAAGTAGAAGATAAAAAATAGAAGAAACCGACTCTTCGGCATATTGTTCAACATCAGACATCACTTGATACTGTGTATTGTGCAATGATCTTTCCTGAAATTTTTAAATGAAAATAATCATTTTTAAAATTGCTTGAAATATATATATATATATATATATATATATATATATATATTTAAATATATATATAAAACTGAAATAAAAATACTAACTCTGCTTTCTATTAGACGAGAGAACCAATGCTTAGATAGTTTCTGGCACTGAATTACCTAAAAAACAGATTTAAAAACAATCTGCAATATAATAAATAAAACAATTAAAATAAATTTTAATTAAAACAATTTATTATTTAATTTAATTGTTCCATGATAATAAACTTATATTAGCAATTACATTTTTATCATTCCAGTACTAAAACATTAAAATTAATGTTTTGACAATAAAAATTGCATATAAATCAATTTAATAGATGAAACCTTACAAATGCAAGGAATATTAGATTAAGAAAATACATTTGAAATACTATTCAGTGAAACATTTAATATAATTAATAAGAACAGGCTTTATGGGTCAGGAGTACAATAATATGTAACTGTTATTATTAATCCTTGGATTTGTATGTATGATTTTTCATTTCAGAATGACATATTCATGTAACAGTTGGAAATGAATTAAAAAATAGCATTTTTATATGACACATTTTCATATAAATAAGATTTTATGATGTAAAATTTTTAATTTCATTTGTTTGTAAACCCTTTCCTGTTTTTGCATCACTCTTGTGTACTTGAAGTCATATTTTAATATTTCCAAATTGCCTTCTATCTAATTTAAAAAAATACCTTAAGCTTTTATCAAGAGGTGGTAGCAATGATTCAACCTACTGATTACAGGATTTTTGATATGCAAGCCTGAGAGGGTGCACCAGGCTCAAGACAAAGAAATTACTGGAATATTTTACAAATGAGATGTTGGGTGCATTTCTGGTATGGGAGGGAGATAAAAGGAAGTTCTTGGAAAAAAATTGGAAACAATCTTTGGAATCAACTTCTTGGTGTAAACTTATTGTCAGGTATCTGAATAGTGTTACTACTCTAAAGATTAGAATTGGGATCATCGTGGCCATTCAAAAGGAAGAATAAAGCGTCATCAATTGTTAGAATATTTAGGATCAAGGGGCTTAGTTTTAGAAACAAATCTTTGGTTTACATTCATCAAACTCCTCAACCACATCAAGAACTGTCATACACAAGACTGTGTCAGTTGTGCTTTTACATGTTCCTGATATTTATAAGTTATTGCTAACCTTGGCTGTCAGAGAAATTGTCCGCCCTTTTGTATTAGTAGCAATAGACTAATCTTAAGATTTACTTTAGTTCTAAAGAAATAAATTGTTCTGTACTTATAATAATTGACTTGTAGTTAATTATTAATATTCCTTTTCCTAACAACACATTTATGTGTACGAGATATGTTCAAAAAGTTCCCGAACTTTATTTATTACAAAAATAAAAATACTTCACTTACAATTTATTGGTCAGGGTCCCCTCAAAGTAGTTTCCTCCCCAACGTATACACTTATCCAACAGTGTTTCCACTTATTGAAACAGTCCTGGAATGCTTCTTCCAGAATGCTCATAAGCTCCTCTGGCAAATTTTTCTTTATCTCTGGAATGAAAGCAAATCTTTTTCCTTTGAGTGGGTTTTTTAGTTTGAGGAACAGGAAAAAGTTGCATGGGGCCAGGTCAGGTGAGTAGGGTGGGTGAGGAAGCACAACAGTCTTGATTTTGTCCAAAAACTCACGAATTCTGAGGAACAAATGAGCCAGCACGTTGTCATGGTGAAAAAAACCACTCACTGCTCCTACAAAGTTCATGCCGTTTTTGCCTGATTCTGTCTCTTAGGCATTTCGTAACTTCCAGGTAGTACTCCGTATTGACTGTCTGGCCTGTAAGTAGGTATTCGCGATGCACTTTTTCATCAAAAAGAACAGTCAACATCACCTTAACATTTGAGCGAATTTGTTAAGCTTTTTTGGGGTGGGGAGATGTTTCACACACCCGTGGGAAGTTTCCGTGAAGGATTTCCCCAGAAACACCCCTTCACATAAACGACCATAACTTATCACCAAAACAAGTTATCAACAAATGGATTGAAGGGAGGTTTCCGCAGACACAATGCCTCCAAGCGGATTAAAAAATAACCAACTGGAGGCACGGTATTAAAAAAGTTCGGAAACTTTTTGAACAGACTTCGTATTTATATCATTATATATTTAGTATATACTATCACTTATTTGAACCTTTTATATTTATAGACTTAACTGGCCTAAGGGTAATAAACTGAGAAATTTTCAATTAATTTTATTTATTTATAAGTTAAACTTTAAATCATATTTCTGGTCCATTATCAACAGTTAAACAATTTCTAACAGAATCTGTTGGATTTCTGCTCACTTCATGTTTGGTAGTTAAAAATATGCATTTCACTGGCTGATAAATTTCAACTGTAAATATTTCAAGCTAAAATTTGAAAACTAAACTGTTCCAGAATTTTAAATTTCAAGCTGTAATTGGTTAGATAAATTAATTTGACTGAGAATAACTTGGAAACAGTGTAAATATAATTATGTTCTCCATCACAAAGAATTATTTCTCTGCATCTTCCTTTCAAAGAAAAGTTTTATATGGTATATTTGAAGTATTTTAGAAATATTTTCTTAGTATTACTTTGGTTTAATGTATAATTTTACAGAAGTGAGGAATTATAAAGAAACAATGAATTTTGGACCATTGGTGCTTTTGAAGAAATAAAAGCAAGATCAATTTATAAACAAAATGAAAACTATTATTAAAAGTTATTCAATCAATTAAAATTTTAATTAAAGCATTTTTTAAACAAATAATTTGTATTACAAAAACTATACTTTTAAGTTACCGTATTTACTTGCATAAGACAAGGTTTTTATTCATTTATCACAGCTTCAAATTCCTAGGTCGTCCTATAGGCAAAAGTGAAAGATTCTTTGAGTTTTTGCAGATAATTTTTGTGAACCGTGTATTTGCATTTTTTACTGAATACGTACCCTCTTGTATTTAAAAACATAAGTATTTTATCTGAGTCGTTTGAATCGTTTTTGTATATTGTCAGGAGTAAAGACAAATAGCAATAGGAAAAGCAAAGCTTTTAAATTAAATTCCAATTTGAAATAGCAAAATCAACAGAAACCTGATATGTTTTAATCCATTCCCACATGAAAACAGATGATTATTTGGAAATCAAAATTCAGAGAAACTCATAAATGTAATTGATGGAGAGTGGATTCCACTGTTAAGGACTGGCGAAAAAGGTTTCCAATTGTCCAGCTTTACATGAACTAATTATGTTGTCGATTTTACAAGATTTTTTCCTTGAAGTTTAAAATGACAGTAATTTTTGCAGGACAATGTGTGCATTTACGTTCATTTGATATTTTACTTGTGATTAAACAAAATAAAATTAGATTTGTATTAATAAATCTAATTTTCTTTATTTTGATCTTTAAAGTCACACATCGTCCTACATGCAAGTAAATACAGTAATTAGAAATTGCAATTAGCTGTTTAACAGCATAACTGGTTACAACACACTCATGAGTTTTTTAGCATTTTATTAACAGCTTGTAAGCACGAAGGCTTGTGGCTTACTCCTGTTACTCTCAAAATGCCAAAAGAACAAAAATCCTTTTACACCAAATTAAAAGAATGAATAAAATCTTTCAAAAAAGGTGTATATCTGACTGATGGAAGGATAGTATTTTTCCAAGCACACAAGAAAATGGTAAGAAAACTGTAAGACCTCAGTATTGATATTCTGTTATATTAAATAATATATTTTATTACTTGTAAAATTTTCCTGTAGTATACTGTATCAATTTAAGCAGCATGTCAAAACAACTATTCATGCAAAAATGTCAAATGGAAACAGGCAAGAAATACACAAAAATCAATGAGGCATTGATGAGAGAACTTTCCACACACAAGAATAAGTTTTCCTTTCAGCTTTGTTCAACTCTGATAACTTCAACACCTTGTAGTTCCAGCAAAAAGTACTTTACTGCTAATGTTTTTGATCATATTGAGTGATCTTTGGGTTACAACCTTAGGATACAAATAAAGTAATTTATAAATGTTAAAAGAACAAACTTTTCAAAAATACAAACTATGAAACAAAAAAGTAAGTTAAGATTAAGATGACACATTACAAAATTTAAATGCATTTAAAGAATGGTAACTTTCCATATTTAGAAAACAATGTAAAACTAAAATACAAATTATAAATAAAGAGTGAAATAACAAAACATAATACAATTGACGGAGAGTCAAAGTGTTGCACAGAATATCATCTGTTTGGTCATAAGACTTCAAAGAATAATATCCAGGCAATAGAAATGCCATTGAGTTTCTTCAATTAACACAACTATCTCTCCTAGCACACTTGTAGATCTCCAAAAATTCTAACCTTTTAATTCCAAAAAGGAATACCACTGATCATGTCAGTTCTTTTCCCTGCCAGCCTATCTGTACATCAGGAATGGAAGCCACCAGCTTATATTCCATGCAGGATAAAGAACAAAGCCCAAGTGTAACTATTGAGAAAAGATATGCATCTTTAATAAAATATACACCAAATGATGATGCAAATTATCATTACATTTTTCATGTAGTTTGTCAAATATTATTTTGTTCATTATTCTACATGGTACAATACATTGATACAATTCAATGGCTGTCAATAATACTTGCTAATCACAGCGTGAGCAGCAAGACAATATTTTTGCAAGATGACAACTGACACTGCAAACAACATACTATTGCCTTTGATAGATATTTCTCTTCATTTTTATTCTAAAACAAATTGTAGAGAGAAGACAATTGGAAGTTAAGTGAAGAAAGTTGCCCAAATATATATTCACATATTAAGAGAAGCTAATCCAACACTAAGCAGCTGTTGCACAGAAGCTGTTGAAGAAATCTCAAGGTTGACTGGCATGTTGCCTTTGCAGCAAAAAAGCAACAATTTCTAGTTAAGAGTGTCAAGATTGTACAATTTAAATAACATAAAATCTTTATAAATTAAACTATAAATACAAAAACACCAAGATAAAAGGTAACGCAACAGCTTTGAATAATCAATTCTGTCAGATTAGTCTGCTATACAAAAACAAAAATAGTTTGGCAGGAATCAAACAATTTTTTGGTGGAAGAATACATATGTAAGTAACACAATTTTGTTCTTTATCCCGCAGGAAATATAGTAGTGGACACCTTTTTGTAACAGTCCACTGGTATTCCTTTAATCTTAAACTCAAATAATGAGACATAGCACTGATGTAGTCCAAATCAATTTCAAAATGCTAATCCTCAAGAATTCTATATATTCCAGGAGTTCTAGAAGGGTCTCTCTAAGACCTTTGTTGTGTAACAATCTACACATATCCTGTAACGGTAGTGTTTCTTCTGTAACAAATGCAGGCATTAGAAATCTTGGCCATCTCAGATAAATATCTCCTAAGTGTGTTGAAATGCATCACTGTGGCCAACTCCTGCATGTCTTGTGCCTGTGACCATTGGTACTGTGTTCACTAAATTGTCAATGTTGATCAAACACCTCACAACCAGCCAACTTCCCAATTCCACTCTTGGAATATATGACGTGTTTGTTTCAGACATTCTAAGATATCAAGCAGCTGACAGAGTGAGGTAAAAGCATTGAATATGAACAGGAGACCACCCATCAATTAAGCAAAAGCGTTATTGGGTATTTGCCAGCTGAACAGTTTTTTTCTTTGAAGAAGTTGACAAAAGGTTGGCACAAGATGTTATTCAATCCTCCAAATGTCCTTGGTCCTCTCCAGTGATTTTAATGAGGAAGCAGGATGAAAGCTGGTGATTCTGCACAGACCGCCAGAAGTTTAACTCCATCATAAAGAAAGATCTGTACTTCAACAGACAACATATTAGATTGCTTACAAAAGACGCAATATTATTCAACAGATTCCAGAGGCGAATTCTCTGGGCTTGCTTAGCATATGTCACATGCTTAAGAAAAAGTTCTGACTGTCAATATATCAATATATTTTTTATATGAGAACAAATATGCCAATAATAATTTATTCTAACATGTAAACTCTTTTATCATTTGTGTTTTCTTTTACACTGGCAGCTAGCAGTTAGCTGTTTTAAGTCAGTGCGATGCTTGTGGGAACTTGGTCACTTGCTGGTGTGGAGGTTTTTCACAGCAAACAAGTGTACATGTATGACATCATTTGAAGCATTTAACACGGCCAGATTGTATCGAAAGCTTACGGTACCCAGTCAGCATACATCTATTGTGTACAGGGGCATATTCAAAGTCCTAGATCTACATAGGGACTAATAGGGCTTAAGCCCTGGGCCTCCAGTGTCAAGGGCCCACAAAAATTGAGTTATCATCATAAATTTTTAATACTTTTTCATTATAATATATTTCATGTGTAGATATAATGGGCTTTATAATAGTCCATACTTTTTTATTCACACCAAATAATATTTCTGCCTATTGTTTAGTGCTAGACATAGGCCTATTATTCTTATTATAACTTTCACATGCCCAAAAATTTTGATCAGGATTCACTCCCGACAGATTCACAGTCTGAATATTGGCAAGTAGAAAAGTGAACAAGCAGAATAGAGAGATTATGTTTTGTTGCAAATGGCATAGTAGATAATTAATTTCAAAAATTATAGTAATTTATTTTTTTGTAATAGTCACAGAAAATTTAGATTATGTAATTCCATTAATAAACTTAATTCTTTCTTATCAAAAATATTTTTAAAAAATTGTTCCTATTCATTATAAAACTTTTAAAGTGAAAAGAAATCATATGCATAAAATATATTTTTGAAGGTTCTTAGAAAATGAAGGCAATGTTTAATTAAAGTTAACAATTTTAAGTTAATATTTCTTTATACTCACCCTAAATAATTCCAAGGCAATTGGCTGTTGAGGTGGATAACCCTAAAAATATAAGTATTGCATTAACTAAAATTTCAAAGATTAGATAATTTGATATATTTCTATACAGAATTATTTATATCTTCCATTGAGTGCGATGCTTGCTAGAAAAGATTTGTATTTGTATTCATACATGTGTACTTATAAAAATATTTCTTCCATTGAAGAAATATTTTTATAAGTACACATGTATGAATACAAATTTATGTTTTTAACCTTTAATATTTTTCTAAATATATATATTAGAAAATACATTAATACTGTTGAAAGTATCAACAATATTAACATAAATATTAAAACTACAAAAAGTGTAAAAATATTCTTGCAAAAGGGCTGCATCAAATTTAATTTTCTCCAATTATAAACAATTTTATAGTTGCTTAAGTATCAATTTCCCTTGAAAATTTTCTTTTTTTCAATAGATTAATTGATTTAACTTCACAGTTGGTTTAACCGTAGTTATTTCGTCTGTACCGCATTTCATCAGAGACAAAGACTATTGGGTTTTATTCACATTATTCTTTATTTCACTATGCATTTCGGGTGCAAATAAAGAATAATGTGAATAAAACCCAATAGTCTTTGTCTCTGATGAAATGCGGTACAGACGAAATAACTACGGTTAAACCAACTGTGAAGTTAAATCAATTAATCTATTGAAAAAAGAAAATTTTCAAGGGAAATTGATACTTAAGCAATATATACAAAAAACCGCACCATTAACATCTAATACTTATAGAAAATTTTATAGTTCTTTAAAATATTAATGTAATTACAATTATCAGGTTAAAAAGGTGAAATTTAGACATTCTGATTTTTCTAGAAATAACCAGAAATAAATCTTCTTCATCTGGCATTATGGGTTTTGGAGGCCCTTAGCCACAGCCACAATCCTTCTCCATCTCATTCAGTCTATAGCCTACCTCTGCCAATCTTCGATTCCAAGGTCTTTAAGATCTTCAGTGACCCCATCTATCCACCTTTTTCTGGGATGGCCTCTTGGCCTCTTCTCTCTCTCTCATTATGGAGCTCTCGTGAAGCTGTTGCCATTATAGGAAGCGTTATGACTAGGGATTGCAATCCAGCAGTGTTTTCAATCCAGCTGGAGTTTTGCTGGACCAACATCATTCCAGCAGGATCCAGCGCAGATGTATTTTCGGTGCAATAAAGTGTTATCTATCTGTCTACCTATCCAGCAATTTATGGTTTTTTTTAAAGAAATAAAAATTTCTTTTAAAAACTTCAGAAACTTTTATTATTTAGACTAGTCACTATAAATCAGTAAAACTTCTTACACATTTAGGTAGTAAACTTAACTTTGGTTCGGTTTAACACTTGAGATAGAGATAATTAACTTTAAATGTTTAGTTAGATTATAATTATAATGTAATCTTTAAGTTAAATAATAGCAAAGGTAATTCTACTAATTAATTTATAGTAATATATTATAATAACGTAAGGACGGATAATCAGTGGCTAAGTGGCTATCAGTCTTACCAGTTTTCTTATATAGCAGGGGTGGGCAAGCAAGAGTTCAGTGGGAGCCGAAATGTAGGTTTTGCAAAATGCACGGGAGCCGCAGTTCTGTACTGTCGTGGCGGATAGTATGGTAAGGCACGCGATTTTATTATATAATATAAATATAATATAAAACAAATATTGAATTTTTTTGGTTAATGTTACCTTAGGTTCCGAGATGGCAGCGGTGGGAATTTTTCCCTATCTTGGCGACTGTGGCAAGGAAAAATTTTTTCCCTAGAGTCGTGACGTCGACGCTGTTGAGAATTTTTCCCTGTTCGGTTTCAGCCCTGAGATCGACGTTGCCGAGTATCCTGTAACCTCGAAACGGCGACGGTCGTGTGTAAATTTGCGACATTAGAGGGAGCCTTTTCGTGACGTCGTGCGAGAGTAATATTGGCGGGAAATTCGTAGTTGTGTTACGAACGAATATGCAAATGCTCGATCTGTGACGTGATTTCTGTTCATTTCAATGCAATTTTATGCAAATCGACTAGTTTCCAGTTGGAATCGTTTACTGCAGTGTTGCAACGAATTGCGTATTGGAATATTTGCTGTTTATTTTTCTGGTTACGATATTTCATTTTTTTTCCTCGCCACCTCCCCGCGTTTAGTTTATTGCCGATTATTCGATAATGAGTAGTTTTGCCGCTTTGAGTTTCAACAACGAATTTCGGTCGAGTTGCACCACACGTGATTTCTACAAGTTAATGGAAGACGAATTTTTGGAGCTAGGTTTGCCTCCCCGTATCGATAACGCATTGAGATTTCCGAAATTTGCTGTAAAAGTAGGCATACAGTCAACCGAGTCCGTTTGCATTCCGTGCGATTCTAAATGCAAATTATGTCATCGGAGTAATAGAGAAAGCTGTTTCTTGCGATGTAGTAAGTGCGGAACGAAGACTTCTGTCTTTGAAGGAACATTTAAAAGTAAATTTGGCCACATTTATTGGGGTTGCATTCTGTCGTTTATATGGCCAAGTAGTAATAAATCGAACAGAGGGAAACGCCAATCGACCAATAAAAGAGCAGCCGAATCGAAAAGAACAGGGAAAAAAAGAGCCGTACCAAGAGAAAAGGAAAGTATCCAAGCTGGCAAAACCGAAGAAAGAATGGATCGGAAAGGAAAAAAAAAGTAGGAAGAAGTAGGCAACCACCATCGAAAAGTGAGTAAAAATATTTTTTTTTTTTTTGTTTTTTTTTTTCGGTTAATGTCCGCGGAGTCTGCAGAGAAATTCAAGATGGTGGCCAGAAACGCGGCCATCTTGAATCGAGGAAAAAATTTTTTCCCCGTCGCAGTCTCCAACGTAGGGAAAAATTTCCCCGTCGCCATCTCGGAACCTAGGGTAACATTAACCATTTTTTTTAATAAACATATTTTCACAAAATTATAAAAATAAAATTGTAAAAATAATAATAAAAAAATTAACACTTTCAACAAGAGCCGCATGTGACTCACATAAGCCGCATGCGGCTCTCGGAGCCGTTTTTGCCCATGCCTGTTATATAGGCTCTACATATCAGTCTGTTGTTATTTATAACTAATTTAATTATTCATGTTAGTAAAGTAGTCAGTAAGTAATTAGTAGTAGTTTAGTACTTAGTTATTATCATCACAATCATGAATCACATACATTCATATCATCATATATCTAAGATACTGATACTCATTAATTTAATTAACTATTTAACTAACTAGGTAGTTTCAGTTTCTCACTAATTTTCACAATAAAATTGCCTAGCCTAGCCCACTAACCACTTATAGAATAAAAGTTAAAAACTCTAACTTAATAGAATTCGAGTAGAAGTTATAAAAAATTAGTCTTGTCTTGAATAAAGTATTTTAAAGGATTAAATAAAATTAAATCAATCACTTCTGTTATTTTTTTTACTTTTCTGGAAGTAGGATCTCAAGAAACAAATGATATTGATGGTGTTGTCGCCCAACCTACTTCTTAATTAATGAACAGTATATAGGGGAAATACGTACAAAATGACATAGGCAACATAATTTGAATTTGGCTGTCTCAAGCACGAAACTAACCACGAGATCATGTTATCCGAGAGGCTTTTACTAACCTGTCAAAACGTGAATGCACTCCTCTCATTCGCCCAGGTGTCATGGCCGACGAAAAGCATTGATACGTTACGAGTTGTTTTCCCTGCAACAAGTTTTTTGTATAGATGGTAAGATTTTCACTATTTTATCTATTCGTGTAGCATTTATTTCAACCCTCAAGAAGTTGTTGCACTTAAATAACTTTTTCCATTAAAAATATCATCTTTGTATTTATTTTATAATTTTGTTTTTTTATACTGTTATATGGACAAAATGACATACATAGGCAACGGACATAATGATATAGGTATGTCATTTAGTCCATAAGAGCTCAGTCAAGGAACTTACCTCTTAATGTTTTATTAATTATAAAAAATGGCTTCCAAAAACAAATCTTTCATTATTATTTAAAAGAAACCATCTGTTTTATTTGAAAAAAAGGTTTATTTAATTTTTTTCAATGTGTTGAACTTGGTTTCTAAATTGCTTTTTTCCCTTTAGATAGCCAACTTTACAGGGGTCCCGTGATTCAGTTTCTCTGTATCATTCATCTGCTGCTACTAAAGAACATTCATCGTCCTCTACTCTTGCTGTGTCTATTAAGGAGATTTCTCCAGTCCCAAAAGGACGTTTTATAAGTGGTCAAGGAAAACGTAAGCCAAAGACTCGACAAACCTGTAGTTTTAACTTCTACTCCTAATATGAAGGCAATTAAATCAAAAAATGAGCCCAAAGCTCCGCCAGAGGAAAGGAGACGAAACGTTACTAAAACGTTACTTGAAGAAGACACTGAAGAAGAAAATTTTCCTGATAACTCTCAAGATGATGAAGAGGACTGTCCATGCATATATTGCAATGATCTTTTTTCCCGATCTAAGCCTGAAGAAGACTGGTTACGATGCTTGAGTTGTTTGCATTGGGCTCACGCTTCTTGTGCTGACGTTTCTAAAAGAACCAAGCATTTCATTTGTGAATTTTGTCAGTAATTTTATAGTTTTTACGTGTATGTCATTTTGTCCTTACGTAATGTGTCATTTTGTCCATCGCATATGGACAAAATGGATTTTGGCTGATCTCAATTAAACTAACAATATTTTTTTTCTATTATTTTTATATTATAAATGTATATTATATTTCATAGGTAAAGAGCCAAAAATGGTTGGTGTAGAATATGACAGTGCTGTGGTTTACCAATAAAGATTTATGAACCTAAAATAAAGCCATATGTCATTTTGTACGTATTTCCCCTATATCCCACTGCGGAGAAGGCCCTTTCTGCCTCTACGTTAGTTGGTTTCAGGGTCATCAAATAATCATAAATCGTTCCGTCACGTGATTCATTGACGTCACAACTGACCGTAAATTAGAATTATGCACTAGGACTAGGAGAGAAGTTACTTATTTTATTTCGTGTGAAGACACTTTATTTAGCAAGAGCGGAAAGTCAACTGGCAATTAGATCAGCAGAGGCAAAAGGGCAGACAGTGCAATGTAGAGAGGGGGTGTAACACGTGCCGCATTGAACGGCAATGTCACTCTCACTGCCAAGTGATAGTGCACGTAGCAAAGCAGCAACGCCGACAACGTAGACTTTTGCACCATTATTTAGAAAGTTAATTGAGTATTTGCAGATCCGCAGCGCTGGATCCAGCAGGCTGAAGAATGCACTGGATCCAGCTGGATTGCTGGATGAGGGATCCAGCAATTGCAATCCCTACTTATGACATGGCCAAGCCACTGTAATCTTCTGGCCTTACTCACCTGTGTGATCATAGGCTTGTCGTAAGTTGTCTGCAGTTCCTGGTTTGTTCTTCTCCTCCATATTGATTCTCCATTGACCATGATACCATCATCATCATAGTCTTCCACAGGTCCAAACATTTTCTTTAGTATTTTGTTTTCAAATCTCTGTAATTGTAGTTTCTCCTGCTTTTTCATTGGCCATGTTTCACATCCATACAAAATTGCAGGTCAAATCAGCAACTCATACACAGTTAGCTTTGTCCTTTTACTAAGGAGTCTGCTTTTTAGTATGTTTGTGAGTCCGAAGTAGATTTTGTTACTCTTTAGCAAGCAAGTCCCTACCTTCTTGATATAATTGTTTCTGTTTATGTTAGTCCCTAAGTACTTGAAGGATTCTGTAGTGCTGAATGTCATATTGTCTATGGTTAGACGTTCTTTGTGGAATTCTCCCTTTTTAAAAATAACCATGTATTTAGTCTTCTCTTCATTGATGATCAAACCCATGCAGCTGTTGATAATTTTGGCATTAATCTCGTCACCTCCCCTTGAGATACTCCAATTATGACAATGTCATCCGCATATGCTAGTAGTGACAGTTTGTCTCTTGAGTCATTTTCCATTTTATTGTCTATCTCCTGGGCCATTCTGACAACTTTTTCTAGAATGATGTTAAGGAGAAGAGGAGACAGGGCATCTCTCTGTTTCAGTCCTGTTTTTCTCTGAAAGCTGTCCTGGTTTTTACTGTACACCACACCTCATTCATGCAAATTTCTGCAATTCTGGAGAGTTTGTCTGGTATCTCAAACTCCTTCATGGCCTTCCACACTGATTGCCAGTGGATGCTGTCATACACCTTTTGAAAATCAATGAACAGCAGGTATGTATTGACATTGCATTCCAAATTCTTCTCGAGAACATGTCTTAACCCCTTCGTACCCGCAATCGAACTGAGTTCGATCAGCAAAAATTTGATCGGTTGTGGCTCTATTTTTTTGAAAACCAGTTTGATATTCTAGAATGTTAGAATGAAAAAAATGTTCTAGAATGTTCAATTTCAGTATATAAGTAGAGTAACCAGGGTGCAGTTTGTCATATATTTCATTGGAAATAGAATAATTGGCAATGTTTGACAATACGAAACTTTTGAAAGAACGCATTTGCATGCTATTGCTCCGTCACTTCAATACTGGCCACGATGCAACAAAAAACTCATAATCTCATCTGCAAGGCATTTGACAAGGATATAGTCAATGGGCAGACCCACTGCAATTCGTTCAAGAAATTCAAGGATGGTGATTTCTCGCTTTGAGATAAATTACCCCCATCCAGGCAGTAATTCCACCATTGATGATGATGATCTTCTGTAACTGAGATGATAATCCATGATTGACCACTAGAGAATTTGTACAAACAACTTTAGTGTTCCAAAATCAAAAAACTTCATAAAAAACTGACAAACTCCAACACCATCAAGACAACATACCAGCACACAGAGCAATGATCTTAGAAAAACTGGCCAGTCTGACCTGGAAGATTCTGGATGGCACTGACTACTATCTATTTCATACCCTGCAGAATCATTTTGTCAATATACAGTTCAATGACAATCAGGGCCAGCCTGAGAAATAGTGAAACCCAGTGCAAGGTTGTCGTATGGGACTTTTTAATTAAAAAAATAGCAGTTTCAAACAACAAAATAATATCTTAATGGTAAACATACCATCTGTTAAATAGATTAGCAAAAGTTAGTTAACTTAGCAAATAATGAAATGATCAATTTTTAAATTTTGCAAGAGTTGAATCATGTAGGATTGCAGAGCCTTGTGTGGTTGCACCATTTGCACCACCCACTGGCTGGCCCTGATGATAATACCTGATGCTCGAGACTTTTTCAAACAAGAATCCAAGTCATCCAAAGCTCATGGGATTGAAAATTTGCAGCAAAGGTGACATGATTTATTGATATTGATGTGATTACCTACAAGGCTAAACTGTAATCATTGTTGAGTTAACTGTCAATAAAGTTTTTCAAATTGTGTAAATTTCATCTTTATAACCTGATATATTACTTATATGCATGTATATTATATGTATGGATTTAAGTTTATATTTTTATATATTTTTTTCTTAACTGTGTGTACTGTATTCACCATTTTGTGTACTTTATATTTTAATTATAAGACTATATTTTGTATTTATTTATCATTGTTGTATTTTAATAACCAAGTTCAATAGGGAGAAAATTATTTTTTTGAGAATTTGTTCCACAAGGTTAAACTGTGAATCAAAACTTTTATATGGATGTTTTGAAGCACACGTGTGAAAATGTCAGAGGAAAAACACCAGATCTTTGGAAAGCTTAGAACTGGTTATTGCATCATGACAATGTCCCTCTCACATGGTTATCTCTATTCAACAGTTTCTCGCCAAAATTAAAATGGCCATAGTTCCCCACCTTCTTTGTTCACCAGACTCAGCACTGTGTGACTGTTTCTATTTCCACAGCTGAAAAAAAGTGCTGAAAAGACAGTAATTTGAGAACATTGATGACATTCAAACAGAATTACAGTAAGTGCTTAACATAAAAAGAAGAGTTGCAGGAATGTTTTGAAAACTGGGAGAAGTGCTGGAATCTATATGTATAGCTGTAGAACAGTGTTTCTCAAAGTGGGCGATAACGCCCCCTTGTGGGTGGTGAGTAAATCTAGGGGGCACTGGAGGCAGGGTACTGAATGGTGATCAAAGGCAAAAGTTGGGGTCACTGACAGCCGTTCTCTTTCCTCTGTTAAACTGATAAGAGGAAACATTGCGTTTAATGGTTTCCAGATGTTGAGAACAATGTACAGTAAGGGCACAAAGTGTGAGATTCATAGAAAAGTTTTCCTAAGAATATTTCCAATCCTTTCTCACACAAGAGAAAATGGGCTGGGGGCGTTGAATATAACTTTATGGAACAAAGGGGACGGTGGATCGAAAAAGTTTGGGAATCACTGCTGTAGAAGAAACTTATTTTGAAAATAACAATTCTCAATAAAGTATCATGTATGGTAAATCAGTCAGTTTTTAAAATTATTTTTAAAAATTATCTTTTGACCTAAAAAATTTAAATCTAAAAATAATTTGATTGTAAATCATTTAAATTAGAAAATAAATTTTAATTGATAAAAATTAAATTTGCTCTCTGTTTTATTTAATTTTGCAACATTCCATTTAAAAGAATTTGTAAGTAAAACCCAATTTTACTTTAATGCTAAATAAAAATTTAGAACAATGACCCCAGATTATCAGTCTGATAAGAAGTAACTGAAAATGAATGGGAGAGCATAGAACAGGTTATCAAAATTGGTGAAGGTATTATATTTAAAATCTCCAGATGTATCTAGTTTACAATGACGACACCACAATTGTATGTGCTCAATTCATTAATGATTTGTATGTTAAGAAAAAATTAAAATACTATCATGAAAAATCATTTCTAATTTAAAATATTTTTGTTTATTTAGAAACAAGATGATTACATTTTTTTTATTAGTATTTGAATAGATTGTGAACATCAAAACTTTAACATAACATTTAATAAGACGTCAGATTCGATCAAATTACTTACCTGATAAATTTTGTCCACAGTGTCTTTCCAAAACTGAATTCGCATCATTCCGATAGTCGAATTGGAAACGACATCTTTTATCTGAAAACACAATAAGTTAAACATGTACCTTAATAGCTAAACAAAGGGAAAAGTCTAAAAAATAAAACACGTGCCAATGCAGAATGAGTGAGCATTAAATCTCAGATAAAGTTAATTTGACCAAACGAACCGATGATCGAGAATGCACCAACCAAACCATTCGATAATTCCAAATTTATCAAAATTTCTTGAATGGATATGGAAAAGTATTAGCATATCCCCAATTTACAAGCATGCCTTGGTTTCTGAATACCTTACAATTTAGTTATAGATAAAACTATTCCCTTGTAATCTTGTAAACAGGGATGAGTTTTATCTGTTATTTTTGCATATATAAACATATTAGCTACACAGAATGTGGAAGGCACAAATATTGGCAAATTGAATATTGTGAAGCAGGAGATGAAAAGACTTAATTTCAATATCATTGGAATTAGTGAATTGCACTGGAAGGGCAACGGATACTTTTACTTGGATAATTTTACTGTATTCTACTCTGGCCATGACAAGATAAGGAGGAATGGAGTAGAATTCATTATGAACAAGAAAACCTCACAAACAGTAGAAAGCTTTAAGGCAATTAATGACAGCATAACCACCACCCAATTATGCAGCAAGCCAATAATCATCAAAATTGTGCAAAGTTTACGCACCTAAAGCAGAAGCCAGTTTTGTCAAGAAACTTGGCTCAGAGTAACAAGTACTTTCTACATGCAGCCTAAACAAAGACTCTACACTTGGACATCCCCTATTGTAATCAGATTGACTGCATTCTATGCAGCCACCATTGGAGGAGCTCAGTCATGGCAGCAAAAACCTTTCCACGTGCTGACTGTGGCTCTGATCATGAACTTGCAGCCAAAATCAAGACCAGATTCTGTGTTGCCCATAAAAATATCCAACAGAGAAAATTTGACACTTTCAAGATCCCTCTTTCATATACTCTCAAGGTGACAAACAGATTTGAGTTGCTTGAAACAACCTGAAGAACTTTGGAATGATATTCGATCCATAATAACTGAAACCGCTCACAAGAATGTCAAACTGAAGATCCCAGAAAACTTCATAATTGGTTGTCGAAACAAACTATTGGCTGTATTCAGCAAACTCAACAGTTCCGGAGCAGTCAAGTATTTTTCTGTCAAACACCCTCTAAGTAGCACTGTTTCAGAACATGTTTGATGTTTTGCCACCACATTTAGTAGTGTCTTTCGTTTACACTACCTATCACTAGCTGCAACTGACTAATGACAGCTGCTTCCCATTTGAACACATTCATCACTCATCATTCAGCAGACATAACTATTTAACAGCTACCAATTGAAACATCTTTGCTCAGTCTAAGGTAGCAATACAGGATAAAAAAAACTGCGAAGAAAGCTTGCCAAAAGGGTGGCAAGCGATTGAACAGATAACAACAATGTCAAATAGGGATGTGTTTTATCTGTTACTTTTGTGATCAAAATTTGAATCCAGATTCATATTTCGCACCCATTTCCCAAGGTCTGGAAAATTCCACACCTTGCAGAAATTTTGTGATGCATTTCCCCAGAGTCTCCCAATTAAGTCAAAAGCGGTAAGAGACATCTGTTTTCTATCAACCGACAATTTGAAATGAATTAAAAGAAAGCAGTGTCAATAGAGTTATGACAATAGGAAATGAGAGAAAGAAATGTGCAAGTTATTACACATTTCTCTATCTAACAGTCAGAAAACAAAACGGTAAGTCGGCTAGAAGAAAAGTAAAACGCAAGTGGAATGAAACCATATTCACAGATACGAGAGTTTGTAACAAAGAGATGTTCACTAAACTGTCCAACATTGGTAAAGAGGCCATCTGTAAATCAAGTCCACACCAAAGGAACGGAGGGGTTGAGACATGTGGGACAAGGAGAACCAGAGATGGTCAAGCTTTGCCAGACATTCATTTATTTCATTAAATTTTATATAGTTTCTGCATTTTATTATATTTATTTCAAAATTTCTTCTATGTTTTGTTTCTACTTACGGTATCTATCATTTGTAAAACGATAAAGATTTTAAGGGGGGTCAAGTTTCGTCAGACGTCTGAAAAGAAGGGTTACCCATTTTCTCGAACGAATTTGGTTTGTGTCTGAAACATCATCGAAATTCAGCAGGCATACGCAAAGAAATTAGTAGCAAGGTTGCAGCCGAAGTTTTTGTCTCTAAAACATGACACTTGAACGTCACTTACAAGATACTGGCGTTCGACATTAACGTTTTAGAGACAAAAACTTTGGCCACAACCTTGCTAGTACTTTACGGCTCTCGTTAATAATTCATTTATTAGAATAGTTTGTTCTGGTAAATATTGACTAGCACTCTTATAAAGAACTTTCATGTAGGGAGTACTTGTAAATGGGGATAGCCCCCATAAAATAAGCACGACAGTCAGCACAATGGCAAGTGTCAAAGATTCGTTTAACAAAGTCCTGCCTCTTTTGAGTGCCCTTAAATGAAAATGACATCATCATTATTCTCTTTCATTAGACATTTCGACCACTTCATTTACAACAAAATGGCAGTTTCTAACATCAAAGTGATGAATGTTGCTAGCCTAGTCTCATCAGAAATATTTTTCTTAGAGCCGCCGCAAACTACAGGAAGCGAGAGCTAGCGTACTCTCGGTCGCACTCCTAAGCCCCACCTTTTTTCCCATGATGCTATGAGCCATTTTTGCTAGGTGAGCTACTCGAGCACGAAGCAGCCGCAAACTACACAACGTTTGCTCGCGTAACTAGTCCACATGACGTGGAATCCAGATGTGGATTGGCTATAGAACAAAGATTTTATTATAACCTATACTTGTCAGTTTTCGTTCCAAACTTTGAAACAGCATGGGAAAAATATGCCTATTAGTTAAGCCTAACCAGGCTTAAGCCTATTTATAAATAACTATTTTAATATACAACGTTTATACCATTTTCTTTTCAATACTGAATGTATTAATCATGTAATTTACGTACATCGATAAAATTCTATTATTTCTTTTTCGACGTGTGGCATGTTTATGTAGTCATCCATTTTCCGCTGCTCTCTCTTGCTAGCGTAATGCTCTCGTTGTTGAATTCTGTGAACAGCGAGAGTACTCTCGTATCGCTGCTCTAGCAAAGGAAAAACCACGTGAGCAAGAAGATAAGGGCGGAGCCTATGACGTTATCGGTTATGCTAGAGCACGTTTGCTAGCATTTTGCTCTCGCAAAGTGCTAGTTTGCGGCAGCTCTTAGATTGCTTCGGGTAGAAGCAACCTAAAAAAAATATTTCTGATATAGTTATTTGTATCATTTCACTTTTTAATCCATAATTTAAACACTCGAGTCAATTTAGAACTTCACAACGTAAACTAACTTGGTGAATTTCATTACTTTCATTTGAAACTTCATCAAGATGTGCACAGAGTGAAATTTGTACTTGATGACAGAGTTGTTAATAAGGCTAATATCTTCATTAATAGTGTATAATTAATTGTGTACACCTCTACCGGAAACTGGTTTAACTCGTTCGACTTTATGAACGTACCCGTAAGATAGCGAGGTTTTACCTCTTTAATGAGAATCCAGTTTACCAGAAACGAGGTTACGGAGACTTTTATTTCCTTTTTGACTCTATCCGACCCCGGGCGTTAAAGACGGACTTCTTTAAACGGAATCGGGAGGTCTACCGACAGACGCGCCACTTTAGGAGAGGTTTCCTTTCAAAGCACTTTTAAAGTACAGCGTACTTTTAAAGCAAAGCCGCGCCGTCATTACTCGGTCGGCGTTTGGCTTAAATCGGCCCGATAACACCCAGGACTTTAACGTCTTCGTCACTCGTCCTCCGATCTCGACGGTAACAACTGAACGGAACGCGGCAACCGCGCGTGGCTCCCGCCGGCGCTTAGAGCGACGGACGGCGACGCCCGGGTTAACGCCACCCCGATGGGTTTCGGTCGACGGAGCACGCGGGAAAGGAAGAACTCACCTGAGCCAGTTCGGCGTTGAAGGCCCTGACCGCCAAGGCCGCCTCTCGCGCCTTCCGAGGCAACAGCAAGCAGCACAGGAAGTTCTCGTAGTCGTGTCTCCTGCAACGTCTGCCGAGGTGAGCAACAGACAAGGTGCGTGGGCATAAAGTAAGAAAGGAAATACCTGACCGTCTCCAGACAGTATCGGGACGGACTCGCGGAACGGGAAACTCTTCGTCGACAGACCAAAATCATTTCTCTGCCGACGGTCCGACGAAGGACGGGGGCCGCCATCTTTCTTTCACAGCGCACCCTGGCGACAGAAACCGGAAGCCTCCGGCGGAGCGAAACGACCCAGCGCGTCCGACGGAAAGAAAACGTTGGCCGGGAGTCGAAAGTCGTCCCGGACCAAAGGTGAGAACGGGTCCCGTCTTTCCGACGGGGGCGGAAGGTGGATCAGCCGCCTCCTTTCCCCACGCGTCGCCGGCTGCCGTTTCTACGTGCGCAACAGGCGATAAAGTTTGGTGGGCGGGAGATTGTGCGGTAGAGAAATTTTTCGGGTCCGAATTAAAGGGCCGGGGCGAAGAGCCTTTCGCCTCTTGCGAACGAAAACAAAGGGAGCGCGGTAAGAACAAAGGACTCTGCGGCCGCGGCCACCGGAGACGAGGTCGTTCGGCTGCCGATAATCGGGAAGAGATGGAAATTTTCTTTTCCGTGACATTTTCCGCCGGATTCCCTGCACGTTTTTTGACGAATGGGGGCGAAAGGGTCACGAGAAAGGGAAAGCGCCGAGGTTCCGTCGGGCGTCGGCCGCGCGTCGCGGTCGGTCGGCGCGTCGACCGGAGAGCGGAGGGAGAACGTCCGCGGCCAAATTCGCGGGCCGGTCCCGGGAGAGAGGGAACGACGCCAAGCGCCTTCCGAAATTTTGGCGGCGAGCGGGAGAGAAAAACGTCGGCCCCGTTTTGAAAATTCGGGGAGGGCGGCGGCGGCCGGTGCTGTTTGGGGAGAAAAAAGCGGAGGTAAAACGCCGCCGCGACAAAGTTTACCTTAACGCCGGGTCTGGCGCTCTCTTTTTGACGTTTTCGTCGATAAGGACGGTCCGGTCGTCTAGGGAACGAGGGCCCTAAGCGTGTTCTGGGTTGGGGACAAAAAATCGCCGGAAGTAAACGGCGGGTGCTAGCGATTTTGGACAGCGTGCCGGTGGAAAGAGAGAAAGACGGAGGCATTTATTCCGCTTAACGGGTTTTGCCGTTCGACGGAAATAAAATAACGAATTGTATTTGTAATTTACCGAGAGAAATAATCGTCGTAATTTCTTTCGTAGGCATTCTGGCGCCACTTTTACCGTATTTCGGTCGGGCGCGGTGGCCTTGGACGAAAGCGGCCGTCCTTCGCTCCTGCCGACTGTTAGCACCGTTCCGTCCGACCGGTTTCCGCCCGAGCCGGACAGATTCTCCCACCGCGGCCGCGAACTTATAGCGATTTTGCTTTGGCTTCCTCGGGCGAGAAGGCAGCCGCCGTCCGAATGCGACAAGGCGCGACGGCGATTAGCGAAGAAACGACCGAAGGAAAGTGGGTCGAGGGCCACCTCTCTCCACTGGTCGACCTTTCTTTTTCCTTCTCGTCGCCGGGCAAATTCGGGTTTTCCTCCCGTTTCCCGCGGTAATTCAACAGGCGGCGACCTGTCGGCCCGCCTCCGCCGGCGGCAGCGGCGTAAAGCCATCCGCAGCTTCTGGACGGCATGGGAGGAGGCCGGCCTTATTTAAAATAATAACCATTCCCGGCGCGGCACCGCGTCGTTTGCCCCGATCCGAGCCAAGACCTTCCGGTAATTAAAACGGCGCTGGAAGAGCGGAAGCCCCGACGGGCTTCCTTCGTTTTCCCCGCGGTTCCTCCTTTTGGACCTCCGAGAACGAGAACTCGGCCGTCAGCCATCCGAAGAAGGAAAAATACGAAAATGTCGCCCGGTCTTCCTGGACGGAAAGACTTTATTTCCGTTGGAAATGATTCTTTTCTTTCGTCCGCGCCACCCTGCACGACTTTTCCTTCGTTTAGAAAGAAAGACGACGAACGACGCACGGGAAAAGTCGGCAGAATCTCTTCGAATTTTGTCTGGTGCCGAGGAAATAGTTTATAACGGACGACGGGAAGACCGGCTCGGGCGTCCGACCTTCCCGGAGTTTTCGGCCAAAGTCGGACGGGAGCCCGCGCCTTTCCTAATCGGCGGGAATGTCGCTAGAAGCCTGGCTTCTCCCTCCACGCCATAAGTTGGACGCGGCGTGGCGGAACCGCTAACGAAATTTCTAGACGTTGACTGTCGATTCTTATCGATGGTCGACAGTTAATGGGAGAAAAGAAACGGCCGGGTTTACTTCTTTAAACCGGACTCGTGGAAGGCTTTTCTTTGAGAACCGAGACGCCCTTTACCTTCGCCTCTTTCTTCCAGCTTCGATCCTCGTTCTCGGGGGAGGTTGGAAGTCCGAAAGCGCCCGGAACCAAAATCCGGAATTATTTTCTGGTGGGATTTAAAATGCCAACGTAACGAATATTTTGGCTGTTTTTGTTTTTTTTTCTTGTTTTTTTTACTTCGGGTCCGTCGCTTCCGGTGGGACAAACGGAAGATTTGCATCCGGTGTTAATTGGAAGTTTTACCGACGCGCATCGGCTGTAAAGGCGGACGCCGCGTCGAGAAGCCGTCGAAACGTCGACACTTCTCTGGTTTCCCCTACAAAAATACGTTTAAGAAAGGTGACGGGCGGAACCCGGCGTGGCCGCGACGGATCTGGCTCCCGTTAGAATCAGGCCCGAAAGAAGAGGTGGACTTAATCCGTCGGGGGACGGAGAAAGATTGAAATTCGGTTATCCGTCCATTCCGAGGGACGGAATTTTCGCCTTTACTTTTCCCAATAAAAATTTTCCGTTAATCTTGGATTTTTCCGTTGCAGACTGTTCCGGTCTCGCCGGACGGAAGTTCTCTTTCGATTTCGTGGCACGTAAGTATCCGTCTTTTCTCTGTGGCAAATGACCGTCGGCTGGAAAACTAGGAAGTTTCCTGCCGTAATTAGGAATAAATACTTCGTAATGTTAATCTCCGACCGACTTCGTTTTCGCCTTTCGTGATGGGAGCCAATTTTGCGGAATTTCGTTTTTTCGCCCGCCGGGAGATTTTTTCCCCTCCGAAAGGAAAATCGGGAAGGCCGACGCGCGCGCCGAATAAAAATTCTCGGTCCGTTTTTTTTCCGGTTCGGCGCCACCGGAAGAGTTTAAAGTGTACTTTCCCCGGTGGGTAATTGTCGGCAAAAATAAATAACGGACGTTTTCTTCCGTAAAATAATTCGTCGTATTTTTATTGGAGGTAGCGCCACCGGGCGCATTATTGTCCGTCGACCGTTGGAGAATGGGCGATAAGACTGCCCGTAAACTTTTTCCTCTCCAAGTTTGGCGGTAAAGTCGTAGAGAACGTTAAAATCTTTCCGATTGGATCATTTCTACTATTTTCCGTTCTTTAAAAATCGAACTCTTACTCCAGAAATCCTTTACCGTTCTTTCTAAGTTTAAGTGAAGCCGGAGGACCCGCATTTAACGATAATTAATTGGGAGAAATTAGGTTGTTTTCAAACGATAACCGTAACGAGTAAACCGCCGAACCGAAATATATTGTCGCTCTTGACCGACTTTTTCGGAAAATTTAATCGATTTTCAAAATGGAGGACGGCGGGGACAGATCCGAGAGAGAGCCACGGGAGCTTCGGCCCTTCCCATCCGTACAAAAAAAAAGAAAAATTAAAATTTAACACGTGACATTTAACTATTAAGTGAAATAGTGCAGGTTTGTTTTATCCCTTTCTGATTTAGCTTTAATTTAATATGTAAAAAATAAAATGTTAAACCTGAGTGTTCTGCGCTGGTCGTAGGTATCTGTATTTACGTAATTGTGGCCGAAGAGGGTCTAGGGGAGACCGAAATGCATACCACAAATAAAATTAGTCTCTTTTCTTGACGTCATCTCCATTTTTTAGTTCTGTTACGGTTCGATAAGCCCGGTTCATCTCCACCGATTGGTTATCCAGATAATTAATTGTTTAATTTAAAAATGGAAAGTTATTTGCTTGAACTTGAAAACATTTACTGTGGCAAAACACGGTTTTGTCGGATCGTCCGGCACCCGTTAACAAAACGTCCTTGGAGTTATTAGAATGTTTTAAATTTGGAGTCGGTCCCCTTCGGATTCTTCGGGATTGCCATCCGAATCGAGCATTGGAAACGAGACGATAAAATTCGAACGTAAATATATATATATTTTTTTTTTTTCTTTCGGCTGTCAAATCCGATTTAAACAAATACGGAAAGAAGTTTAGACAAATTACGGACCTAATAGTGAAAGATATCGTACCGGACGTTTAAACATTGGCCTTTGCGCTCTCCGTAACGTAAGTGACGTTTTCGGTCGTTCCCGGCCAAGCAATCCTTTGAACTTTTGGTTTTGGTAGGTCGAACGGCTTCGGGTTCCTTAAGCGTGACTTTTCTAGAATTCGTTTCTCGCCTCGAATCTTCCCGCAATCCCCAATACCCGCGTTTTGTTTGGCCACCGGTCGTTTCGACTTTTTACAATTGATATGCGATAAATCGTCCGCCGACGAAAATAGTAATTTCCGTCTTGATGTTGGCTCTCCACGCGCGATTTGATCGCTTTCGAGTACTTTGGTGGGACAACGTATATTTTCGCCCGGCGATTCTGTGGCAGCCAATCGGCAAGCGGATCCCCTAATTCCAAGTGTAGGTGACGTGACATTTTTACCTGTCATTCTTAACACTGCGTACGGCGTGGTGCGGAAATTTCGAAAAACTGCAAAAACTCAAAAATAGCAAATATTAATTTTAAAAAATTAAGACAAAACTAAATGAGGCCCACCAGTGGCCAAACGGTCTTCGTTAGGTCACTGGGAGTTTGGTCGTGGGTTCGCGCCTCGCTCGGACGGGCTAGCCATGTAGAGTTTTCCGGGTTTTCTCCACGTATGTAACGCCTAAATAGGGGCCAGTTTGCCTTAAAAAGACCTCCCGGAAGGCTTTCCCCCTAGACAGATCGCCCAAGTGTTGCGTTGCCATAACTAAACAAACAAACAAAACTAAATTGAAAAATATAAAACTTTAAGTCGAAAGTTTTGCCGTCGCATAATTCGTTGCAAATCGCCTTTCATTTGGTGCAAAGTGTGTAGGCACATAGGGCAGCGATTGCGTCGCTCTGCGAATCGACGGCGACACGACGTTTAGAAGAGTTTCGACGTGGTTGGCAGGCGTACTTCGGCATTACGGAGAAACCGTAAATGCCGTCCGGCTACTTTTTTTTTCATTATTTACGATGAAGTAAATAATGAATAAGGAACGCGCTTCTCCCGGTGCCGGCGGGGAGAAGCGCGCTCCTTATTTTGAGGAAAGTTCCAGGGTTCGAAGCCAACGGAATATTAAGTTTTGCAGCTTTATTTCATTTCTCTTTAATTTGACACGTGTTTTATATTATTACTTCTGGAAATAAACGAAACGCTTATCGGCAGGAAGTGGAAAGTGCGTCGAGTGGCTGGCTTCCGTCCACCGAATACGTGATCGGTCGAACGGTTTTACTTACGAATCGGACTTCGGCGACCATAACGGCTGCGCGGAAAGGGAGGTAGTTTTAGGAAACAGCGGGAAGACGAGTTTCGTCCAAAGAAACATTGTCTTTCGAAATCAATTATTTAAATATAAACAAGGAAAAAGCCAGTCGTTTATTATTTGCCGATGGGCGAGGGGCCGAATCCGTCGGCCACAAAACCGCCGCTCCCGAAGTCGGGCCAAATAACCGAAACTTCGGATCTGCTGCCATCCTATTTAACGTTTGACTCCCTCCGCATATCTTAGGCTAACCAGGAGTAACGGACTAAACTCGGCCACGTAATCACCGACAAATTACAATTTTAATGTCTTCCCCCGAAGTAAAGACATCGCCATTCCGGGGGTTGTTAATGCTATTTCGTGCTCTTCATACGGCTGCGTGTCATTTACGATGCACTCGGAAACGATAAAATTCGTTACCGCATCCCATAAGAAACTGGTGTAATCGAGTTGAAAAGCAAACATCGGAATAAAGAAAACTTGAAAGTTGTGATCGAACTTTAGAGCACCTTTCGGTAGAATTGGTGAAGGAATTTCCAGGCACAAAGTAAAGCTCGAAGCTATTTTCTGTGACGATGCTTATTTTTCCCATTTATTATCGCAGTGATGTTGCTTCGTCCAAAACTTCCAGTAGTTGTAGTCTGCGTAATGTGCACTTTATTCACGTCGAGTCTTACAGACACATCTGTTTCCGGTATTTTTATGACACAACTTTCTAAATACACAACTTCCCTGTATTTAGATGTTCGTGCCGAGCTTCACTTTTTCGACCTGGTTTCAACAGTTCTTTTTTTTTTTTTTTTTTTGTAACTCTTTCCGCCCAGTGGGCACTAAGAGGGCCTCTTACAGCAAGCCCATTATGGGTTCGGCCAGGCCCACAATGGGGCGGCCGGGTGGTGAGGGACGGGGACCGACATATCCGAACGGACCACCCCCCGAAAAATTCCTGGGGATTTTTCGACCCGTCCGGATTCGATCCCGGGTCCCCCAGGGCGGCAGGCTGCTAACCTTGACCGCTCGGCCATCCGGCCGCTGGTTTCAACAGTTCTTTTTAATGGGACTTGAAATATTTTTCAGTCATCAATAACTTCATTTACAAATATAAATGAGAATGCTTGTTTGTTCGCTGTAGACTCCTAGGCCGTTCTACCAATTGCTACGAAACTCGGCAGTTATGTTCACATGCTTCTTAGATATGCCGTACATCCCACCCCCAAAATTTCTATTGGATTTCCGTAAATCAATTAATTTCTATCTACGTACGATTTGCTGATTTACAGGTAGCGCCATTTATTGGCAAAGTATTTAACAAAATAATAAACTAAATATAATTCTTACAAAAAGATATATAATTTTTAAAATATTTATATTACATTCACATAATTACTGAGACGATGATATAGCCCGAAATAGACATGCTGTATCAATATTGAAACAGCACTTCTTTGCGTGAAATCGAAAGTGTTACGCTGTGAAAAGTCTAAGTATTTAATTTTCCATATCTAAGAACTCTGGTTTTTTTCATTTCTTAATTCTAATAAGCGCCCTCCATCGAACTCCGATTATTTTATTGCGTCGTGCCCCTTTACATCACACTTTTCCCGTTAGCAATAGAGTCGTGTCGGTCATATAACTCCGTTTGGGGGAAAATTTCGAATCGAAGTAACGTGATTTCCGTTCCAAACCAGAAATTTGTTATCATAAAATATATAGTTAATCTGGGCCTCCTGGCTTTTCACATCCAGTCTCGACTTTCATCTACCTCACTCCTTTCTCGAGATTAAGGAAGGACAGACAAGCAAGACAGGCAAACGGACCACAGTCGGAATTTATAGGTCTACAATTTTTTTCAAAATACATCCCAATAATAATTCTATAAACACGATATTTACGAGAACATACTTCCCACATAGTTTATACAGTCTGTTGCCAAAATTTAAGCACTTTATCATCACATAAAAGCAATTGTTCTAACATTTTTACAAGATTATTTTTTTATTTAAACAAGTTTTATATCGACGTTAAGGTTAGCAATTTCCATCACAATCTATCCAACACGGATCACTTTTCAAATATTAATAGTTGACCGGTATAAATTAATAGTGGTTAATCGTCCTCTCTTCCAGAAGGAGATCAACGACTACTTTTGGTGGAATTACTTCGACCCCCTTCTGTGGCAGTCCTTTCTTTCTATCGGACCAGCGTTATGGTGGCATTCGAATAGGAAAATTACATAATACGAGATTACCCCGACCAGCACGGAATATGTTTTAACTGATTTTCGAGGGTGCCGAGTTTAAGTATTTGGTCCGTTTTTCGCGAAATTTGATTGGTTGGCAAATCACCGTTTCATATTCGTCTGTGAAGTAGTAGACGGTAGTTTCTTAGAGTTAACATTAAATAAAATCTTAAAAAATTTAAGATGTCATTTTCGATTCCTGTCTACTTGACCAATGAAACTGTGCCATTTCGTACCATCCGAAGATAGAGATAAACATGACAATGGTAGGCTGAATTAACCAAACTCTTTATATGGTTTTCGTTTTAATGTTCGTTATATCATAGTATTTGATTTATATAACTTCAAAAGTTATCTTACGTAAGGGTTTATCACGCCGAGTGACCGACTAACACATTTTAAAAATTCTTTCAATTGTGTACAGTAGAGGAGTAAAGAATTTTAAAAATGTGTTAGATTGGTCACTCGGTGTGATAAACCATTACTTAAGATAACCTTTGTAAATATAAATCAAATACTATATAATGTATAATAGAAGGATAGAAGTACGAAATAATCTAATAATCTTAATCTTTGCTGTTGATATTTTTTGCCTGACAACGCCGGACTCATCTGCTAGTAACAGAATAGTTTTCGTGATAATGCTATATACATTGTCCGTAACATGCTATATACATTACATTAAAAGAGTAGAGAGGTTGTCTGTATGTGCGCAGACTTTACTTCTAAGAAATTAGAAGTGACGAAATTGAAATTAGAAGAAGTGATAGTAAGTAGGGAGGGAAAGAAAATAGGGAAAGATTGAATGGGCGTCTGCATCACAATTGTTGAACAAGTAAAAATACAATTACAAGACAAAATATGAGGTGATACAGTATAAAAACAAACAGGACAAGTTTGCGCGTGTTGGCTAGTGTGTACAGGAAAGGGGGGTATCAGACACAATGTTTTAACAATTACAAAGTACGCGATTTATGACCGCTTTATATTTATAATTTATACAAATACCAAGACTCGATATAAGAGTGGAAATTCTATGTACAGTATTTTAGGGTAATTTCGGGCCGGAACCATTTAGGACTCGGTACTACTAGTATCAGCTCCATACCGAGTGTCGAGATAGACCATGGGCGTTGGCAGAAAATTTCGCAGAGGAAAAGCTTAGAGACAGATAATTAGGCCTACATCAAAAAGTTTTTATTTATTTGTTTATATCTTCACGACTAGTTTTTATTTAATTATTTAATTTTTTTGGATTTTCTCACAAGTAGATTATAGAATACAAAAAGACAGACAAAGCGTCCCGTGGTGGAGGGCGTAAGGTTACGTATCTCGGTCACTTTTTACTGGATGAGAGGGAGAGACAAGTGTTCGTTTGACCTTTTCTGCAGAAGCCCACGACCGAGACAATTCCGGTGGGAACTGCTAACGCCTTCGTTCGTTTACGAATACGACTTTTCACAGAATTCTTTATCTGCATTCGAACTTACAGTAAACGAAAATGTTCCACGAGTTTTTAGGAATAATGAAATTATAAATTTTTAAAATACTCAAAACTATTTTTTATTAGCGTTCGTAATTATTTCTTTTTATTTGTATCTAGCAGATCATGTTTCGGCATTTCCCGGCCAAAAAGTAAGAAGGATAAATGTTAAAACAAAACCAAGAGAAGAGTGGGGATGTCCGGGTTTGGCGGTAGTCTATTTTCCTCAGGGTCCCAGAGAATAAGTACGAAAAATTTGCTGCACATCGACAAATAGCTAAGAACGGAGAGAGGCAAACATTATATCATCTATATACAGTGGGTGATCGGTTAACAAACAAATCGGATAACGAACATTTTCGCGAAAGATTTTTATGTTCGCACAACGAACATCTCACAGAACATACAGAAAAAGAAGCGACATAAAATAGTGAATACTGATTGGTCTTCCCTTGTCTCCAGGTGACAATTCGAAACTTTTTGGAGCTCTGAGACGTCAACATCGACTATATACTGATCGATGTATATCATGTATATACTGATCGGACCTCCGAACTTTGAAACTCTCCCTTGTAATTCCAGCCTTTTATTTTTCTGACAGAAACAATTCTTTTATAGCATTCGCGAGACTGTCGGACGGATACTCGTTAAGTTTTGCGTCGGTTTTTATTTACGAAAGGCGAGAGTTTAACTGTCCCATCGGATATTCGTTAACGTTTTAATACCAAATTTCAAATTTCATCCTGGCCTTGCATTTAAATAATTTTTTGTGCGTTAGTTGATTTCTGTTCTCTGAATTTTTGTAAGTGTTTTTCTGAACTTATTGTTTAAAAAAGAAACTGATAATATTATGGAGCATAAAAAGAATGGAGTGTCACCGTAGAAACCAAGCAAGAGATAATAGCCAAGGTAGAGAGTGGGCAGAAGATGTCTGAATGTTGCTAGGCAGCAGAGCCGGATTTTCCTATAGGCTAACTAGGCTTCAGCCTAGGGCCTCAAGATCAAGAGGGGCCTACATTCAAATTTTTATTGTCTCTCATGTAATTTACAAACTTAAAAATGGGAGGTGAAAGGGCCTCATAAGTGGAATAGCCTAGGGCCTCTTTTCATCTAAATCCGGCCCTGCTAGGCAGTATGGCTTGAACAGGTCTACAGTAGGCACAATCTTAGCTATGAAAGATATATCAAGAAGTCTCAAGCAATTAAAGATCTTTTGAGAAAGTGGGAGGATGCCCGTTTTAATTAATAGCTCTGTAATTGGAGATCTCTACAATTACAATGCTATTAATTACTTCTGAAAAATCCTGAAGAAGAGAGAAAAGCAATCGACATTAGACAGATTCTTTAACCCCCACAAACGGAAAAAACATGACTAATAAAAATGCAAGACTGTGTATATATGTATTTTATTATTACATATATACTGTCTTACTATGTTTGTTTATATATTTTTTATTTTGGGGGGTCTCCAGAACGAATTAATCAAATTCCCATAAAAACCTAAGATAAATCGATAATCGGTTAACGAACAAAGTCTTGGAACGGATTATGTTCGTTAACCGATCACCCACTGTACTGTACAGTGATAGAAAAAAAGGAGTCTAATTTGATATCATTCCAATACTTTCCCTTCTTACTTATACATAACAGAGAGAAAGGTAAAATGGGGCATTATAAATATTCTATTTTTAAATCATTAGTCTGATATTAAAAGTAATGACAAAACCTAAAGTGGTGCACGTCAAAGCCCATTGACCAATAATATGTTAAAATTTAAAAAACGGGATATTATTTTATAATCACTTGATATTTAAAAAACAGTCTTTAAAAGGACCAGAAAAGAGCTATTCGGCATAGGCAGACACCTAGATTGTTCGCTAGCTCGGCGTGGCTATTCTCCCCCGTTGTAAATGTAGGCAAAAGCCACTATGGGGTAAGTCCAAAACCATCCAATGAATTTACCGAAAATTTCGCAACGTCCACGGTACTAGTGGTGGACACTAAATACTTTGAACTCGATCCAAATCGGTTCGTCGATCTCGGAGATATTAATTAACAGCAAAACTTGGCACTTTAATAACTATAGAGGGCCACGACGCTCTGCGATAATTTTACCGTACTTACGGTCCGTTCTTATATCGTCGGTAGCGGGTGGGCGAGAATCCAAAGGAGACTAACTCAAAAATTACAAATATTTCTGTAATTAATAAGGATCTATTTATTAACGCGCGTGCCACCATCGTATAACCCCCCTGGCGTACGCGGATATTTGCCACGGTACCGGTAAATGCTCTTAAAAGTAGCGTTTTGCAGTAGGAACAAATTTTTATTTCTTTTTGTCGTACCCTGACATGAAGGTTCCGAAGGTAATACCGACAAATACGTACAGTACAAAGTATTTAATTTTATCACCGAAGACTGGAAAGCCATCGTCGCCACTCCCACACTTTCTTTAACTAATCCAGTCGAAACTGGTTATTTTTCCGGCCGTTATATATAACAGAGGGAAAGTACGGCGACGGGTCAGAAAGTAACACCCAGAGATTTTACTTTGAAACGTCCAGAAATGCCAAAAAATTGGGGTTTTTCTCTGTACGTAGGCCTACGGATGTTAGTGCGTGTGGCTCGACCGATGGGGAGAAAAGCACCCGACTGACGTCTGCGTATTTTCTCTTTACAGCTTGCTCGTCCGGCGGCGGGCCGGCGAAATCTCCCAGAAAAGCAGACCGGTGCCGCCTATCGTCCACCGCCGGACCGATGACCGGACTTTGGACCCTGTCGTGGGTGGTGGGCGTGTGGGTGGCGGCCGCTCTTCCCGACGGAGGTGAGCCCCGACCCTTTCCCCCCGGCTCGTCCCGCTCTAACGTCCTTTCTCCGCAGATCTGTGTCGCCGGATGAACGGAAGGAAGTATTACGTGGAAGCCGGGGACAGCGGCGTGGTCACTCTCCGGAACCTACCGCCGGGGAGGGTCTCCCCCGCCGCTGCGGAGTGGAACTCGTCACCCGGCCGTCCTGTCATCTGACGCTTACCGTCCTGCACCTCAACGTGTTCCCCTGCGGCCCCGACGGTTCCTGCGGGTGAGTCTCCTGCCTTCTCTTCTTTCGCTGGGCTCGGGACCGGACGAATATTCGGCGCCTCGGCGGTCAATTTATTAACCGAGACTTTCGATTTCGCCAAAGTGCTTCACGCTTTGGCGGGATCGAAAGTGCGAGAATTTTATTTATTTTTACGAAATTTACCATAGCAAAATACGAACGGAAGATGGCGAAACTTAGAAATAAGTCCCGGAAGTGTGGAAAGGCCAGTCGATAAAAGTAATAGAAAACCGCGCCGTTTTCGGCAGACGTAATCGTGGAAATTAAAAGTTAAATAGACTGGGACTCGAGTCCCGTATAAATTTCGACCGGGACAGAGTTAGCTCGTAAACTGTAAATTTAAATATTCCGTAATAAGTTTCGAAAGCTGCCCATTTAACAGCCGCGTACTTACCTATGGACATGTCGAACAATCGCTATTATAAACAAATCGGCTAGAACATCGGGGCAGATGGACCCAGGTCGAGACTTGAGGCATTTTGGCAGTAATGTCCCCGGCCACCGACAAATTCCGTTTTCGGACAACATTTTCCTAGTAAACGCCCGATCTTTTTTATTCTTTCTTTCGGGAGGATGGTTTCGCCCGACTAAAGAACCAACGATATTTTAGTTAAGGCCACGGAGGAATCTCCCACGGGTCGGTGGTTTTTTGCAGGTGCGACTACCTGTGGATCAGAGAGCCGGCCTACTCGCGGTCCGGAAGGGAGTTCTGCGGATTCTTCTCGGACCCTGCCACCCGGATCTACAAGTCCGAGACCAAGACGGTGTCGGTGGACTTTCTGTACAGCCGCTCCTACTCGGACGCCTTCTCTCTGCGCTTCGTTGCCCGAGGTGAGTACTCCAGCCCTTCCCCGCCGCTCTCTTCTCGCCCGGTCTCAACTTTTCCGCCGCGGACAGAGAACCTGTATCGAGTGACTGGCAGTCATCTGGGCAGTCCTTCGGAAGCCGGCGGAATCCTGTCCTCGCCCTTCTTCCCCGCCTCCGTTCCCGGCGACTACGCGGCTGAGTTCGTCTTGACCAACCGACAATCCGACGGATTCGTCCAACTGCTCTTCGTCGACTTCCGACTCTCGTCTCGATCTCGCCTCGAGGTTTGTCTCTCCTCCTCCTCTTCTTCTTCCTCCCCTTTCCACTCCTCACTTCCTCCTTTCGCCACAGCTGTACGACACCAACGGCACCAGGATCGACCTGTACGATGGAAACGTCTTCCGTCCTCCGGCCGTCTCCTCTTCCGGACCCACGCTGGGGGTAAAGTTCCGGTGCGACGAAGAACGACCCTCTTCCGGATTCAAGGCCGAATATACCTTCGTTAACTGTAAGTGGTTCTTCCGGGGTGCGGGCCCGTCCGACCCATTTTCTAAACCTTCTTTTCGCAGATCCCGACAGGTACTGGTCCGACAAGCCGGTCACAGGTGAGTAGAAGAGCGGGGCGGGGGGCGGACCGGACCACCTTCCACCCACGTCTTTTTCTTTGCAGACTGCGGGGGACCGGTGGACGACTTCGGAGGAGCCCTAACCCTGGCCAACGCAGCCGAGGGAACGAGCCGACGCCCCTTCGACTGCGTCTGGTTGATCCGACCCCCGTCCGGCCACCGCGGCCACACCCGTCTGGCCGTCCGCCTGGCCCAGTTCCGGGACTTGGGTGAGTACTTGCTTCCGTCGCCCCTCTCCCCTTCTTTGGCCGGAGTTAACTGTGGGATGGGTGTTGCAGGAGCGGAGTCGTCTCTGGAGATCAGAAGAGGTCTGACGTCTGAATCTCCCCTGTTGGAGGCCGTCTCGAGTGGTCGACGACGCAAGAATTCTCGAGGTCGCGAGTACGTGGTTCCCTCCTCCATGGGATTCTACATTCGCTGGAAGGGCTCCTTGGGCAATGCCTCCTACCTGGCCATCACCTACGTCTCCTTCGCTTACGACGGTAAGGAACTTCCGTCGGGAGCCGGTTTCCTACCGATATAACGGCAATCGTATTCCGTACGGACGATAAAACGGCCACGCGTTTACCCGGCGATAATTTTCCTCAAAATACAAATTTCGAAACCTTTAAATCCGTCCGATGGACAACTCGCGGGAAAGGACGGATGATGGCCATTACGGGAATTTGGTCGAAACTTCTTTCTGTTTTCGAGGAAAGGAGGAAGAAAGTCGCGATGAGCCGTATTAAGTATTCCATCGTGACTGCGATTCCGCCACCCAAAACAATTCTGTGGCAAGTTCTGGCGCTGAGGGACGATTCTTGTCGTCTCTCTCGGGACGAACTCGTTCAGAATAACTTTTTTTTTTTTTTAATATACAGACAATATAACAGAACTCGACCCGGACTGCGCGCGACCCTCCCGTAACCTCAGAAAGGCTATTTCTTTGGGATAAACGCAACTAACTGCGCGCGCCGGGCATGGATCGGGCTTTTGAGGGAACGGGGACGAGCGAGGTGGGATTGGGAGAGGACGATAAAAACGATGGTCCCAGTAAGTAAAATTGGCCTTTATCGACCTAAGTATTTATAATAATAAAATTGCAAAACACAAAAAATTGCCCGACTCCACCCGGCTAATCCCCACCCCTTCCGAAGTTCGAGCAAGGCCAGGTACTGGCGGCTAGTGGCTTTCTTTGCATTTCCTAAATTGTCAGTTCGTTGGAGATAAAGTTCGTTCCCGATAACGGTCGGAAACGTCGAACGACGACATCATTGTTATAAACACTTAAAGCCTAAGAAAATAAAAGTAATATATTTAAACAAAAGATGGAGAATCGACGTTAAAAAATAATGTAAATATTCAAACACTGACAAAAAATGCGGGAACGGTTAAAAAACAAAATCGGTAGACGTCTCCCAAACCGTGGCACCTTTCTCGGATCTGTCTTTGGCGGCATCGTCTACGCGATAAGAGCCTTTTTTAAAAACTCTTTCCGCCCTGTGGGCACTAAGGCCTTTTTTGCAAGCCATTATGGGTTCGGCCAGGCCCACAATGGGGCGACCAGGTGGTGAGGGACGGGGCCCGACATATCTGGACGGACCACCCCCGAAAAATTCCTGGGGATTTTCCGACCCGTCGGGATTCGAACCCGGGTCCCCCAGAGCGGTAGGCTGCCACCTTGACCGCTCGGCCATCCGGCCTTATCCGAACCGTATATTTAGATCCGGCCATTTAATCGAACCGAGTTTGACGAAACCCTCACGATTATACGTAGATTCCTTTATCTTTCTTAACAATAGACGCCGAGCGGCTAAACCGGTAGCGGGTGGAGTTTTCTGGGTTTCCTTTACGTTCGTAACGTGTAAATAGGGGTCGGTTTCCCTTAGAGTCCTCCCCGGGAAGACATCCCGCGAGTCGCGATGCCGCATACAAATAAACCAATCTTTACGAATAAATTTTGCGATTTTCGTCCTTTATAAATTACGTCGCGCCGCTACCGGCGCAACTAAGCTTATAGTTTGGCCCATTAAACCGGCGTCCGAAAGGACGCTCTCTTACAACGGAAAGCGAATTTCCAGACCCAGGCCGAATTTCGGCGCAGCTCCTTTTATTTGTAATAAAGCGACGAAAGACTTAAGTTTTTTTAGGAATCGACGAATATTGCATTTCGACGAATTTCGTCACAATTGAAATTTTTTTTTTTTTTTTTTTTTTTTGCAGATTGTTACAAGAGGGGAGACTTCGAATGCGGAAACGGCAGATGCATTAAGCACACGCTGAGGTGCGACGGCTTCAATCACTGCGGAGACGGAACCGACGAAGCTACCTGCTTGGGTAATTACGGGAACGGGAGGGCGGGTGCGGGAAGGCCAAGGGTTAACGTAGTGTTCAATGTGCACAGGTAACGACGGGGCAGTGTTTAACGCCGAAGAAGCCGGACGATGGAGAACCATGACCCCCAACTACTACTTTCCCAAAGCAGGCCTTTCCAACGGCACCGGAACCAACGCGCCCATCCTGGTGGTGGGTCTGGCCGGATTAGCGGCGTTTATTTTGACAGCGGCGGTGGTACTGGTGAAACTGGGCAGAAGGCGACGAGACCACTCTGGCCCGGAAGTTTTACGCACCGTCGGCGGAGACCCGGGTGAGTTTTTAGGGAGAGAAAAGAATTTTCTATCAACCTAATACTAAAGAACGTTTCACGGTTGCAGACGGGGCGAATATCTCCGATAACGGAACGGGAGGCGCCTCCGACCCTCCCGGATACGACCCACCTCCTTCGTACGAAGAGGCGGTGAAGTTTTATCTGCACCCTCCGCCAGCTTACCACCCTCCGGCGGAAACGGACGACCGTCGTCTTTACGGAGCCCGGGCGGAGGGTTACGCAAATTCCGCTTTCGTCTTCGACGGTCCGGACAGGCGTGCAGACCTACCCGGAAGACGGAAAGCCTCCGTGGAGACTGATCCTCCTTCGATTCTTCCGATCTTCCGCGGCGCCCGACCGACGGAAGAGGAAAAGGGGCCCGATACCGAAAGAGACTCTGGCCCGGCGCCTCCCTCCTTCTCCTGTAACTATCCGGGAGCGTGTTCGTGTTTGCCCGGCCACTCCGGAGCGGTGGGCAAACTCGCCGGCCACCCGGGACGGTGCGATTGTCGGGCCAAGAGACGGAAGCTGCGCAGGTTGGCTTCCGTCCCTTTGGGCCGAAGTCTGGCCAATTTCAGACGATTAAGAAGGTTTCGGACGGAAAAAGACCCCCGGAAAGCTGCAGACGTTTCGGCTGTAGAAAATCGTCGGAGTGGGACGGGGTGCGGGCGCCGCGGAACCCAAAAGCGTTCCGACAGTTGCCGCGGTGTGCTTAGCGCCCAAGCCACACGGAAGGAGTTTAACCGGTGCCGGAATCCGTCTCCGGCGGAATTACCTACGAATTCCGTTTTGTCCAGCGAGGCGGACGACGGCCGGACCCGACGTCGGCGTCGCCACCCGACTTGAACCTTTCGCCCGGAGGGGAAGGAGGAAGATGGCTCCGTCCTTAAAGTATATTTATTTGGAGAATTATTCGACCGGAAAAAGTGGCGGTAGCGCCACGTCTTTTTCCGCCGTATTTTTGTAGCCGCCACACCAAAGAAGGCGCAATCCGTGTAAATATTTTTATTATTAAAATATTTTACAAATCTTTTACAAACGCACGGAGGATCATCTGGTTGCCATGTAACCCGCGTCGTCGCCGTAATCTATGAACGTCAGCTTGGGGGAGTGGACGTTAGCCGTGGCCGGATACCTGGTTCCTGCGATGTCGATCTCGAAAGTGTTTTTCGTCACGTAATCGCCGGTTACCGTTTCCGCAATTCCTTCGTCATTCACTTTGGTGACGAAACCCAGGCACACCTGAAACATTTACCCGTAGGTTTGATTTCCGTATTCAACGGTAAGGGGCCATCCGTAAACGACATCCACACTGAATGGGGAGGGTCTACAGAAACTGGGACGAGGGGGGAGGAGTAAAAATTTCGAGAAAAATATGGACGTAATTTACGGATGGCCCCCTAATCCGTCGGCTCCGGCTTACCTGTTTTCCCAGAGTGAATCCGTATCCGGTGGTGGTAGTCATTCCTACGCACTTGTCGTCCAAGTAGATGGGCTCCTGTCCCCACGGCCACAGATCGTAATCCGAATCGTGATCTTCCACCACCAACTGTACGTAACATCGTTTTATACCTTCGCTCTTCTGCCGGAGGAGAGCTTCCTTGCCAATAAAATTCGGCTTCTGTCGACGAAAGATAAGGTTATTTTTATCGCCGCCCGCCTATTCGAACCGACGAATAGGAACGTAATTACGGACGACGTCCGAAGACCGCGGAAGTTTCCCGTTTTAAATTTACATAACGCCTTTGTTATAAAGGTGTTTCGTGGTTTCCGTCCTTCTAAAGATGCGCGTATATTCTCCGCCGATTCCGGATTTAAAATTCGGAAAAAGATCAATTAAAAGAACGGAATAATTGGAAAAAGTGAATTTAATGGTATAAAGACGTGATTGGACGAAAATCTTTTTACGTCGAGACGGTTAATCAAAACCGAAGGATCCACTTTTAAAATACTTCTATCGTAAAGTTTTAACAAAAAGAAATGAAATCAATGCATCGATCTTCGTTACCGTGTTTAAATCGTCTTTTTTAAACCAAACGAAATGATTGGAGAGGGCAGACGGCTAGAATGTCTGTCCGTAACGTGTAAACCCGAAACGTGCGTAAACGTCGGACGGACATTATCCAATACGGGAAAGAGCAAACTTCCCTAACTATTGTAAATATAACATTCGATTTTAATAACAATTCCCCCGCATCCATCGATCGATCGATCGCGCTAATCTTTTACTCGTATCCTTACCGTTACTTTTCGTCTTTTTAATTCCAACCGCTGATATTACTTACGTTAAAATTAACTCTAAAAGTTCTTCCGCATTCTAGTGGCGTGGTAGTCGTATCTAAATCTTGACCCCAAAACGCGTAGAACTTTTCGATCCTTAAAGTTCTCATGGCGTATAAGCCGGCGTGCCGAATTCCGTATTTTTCTCCGGCTTCTATCAGCCGATCGTAAACGTGAAGGGCGTACTGAGAAACCAAGCGAGAATTTTACAAAGATTAATCATCATAATATATACCGGTACATATATTACGCTCGTACTTACTTCGTTTGGTATGTAAAGTACGTAGCCTAATTCTCCCGTGTGAGTAAGATTCATGACTCGAATTCCACTAGCTAAGCCTATGTTCAATTGCTAAAAAACATTGACGTTATATCGTATTATATAAAAACTTTAAAGGCATTTATATATAAACTTTTTACCTTGTGAGTAAAGAAAGGAAATTCTTGCGGCGTCAGGTTGCTGTCGGTCAATTCGGTCAGCAGATTCCGGGAACTGGGACCCATCAGACAGATGGCAGTGTACATGGAAGTGACGTCGGTGACAGAAACCGTGCTATCCGCCGCTAAGTTACGTTTGATCCAGCTCTGGCACCTGGTCTGTTGGTTTGTCGGCGCTATCATCATGTAACTAAATCCGCGTAAACGAAAGTTTATCGTGGGAAAACCCAACCGTCTTTATTACAATATTACTTACTGATTTTCGGTCAGTCTGATTAAACTGCAGTCGTTTTCGTAACCTCCCAATTTGTTTTGCATTCCGGTATGAATAATCGAATTAACGGGAATATCGACGTCGTTAGAGCACAAATATTGTAACACTTCTACCACTTCTCTTCCCGGAGACTGAAAAAAATTATAACCGTTAGTGGTGTATAAACGTACGGTAAGCACTCGACTCGTCCGTATACAGAAATTGCTAATTATTTTACCTAATGACGAGACGCGTTAAGGTTATTTTTTTTAACTCTTTCCGCCCTGTGGGCACTAAGAGGGCCTCTTTTTGCCAACCATTATGGGTTCGGCCAGGCCCACAACGGGGCGACCGGGTGGTGAGGGACGGGGCCTGACATATCAGGACGGACCACCCCCTGAAAAATTCCTGGGGATTTTTCGACCCGTCGGGATTCGAACCCGGGTCCCCCAGAGCGGTAGGCTTCCACTTTGACCGCTCGGCCATCCGGCCTCTGACGAGACGTGTATAAAATCTTCGGCTAACGCTCAGATGTCTCGCGTCTATCTCGAGCGCAACGCGTGCCACACGGACGCGTCTAGAAGCGCTTCCACCACAGTACGTGCCAGAGGTGGTGTGGGAACTCCGCAACCATTTTCCCCCATTCGAAGCTCGGCCAAGTCGGTGCGGTCCAAGTCTCTTCGGATTGGGGGAAATGGCCACGGTGAATTTGTGTTTGTTTGCTGGCCTCAAACAGGTCATTAATTTAAGGGCACTTTGCCGACCTATGTCATTCGGAGCCAGCGTGATGGCAGTTCTCAAACCAGGGGCCGTATTCTGGTCACCGTCTCTGGTCTCTCGTCTCTCACAAGCCGGTCGCTGATTGGCTAACCATTCGGATTAGCCAATCAGCGACCGGCTTGTGAGAGACCAGTGACCAGAATACGGCCCCAGGTTTTTTTTCTACCGTTTCCTAAGCTCTACCAACGTTGTCCAAAGCACGTGATGTCTGGCGGAGAGCACTTGGAAGGCCAATAAAAGTAATTCCTACGTATCTTGTTTTTATTCTAACATTCTAACAGACACGCCACGACAGTACCTACGCATCGTTTAACGACTATAGTGAATTGCTCGCTTTACAATTGAAGCGTAAAATGTACTTCGACTGTAAATATATCGGTATATAAATTAGAAGTAGAATAATAATTATTATTTATAGCAAAGATTCAATGAGATAATCCAGTCTTGTGGCATTTCCAGTTTGTTACTCAACTCAACTGAAGACAACTGCAAGTATGCCTACTCTTTAATGATAAAAACCGCTTTATCACAATCAATAGTTAAAGACCAAGACTCTATATTAAACTCAACTTACCACCACTGGTATCTGAATATGTTACATTTTCCATCCAAATCGTGTATCGCCATGGCAAACATCAATCTAAACTTAAAGCGTATGTTACTTCAGATGCGGCTTAACTATAGTTCATTACTGATAGACAATGTATATATCGATTTCTCCAAGGAATGTTACTGGTGCAAATCTCGACCTTTTTCGCTATATCATATGCTTACAGTGTGCTCAGCCATTGAAGATGCTCAGCGTAAATTTCAAATAAAAGAAATTTTTGTTTCCACTCACGAATTACACTTTAGATCTAATCTTGATAATTTATCGAAATTTACAATGTTTAAGATTTACAAGTTCTTTGTTTACATAGTTAATATGTTAAAAAATAAATTATAATGGCTAATGAAGTATTGTGTAACATGTCTTCAACTTTTAAATGATTGTTATAATTAAGACTAAAGTTATGAATGTCCAGAAAATTATTTTATTTGTATATCAATACTTAGGTAAATAACTATTTGGCAAAGTTAAAATCAAATTTGTTTTTATAATACAATTATTTCCCCCTGTAACAAGGTATCCTTATTACAATAAACTGATTGATTGACTGATTATTATTTATAGCTCTATAATAATAATTTTCTGGTATAAATAATTTACTTACACTGTCGATTACAAAATGTTTAACGTGCCGGTGTTGTAAATTTTAAAGAAATTTCATTTTCTCGGCCATACGTTACAAATGTAAGACAATTTACGCTCTCGTTAATTTTTCTTCTTTCCACACGTCAAAATCTAAGTTACGACGACAAACGTCGCTACGGCCGTATCACATCCAAATGCAACTTAAACCAATTGTACGCATATTTATAATAGAGTTAAAGTATACAGTGGAACCCGGTAACCTCCGAGTCCTTTTTCCCCCATCGTTTAGTGAAACGTGTTAAAGAGAACCGGTTAACTCGAATTCCTCCAAACATTTTAACTCCAAATCCGAATTCTTTTCCTCCATCCGTTCGAGTTAACCGGGTTCCACTGTATAATGAAGTAGGGATGTGGCCAAAAAAATCATCCGGTTGGGATGCCGCTGTTAGAAACAGGTGGTAAAACACTACGCTAGCAAGTTTATTTTTATTCTTGTTTTTATATATTAAAATGTCGATTTACGCTAAAAGTCTCGTTACATTTTCATTGCGGTCTATTCGGTATTAAAGAAAGTGCAACTCGTATACTAACTTATTTGTTGCGTCGCTGCTTACGGATATATCTTTTAATGACCTCGTTAACTGTTTACGAACTCCAATTACCTTACAAATTTTGTGTAAAATTTTTTATTGCCCGAGACCGTTGTAGTTTGGCACCTTTTTCTTTCCTTCCGCTTTGCGTGGGGTCGTGCCGTTCGTAATAACACTTGGAATTGTAGTACTTTGTTCCTCCGTCTTACATTAATAATACTACTAATGTTAAATATGCTAAGATCGCCATTGACCTGTAAATAGGTTTTTTTTTTTTTTTTTGGCTGTGTTTTACTGTCGTTGAAGGAAATTGGACGGAGTTATTTGGATGAACTGGTAACGACTTAGAAATTCCTTGTTACCCGAATTTTCGACATTCGAATTGCTTTGCATAACCGAGTACGGATAAGAGAATTTGTTCCAAAGAAATTAACTATTGAAAATATTACTATTGGTACTACTGAAAGTTTTAGATGCTAGTTTAAAATTATTCTTAAAATAGCATCTTTTGCATTGTTTTTATATTTTGAAAACGACACGACGTATGGCGATCTTAAAAATAACAACAGGTCCTTGAGTCCTAAAGTTTTTTGTTCAATTTAGTACAGTCAAACCTGTTTTTATGCGGTCTTTTTTGTGCGATTTTTTATTTGTGCGGTTTTTTTTGGTGCGATTTTTTATTTGTGCGGCATAGTTGGCGACTAGTCTCATGCGTTTTGTCATGTCTCACGTTGACTTATTATAGCTAAATAAACTTATTATAGCATAAATGAACTTATTATAGTAATATTATTGCATGAATATGCGAAAAATGAAATAATTTATTTTTTAAGTCAACAAAACACTACCTGGACAAAAATATGTAAAACAGACGATAGACAAGACGATGCAGTCAAGTGCTGACATCTGTTGTCAATAAATTCTACGTGCGTTTTAATTACGTCAATTAAACCTTCAAAGTGCTTTCACATTCCTGGACCATTAAGATAAGATTCATTTCAAAGAGTAAATTGAAAGTAAATGTACTGTATTATTTTTTGTATTTAGATATAAAATTTTAGGATTTTTATTTTATGTTTAGACATAATCCCTGAAAATGAATAAGGGCAAAAACAAAGCGAAGAGGAAGGTAATTTCCTTAGAAACTAAGACTACGATTTTAAAACGAGTTATTTTCTATGTGAAACTTTTTTTATGCGGTCCCTATTCACCGCATAAAAAAATATTTTTTTAATTGTGCTGCGAAAACTATTTTTTATAGCCACTCGTGAAGTTTCGTGCGATTTTTTATGCGGTCCCTATCCACCGCATAAAAACAGGTTTGACTGTATTTTTTAGGAAAGTCTCTTCGCGTTTAGAATTAAAGAACTTTACACAAAAATAAAAAAGTGACAATAGAAACAACAACAAAAACAATTTAAAATTCTATTAGGCTAATTAACAGTGTCTTTTAAGACCTATTTCCGAGCAGCATTTTATTTTCATTTAGGACAGGATTAAGGTTTGGAAGAGAATTATTATAAAAGAATAATTTGAAGTGATGGTAACGGTAATTTCCGAGTCACTTAAACAGAAAATCCTGGTTAATTCGAACTCAGATAGTTCGAAATCCCGTTAGTTCGCAACTGTACTTTTTCTCGGCCGGGGATGTAGAGATTTACACGTTAAGGAATTCGGTTAGTTCGAAATATGGCTAATTCGAAATTCGAAGTGAAAATTCTGTCCGAACTGTAATATGTGTATGTTAACTGGTTCATTTAGTGCGTCCGTGCTATAAGAGAACAATAGAGCGAAAACGACTCTAATCTGGTCAATATGGCTTTGCTTTCACGGTAACACATTTGTTGCCTTACCCACGGACTTCCCTTTTCTCATAAAATACGGCTGGTTTTCAGACTGCAAGATGGGCTGCGAATAGCAGATTGAGATACTGTATTTGTAGAGCTCTAGGCTCCTACATTTGGGAGACTTTATTACTTTTTGGGCCACTTTTAAAATAATTCGAGTTACGTTTCGAGGAATTCTGCTTTACTTTTTATAAAACCTATCTGGCGACCTGTGACGTTCTCACCAGACACGTGCTGCTTACTTGCACTTTATTTTTATTATTATTATTTATTAACGAAAATAGCGTTCTGTATACGTAGCCGTATTCTGTTGGTTTAATAAATTACATCAATTACATGGTATTTGGCATATTATACAAAAATAGGTAAATCTCGGACAATTCGATAATTCGATATCACGAATAGAGAGGTTGAGGCCAAAGTTTTCAACGCGAAGACGTGTACGTCGGACGTTCAGCGCCGCCTTCCTGTAAGCCTAGAAGTTAGACAATGGCATTTGGAATGTCATGGGAATCATGCTCGACGTTTCAAACGTCATTGTCAAACTTCTAGGCTTACAGGAAAGCGGCGCTGAACGTCCGACGTACACGTTTTCGCATTGAAAACTTGGTCGGGGCGTGGCTCCCTCTGGCTGGTGTCCGCCGACGGTAACGGATAAAAATTGTGACCGGCGTCTCGCACCGAAAAATCAAACCGGACTCTCGATTAATAATATATATTTAACTTACCCATAATTCCAGTTTCGTAAAAGAAGAATAATCTAATATTGCGACTCTTTCTCGACACGCGTGATATTCTGACTGTACTTTCTCGAACCAGGGCGGTTTTCCAAATGTTTCGGTAAACGCAATACGTCTCCCTCCTTCTTGGATATCTGGCTCGTCTGCAATTGAAATCGTCAGTTTTTTCATTATTATACTGTATGCTATTCAAATTGTCAATAGAACAAAGTAGCCATTTTGATTAATCGGTTGAATTAATCGACTCACTTTCACGGTGGGTGAAGTTTAAATAACGCCCACTGGGTTAACAGGATATTTCCATTGTTTACTCTATCGGAGTCTATCCCATTTTCCTTCCGACATCGACATTCTGCTTTTAACCGTCCACGCTCGATGACAAGGTCAAAAACGTTAGCATCATCTAAACTTCACTCACAAAGGTACATTAATTCAATTCGGAGTCTTAAATTGAATATCGGCCAATGGCAGCATAACCAGATCCATGGTTTAGGGGATCCAAGTTAAAATTTAATATGAATAGCTACACATTTTAATAAATTATAACTTTGGTTAATTACATAATGGCTAAAATAAATATATTTAAATTACCAAGTCAGTATTTAACTCCACAATTAGGATAAATTATTTTTCCTATATTTAGCATTTTTATTCACTTTTTCATTACAAAGGAAGAGGCCCGAACCCCCAAGCAACCTCTCCTGTTGCACCAGTGTTGGACAATAATTTGGATATTTCAATTTTTTAATAAAAATTAAGTGGAAATACAATAAATTACTCAAGAAATATACGAATTTATCACCACGTTCGATGCAGTTTTAATAGAATAGTGTGCACACTTAACGTTTGGGCTGCAATTTGAAAAAATTGTAGACCTATAAATTCCCGCTGTCGTCTATCCATCTCTTTTCTTAATCTCGACAAGGTATTTAGACTAAAGACGAGACCAATTACAAAACCTTAGGGACAGGAGTCCCCAATTAACTATATACGAACGTCCGATGAAAAACCGGAAGTCACGTGATTTTGATTCAAAAATTTTTTTCCCGAAAGGTGTTAGATAGATGACCGGCACGACTCCGTTGCTAACGGAAAAGCGTGATGTACGGGGCGAGCCACTACTTATACGAGGTAGAGAGAGTATATTTTAAATTAAATAAATGAAAAATATGATTAAACATTGCAGCCCAGCATTAAGTGCATTTATTACTCAACTTAAAATATAATTCTAGGAATTGATATTTTATTTAAGAAAACGTGCAAACAAGAAAAAACAGAATGGAATTCGAACGGGCAATTATTTATTATGACATCGTCACAATGTCCAACTGCGATGTTTGTCGGAACGTAGTGACGACTAATACTTGACTTCGTGCATTCCTTGTCCGCAGAATAACTCTGGAATGAGTTGTCCGATCTTGATGAAATTTTCTACGACGACTCATCATCACTCAAGGATAAACTGATTAAAATTTCAACTTTCAAAAATGATCCGTTTTTGTAGAACTGGATATAGGTGTTTTTCTTCAGTATGGATCATTTTTGAGAGTTGAAATTTTAATCAGTTCATCCTTGAGTGATGATGAGTCGTCGTGGAAAATTTCATCAAGATCGGACAACTCATTCTAGAGTTATTTTGTTGACAAGGAATGCATGAAGTCAAGTGTTAGTCGCTTCCTGCACGCACGTGTAGAAGCGCCATCTGGTGGTCGGAAAATATGACAAGCATTAAAACGGTAATTTTGAAAGGTAAATGTTGTCACTAACTGGACACACAACAAATATAAAGAATTTTTATAGAATAATAAGTTTAAACAAGTCTTCTTTTTAAAACGTGGAGCAGCCGCGATCAATATTGATGGCTTTACGATCCATTCTCTCCTTTGTCTTCCTATCGTTAGTACGAAATTTCGATCTCTAAATGGAGAAGCTGCGCAGAGATTCCAAATTGAGATGAAGTCGCTCAAATTCATCATCATCGATGAAATGTCAATGATTGGTGCAAAAATGCTTTACATGATCGAGAGAAGATTGAGAGAGATAAATCCCGAGAAAGATGAGCCTTTTGGTGGATTCTTTATCTATTTGTTTGGTGATTTTCGTCAGCGGATTTTCGTTCCTTCACGGATGTCTTACAACATCTAGCTTCGGGTGATTTCTCTGATACAGATCTGAACATTCTGACGACAAGAAATCGAGCCTATTTATCCAGAGATGAACTTGATCAGTTCCAAACGGCAGTAGAGCTATATCCAACAAACGAGCAAGTTAAACAAAGCAATGAAGACTACTTGCAGTCAACTGGATGTTCTTTTGCTTATAAAGCAGGGGTGGGCAAGCAAGAGTTCAGTGGGAGCCGAAATGTAGGTTTTGCAAAATGCATGGAAGCCGCAGTTCTGTACTATCATGGTGGATAGTATGGTAAGGCTGGAAAGGATAGCACTTTCAGTAAGAGCCGCATGTAACTCAAAAAGAGCCGCACTTGCCCATGCCTGTTATATATCATCTGAAAACACTCCAGATATTGCCCTGCCTTCGTCCAAAGATGACTCAAGCTCTTGGTCTCTTGGTCCCTCCAAGTTTTTGAATCTCTCAGTTAATGCCAGAATCATTCTGAGTCAACTTATGGGTGCAAGGAGGTCTCGTCAATGGTTCACTAAGAACTATATGCTACATTATATATGTTCCTAATGCTCGCCCTCCAGCTCTTCCTCTGTTTATTTTAGTGGAATTCGATAGCTATCAGGGACCTTTCATTTACGATAATCTGTTTCCAATAATCCCCATAACACGCACTTCAAACGATGGCAGTATATTGCCATCTCGTAGACAGTTTCCCCTTACCTTAGCATACTCGATGACTATACATAAATCACAGGGATTAACTCTTCCAAAAATCAAAATAGATATAGGGAAAAAAGAGACAGCTATCGGTCTTACCTATGTTACATTGAGTACAGTGAAAAAAATAACTGACATAGTATTTTTAAAGAGTTACAATAAAGATCGCAACAAGTCAATCTGTAAGTCCAAGGCCTATAGTGACAGTCAGAATTTCGTGAGACGTTGGCATAGCAATTAATTAATGGCTTATTCTGACCTTATATTTGTACTTTTAAATGATCCAATAGAAATCATATATATTGTTGAACAAATGATTCTTTGTTTCTTTTTTCCTCATAATCTAGAAAATAAAGGTGCGAGCAGCTTCGTTCCGACTACATGCTGATGTAGCGTTACTTAACTAGTTAAACATATTTTTAATTTATTTAATCTAAAATATATGCTCTGCACCTCAAATTAGTACTGTAGTGTCTTGCCCCCGTACATTCTACTTCTCCTTTAACAATAGAGTCGTGCCAATCATCTATCAAACACCATTCCAGGAAGTTTTTTTAAATTAAAATAACAGGACTTCTGGTTTGCATCAGAAGTTTGTATATACCGTAGTTAATCGGGGCCTCCTGCTCCAAAGATTTCCATATCTTGTCTCGAATTTCATCAATCTAACTTGGTTCTCGAGATTTTCGAAAGACAAACGGACGACAGTGGGAATTTTTCAAATTGCAGCCAAATAATAAAATGGCTAATCTAAATTTTACATAAATGCACACAAAAACATCTAAAAATGTTTAATTATCGTGGTCGATGATTAAATATTTTAAATAAATCTGTTTAATTAAACAATAATAAATTTCTTTAATTTAATTCAATAATTTTTGATTAAAAAAATTTACACTGATAAATTTTTCCTGACAATACAACAAATTCTAAAAAGTACACAAATTTCAATCATACTAGAAGAAAGAAAATGAAGAAGGAAAATATATTGATTGGCCCAAGTGGATAAGATCTGTCATTCTAAACAATTTTTTTTTTTTCTTCAAAATCCAGGTTGGATCTTCAAAAACTTTCAGAGACTAACTAGGTGTCATGTTAGGTCCCATATCTCATTACTTGGCTACTAAATATAGGATTACCAAAGCAGTGATAGATAGAAATAAAAACTCTTTCAGTGCCCACAGGGTAGAAAAAGTAAACAAATTTAATTTTTAATAAATGAAACTGGACCAACCTTTTAAATTTGGATCGAAGTAAGCAGGTCGTTCGTATGCCATCGTTTGGTTAAAAACGGCACCCGCAGCTTTCAATCTAGGATAAATGGGAGACATTCTGAGACAACGACCGGTGTTGAATTCGGCGAAAGGATAATGAAGAGAATAATGGAGACCTATGCAAGTTCAAAATAAAATCTCAATACATTCAAACTTTTGTAATCTTTTTTTAACAAATAGAGAAAAATTTCCACTTCAGTAAATATTGAGTTTGTGTAAAGCCTACTTGGAACTTCTCTCATTCTGTCTCTCAGAAATAATGGATTATTATGTAATCCCAAGAATCTTCGTATGTCCAAGTCCCACACGTCAATCGTCGGTTCTCCATGATGCATCCATTCAGCCGTCACTTTACCCACACCACCTGCAGCTTCAATGCCGATTGACTTCATTCCGCTGGCAATAAAATAATTTTTCACCTGAAATAATACATAAAATGTTTTAGTGCAAAGAGACAGAGATGTTTGTTGATTGTGCTATTTAAAAATTGAACAGAATGAACAATTATGCTATATTTTGCATAGAAAAATTTTTGTTATGTTTATGCTTGAATAGTGTGATTGAATTTTTCAAAATTTAGGAAAACAGAGATAACTGAAAATGTACTGGATACTAAGAGGGAAGAAATATGAATATGTTATAAAATATAAGTCAACTACAGTCGTTGAAATATCTGCATCGGAATGAAATGGATGTGAATAAAAACTTTTTAATACACCTATAAGTCTGTTGAACAATAAATGCACTAATAGATCATCCACTCCTTCCACATTTCTAAAGAATGAAGTGTGGAATAAGTGAAGAAGTGTGAATTAACCAAAAAACGTATGCCAAATTAGACGAAATCCAAAATCAACTTTGTGTGCAAAATTGAATAATAAACGAAATTCAAAATTACCTTAAATTAATAATGAGTAAATTTGAAAACTTAAAAGACAGTATACTATAATGCCAAAAATTAAAAATAACAGAAATAGTTGATGATATCTACAATTACAGAATGAAATGAAAGGAATATGTGAAGAGAATGAACAGAGATAGCAAATTTGTCTTATTATACTATATACTCCAGGAATAAGACCTGCAGGTAGACCCAGGAAACTATGGAGATATGATTTTGATGAATGGTACAGGTAGATGTCCAAAAGAAAGACGACGAGAAGAAGAAGAAAAAAATTAACTTCAATAAAACTTAAAATTAAAAAAAAAGCAGAATGTTTGTTTAAAAGTCTTAAACTAAACTTAAATTTATTTATAGGATGTGAATCAGTCTTTCATGTTGCTCAGAATTCAGTCAACTACATTATCTAGTTAAAATATTCACCAAATATGCTTAATTCACTATATAATTAATTTAAATCAAATTTATTTTTAACTTTTACTGTACAAAACAAAGTTTAAAAATTAAACCAGACATTTCTGAAATTCAATATAAATTTGTTCATAAAGCTGATTTATTGTGGACAAAACTGACATCCTACTTTCAATGTAATGACAAAAATATGGTTCATTATATTCTTGCTTAACTTTATTAGCATAAATAAACTGACTTATTGACAATTTTATACTTTTTCCACACTGATTAGATTGTTTGTAACTGATGGAAACCATTTTATTCCGTTAGTTTTCATGGAAATGGGAAATAATTTCAATTGTGACAAGTACTTTACAGAGCTATATAGAAATACAATTCATAAATAAGCCTCTCAAAATCCAAACCGATCAACAACATAAAATAAAAAATTGATGTTATATTATTTACATATTTCAAGCTATACTTAAAATGGCAGATTTCATTTTGTGGTATTAAATAGATTAATGCTAGTTAAGTGTTTGGTTTCTGAAAAGTTAAACACTAATAATGAATACTAAAATTGAAAACTTTATAGACAGCAGAGTTGATGTCCAAGACCTTCAATTATGTATTAGATTTGCAAATATTTTTGGTTTATGTTTATGTACAATAAGAGCAGAATAGTGTTTTAGTTCATATTTATTGTAATTAACATAATCAACAGTAGTTCTTATGAGATATTTTATTTTGTGAAAATGCAAATATTCTGAAAATGCTATCAAATTTATCTTGAATTAAAGACCACATTTTATAAATTTGTATTTTAATGATGATAATTTACTTATTAAGCATAGATATTTAAGATGAAACATATAAAGACGTTTTTGTCCATTTATGTTTATACATAAAATTTAATTTATCATTATAAATTATATTTATACATTGTAATGTCAGCCAATAGATTACAGCTAAATTTGTCCTCTGGATTACCAAGTGACATCATCATTATAGACTAACATTATTTATTCAAGATTAAATAAGATAGAAAACTAAATTGATAAAAGGTTTTATATTAAAACTTTATAAAAACAAATTAATTCAAAATACTACCTCGGGTGCTTCACCAAGAATCCACTTGCAGTCGGGTGTAAAGCTCTCGGCTCCATTACACAATCTATCGACTTCCACGTCGCCTAGAGACGGAATGCGAAACAACATTTCTTGCAATAATACATCTGAAATTAGTAAATTAACATATTACATATGTAAAATACAGTTTCTATAATTATGGAAAATAAAATATACACTCATCTATGTGTCTTAGTTTAAAAAATATTGAGGTTGTTTTGGAAATAAACAAAAAATTTTCAACAAATTTTCAATTATTTTACAGTAAAAAAATTTTGGCGTAGTAAATGCTGTTATAGAAAAGTGCTGCACTAATTAAATCCAGACTAGTCAGGTAATACAATATTTAATATTAAAAAAAATATATCAATTTGTTTTAAAGGAATGTTTTTCCTAAAAAATCACTAAAATTGATTTAATATTTAGTCATAAAAATCCAAATAAATTGCAATAGGAAAAAAATGAAGTTCCTATTAAATGTAATTTTTAATTACTTTATTTTACAACTGAATTTTCAAATGTTTTTATTCTTATTAAAATTATCTAATGTTGTTTCAACTTTACTGACTTAAAATACTTTTATTTACAAAATCATCTCTGCTCTACAGTGCACTGCAGAAGTTAAATAAATACAAAGTTACATTTGAAGGGTACAGCTCAAAATTGCGACAATAAAATAATACATAACATTTACTTGACAAAGATTTAAAAGAAATAAAAGTGATTACATTCTGCCTACATATATAACTTGTGAACATTGAAAGGATACAAATTAACTGGAGTTATACAAAATATATACAAATATTCACTCCTCAAAAGTGAAATTGCAACACATGAAGAAATGCATGTAGCAACATGCAATTTGCAGGACCAGTAGAGGTGACAGAGATATGCAAATGAGTAAGTTTGCATAAACATTGGATCATGTGGTACGAGTTTTGGGCTATAAAGACCAGCAGCTAGCTTGGGTTGTAAATGCTATCAGCAACAGTTTGCAGCAGCCAAACTTTTGAAGAAGTGTAGAAAATGCCCCAGAGATGACAGTGACCTAAATTCCACCAGTTAATAACTGAGAAACGAGACCATATCCTGGAGCTACATAGCCTTGGTTTGTCAATATACACAGTTGCCACACATGTTGGGCACGATGCAAGTACTATCCAGTGATACGTGACACAATACACACAGAAACTTCTGCAGACATGCTGAAGAGGGAATGGATCACACTGGCACAGGACAGAGCATACAGATTGGCATATAATGTTCAAAGCACTGATTGAACATTTTAAACTCCAGACCCTGGCTGAACTGGGACCTGAATGTTTCAAGCAATAGCCTATACCTGTGATCAAAATAGTTGTTTTGATTACAGGTATAGGCTTTTGCTTGACATATTCAGACCTCAATTCAGATTGAGCAATTCATATTTTCAGTCAAGGGCTGAAAGCATTTTTTGGAGATGCATGTTCTATTCTTTGTGGTGGGAGTGGGATTGGAAGGGGAGGATCTTATTAAATGTTGAACCATAGCTCAAAGTAAAGTTGTTCCCCCTCTGAGACTAATAATGATAACTAATGATGATTGTGTTATCAGCAACATCTTGAAGTACTGCAAAAATATAGCTTAAAAATTCCTACTTACTGAACTTTTATTACAATAAGTGAAGTATGTTTTAACTTATAAAATGTAGATCATGCTAATTCTCTTAACATTAAGCAAGATGATAATATCAGTGAATGTTTTTTGTCTTTTTCCAACCTGTGAACACTAAGGACTTTTTAATCATACCTATTGTGAGTTCAACTAGGCCCACAATGAGGGCAGTTTGAGTGGTGAGAGAGAAGCCTGACATATCTGGACAGACAGTCCATGAAAAATTCCTGAGAACTGCTCCCTAGAATTTGGTCCCAAGTCTCCAGAGTGATAGACTGCTATCTTTGCAATTCAGTAATTTGGTCATCCTATATAAATAATTACAATAAGCAGATTCTACTGCATTAACAAAATATATCAGGGTTTCGAATGCCATCAGTTCACTCACTGATAACAAAGTCCCAGGTCTTGATGGCATAACCACTAGGATGATAAAAACACATTTGAGGCCAATCCTACAGTATTTGTAATTCTCTTCAATATCTACTTGAACACTAGCCTTTTTCCTACTCAGTGGAAAAAGGCTAGTGTCAAACTGATTCCCAAACCCACCAGCACTAACACTTACAAAAAATACAGGCCGATCTGCCTTCCCCAACTCTGGGAAAAGTGTTAGATGATCTAATGATTAATAGGATCACTTGGCATCTATGTAAGCATAGAGCCCTGCATCAGAATCAGTTTGGCTTCTCTAAAAACACAGGTACAGTAAATGCCATTCATCAGGTCATTAACTACATCCACCAGGCTAAACAAAACAATCAGCATACTGCAATTATCACTATTGACTTTAGAAGTGCCTTCAATCACACCCTGCTGGCCACCTCGTAACAGAATGTCTGAATGTTATATATAAAAAAAGAAATGTAACAACTGATGAGGAGCGCAAAATAGACGAAAAAGATTGCACCCGAAATGCATAGTGGAATAAAGAATGATGAGGATAAAACCCAATAGTCTTTGTCTCTGATAAAATGCAGTACAGACAAAATAACAACAGTTAAACTAACTGTGAATCTTGCACACATTACATGTTTGAAACTAATCTTGCACACATTACATGCTCATCACTGCCCTCAAAATCTTTATAAACTTCTTCAGTCCTATCTTAGTGACAGGAGTTCAGGTGTTTACACAACACAAAATAACAGTCATACACATCACTTGAGGCTGACTCAGGGATCCAGGTCTGGTCTTGGTCTCTGGAACATAGCCTATAACTCTATTCTGCACTTAAATGACACCCTGCCTCCTGGCTGCCGCATACAAGGCTATGCGGACAACACAATTATCCTAGCTTCACATAGGAACAGTGAACACTTACAGGACATATGCAATGACATTCTCATTAACATTCACCAGTGAAGTATTAAGCATAGGTAACCTATTAACACAGACAAATGCAAAAGCATGATAGTTGGGAGGAACACACCACTTGTCAGGAAGCTTACCCTTCGAATAGGTGATCACAGAATAAAGCAAACAACAGAAATTAAATATTTAGGTGTTATTCTTGACAAGAGACTTAACTTCACACCCCACATCAAATACATCACGAACAAAACTAAAAAGACAGCCAATGCCCACATTAGTATTGCTAGGAACACATGGGGCTTTGGCCCTAATGCTACTAAGCTTATTTACAAGGATGCAATTCAGCCAGCACTCCTCTATGCCGTACAGGTCTGGAGCCACGTGGCTGCCAAAGTCCATAACCATAAAAAACTGTTATCTGTTCAAAGGATTGCAGCTCTCCGCATTTGTAAAGCCTATAGGACCACACCCACTAGTGCCCTTTTGGTAATGTCAGGATTGACCCCTATTGACTTAGAAATTAAACACATTATTTGGCAGGAAAATCTTGTCACCTTACCCTGGCAAGATTATAGCAACTTGGATGTTGACAATACAATTAGAGTAGGTAAGATTCCTCCCCGTTTGGCCTTGATCGATGATATCAAAAAATTCAGCATTGACAAAAATACCCTCTCAACTTATTGATACAATTGCCACCCCTCCCATCAGCTTGCCCTTGACATTTACTTCAAAGATCCAGGTGATTATCCTATGGTAGGATTTACACTGATGGTTCCAAGATGGGTGACAATGTGGGTGCCGCTTTCGTAGTTTACTCAGACTTAGGCCGCGAGCTTCACAATGCTTGCTTTCATCTAGGTACACACTGCTCAATAGCACAGGCAGAAATTTTAGCTATTTATATGAACTTAATTCACATTAGGCATAGGAAGGACAAAAGACACTACTTACGTTATTGTATTTATTCTGAGAGTAGGGTAGCTTTACACAGGATTGCAAAGTCTGATAGCTGCTTAAAACTCATCCATCTCATACACCACATTCTCAGACACTTAGACAACCACATTAGAATAGATTTCCAATGGGTCCCATGTCATGCAGGGGATCTTGGCAATGAGACCACTGACTGTCTTGCCAAACAAGTTGCAAAGTCTTCAGTCACTAGTACTTTCAGTTACATTCCTACCTCGTACATCAACAATCACATCAAGAAGCAAATCTTCCTTCTCTGGCAAGACAGCTGGAACCGTAACACCACTGGTAGGCTCACCTACACTTTCATCCACAAGGTTGACACTACTGCGATTTTTTGCCACTTTTACCCTAGTTACACCCTCACTCAGCTACTTACAGGACATGGCAACTTTAAACAATACTTGCATAGATTTAACCTTGGGGACAATCCACAATGTAACTGTGGTATTCAGGAGGACCAAAGACCAGTTCACTTAGTTTTTTGCTGCAATAGGTACAATCACATTAGGGATAGTTTAATGAGGGCTGCTATTCTTGAAGGGTACAACCAGTGGCGTAGTGTGGGTGTCAGCCACCCGGGGCAGAGGAAAATTTTGCCGCCCCTCTCTTAAATAAATTACAGGGAATCCCTACAAGTCAATACAGACGGTGTTGTCAGTCGCTACAATGAGCAAGATGTCATTATTATACATTCATTTAAAGCAGGGCTTCTTAAACTTTTTTTAGTCACGACCCCATTTATGATTGTGATTTTTTCGCCCCCCCCCAAATAAAGATATATAAATATTTTATGATGATTTATTGATTAGGTAACAATATATATATGTTACAGTGAAAACGTGTTTTAACTAGTTGAAACTAGTTTTTACTGGATGTCATTGTTAAAACTAGAATTTACTGCTAGTCAAAAATGAATGTGTGTTAAAACTAGCTTTAACTAGACAAAACGGGTTTTAACAAAATGGCTTAGTAAAAACTGTTTCGACCAAGGTCATTCAGCTAACACGTTCCTATAGTGTATGATGAATTTCGTATCGCTTTAACCCTTTTCCCCCGACATCTTGTTTACGTTTATTTTGCGATTCCTCCTAGGGCAATATAGGTCAGTCAGGCGATATTATTTTAAAAGTTCACCAAAAATCAAATTATCATTATATCTTTTATTAAAAAAAACTCACTTACATTTATTAATATCTTTAGTTTTAAATACGATATTTTTCAATGCATTTTATTAGAAAAATTTATAAGAAAAAAATAATATATATCAGAACTGACACACAAACTTGATAATTTGTAACGTTTTGTGAAAATTAACATTGTCTAGTTACATAGTTGTTTGCTGGCACTGAGCCAGAAAGACGTAGAATATTGTTTTGTACAATTCGATATAACACTTATGCATGTATGTTTATTCGTTGTGAAATTATGGCACATTATATCAAACATTTGTTTAAAATCAAAATTTTATACTGCTATCAACTAATATAATGAATTATTATACTTTATTCACTTCGTATCGAACGAGATTATATCTGTTGTTAATAAATTTTACAAAAATCGATATTTACCAAAGTAACGATGAATCGGTACCCTTGAAGTTTTGCTTAAAAAGACAGGGTACCGATCGATCGGTGCCTTCGGGGACAAAGGGTTAATTAATGTTAATAACACAGATGTGTGACCAATATTTTCAACAAATATGGTATTAAATAATACAAATGTTTTAATCCCAATCATCACTTTATTTATTTCCCCCAAACATATTTATGTAGCTAAAATTAGTTTTAACTAATGTTAAAAGTTAAAAAGTTAATCTTCTATAAGTATTAGATATTAATGGTGCAGTTTTTTTATATTGTTTAAATATCAATTTCTTTAAAAAAACTTTTCTTTTCTTAAAAATTAATTGATTTAACTTCACAGTTAGTTTAACCGTTGTTATTTTGTCTGTACCGCATTTTATCAGAGACAAAGACTATTGGGTTTTATCCTCATCATTCTTTATTCCACTATGCATTTCGGGTGCAATCTTTTTCGTCTATTTTGCGCCCTCATCAGGTTGTTGATGTTTCCATCCCCAAGGCATTTCTTCAGAAATGCCTTGGGGGACGGAAACATCAACACCTCGTAACAGAATGTCTGAATGTTATATATAAAAAAAGAAATGTAACAACTGATGAGGAGCGCAAAATAGACAAAAAAGATTGCACCCAAAATGCATAGTGGAATAAAGAATGATGAAGATAAAACCCAATAGTCTTTGTCTCTGATAAAATGCGGTACAGACAAAATAACAACGGTTAAACTAACTGTGAAGTTAAATCAATTAATTTTTAAGAAAAGTTTTTTTAAAGAAATTGATATTTAAACAATATAAAAAGTTAATGTTTGATTTTAATTTTATCTAAAATCAAAACATGTACAGCAGTAAATTCTAGTTTTAACTAGACAAAACGGGTTATAACAATGACATCCAGTAAAAACTAGTTTCAACTAATATTGTGTGTACCGTCCTTGTAATCCAAATAATGATACTGGTAGACGATCATACAGCAATGGTTAGGGAAAATTTTCGTTTATTTACTCAAATGCATTTCGGGTTGGTTTATCTCCCAAAGAATACAAAATACGGTAAGGACGTATTTTGTATTCTTTGTGCAGCACTGAAGAGGGGTTGGGAGATAAACCAACCCGAAATGCATTTGAGTAAATAAATGAAAATTTTCCCTAACCATTGCTGTATGATCATCTACCAGTATCATTATTTGGATTACAAGGACAGTACACACAATATTAGTATACACAGCAACCAAACTTACTACGTTTAGTTTCAACTAGTTAAAACGGGTTTTTACTGTAACATATACATATGAAAAAATATAGTTTTAGAATTTGGTTAAAAACATACAAAAATATAAAATTAAAAATTGCACAAAAAGTTTGATATGTGTTGTAAAATTGTATTTATTATAGTTACAAAAATTATATACCCTATTTTTCATCAAAACTGCATTTTTTGCAATATCATAAATAAAAGAGAATATTGGGCAAAATATATCGTCGCTGACATATATTCGAGCCCAGGCATTTTGGCCGTCTTAGATCGTTTGAATATATTCGAGTGCAGCTGTTAAATGGTTAAGTATACAAAAATTAAAGGAAAATTGTTTTTTAATGAGACAGATGTGCTTGCTTTTTACTGCATAACAAACTAAATCTTGATGCAATGTTTGACACTGTTGGATGTAAAATCTCTTCAACATTTTTTAGCGATGAACGATATTGGGATTTGATGTGTGTTAAAGCTGAAAAAGTAATTTCACATAAATATGTGGTGTTGAATGGCAGAAGAACATTTTCAAACTCTCACAAATTATTTTCAATATTTTACATTAAAATCTCGCAACCCCAAGATTTCGCTAAGCGACCCCAAATGAGGTCGCGACCCATAGTTTAAAAAGCCCTGATTTAAAGAAAGGGGATTCCCCAGTTTTGTCACAGAATAAGTAATGAAAAATTCCGTGCTCATTTCAATCGGTCCGAATTGTAGGTGTGACAAAAATATGAAATGAAATGGTTCAAATTTTTACAAGATATTATTATTATTATTTATTGTGAAAAAATGCCGTCCCCTAAAAGTGCCGCCTGGGGCGCCCCGCCCCTGGCGCCCCGCTATGCCACTGGGTACAACTGGCCTTGCAATCCTCACTAACTCATTCACACATGTACAATGTTCCATCATCTACTCACATTTATATCCCTTAGTGGGACTCTTGAGAACACTCACTCCAGGGGCACAGATGGCAATTAACTTTCCCTTGCTTTGTTTCAACTGTCAGTATATAACTGCCTTTCAACTTTGTATTTTAATTCTTTTTTCTGTCTTCGTTTTCAGTTTAAATTCAGTTAGTTCTAGTTGTAAGCTAGATTAGGGACTCTTAGCTTGGTTTCTGGTTAGGATATGATAAGTTAGGGTTTGTGAGCTTTAGTCATCTGGTTAGGTTCGTCCTAAATTATGGTAGGTTAGTTTAGTTAGTGAGTAAGTTAACATTTAAGAATAAATAAATAAATATAAAAAAATTTGGGGTCTTGCTCGTTTGTCTCGGTCCATTCGTCTCATCTAGTTTGTCATTGTTTTAGTTTGCTTTTCACATGCTGTCTGTCTAGCTGTTAAGTAATATTAAGATTTGTGACTGCATTCAGTTTTATTAGTATTAAGTAGATATAAGTCTTCCTACTAACAGCCACTTGGCACTAACTTCTACACTTAGCTATTTGTGGCGGCACTCAATTATTGGTGTTCGCTACACTCAAGTTTTATTTTAGACCCTTTGGGGGACTACGGCCTTGCAGCATAAAAATGGCACACCAACATCTAACACAGAGGGTACTGTAGCCATATGTATGCCGTTCAGAGGGATCCTATCTTTCTCTACTTTCTATCTCCTCTCCCTCCTTCTTTCCCCCTTTCCCTTACCCTCTTTTCTGCCAGCTAAACACCTTGTGTATGGACAATGTCTTTCTTGTATGTATGTATGTATGTATATATGCATTAACAAAAAATTAGCTATTTGATAAATAATATCACTTCCAACACAAATCTATAATTATTAAAAACACTTAACATCTCAAAAATGATAGTATTGAATCAAATGCCAAGATCCAAAATTCTTATAAAATTAGAAACTGATTTTATAACAATATTTTTGTATTTTATTGAACATTTTGTACCAAACATTCTATGTTATCCAAGTTTTTGATTAGCCAAGGTACCCTTTGTGGCTGCACACCATATTAGTGTATATATTAATTTAGATATAGTTTTAGTCGTCTTTGTTCTTTGTTTCTTCTTCCTTTCAGAACTTTCCTTTCTAATTCTTTTCCCTTGGGTAGGGTGACCGATTCTTGAACCACAGAGAACAATGAAAGAAATGAGGCCCTGGGGCTGGTGAGATAAGAGAAGGACATTCTTTGACCCAGACCTTGAGGGGAACAGACATCAAATGTGGTGCTCCAGGTCGCAAAAGGCAATGACTGGAGAATTCAAGAGAGTTTGAGAAGAGAATTGGGTGTTTATTGTAGTTACAATAAGAAAAAGTGTAGTAACTAGGTACAAGCAGAAACCTAGTGAAGACGACAACAGACTTTTCAGAAAAAGGTTCAATGCAGTATCCCATCCAAAACTGTGAAGTCCAGCAAAACCCCGAGTATTTTACTCTTCAACAAAAACCTAATAACCGGTGCAAGTCTAATTAATTTTCTACAGCGAACGTTTTCGGAGTCCAAAAATGTTCGCCGTAGAAAATTAATTAGACTTGCACCGGTTATTAGGTTTTTGTTGAAGATTTGTTTACAATCTGGTGTTTTTAGGAGTTTATTAGTATTTCACTCTTTACTCTATTCTATTTTTTTAGATTTTCTATTTCCTATCATCATCTTTCTTTCCCTACTTTTAAGTTAGCACATAGGTATTAGTCATACTTTTCAGTCATCATTTATACTTGTTGCGAACGGTACATTTGTAACTGACTGCTGAAATATTGTTAGACGCTGTATTGTAATTAATTACTGTGGAGTTTGAATTCAAAAGAATCTGTTTATATATGCAAAATAAAATACTTTGTTTAACTATACTGTCACTTAGTTATTGATATGTCTTTCCTTTGTTGATCTATGTACATTTTGCGTGAACATCACACCTCAAGTGCCACATTATCTCAGATAATCAGAACTCCACTGTATTTACAAACTTTAAATGTTTTAAAACTAATTTAAAATGTTTTAAATGTATTTACAAAATTGATCCCAATCTTCTGGCAATGGTTTTGAAGGATCAACTATGTCATTCGGGTCTAAAGGTTTCGAAACTGGTTCAAATCCACCAGCAAGAAATCTTCCATTATTTTCTCGAATGTAAAAATAACCATCATAATCTCTTATAACTGAAATTTGAAAACATAAAAAAATTTACTATTTTAACAGTTTATTTTTTTATAAATACTAAAGATTTCAAACTAAATTGAAAATTTGATCAAATACCTGGCATCATTGGATCCAAATTCTTAACTGGTAAAGTATGCAGAAAATGATGTTCACAGGGATACAAAGGAATTTTGACTTGTGGATGACAAGATTCACCAATACGTCGAGCCCACTAATAAAATCATAAATTGCTATCTGATATTCTGCATTAATACAAAAAACTTGCATTTACAGAGGTTTATATTTATGTTTATTTTAAAAATATTTCAAATTTCTTTCCAGCTTAATTAGTATTTATAATTAGAAAACCTACTTAAAATAATATACTGTAAAAATCAGTCTTTAATGAGTTAATATTTTTTTATTAATATCAATATATTCCAACTCCCAGGTTTTGAAAATATAATTAAAATATTAAAATTAACAAAGCACAGTAAAAATAAATTTTGGAGATTTTTTATATTACATAATTTTATTTTTTCTAGACCTAAACCCTACTCAGATCCACTTATTTATTTTAAAAAGTAAAATAATAACAGTTTTTATTTATCATGATTAAAGAAAATGTAAGATATCTATCAATTTTATTAACACAAAAAAAATAATTCATATACCATTAAGTTTATTTAAATACTTATTTTTTTTTATAATTGCAATTGTTAAATTAGAATTTTAATAAAAGTAATTTTTTAAGCCTATTACAACTTCAATTAATAAAGTTTATTGAAAAATTCACTTGTTTATTCAAACAGATAAAAGTGTCTTTCTACTTTTCACATATTAGACAAGACATTACACAACATATTACACAAGATATCTTCTATGGATTGAGTTTAATACAGTGGTGATCGGTTAACGAACAGTTTAAATTGCAAACAAATCGGACAACGAACACTTTCACGAAAGATTTTTGTGTTCAGACAACAAACACCTCACAGAACAAACACAAGAAAAAGCAATATAAAATAATGAATACCAATTAGTCTTCTCTTATCTCCATGTAACAATTTGAAACCTTTCAGAGTGCAGATGTCTACATCGAAGCTCAATCCAGTATATACTAATTGGATAATATCCCTCTGAACTTTGAAACTCTCCCTTGTAATTCCTGTCTTTTGTTTACCTTTCTGACAGAAGAAATTTTTTATAGTCTTTGCAAGCAATTGTTAAGTTTTGCATTGGTTTTTATTTTCAAAAGATGAGAGTTTAACAGTCCCGTCGGATATTCTTTAATGTTTTAACACCAAATTTTGAATTTTGTCTGGGCCTCACATTTACATAACTTTTTTGTGCGCTAGTTGATTTCTGTTCTCTGAATTTTTGCAAGTGCTTTTCTGAACTTTTTATTTAAAAAATAAACTGATAATATTATGGAGTCTAAAAATAGCATTTCAAGAACTGTGCTCACCACAGACACCAAGCAAGAGATGATAGCCAAGGTAGGGAGTGGTCAGATGTCTGATGTCTGATATTGCTAGGCAGTATGGTTTGAACAGGTGTACAATAGGCACAATCTTAGCTAAGAAAGATATAATTAAGAAGACTGAAGCAGCTAAAGAAGTAACGAAAATCACATCTGAGAAACAAAGAACATTGAAAAGCTCATAATGGAACCCGAAACTGATCTGATGACAGAAGAACTCCAAGAATTCTTGAATAAAGAACACCAAGAAACTCAGGAGGATATGCTTTCTTCTGAAAAAGAGGGCCAATGCTGACATCTGCTATTAAAGATCTTTTGAAGAAGTGGGAGGAGGTTAGAACAACAATCTTATACTATGTTTGCACACAATCCACGACTCACTTCAATCTCATCCAGCTGTTCGCACAGGCAGTCCGCTTGACAAGAACCCGGCTATTACACGCAATGTAAAACTGGCATAACTATGCAGTAAGTTACAAACACCAACAAACAAAATGGAAGTTTTGGTTAGAAATAAATACTTTTTCTTGCCATATATCTAATTATAAACAGATGTCATCATCTCTCCAAATATCTTTTTTATTTCTCTGTTGATAGCCCGACATGTGTTCTGCAGCCATCTTGTATTTTCTTGCACGCATGGAACTGTGGGAACTCTGGACTTACGACTGGATCTAGTTTCAAGAACTCTCCTGAGTCGATTGTGATTGAACCTGTTTCAGTTAAGATCAAAACAGTCGAGAGAGGTCGCACCACAACACAGTCGCTGACCTTGGACACAATGTAGATTGAAATACTTGGTGCAAACAGGGTATTAGAATGGCATCCAAACCAGGTTGAGGTTAATAGGCTTAGGGATCTCTATAATGACAATGCTATTAATTACTTCTGAAAAATCCTGAAGAAGAGAGAAAAGCAATCGACATTAGACAGATTCTTTAACACCCCACAAACAGGAAAAAAACATGACTGATAAAAATGCAAGACAGTGTATATATGTATTTTTATTATTACATATAAATGAACTTAGTAAGAGAGTATATAATTTATTTATTTATTTTTTGGGTCTCCAGAACAAATTAACCAAATTCCCACAAAAATCTATGGTAAATCGGTTAATGAACAATTCAAGTAGCAAACGTGGTCTTGGAACAAATTATGTTCATTAGCTGATCACCCAATGTATGTATTAATCTATAAAACTTTTGAATTTTAAGTTAAATACTGATCAAACTTTCTTCTTTTCCTAATTTTACCAGTCATACAATTTAAAAAAACCATAACAAACATTTAAAATTTAAAAAGAGCCTTTTATTTTCACTTGTAAATGCATTTCAAATTCCACTGCTGTGGTATGCCTCTTCAGTACAAATTAAAAACTAAAATTCTACAATTAACAATGCTATAATTAAAAAGATTTATGGAATTCCAAAAAGTCTCAATGGGTTTTTAGTTATATTTTTTTTTGAAAATTTTGAACTCTTATAAAATTATTTAGAAGGATGTCAAATATTTGTGTCTGTATTAACTTATAAAGGTATGTAATTTTTATGGTTCTTTTCAGAATTCTGTAAATCTTTTTACTTGTAACTTTATTTATTTGTAGAATTTTAATTTTAAATTTGTAGTGAAGAGGAATACCACAGTAGTGGTATTTGAAATGCACACACAAAAACATTTATAATGCAACCTTTAATTCAAATTATCAAATGTTTTTGGCTGTTTTGAAAGGCCTTCGTCAGGAATATAATAATCAAATGATTCTTATTTTCCTGATTTTCTTATTTTATTTATCTTTATTGAAAATAAGAATCATTCAATTATTATATTTTTGACGAAGGCCTTTCAAAATGGATGAAAAATGTTTGATAATTTGAATTAAAAGCTGCATTATGAAGGTTTTTGTGTGTCGATTAATTATATGCAGTTAAACAAGAATGTATTTGAAATGTATTTACAAGTGAAAACAAGTAAAACGGCAAAGCCGTATTTGGGACAAGACTATGTCTCGGAGACTCACTACTAAGTGGAATAACTTTGATGCTCAAGCAGGTCTCATTCTCATTCTCCAATCTTTTTTGGTATCACTGGTTTTGAGTGCAATCATTCAAACTTCGCCAGCCTCATCCACGATGCATTTTCGGTGAAATTAACCTATCCATGTCAAAATTTCTTTCTGTTGCGTGTCGGCCTGGGTTGAATTTTTGTCAATGCCTAACAAAAATTCTCCATTTTTAAAAAAAATAGTCATGGCTATTGTATCGTCCGAATTTATTTATTTATTTTGCACAAACAATATACAGTTTAACCCGATTATAATGTCATCGGATGTAACGACAATCCTAATATAACGTCTTTGGCGGCGTGGCTAAAATCCTACCTTGTCTGTGATGTCCACGTCTTTTGTTCCGCCGGTAAAAATTAACTGAGAAATGACCCAGGGAAATAATTTATTTTATTTGGATCGACTACGCAATATTTACAATAGTGTCGAGATATAATACAAATCCAAGATCGGCATGGCTGTCGACTCGAAAGGTTAACTAATGTGAAGTGAAAAGCTGTCTCTCCTCATTGGAGTTCAGGAGCAAAGTGAGGTCAGAGGGCAAAGATCACATGTTGGTGCCCTCTGCCCTACACGTCAAATTTTTATCGGTCCCACTATTTTACTATACTAATGTTAAAAAACCCACTTGTAACAACATAAAACCCTGTTTTAATGTCATATTTGAAGCACTTCCAAATTTTATTTAACAAAGAAAATAACTATGTGTTCAGTCCTAAGGTCAGAGTTCACTTCCTAGAATGACTGTGGGTGGTACTCTCCCCACCTGACTTTGGTGGGGTGAGGTGCCTGTTTTGCCCGTTTGAAGCCTGCCATTTTGTATTTTATTTTGACTCAGTTCTTGATCCCCTGACTACCTACAAGTTTGGATTTTTTTATGCACAAATGATTTGGGCACCTAATACTCTATGTCAAATATCAACTCTTGACATGTATATCAACTCCTTCATACCTCTGTGCTGGTAATAAAAACGGCGGTATGATTTTATAAACAAGACCATAGTCTTTTCAATAAAAGGATGTTTTTTAATTTTTAAATGTTTGTTATAGTCTTTTTTGAAATTGCATGACTTAAAATCAGGAAAAGAAGAAACTTTGACCAGTATTTAACAGATATTACAAAAGTTTTATAGATTAACTAGCTGACCCGGCCACGCGTTGTTGTGGCTCAAAATGTATCTATTATAAATGTATAACACTTCCCCCGTGGGGGAATTTCAAAAAATCCCTTCTTAGTGTACATTCTCTTGACATACCCTATTAAACCACAATCAAAAACACATCTAAAATAGTATAATAAAAGCCGAGTTCTTCACAGTAAGCCTTAATCCTGTCCCTCTCCCCCGCAAGGAAATATCGAAAAATCCCTTTTTACTGTATATTCTGTTGACGTCACCTATTAAAACGCAAAAAACTGCATCTAAAATAGTATAACAGAAGCCAAGTTCTTCACGTAAGCCTTAATCCTGTCCATCTCCCCCCAGTGGGGGGAATTTCAACATGTATATTATATAAAAACATGTGCATATTCGAATGCAACATTGTGTCAAAATTTCAAAGGAATCGGTAGGAACAAACGAATGTTATATTTTATTTATATAGATAGATAGAAAATGATCTGCTTTAGTCCATTCTCACAGAAAAGCATAATGCCTCACAGAAAAGCAAACTTAGGTCGTCAGAGTTAGTGCCATCTGTTGGACATAAAAGCCTTAATACATATATAAAGATATTTTTGGAAGGGGGGAAATGGTGGTCTTTACATATGCCACAAACCTTTGCGGGAGTGTATTAAACAACTTCCAATATTAAAAAACTTCCCAAAGTTTCATGGAAATCGGATAAATGGTGTAGTAATGCATGAAGGACAGACTGACAGACATACATTCGTTTTTATATATATAGATTAAAATATAAGTTTTCAAAATATTTAAATTTATGAATTATATAATATAAAACATTAATTTAGTTCATATTCAGTATTTTAAAGTAGTTTAACAAAAGTCTTGAGAATTAAAAATAATCAATAAGACATTATGATAATTCATGTATGATAAATATTTCATATTTGCTTCATCTCAGATAAAAAACAAAAAAATTACAATTTTACGATTTCATTATAAAACAATGCCTATTGTTTCATAAATAAATTTAATATATGCATTATTTCTTTCTATTTATTAAGAAATATATGTTATTTTACTAATAGTTTTTAAAAAAGCTACACTTTATTTTCCTTTATCCTCTCTGCTTTATGATGACCCTTCATCTTACATTATAATTCTTGCCTGACATATCACAATGCAAATAAAATAAATTCTTACAATGTTATTATTTACACTCAAACCTGTTTTTGTGCGGTCTTTTTTAGTGCAATTTTTTATACGTGCAATGTGTTTTGTGCAATTATTTTTGTGCAGTATACCAATTTGATTGAAATTCATATACCGCGCACAAAAAATCACACAAAACAAATCGCACAAAAATAGACCGCACAAAAACAGGTTTGAGTGTACAGAAATTTCACAAAAAGAATTCAAATTAATTAAATTCAAAAATGTTCATAATATGAATAATTATAGAGACTTAAAGGATATTTCTCTACATAGAACTGCACATACTGGAATGTTTTTAAAAACTTTCTGTTATATGCAGTTTAACAAGTAATGAAAAAAAAAAGTTTAAAAACAAACTGTCCTTTTTAATTATTGTCAAATCAATACATCAAGTTAGTGCACAAATATAAATCCAACAGATATACAATATTAATAACTGATGGCAATTTTATGAGATATTAAGCACTTACCACACCAGCACTATTGACAAAATAGTCACAATTAATGAGTCCTTTATTAGTTTCGACTCCACTCACGCAATGTCGCTCATTAGTGATGACTCGTTGTATGCTACAACCTTCTACAATTGTTGCTCCTAAAATAAATATTTTAATATTAGTCAAATTATGGTGAAATTTAAGCAATAAAGTTTAAACATTTACGTGCCTTTTTTGGACGCTTCGCTAGCAAAAATATTACAGATATTAATAGGATCTCCAACACCATCGCTAGGAATCCAAAGAGCACCCTGTATAAATTTATTTTCTAAATTAAGACAATAAAATTTCAAATTATATAATGTAATATTAAAAATTTTAGTTGTAAATATTGAGATATAAAGTAGAATATTCAAGTAAAGAATAATAGTTAATTGAAATTTTGTTTTAGCTTGTAGAAAAATATATCTTAAGTTACTCATTGTAATTTCCAGAAAGTATGAATAAAACAACAACAAATAACAGAAAGTTGTTTTGTTAATTGATGGAGTGGAGAATACAATAAAAACCATGTACTAAAATATATAATAATATACCAGGTGATCATAATTAAAGTTGTCATATTCAGAGGACTTTGTAGCTGGGGGTCAATTTCTCCATTCCCAAACATCTAAAGTAATTCTGAATACCTTGTTCAAAAAATAATTGTTTTGTTAGATAGTGAACAAAATTTCAAGATTTTCTGTAAAGCAGTTGCCAAAATATAAGCAAACAAAAAGTACAAAAACTCGCCAAAACAAATACATTTTCTTCTTTTCTTCATCTGGCACTACAGATGCTTGTAGAGAAAAAACTACTAAGTCTAGAAAGCTCCAATTTTAAACTTAAGCCTTTCTTGTTATCAGTGGTGTGTGAGTGAACCTTCCAGGTCAATAGGTCAAAGTTCATAGAGCTATTTCAGTTTTATGCTTAATTTTATGCTTATAAGAATAAACTAGCATCCAAACAAATTATTTTCATTCAAAATGTTATCCAGAATAACAAAAGCTCAAATTTATGCCAATTAAAACTTTTTATAACAATTTTACTAAATAGTGTATCGAAAGCATTCAGTCCAAATGCTTTTAATAAGCTGTTATGTCATCATGTTAGCTCACAACATAATGGCAAATTAAAATGTATTTGGACATAAACATAGATGACGTCATTGTTTAGTTACATTATTGTTTCTATCATCAAAGTTCACAGTGATTTCCTCTGTGGCAATTTTGCTAAATTTTATGATTATAGGCCTAAGGTAGCATATAAATGGACTATCTATATTCATGCCATCCTATTCCTAATGACTGTGGATTTCTATCCTTTTCAGATGTTTCAGCCAAGGCAGTTTCATCACTCCGTATAGTAGTCACATATGACATTGAAAGAAAATAGTGTCTCAACAGATACCTAGTAAGAATAGAAAGTTACAAAACCTTCTAGATAGGGATGGCAGTTAACTTCAAGGAGAGACACTCTATTTTGTCAGCCTAGAGAATGCTATTTGAGATCATCTAATTCAGTGTATTGTATCTGACATGCACAACTTTGCATATTCGATCAGATAATTTAAAAACACGTTCTGTTCTATGATTTTAATTTTTTGTTGTCCAAACACATAATCTTAAGCATCCTGATATAATGTAAATCATCAGTATCAAGGTTGTAGTATAGTCTAAACTTATAACATCTAATGTTCTATTAATATTGTAAAATTATGACATAGTCTAAACAACATAACATAGAAGAGATTAATATGAATTGAAGCTTATTTATTTTAACATAAAGATAAGTAATAGAAAAATTAAATTGAGTAAAAATCAATATTATGTTTTATGAAGACAACAGTTTAATTTGTCAGTTCCAGACTAACTGTAACCATCAGTTATTTTTATTATTGTATTGTACAATTTTAATTAATTTTAATTTAGTATTTTATGTAATTTTATACACAGTGCACATAATGTCAGTATATAATCTGTGTTTTATTACAATATTTTAGATATTTATTGTGTTTACTGCCATATGTCTAATCTTTAAATGAGCTGATGAGGGGTCTCTGTACTGAAATGCATTCCCATATTAATAAAAGTTATATTTGAATAATTGAGTCATCCTGATGCAATAAGCACTTTTCATTTAGCTGTAATGTGATAGGCTATTCATTTTAATTTTACTGTGAATGTCAATTGCAAAGTGGGCATTACACTTGTATGTTCAAAGAAAATAACAAATGGATAGCATGCAACAATACTGTAGTAAAAAAAGTAAATAGCCACACAATGCAATAAAATGTGTACATACTTATTCTTAGAAAAGCTTAATATAACAGCTTATGATTTATTGAAATTAATAAGTAATGTATTAAAATGAGAGTATCTGTATTTCTTTCAGAATAAACACTTTCAAGCCTTCATTAACCAAAAAACAATTGATATTGAAACAAAAACATCTTAGGTGTAAAAAAATTGTACCAAGTAATAACTTACAGCAATTTAAATGACAGTCAAAAGTTTTCTTAGGAGTTTTATTTTGTTAAAGATAAGCTTGGTGCTTCGAAGCAGTACCCACAAGAGTTTTACTTATATTACTGTTGTTTATAAATTACTTCCAAGTACCAAGCTTATCTTCATCAAAACAAAAAAAAACCCCATAAGAAAAATTTTGACTGTCATCTAAATTGTGATAAGTTTTTACTTGGTGCAATTTTTTTTACATATAAAGCAACAAAAAATAAAAGTGATATTTAACTTATAAGCTACATCATTATTAGCTGTAGATCTTTCTGGTAAATAAAAAATGTAGGTTATATTATACTTTAAATTCCTCTAATTTAATTTATAATTATTTGCTTACCTCTAAGTTTTTCGTGCTAATAATTGGACAATGTTTTTGAGCTGCCTCAGGTGATAATAATTCACATTCAACATCTACCATTCTAAATTAAAAAGTAAGAAATGTATTCTCAAAATAATTTAGATTAATTTTATTTAATCTTATAGAAAAAATTATTTATAAATTTCAATTACTTATCCCATTTGCAAGATTTTTACTCTTACTTTGCAGCAGCAGCTAAACGTCTAAATTCGATCATTCTATCTTTCTTCCTAGCTAACAGTAAACTCCCACATTCTTTCCAACCTAAATTTAAAAAATTGTTTTATAATGTTAAGTAAATATTTATTACTGTTATTTGCACTTGATCCTGTCAGGCTCATTAGAACCAAGCTCAACTGTACTTTAATTTTTTTGTCATCCATTCTGTTTGTATGTAATAACTTTCCTTTGACATTGCTAGGTAATTTATTGTCATTATTTTAAAATTAGATCAATTATTTCAGCAATTATAAAGAAAATGTTATTTCTATATTAAAAATGTAAAAATTTATCAATTTTATACTAATTGCCTTTATAAATTTCTTCTACAGTCAATATATCACAGATATATTACTACTAATCACATACTGAAGTGATTCTCAAAGTGGGGGTCGTGAAAAATATTTGGGGGGGTCGCTGAAAAATTGATGCCAAATCAATTTTTTTTCAAATATTTTATAAATTTACTATAGATTCATATTTAGAAATAATAGAAATAAAAAATATATAAAATAATTTTTACTTAAATAAATTGCACATATAAATAAAAACAAAATAAATATTTAAATACGAGCCTAAATATAATATTCATAAATTTGTGCGCTATTGGGGAATCCCCCGAGTTCCACTCTCCGCCTAAACTATGATAGAACAGCGTTGTCATTTGGAACGATGTTCGCTAGCAGCGTTGCGTCTGTAGGCAAGTCGACTTAGGTAGAGCGTCGATTATCCGAAAACCGATCAACCGAAAGCGTTTCATTCGGCAAATTCGAATTTCCGCTAGTGCTGTGGCGCCACAATATTTGGCTATGTCTTGGGATACTCCGATATTATTTTAGTTGATATGCGTTTTTAGCTGGCAACACTGGCGCGACCATGAGAGGGACTTAAGGACGCGCCAGTATTTGAACGAGACTTTTTCCCATCGTGAGTGGTAAGTTTTGCTTGTTTTTCTGAGGACTGTGTTGTGCTGAATCGGAACGTTTCGAGACTAGATTAACTTCCGAAATATAATGTTTTTTGTTTTTATATTTTTCAATATATTTATTTTGTTTGTGAAAAATAAAGAAATAATTTTTTAAAAATTTCATTAGTCTTAACATTGACAAAAATTCAACGCAAAGCGACATGCAACAGAGAGAAATTTCAACATGGAATAGATTAATTAAACAAAAATTAACTCGTCCTGAATTTAAATTAACCCCCCTCCCTCCGGGATGTTTTTCTACACATACTCATTCTTCGGGGGTCGTTTGAAATTTTTAAGTGCAAAAGGGGGTCGCGGACCAAAAAGTTTGAGAAACACTGACATACTGTATACAGGGTGTTTTTTATCTTGAGACAATGAAATAACTTAATTGGATCTCATTATTTTGGGAAAAAGGTATAGACAAAAGTTGTAGGGTTTCAAAGGGCCAATCAATAGGTGACCTTCACCTCCAAGGTCATTTGAGGGTCAAGTCTGTTTTTTTCAATGGGAACATATTTTTGACCCCAGCAATGGAAGGACCGGGAAATTTTACAACCAGATATACCTTTGACCTTATGGTCTATGTCAAAGGTCAAGATTATTTTAAGGTTTAAATTATAAGCTTTTTCTAATGGGAAACCATACTTTTTATTACTGGAATAGGTAGGGAGGTAAAAGTTACATTTATATGGAAAGAGTAGGAAATTTCACAATCAGCCATGACCTTGAGTACCCCAAATTTGACCTCTGAAGCTCTTCTCAAGTGTGATAATTTTAACTCATTGTAGACTGCATAACTTATCAAAACAACATACTCAGAACACCTTATAGATTTGCAGCCATGTTTATTAGGTACTAACAAACGTTTTTGGTCGTATTTAACGACCTTCTTCAGGAAATATCCAAAAAATCGAACACAAAGACAATCTGCAGTAATGAACAAGCATTTGGAACGTTTTTAAAAATATTTTAAAGAGAATTGCGTGCGCCATCTCTACATCAATGCGTATTAAATAACACAATACATGAGAATAAAATAAAAATAAATAACTGACAATGAAAAATAATATGCTCCATGGAGACATTAAAAATAAAATACAAACATAAAAATACGGTGCAAACCGAACGGCGTAAAGAACACAGGGAAGGAGAGGAGCTGTGCGGAGACAATAACTAACGGGTTCTGTCCTTGAGTAAGCTTCCGCTTATCCGCTTTTCTGACGTTTACATACCACCTAAGCACCAGGCTGCAGATACTTTACTAGCCTCTCTGAAGTTGATAGATTGTCCTTTCTGGCTTGCTTTGCAGATATGCCAAGCTTCTGTATAACGGAGGTGCTTTATGTTGCGAACTGTTTGTATTAATCTTGCTTGGGCCCATTCAGCTTGGACTTCTTGGGGATCTGCCAGGACGTAAGTCGCCAACGCTGTGCATGGCTGTTCGCTTCTTATATTTCTCTGATGTTCCACCAGCCTTTCCTTGAGTGATCTTTTGGTGGCTCCGATGTAAAACAGTTTATTCTGCCTCCGTGTGTCCATAATTGGGATTCTGTAAACCCCCAGAAGGGAGTTAGTGTCCATGGCGTCTTTATCCGCTCTTAACAGCTGGTATATAGTAGGATTCTGTTTATATATTATTCTTTTGTTTGTAGCGGTTCCTATACGTCTATAGATGCTGCCCAGTGCCGCTCTGTAGTCCATCAATCAAGTTATTGTCTCCGCACAGCTCCTCTCCTTCCCTATGTTCTTTACGCCGTTCGGTTTGCACCGTAATAATAATAATAGAGTTCAACAATTTTGTTTATTAAGTACGATTTAAATGCGATATTTTGTACTTAAATATAGCATTTTTTTGGTATCAAGATAATAAAATATAAATAGATAGCATTATTGAATTGATGTCACGGGCCGTATCTTTGACATGCCTACTCTAAGGTATCCATGGAGAAATATCTTGGCTAGCCAACATTAGTTTTGCATTTAAAAGAAATCCAACAATTTTTTCTTTGCCAAGGAACAATAAAGAGATGCAATTGATCTTCACTACCTGGCATTTACATGATTGCTATTTTTGATAACAGGATAGATCAGCACTATGAGTACATTGGAGCTACCTGCAGACCATCGAATATTACACTCGACAAACATTGCTACACCATTTGAAAGGGTTTGTGCAGAATGGCCCTTGCAGCCTTTGCTTATGAGAAGGATGTCCAAATGGCTTTCAATAAGATGCATATCTTACATAATATATCTCAAGTATCTTGAAAACCTGGAAATTTAGTGACTAAGATTTTGCCATTAATTTTAAGGACACATCTTCGGTATCGCATGCATGGAAAGCTATTAAAAAACACTGCACATATAACCAATATCCAGCAAGAAATTACAAGAAAGCAAAATGTTTTCATCTGTATTTAACAGACATTGCCAGACTAACCAGAAGGCTATTTATGAACATCTCTAACCTTATTTATATTTTTAGTTGTTTCTATTTGATTTTTCTTGTTATATTTATTTTTATTTACATGCATTTTATTTAACCTTCATTTAGTAATTTATTTTAATTTTTTCTTTACCATTCTTCCATGCTGCAACCACCAGCACAAATTTGGAGTTCCATTTTATTTAAATTTTGTTCTTTGATTTTTTTGTTCTATGTAAGATTCTATAACCTGACGATGGCTGTTAAAGACAGTTAAAAACATTTGTTCTTATAATAAATTGTTTTTTTTTTAAACTAGATTACAGGTATTACTGTGTACTTTTATAGTAAATATTGTAATTACATAAAAAATAAGTTACTTTTATATATCTTGTAATTATTTATTATTCAATTTTCTACGCTTAAAAAAATTTAACTCTAACATAAAGTAGGAAATTTTCATGCAAAATAAAGATGAATGAAATTTACTGATAGTTCATATTTGATTAGCACACCTGAATAAACATTATAGAAAAAAAACAAAAAATATCCAATTGTGTAATAAGGAATAACATTTTCTCCCAAAATAGATAGGCATCTTAATTATTATTTAAAATTTACCTGTATTAAAACCTTTCTGATGAAATTCTTTATATAAATTTATGCTATACTGACAAATCCTGCTTTCTATTGGAGAATGTTTAATCTGCCCTAATAAACCTGCTCCTTGCCAAGTTGTTCCACCGCCAAGTCTAATTTAAAAAAACATGAAATTTTATTTCTAATAGACTTTGAAATAACAAATTAATTTCTTACAAAATTTACCTTCCTTGTTCTATTAGCACTACATCTTTCCAACCAAAATCATTAACAAGGTGATAAGCAACAGAACATCCAACAACTCCTCCACCACAAATTACTACTCTTGCATTAGTTGGAATTTTATGAGAAATAAAATCCCATGTTATATTATCTTGCAATACAGAATGCTGCAATCTTAGAGATGTGAGAAAGTGTCTGCACGTACACCAATGACGACGAAACCAATTCTGATTTAGTGGTAATTTGAAATGCATAACTGAAAAAATTTTTTACTTTTAAATTCTAAATAAAAGTAAAATCATATAAAATAAATAAATAAATATGTACTTTAATTAATCATAATTTATTTCATAATATTTTTATCTTTAATAATTTATAAGTAACAAAATCTATGAAATTATAAAATTTTTATTTATTTATAAACATATCATATACATGTTATATCATTCATGTTGGCAATATATTTAAAATATATAACGTAGACTGAAATTACAATTTAAAAATTTGAAAAATTAGCAATTAAATACACTACACAAATTAAATTCAATGTTAAGCTTTCAAAACAGCACAACTTCCAAACTTCTCATTCCAATCCAGATATGCCTGCAAATCTTTCTCGGACACAGTTGCTTTAACCTGTTTCAAAGCATCTAAAAAATCTTGCAGACAAATCGGTTCCACCTGATCTCGAGTGATGCGTTCTATGTCTGCAAAACTTATTTTTCGAATCGGTCCCAGAGCTGCTTCTTTACATAAATTTGCCATGTCGGATCCGGAATAGCCCTCTGTACTATTTCCGATGCTGACAAAATCTTCGTTGCTTAAGACATGTTTATGTTCTTTCAAAAGCGTTTTAATTATCTGTATCCTGGCCGTCATCTCCGGCAACGGCACATACAGACGTTTTGCCAATCTTCTCCGAACCGCCTCGTCCAGTTCTTGCGGTCTGTTTGTCGCACCAATCAAAAGTAATCTTTCGTCTCCATTTGTGGTGGCGCCATCGAGCTGGACGAGAAATTCCGTCTTTATCCGTCGCGAAGACTCGTGTTCGGATTCTGACCTCCGAGTCAAAAGCGAATCTATTTCGTCTATAAATATCACCGCCGGCTGACGACACCTGGCCACTGCAAAAAGAGCCCTAACTAACTTCTCGCCCTCGCCTATCCATTTAGAAGTCAAAGAGGCAGCACTCACAGAAAAGAATGTTGACTTAGTCTGGCTGGCGATGCACTTTCCTATCAACGTCTTTCCCGTTCCAGGTGGACCAAACAACAACACTCCCTTGGGAGGTCCTCTCAGTCCAGTAAACAAATCCGGTCTCAGCATCGGCCATATAACAATCTCTTTAATTGTCTTCTTCACAAACTCGAGACCCGCAATGTCGTCCCAAGAGATGGGAGGACCGTGGTCCACTATTTCGTCAAGCATCAACTCCACCATCTTTGGATCGACGTGCTTCATCGCTCTGTCGGTTGGGTCTCCAAATCCGTTCCTGTTGTCTGGAGACTGTTCCGGAGTCCCTGAATTTCGTCCAGATGACATAGTGACGGAACGGTTCTTGGCCAAAACTAAAGATTTACTGTTCGGTTGGAAGATTCTCTTCTGTTGAGTTTCGGTCAACAGCCGTTTTGCCGACACGAACGGAAGGCTCTTTGAATTATTTTTATTCAAACTCATCTTCTCTCCAACTCCGAGTATATTTTCATCACCACCGCCACTCCGCCAAACGCGAGTCCCTCCGTTCTGACGGGACGTCTCGGCCACTGCGGCATCACAGTCTGATCTCGTCTTCTTCGCCAACTGGCGAGATGGGGACAGATTTCGCTTCTGGCCACCCAGAGCGTTCTGTCTCTCACATCCCATCCATGCCTCATTGACAGACGAATCGCGACCGTCTCCAGAAAATGCGGCAGAAAGACACTCTGCAACCAAAGAGAGGTTTCCCCGGCCCCATTGACGACAGACACCCGGAACGTCCACCGAGCAGGAAGAGACAAGTTCGGACTTCCAGTGCTTTCCATCTTGCTTCACGGACGAGATTTTTAAAGCTTCTGCAGCATAACTGGAATCATCACCGACCACATCGACTTCACGTTCGTGCAATTTCATGCGTTCCCACATTAACAATTGTGCCGCATCAGAGGAGATTTGTTTAGACAAAGCGGCGTAATTCAACTGACTAGCGATCAAATAATTAACATTTTTAACCTCCAACTTGTCTTTGGAATCCTTACGCGAATTACAATTCCAATAATCTCTTATTATCTGATATTCAGTCATATTACAATGAAACGAAGAATTTATAATTCGAAGATATCAAATAAATAATAAGTTGCTACTCATTTACAAGACATTTTAAATAAACAAAACGCATAAAATCGACAAAGCCTCTCACCGCTTGTCGTCCTTGGCCATCGACATCTAAACTTAGAATTCGACGTAATTACATTTTGGCTCGAATAATGTGTTTATAATATATTATTTCAAATTTTATTTTAGCTTGAAAAATAAAAAATATTTACGGGGATAATATTGATGTTTGAAAATACTAAAAAGAGGAAAAAGTCTTTCGGCTTTCCCCCATACTTCACTCTAGGGGCGGAAAAACTGACATTGCTCTGAGCACTGAGGTCCTTTCTCGAGACCGTCGATGGTTGGCCAGATCCACAATGGGCGGCCAGATGAGGAGCGACGTATTCCGGACGGGCCACCAGGGGCGGACTGGCCATGTGGAAAATGTGGAAAATTCCACATGGGCCGTATACAATTTGGGCCGTTTTTCTAAATACAGTATGTACAGTACATAATATACCGTTTTGTTCGGTTTTATTTTTAAAAAATTTCATTTATTTTTTTTTCGTCAAGTAAGATAAATTTCAATTTTTAGATGTAATATAGATATATGTGTAGGCTTTTATCGTTTTCCGGGCCTACCCGAGTCTGAAGTTAAATTAGTCCGGCCGACCCGAGTCCAACATTACATTGACCCGACTCGGCCCAAACGCAAAGTATTCTAGGAGAAAAATAATCAAAACAGACAAAATTGATCATTTGTTTACGTTGCTAGAAACTATTCACCACCCCTATGAATCTTGCTAACTTTGCTAAACTTTGAAAACACGAGTTGTTAGTTTTCCACCCAGCCACCAAAACGCTGACTGTAGTCATAACAGATTTAATGGCCAATTATATCATTTCCTTTATTTTAGGTAAGTAAAAATTTTATTCAATAATAATTTCCTTATATTCCAAACGATTTAATTAAAAATAATCTATTCTTTAGGTTCAGCTAACTAATCTTTAGTTTGCCATTCACCCACGGTGGCGTTGCTTGTAGATGGGCAACCTGCGGCATTGCACAAAATATTACAAAGCAATATAACGCTATATAAAATAAAAATTTTAAATATTAACATCTAGTCGTTTGTAATCGTACTAAATATCAAGAGCCCGCTTCGTATATATATTCGACGCAACTAGAGTTGGCCCTTGGGTTGAGTCATTTTTGCAACTTTAAATATGAATAGAAAAAAAGACATTTTTTAAATTTATGGGCTTGGCCTGTAATAATTTTTTCCACAAAAAAATTTTAAGGCCAGTTCGCCCCTGCGGGCCACCCCAAAAACAACTTGTGTACTTTATTACTCGTATAGAAATTATTAATATTTTAATAAGAGAAAAGTATAAGCAGCAACTTCTATCACAAAACAAGTGTCTCCGATTGGTTTTGTGGCTTAATGTGTCAACATTTTATCGAAGTTTTAAAGATAAAATTTTTTATGGACTAAGTACACCAGACAGAAATTTGAAAAGTACAGCGCAATCTCGGTAATCCGACGCATAAGGAAACGGAACAGTATCGGGTTATCGGAAGTTTACATATTTTGATGAATTAACAATTTAAGCATAATGAAGACGTGTTTAAAGATGTATACAATTGATAATGTAAACAACTGAACACAAACAAATTTTACAGCGTGGAGTCAATTACTGATAACACAGCAAAACATAAGTTGTACTATTGAATCAGTTGAACTTGCGTTAGGACCTATCGAAATATTCCAGTGTACTACCGCCTCCGGTAGTCTTGTTGTGAATTTAGTTCGCACTAAATTTAATGGAAAAGTGAGCCGACCTTAGGGAATATGTGGAGGTACGGTATTTTTGGTGGGACATTTCAGGAGATCTTTTGATTTTATATTTACACTAGCAGATGAGCCCGGCGTTGCTCGGGCAAAAAGCAACGATAGCAAAGATTAAATTACAGCCGATCTTACCCGTTTTCACCGGGTGCAAGATTAAGTCCCCCTGTTTCCAGACTAATTAGAGAATTTTTACATGGTCTAAAAATATGTTCGATTTTCTGCAAAAACGCAAAAAACCGCATTTAAAATAGTAAAGCCAAGTTCTATAAAATAATCCTTAACTCTCTCCCTCTCCTCCGCGGGAATAATTTCTAAAAATCCCTTCTTAGTGTGCCTTTTCATGGCGTACCCTAAATGTGTACCAAATTTCATCTTTCAACTCCTAACCGTTTGGGCTCTGCGCTTATTATTATCATTATCAACCCATCTCTATAAGATTGGTTGACTAAATAAACAAATTTTAAAAAACTGTTAATAACATTCAATACATATTTAGATTTTAATTTTTTGAAAAGTCATAAAAACGCTAAACTAAAATTCTTTTGTTAAATAAAAATAGTAATAATGAATTCCTATTGCAAATAAAAATAATAATATATACTGAATTATACTGTAACAATATACTGTAATATATAGGGTACGTTCGTTAAGTCGAACGAGTTAAACGCGTTAGCAACGAATCGTTCGAAAAGTAGTAGTCTCGCTCGGTGGGCATGCTCCGCGGTGATGACGTATCGAACGAAACCCTAACGAAGCTGACGAAGGAAAGAGTTAGTTTACTTCGTTAAGAAAATGGCGCCCGACGATATCGATGTTTCTAGATCTACTCGAGTAGGCCGGATGGTCGAGCGGTAAAGGTGGCAGCCTACCGCTCTGGGGGACCCGGGATCGAATCCGAACGGGTCGAATAATCCCCAGGAATTTTTCGGGGGTGGTCCGTTCGGATATGTCGGGCCCCGTCCCTCACCACCCGGTCGTCCCATTGTGGGCCTGGCCGAACCCATAATGGGCCTAGTAAAAAGAGGCCCTCTTAGTGCCCACAGGGCGGAAAGAGTTAAAAAAAAAAAAAAAAAAAAAAAGATCTACTCGAGTGTTTAAATTGTGAATTAAAAAGTGAAATGATTGAAATAACTGTCCATCCGAAGCAACCTAAGAAAAATATTTTGGATAAGGCTGCACTAGCAACATTCGTATCTTCGATTTTAGAAACAGCCATTTAGTTACAACCAATCGTTGAAGTCTAACGAAACAAGAATAATGATGACGTCATTCTCGTTTAACTCGTTTGACTTAACGAACGTACCCATATTTAAATAATATTTAGGGGCGCTCCTAGTGGCCGTTTTTGGCATACCGTGGCAGAAACTACACAGTTTTTCAGTTTTATATAGTAGATAGTATTGTGTTAAAGATACTGTATCTTTTTCTGAGCAGTATAAGATGACGAGCCTAACAATCTTTAATATCGTGCTAAATATCGCGGCACATTTAGTGGGATCTGGAGTTCGAACTGCTCAGAAGCTTGTCTAGATTTGGCAACAGTGCTGGTAATACTCAAGAGTCGACTGGTGTCCGATTACTGGGTGTGTCGGACTAGAGAACGGCGGATTACAGAGACTGTGCTGTATTTTAAAATACAGTAGAGAGTCGTAAATCGGCACCCTGGTAATCGGAATCGCCGGTAATCGGCACGATTTTCAGTCGGACTGTGTCGTGCTGAATCGAACGTTTTTGATACTAAATTTACTTCTAAAGTATAATTTTCATGTTTTTATATTCTTCAATATATTTATTTTGTTTGTACAAAATGCAGAACTAATTTTTAACGATACGATAGCCTCGATTATTATTATAAAAATTTTCGTTAGGTTTAAAATCGACGAAAATTCAACACGAAGCGACACGCAACGGAGAAAAATTTGAACATTGGACAGGTTAATATATTTTTTCGTACATAGACCGTAATCGGAACAAATCCCTAATCTGAACAACCCCAGTCCCCAATTGATTCCGATTTTCGGTTCTCTACTGTAACTGTCGTCGAGCACGGTTTTACTTTCCCTGCCGTTATATATATATCACGGAAAACTCGGTGTCAAATTCGATCCATCGGTTCTTTTTTTTTTTTTTTTTTTTTTTACAAATCTCGACGTTTTGAGACCCCTTGAACACGAAATAGTTATTTTAAAAAATGAGAATTCCTTATTTATGTGCGGCAAATATTTCATTTATTATCTCAGAATGGGGTAAAAATTAAAAAAAAAAAAAAAAAAAACGAAATTTGGCACGGTAACTCATATAAGAGGCACCGATGCTATTAAATTTTGGAATACGGAACTCGAGCGAGTGAGGAAATAGATTGGATGGTCACGCATCGTATCGAGTAGGGTCAGACTTAAAGAAAATTTTACCGGTTATTGGCATTTATAATATTTTTAAAAATTCGTCTGTACTCTCAAAACGAAGCCTTTTTATAATTATTAATATAACAGTTACTTTTTAATAATATTTTGTAACAGATGGCGCCACGAAATTTTAAATCTGAGCTAGCGTCGTAGTGTCTTTGAAACTTAAAAAAATACTTATCATTATTAAGCTTTTGTTATTGCTTAAATTATAAATCATAGTATAATTGAAAATTATCGGACTTCCCGACGGTCCCCTTAACCTCCCGTTCCAGTGCCGGGAAAGTGTAGCGAAAGCTCTTGCTAACTTTTTTTATCACGAAGAAATAACGAGACCGTTACGAATTTTCAAGGAAATCGAATCAGAATCTTCTTTATAGAAAAGATTTCACCATTTTTAGCCAGTATCAAACAACTGTTTATTTGCTAGGCTAAAAATTATTATTTTGTAAATTCTAAAGTTAAACATTAAATTCTAAAACACGTGCAGCAAGTCTTAACATCGTCGAGGCCTACAAGTTGTCGAATTTCTTTTTATAACAGTAAAGTCGATTCTAAGAAGTGGAAAATAAATGGCGAAAGTTGCAACCTCCATCCAGTTAGAATAATAGCCGAATTATATCTCGTTTTTATAATTTAATCTAAAGTAAAATTGGTTTTGTTACACGTCGTTTGGCATAACGTGGCATTTTCCCAGCACCGACTGCGAACGATTATCGACGACTCGAAAGATGCGCCAACACTTTTTACAGTCCGAGAAACCCGAAAAACCGACTGCGGGACGATCCCGGTCGTCGTCCGTTTTTTTCTATCACATACATCCGGATCGTGGCGCCATCTGACGGTACAAAGCGCAGACTAAAGAAGTAGACCTGTATCGGAAGCAAATGCGTTTTAACATTAAAAAGGTAAAGATTCCATCCCCGATTTGGGGATACTATAAATTGCTCCCTATGGAATTTCGGAACTTTGAGTATATATCTGAACTCAGGGGATCGAGACAAGTTCAACGATACCCTACTTTTGGACCGGAGACCAAAAATAAGAAAGTTATCATATTTACGATTTCTTGCCCCAGTGTTTAACGTCACTAGTTATTGAATCATGGCAAGTGTGAAAGGCAAGAAATCGTAAATATAACTTTCTTATTTTTGGTGTCCTGTCCAAAAGTAGGGTATCGTTGAACTCATCTCGGTCCACTGAGTTCAAATCAGGCGTACTCAAAATCCCGAAATTTCAAAGGGAGCAATCTATAGTACACCCCTCCCCGATTTTAACACGAAACGATCTATGTCAGGTACTCGAATCGGAAGACGGCGCGACACCGGGTACAAAAGTTGGAGGCAGAACGTTATTAAATTTTAAACGTAAGAAATACGGAGAAAGGCGAGCGGGAGGTGAGAAAACCAGGGAGAGCCGAAGTTACGGTTAGGCAGGGGGAATAAGAAAGTTCGCGCAACATCCGACAAAAATTTCGGCGACGTTCCGAAATCTACCGGACCCAGTACTGTTTCGTTTCGTTTCGTTTCCATCGTTTGACTTGACAGCCGGTGATAAAACGAAACGTCACTTTAAGAAGTAAATAGGTGGAGCGCGCCACCATGGCACGGATAATTGGTGCGTTCCTCCGTCGGAAAGGACGATGGACGCGGTTATCGGGATACGACGCGTTGGGCCTTAGGCCGCGGCTACGGCGCGCCGGTATACGCTACACAACGCAAGGAGGAGAAAGTGGGGAGGAGGAGGAAAGCGTTGGAGACGAAAACTTCTTTCTATAATTCGATTAAAAGAAGTGGAAAAAAACATCGGAAATTAATATTAAACGCGTAATAAATTAAAGAAAAAGCATTCGATCGAGTTCTCGTTAATTAAGTTTTCGGAAAAATCGGCAATTAATTACTTCGTTTCGTATTTATTAAAATTCGCCGATTTGAGTCTGGCTTCTCCAAACTCCGCTCCATCGTCGCAGTCTCTTATAGAAAAAGAAATCCGGATTTTTTTTCTCCGGATTGCGTTTTCTCTTTAATTTAACATTTTTTCTTTAAATGCGCCGGTGGAATTTTTTAACGAGCCGCTTACAAATCATTTCTGTGCCAAGACGTCCGCAAATTATTATTATTATTATTATTATTCTTTCTTTCACTTAAAAAAAGCGACTAAAAACGCCAAGGATTATTCATCTCGTATTCATAGAAATTATTTTGCGCATTTTAAATCGAGAAACATTTCAAAACTTGTTTTCTTTTCCTTTATTAAAAAAAAAATATATATTATATATATATATATAAGAGACGTAAAATCGAAAAATTTCATTTTGTATTTTTTTTCGTCGGAAATTAATAATTATTTTTCGATATTTTTAGAAGCGACGATTTTAAGCTAGAATAATGTTTGGTCGAGCGTAACGGGTTCATTGGCGGGATGCAAAGGAGACGAGAAAGTTTTTATCTTTTTCGAGAATTCGAAGAACTACGACGCGACCAGGATCTCCTTTCCGCCTTTATTTTACGGCAAACGATTACTTGGGGTAATTTAGCAAGGCCAATCTAAATACCGTATTTACAAAATATGGTTAAACTGCGAGAAGACGAAAAGTCGGAGCCGATCCGGAATTGGCCGGCTTCGTAACTTTGCGATTTTCCACGTTCGAAGCTTTGGCCTTGCCAGTTATTCGAAGGGAAATACCAAAGAATATTGGGGGAAGGAGCGCGACCACCCAGACAGGAACCTCATTTTGTAAATAAATCGGACATTTAACCCTCTTAAGCGTTGCTTAATGTTTTTATGTTTTCCCCGCATCTTTCTAGCGAAAACGATAGAGGAATCGTCCAAGAAAGAAACCGGTGAAAAAAGGCGCGTTAACGCGCGGCGTATGGATTTCGCCACCGAGTTAACTTCGAAGTCCGGTCGTTCTCGTCCCCATCCCAGAAATAGAAGAAACAAATAGATGGTCGAGTAATTTTTATTCAAATGCAGCCCGTCCGGTACTTTGCAGACAGACGATAACAGCCACCTTCCTTTTTTCGTCCAGGTGCGGACAGATTTTAATTTCGTCGCAAACCGTTTGCAGATACCGTTACGGCCGGAAGGCGACCGGCCGGTAAAGACGCCTTCACGGACACCGAAAATTTAAATAGTGCCACAAACAAAAAGTAAAACGACGAAAAAATGGGAGAAAAACTTCTTTTTAGGTCCATTTTCTATAATGGAGCGGGCCGTTCCGTCCGAGCAAAATACGGAGAAAGTCGTGCCCGGAGACGTAAGGTTTTTTCCGAATTTGGTAAAAAAGCCGAGGGCAAAAGTAACGCCGTCGGACGATAGTTAAAAGAGCGTTTTAATAGCGAACCGAACAAAAATACAAAAATTTTAAGGGACATATTCGTGACGTACAATTCCTGTAAATGTAACGTTTGTAAACGATACGGAAGAAAAACGTGGCGGAAACTTGGGTAGGTCCGCAGATATCGGAAAGACTGCGGACGGAAGCGGGCCAAAAATCTCTCCGGCGGCATTAACGACGGACGGAATAACCGGAAGCGAGGGAGAACCGACGGAATCCGTCCAGGCTCTTTACCCGCCGGAATAATCGTTCGTAAAAATCACTGGCTTCGATTTCTCTCGCCAAACATTTTACCTTTGAACGATTATTGTGGTAGAAAAACAATTGGGATAAGGGCCGAAATTCTCCCTTTCTCCGGGCGCGGCCACGTTTCCCAATTCCCTCCTTCCCTACCTTTTGGGAAAAGCAGCCGTACCCAGTACGGGGGTCTTTTCCTCTAACTTTTCCACCGGGTACTCGTTCCCGGAATAACCGTCTTTCGTATTCCGCGTAAACCCGAAAATATTTCGGGTAGAAGTCGGTGGGTAAGAATATCTTTTCTACCCGTACTGCGTAACGGCGGCGGTTTTTTTTTTTTTTTTTTTTTTTTAAACTCTCCGCCCCGCGAGCACTAAGACCTCTTTAGCCAGCTCATTACGGGTTCGGCCGGGTCCACCACGGAGCGGCCGGACGGGGAGGGAAGAGGTCCGACGTATCCTGACGGATCACCCCAAAAAAATTGATGGAAATTTTTCGACCCCGGGTCCACCGGAGGGGTAGGCTGCCACCTCGACCGTTCGGCCGTCTGGCCGTCGACGGCGGCGGGTCGTTCGACGTAAAAATCCAGGAAAATACGGAATTATAATAAGGATCTTCGGAGAAGCAAAGACGGCGGGCGACCGGGAGGGAAGAAATTTCTAAATATTTTCGAATTTTTTCTCGGATAAAATAAAACAATAAAAGCGCGCGGCGAGATTACGGGCGATAAATCAGCCGAGTTCGTTCGTTAGGAAACGAAATATTCTCTTTATAAATTACAGGTCGACCATGAAAAAGGGCATCGATAGTCCTAGTCGGACCGGACCACTCCCAACCCTAAATCGAATCCGATAAATCTCGTGGCTTTATCGCCTGGAGCCGGTTCAAATTACGCGCTATTTATATAAATAATAAGATAATAAGAAGATTTTAAACGCTTTCTCTCCCTTTTCCTCACGTCACGACGTGGGGAAAATCCGGAAAGCTCCACCCGCTACCGGCGTCGGAAGGTTTTATCTCGGAATAACCGGTAAGAAATTTACTAAAGGTCGATGTAAAGCCCACATTTAAGGGGTGGACGAAAGAAACTTTTTCTGAAGTGACTACCGTAATAGTCTAATTTAACTGGTATAAAAACTGCGGCGTTGGATACCGGGCCTCCAATACTTAATTTTATCCGCCCGTCTCATCTCTATCTCGTTCCGCTCCGTGTTTCTTTGACCGGGCAAAAACTATTCCGGGCCTTTTTTAGTCTTTATTGTACATTTACGCGCGGAAGATTTAACCAATTATGTTTACGGAAAGAGGGTAACTGCGGTGGCCTACTTCGTCGGCCCGTTACCGCGTTAATTACTGTGGCCGTAAGATTACCCGCCCGGCTAAAGCGGCGTGGCCTTGCAAATTTTGGGCGTGACGGTGGTCGAAAGCCGTAGCTTATCTATATCGTAAAAATTTCCCTACGTCCCGCCTTCTTAACGGATAACCCGCTTCTTTCTTCGTCGTTTACGTAAATTTGCCGTCTTCGACGGTTTTGCCTACACTCTCAATTTGTTTGGCTGCAATTCGAATAAAAAATTCTACACCTATAAATTTCCACTTTCGTTCGTCCGTTGCCTGCCTGGCTTTCTTTAATATCAACAACGGAATTACATAGATGAAAATCGAGACAGGATATGGAAGGCTTAGGGAAAGAAAGACCCCGATTATCTATATACGAACCTCCCGTGCAAACCAAAGTCACATTATTTCTATTCAAACATTTCCCCCCCCGAAGGAGTTAGATGACCGGCGCGACTCACTCTATTTAATTTAATTTAATTTTATTTATTTACCACGCTGTGGCCATTTTCCTTTTTTCCAGTATCCAAAAACAAATACGACTAAATCGTAACAAACGTACAGAAAAACAGTTAACGTAGGTACAAAAATAACATAATTCGAGCCCTCTGTAGTTTCTTTAAATTGTTCGTATTCTTTTTTTTTTTTTTTTTTTTACAGCGTTTCAAATATATATGATTTGGTAGATCGGCGTGGAGGGTCCAAAAGGCGTTTAGATGCCGCTAGAAGCAGATTATTTTTTCATCTATGGCTGTGTTTAGACGATCGGTAATATTTTTTTAGCGGGTTACAAATAAAAGATTCTTGTAAATTTCAATTAATTTAAAACTGTCCAATAGAACTTTTTTTTACATAAAACGCGTACTTTATCCACGTTATCCCCCCATCATAATATAAAGTGACGGTAAAGTTATAAAGAAATTATGTATTGCTCTGACGAAATTATTTTGTGACCAAGTCCGAAGCTGTACCCTGTATACAAATGCCATATCTTAATTCGGTTTCCGTAGGTATAGGTTATATCCCTTTTTTTCTTAATTGTTCCGGTAAACTTAGACAATGATAATGCGGGAAAAGTATGATGTACAGTACGGGGTAAGATTCTACTAGTTTGAGGTAGAGAGCGTATATCTTAAATTAAATAAATTAAAAATTGCAACCCGGCGTTGCGACTGAGTGGCAATAAATAATTGCTCGTTCGATGTATCTATTTTTGCCGGATTTCGATGGGCAGAAGAACTAATTCGTAAAGGCCGTTGGCTCCTTCCGCGTCCAGTCGACATTTAAGTGTAATTAACTAATTAAGAGGTCGTCTGGTAATGTTTGTATTTTATCGATAAATAAATAAATAGGGAATTATAAAGGATCGATTCGTCGACGGCCTTTGTCCGCGCCAGAATGCAAATTTCCGCACAATTATAATTTACAAATCCGTAAAAAGTTTCCGTCGGAAAAATCTTTCGGGCCGTTAAATAACGTCGGCCAATTCTTTTTTCCTTTTTACTTTCCCTGCTGCTATATATAACAGAGGGAAAATACCTATGGGTTAAAAACCGACCCCAAGATTTTTACATTTTTGGACTCGGGGATCCGGAAACGTCTAGAAATACGAAACCTTGCGGGTTTTTTCTGTATGTATATACGAATGCGTGTGTGGAGCAGGATTCTCTTCACCCACTTCGAAGCTTAGAAATGTGTCTTTCGTCCCGTGTCTTTCGTCGAAACTTTCCGAACTGGTTGCCGGAATTTTTTTACGAATGTATAAAATAACATAGGTGACTTCGGAACCCTTCGCCTATGTCGGTCCGATGAACATCTCTGGAGATTTTTCGCGGTAATTTACGGCTGAACTAATGCTAGCGAAGGAAGAAACGACCGGAGAATTACCCATCTTCCTTCCGGAAAGAAATAAAAATCGAGAATATAAGATGGCGGACGAAAGATAGAGCTCAGGATTGGAAAGGAAGGCACAGGCCGCGAATAGCGAGGCGGTAAAGTCCCCACCACGACGAGAATATGGGCGGAGAGGAGGAGGCGAATTGTCGTCGGAACGGCTACTTTGGGAGGAGCGAAAAGCCCGACGGACAGACGACGTCATGGCCCGTTCGCAGTTTCTCGAGTTTTGGAAAGACCCGAATATAATTCAATTATTTTAAATTTAAACACTTTTCGTTTATCGTTGAATATAACCGGATACGAATCGTTGGCAAATTCCTTTCGGGTTCTCTCCTTTTCTTTTGTTCCTTCCAGACTCGGGTTCGGATCCCCGCCCCCGGCGTTTGGAAGGAAGAAAAACGGAAGCGGCCTGGGGAGAACCGCGCTTAACCGGTGGGTCCGAACCGTCGTCCGAGATTTACTGGGGTAATTTACGAGCGGCGAAGAACGGAGCGCCGCAGTAAAGAGGATTTACGGCCCGTGCCTGGTCTCTCCGTCCGGCGCTTAGGCAAATTAACGTCGATTGGAAGAGGTAATTTACGGCGCAAATGTGCGCCGTCGGCCTTAATGCAAGGCGTCGACTTCCCTTTCTGCGGAAACGTCCGACGCAACAAAAGGAGCGAGTCGTCCGAATGGGATTAGACGTTGGCGGTTGCGGGCAGATGTCCCGAGAGCCGTCTTCTTTGTGTCTCGGTCAATGGAGGCGGTGCCATTAATTAGGGCGCGCCCCCTTCGCGAACCCCGCCGCCGACGAGAAGTAGAAAGGGTGTAGGGACCGGGGCCCCCTTTTCCTTAAACACAAAGGGGCAGCTGCGGCCCGCTAATCCCTTCGCTTCCCCTTTCCCTTCGGCATTACGGTCGAGTGCGCCTCCGCCAACGGTGGCCGGGCCTCGGACCCGACCCTAATTTTATTTATCGGTTCGTTTGCCGATTTATCTCTCTCCCGGTGAAACCTTATCGCTCGGAACCGTCGTTCTCGCCCGCTAATCGCCACGCGCGATTAACTCTAATTACGAAACGCATTTCGCTCGGTCTCACTTCTTTCCACGCCACTCGGTCGGGTTTCGGTAAAGAAACGTTTCTCCGGTGGAAAATTTTGTCGGGAGACGAAGGAGGAAGAGGAACGCCGATCCGTCGTCTCTCTCTCCCGCCGGGAACTTCCTCCGCCGGCATCATTACTCGCTCGTTACTAAAAAGGGTGAGAAGGAAGTTTACTTGGTTTCCGTCCACCTTTAATGGAAATTCGCACTTTAATTTCCAAAGAAGAAAAATAGCCTCCATGTAAACGCGTTCGGACCAGAGCGTTTAAAACCGTCGCCGGTAGGAAAGAGCCACATTTTCCAGTAAATCGACGGAAAAGATGGTTTGCCATCGCCATCACCTTCGTATTTCTCTTCTTTTTCCCCGTCAGTCACTCATTTCGCCGTTATTACTTTTTATTTCTTTTCCTGATTCGGATAATTTATCTCGTACGACGATATAAATTCCGAGAAAGACGATCGGGCGTAGAGAGTACTTTTTCGGCTTTGCTCTTAAAGAAAAGAATAAAAATATAAAAATAACCGAGTAGTGGCAACCGAGCATTCGTCGCGATTCGTGTTAAAAACAAACGAGCGACAGATTTTCTTCTTTCTCCCGTATTTGCTTTTTCTTCTCGATCGTCGTTCCCGTCTTTATCCTAATTTTTATCACGCTATTTCTTTAAAACAAAATTTATTAAGCCAAAACTAAAAATGGCCAAGGAGGGAGCCAGTTGCTTTTTTTTTCTTTGGTTTTACCTTCGACGGAGATTTCTCGACTCGGTTTTCGAATTTATTTTCAAAAGTCGAAGAAACGTCCCGGCTAATACTTTAACCGACTTTTAATAAAGTAGAAACGCCTCGGCGAATTGATAAAGAATGGAGCCATGCAGTGCCAGATTTAACAATCAGGGGGCCCTGGGCACAAATACGGTAGGGGCCCCCTTTAAGAGTAAGCAAATTTGATGATTTAGAAAATTTACACAAAATACTGCACTTTCAAATAGATTTCAACTAGGAATTTGTAAATTTCATTTAAAAATAAGGTTATTGTAAACATACATATATTTTATTGTGTAAAACTAATTATTTTAATTTAACTGAAAAATACCTATGTGAAATTTTTTTCCTGAAATTTTCCGATGTTTCATAGGTTTTTTTCTCCGGGTTTGGTTTTCTCTGCCTGTGGCCCTCATGATTAGGCCATACTAGACTGTCGCGGTAATAGAAAAAAAAATTATGTTTAAACATAATTTTTTTTAGTTTTGTGGGGGCCCCTATTTTGTGGGGGCCCTGGGCACAGGTCCCAAATGCCCTTATGTAAATCCGGCCCTGGAGCCATGGTGACCCGGGCGAAAAGTCGCGACCGGATAGCCATCGTTGTTACGGAAATACGGCTTATTTATAAATAAGAAACCCATCGACGAATATTTAAAGTTTGAAGCGAAACGAAACGATGAAAAGTGTAATTCCTTACAAAATTTATAAATCTTAGTTTAGGTAAAAAGTGATATTTTATCTTCCGTAAAATTTTACTTCGTTTTTTAAAAAAGAGGGAGAAAGCCAAACAAGAAAAGATTGGAGTAACTCGGATAAATTATTTTAAATATTCGCTAATTTCCTTCGGTTTAAGCCGGAAGAATGGGTCTGACGCCGATCTGGGAACCACCGTGACGTGGCTCCCAGATCGGCGTCGAAATTCCGCTTTTACTGGACTTAGCGTTTTGCAGTGCACGGTGGTTAAATAGAGAAGAAATCCGAAGAGAAAAACGCTTTTAGCCCGTGGGGCCGAGGAAAGATCCGTCGTCCCGGCAGAAAAAAATTAGGCAGGAACCTTTGGCATTTTGGTTTTTCCCCCGGCCAGAGGAAAATCCAAAGGCGTAGATCTCGCTACGATACCAGCCGAAACCAAATAGGGCACAAGACACACGTATTCGTTAATACGAGACTCGGGCTGGTGTTAATTAAACCAATTCCCAGCGATTTACTTCATTTAGCTGGGGATAGTGGCGTTTCAGCTCTAATCTACGTCCGATAAATAACTTAGAAATATTACACGTTAAAGCGCCATTCACTTTTTTTTGTCGGTTTGTACGTCGTCCTCCTCCTCCTTTACACGTAACTTGAATACGTTAATATACCGCAATGCCGTAATGGAAAGCTTTAGGGCCTAAAAGTCTCGGGTGGAAACGGAAATTTGTTTTACGAAAGTTTCTTTGGACCGTCGTCGGGCAAAATATTTTCTACGGACGTGTGGCGGTGGGAACGGGAATATAAATAACTCTTTTAAAAAACTGGTCATAAGGAATTCGATAAAAGTAGATTACTAAAGGAAGCGGAAAAAGCGCGGGCCGCGCTCCCGGCCCGGTAAACCGTAATTTCGTCGTCCACAAATTCGTAAGCGATAAACAAATAAGTAAAGGACCCGTCGATGTCGGGAAGAAACTTTTTGCTTCCGTCTCCACACGGGCGCGAGAACGTCGTTCGTCTAGGCCAGTGATTCTCAAACTTTTTCGATCCACCGCCCCCTTTGTTTCATAAAGTTATACCCAACGCCCCCCGTGTGAGAAAGGATTGGAAATATTCTTAGGAAAACTTTTCTATGAATCTCACACTTTGTGCCCTTACCGTACATTATTCTCGACATCTGGAAACCATTAAATGCAATGTTTCCTCTTATCCGTTTGACAGAGGAAAGGGAACTTTTACCTTTGATCACCGTTCAGTACCCTGCCTCCAGCGCCCCCCTAGATTAACTCACTGCCCACAAGGGGGCGTTATCGCCCACTTTGAGAAACGCTGGTCTAGGCAATTGGCAGCCCGCCTTTAGGCCGAATCCGGATTTGGCGCGGAAGACGAAACGGCCGTCCGTAACCCTGATCGGGCCGCCGACCGGGGTAGGGAAACCATGCTAATTTCGGCGGAACTCAAGTTAAATCTTACGGTCCGGAATTTACAGAATTAAAACTAATTAAATTTATAATTAGGCAGAGTGTAGGCCTATAGACTTAAAGTTAATTAGAAATATCGGTCTTTAAGTCCAATATTTCTAATTAACACGGGCGCGGGACGACAAAGGAAGACGACCGACGGAAATATGTGCGGCTGTACTGTGCGTTAACGGACGCGGCTCCCACCCCGTCCGTTAGTCCAACGCCGGAATTCCTTCGGCCCGGTAAACTTCGTCTTGGAAAATGGCGGCATTTCCGTAGGAGCGGGGACGACCGAAACAAAGTACCAAAGTGGACGAAGTAAAGTGGTTTAAGGGGAAAGGAAGTCGAGTGGAGACCATGGAAACCAAACGGTCTTTTCGGGATCCTAGAATTACCGAGAACCCGCCTTAAGACATTTTCGTAAGCGGGTAAAGCTAAGTTGGCCTTCTCCCGCCAAAGAACAAACCCCCAAAAATAAACTCTGTCAATTATGAGAGACGTCCAGACATTAAATCGTCAGTTTTTCTTGTCTTTTTTTGGCAAATTCGACTAAAATTCTTTTCCAAGCGTAAACTCGTGGCTTTGTCACGTTCCGCAGAAGACGTCGGTAGCTTATCGACTCTTCCCGGCAACTTTCTTGTCTTAAATGTGTTTTTTTTTTTTTTTCGTTCGAACTTCGGCGAACAACTTTTGCCTCGTCTTACTGTCAAATAGTTAAACAAATTCCGAGAGCGACAAAAACGTTACGAAACGCCGTACGGAACCTCTCTCGTCTTTATGCAGAAACTCAAATATGCTTTTCCATTTGCCGCGAAACAAAGACCACGAATTGTGTTCAGAGTTTCCCTAGGTACCCGTTAGCTCAATTTCCAAATGTTCTGCTTATTTTTGTAGTCTCCCTATCGATTTGCCGAGATTTTTCCAAAAACCAAAAAAGTCCGAATAGTTCTTTAAGTGCTCGTTTGCCTGACATTCGATCTAAGTATTCCGTTTTCAAAGAATTTTTTGAATCGATTATAAGCTCGTCGCTCTTCTCGTAATCAAAATGTTCCTTTCTCTTCTTTAACACTTCCGTTGGAAAACCCGGAACCATTTCCAATTTTATTGCGTGTTTATTAGTACTGACCAGCACTTCCTCGATTCTGCCGTTCCCATACTCTGTCCACATAAACCCTTCAAACGAAGAAAGTGCATCTGAAAGATCCGCCGTTTTACTCCGAAGTTCTTTACTAACGTAGTCGCCCCATTATAGCGGCTCGTATCAAAATAATTTTAAAAAATAAATAAATAAAACGAGATATTTGTAACTGGATGATTGTTTTGCTAACGATTCTGCTTCGCTTTTGGATACTGTGTCTGGCGATGTTTCTATTGTCTCGAAAAATGCATAGTAGAAATTGCCTACTCCACGCCTTATTGCTTTTACACTCAGTATTTAACACTCGTATTACTTTGTGAAATAACTTATACGTCTTTGTAAATTGCCCGTGTCTTTACCGAGAAAATCGTGTAAATCGGTAAAGCGTTCCAAAAACGTTCGAAGCATCGAGGCGCATTTTGGCTACTTCCGAGAGGCGGTAATTGTCACAAGCGCAAGGTGTAAAACTTTCTCTTTGATTTTGTGGTAAGAGAAGAGCCCGACATCTTTCCCTCTGTGTTTGATCTGTTATTATATCCTTGTCTCGTAATATTATTTACGTCTAGATGTAATGTGTCGAGTTCGTGTTTAAGTACACCGTATAAATTTTCTGCTGTGCTACTCTTTGTATTGATAAATTTAACAAAATGTTGGACACACCAGGAGATACATTTCGTATCGTTCCGTCAGACACGTTTCTTATTCTCGAGGGCATTCATTCTTTGCAGCTGTCTGAAGTAGAGTCGAGAACTATAGAAAAATATTTAGCTGCTTTTATTCGACGAATGACACTTTTCCCAGCCTCATTTTCCGTAATACTCAATAATTCGTTTTCCCGAGGCGATGGTTATGAACTTCTTTGCTAGTAATTAATCGAAGAGGACCTTAACTCGCCAGATCAAATTTTACTAATAACTGTATTAGTTCGAAGGAAGTTGCCACCATGTGAATTTCCAAATTTCTTGGTACCGAAAAAGGAGAGTTACGTTCTCATAAAAATTGAGTAACGGCAGTTAGCCTTTCGAATACGGGATACAGAGGCTGATTTTTCTCGAATTTATCTGTTTCTTCGACAGAGAGTCTTCTTTTCAGTTTGGAACATCGTAGCGCGGCAGCTAGGTCACCCTTTGATTTTTCGCGTTCCGCTAATCCAGTATGGATACTCGATCGGTTATCGAATCCCGTCGTAGCCGAAGCTGTAGTGACGTCGTTTTCAAAAAAGTCGACTACGGAAACAAAATATGTTATCGATTGCAATGGAGTATATTATCCACGGCCGAAAACACTTTCTCCATTTGAAAGCTTTCTTTTGCCACGAAGTTTCGACAAAGGTTTTCTAAAATTGCGTTTAGAGGAGAATTTTCTAAAACTATTTTCGGCCGATCTTTCGGGACTAAAATGTCTCTCGGGCGTTGCTCGATTCTTTCGGGCCAAATTGCTGGATCTTCTGTTATTTTTAATCAACTTTGAAGAACCGAATTCTCGATTTCATCATGTTTTGCCAGATTTTGCTCTAAGATGTCTTTATTCGCGCTCTTACCGGTCGTCGCCAGAGATTGAAATATGTCCGTCTGTCCAGATTGAGTTTTTTTTTTTTTTTGTCGCCATTTTCTGTATTCGGATCGTTAGTTCTATCGAGTTCGGGTTGACAAAATCCGAAACTATAATGATCGGTCAGAAACTGACTTTTTACATTTATGTAGTCGGGGACCTGGAAACGTAGAAAAATGCAAAAAACTTCGGGGTTTTTTTTCTGTACGTATGGATGTTAGTGTGTGTAGGAGGATACGATTTTGTTCACCGTATTTGAAGCTTACTCCGGTGCTTTTTATCTAAAATTTCAAATTTTGCAGGGAGGTTTGTGTATTAGGAGGATCGATGCTATTAAATTTCGGTGATTAAAGGAGGAGGGAGTGGGGAGATAAAGGGAGGTCGTGTTTCGAATCTCAAGTAGGGACGATTTTACTTGTTATTAACATTTACAACTTTTATAAAACCCGTCCCTACCTCCCAAATTAAGCTTTTTCCCATTTTATAATAATTAAAATTATAAAATGTACTTTTTTTTTTTAAATATCGTTACGGATAGCGCCACACACGCAGTTATAAATGTTGCCGGGAAAATTAAGCGACTGGTTGCTGGAACTTTTAGTTATTTATTTCGAGCGCTCGTTTGCAATCCTCTGGCGTTTATTTCTTTTTTCACTTTCATTCTTATACTTTCTCCGCGTGTTTTAGCGTTTTTTGGTGTAGACATTTTAAATTAATCTAATTAAACAATAATTGTATGGAAAAGAAGAAGACATGTTATTGACAAAAGCTTTTGCCATAAAAAAGAGACTCACCAAAACGCGTATAATAACCACCGGATAACGAGCAATTATTTATTGTGAGACGGTCACAATTCCGGGCTGCAATTTTAACCATATCTTTAATTTATTTAATTTAAATTACACACTCTTCCTCTCAAATTATTAGTGGCTCGCCCCCGTACATCACGCTTTTCCGTTAGCAACGGAGTCGTGCCGGTCGTCTAACTCTTTTCGGGGAAAAAATTTGAAACGAAACAACGTGACTTCTGTTGCAAACGGAAAGTTCTTATATAGTTAATCGAGACCTCGCACTCCCAAAGCCTCCCATATCTGGTCTCGACTTTCGTCTACGTAACTCCGTTCTCGAGATTAATTAAGGAAGAACAGACAGTGAGAATTTATAGGTGTACATTTTTTTCAAATTGTAGCCCAATCAAATACAGGTATATTTCGAGTTACGTCGTTTCGAGTTACGTCGTTCCCGATTATACGTCGTTTGTCAAAAAAGTATATGGAAAAATAAAAATCAAGTTTAAGTCATTTTATTCGACTTTACATCCGTCTGCCACAAATATTGAAGTCGTAATATCACTAGATAAGCGCTAAAAGCACACAAAATCATATTAAAATATGTACATTTACAGTAAATGTTAATATAATCATCATAAATCCTAGAGAACGAAACATGAAAACATCTGTGTTTCTGTGTTGTCTTATTTAGCGGTCTTTACGTGCTCATTATTGGCATTTTCCACCGTAGTTCGTCTTACGTCGTAACTACACAAGTAAATTCGACTTACGTCGCCTCTCCTGGAACCAATTACCGACGTAAGGTGAGATATACCTGTATACGATTTGATACATATCGGATACAAGTTTTTTGCCCGCACCGACAATCGAGTAAGGTTCAATAATGGCAACCAGATCCACGAACCCAGTAATTTTACAAGGTACAAGGCTACCGGAGGGGTTGACCCTGTCGGGTTTCCGGCGAGAAAAAGTATTTCGGACTGAGAGGAAGGAAGAAGAGAAGAGAAGGGCGACAGAACAGAAAGCCAACTTTGTCTTTGTCGGTAGATGGCGGTTCATATGGAGTTTATGGCTGTTCACCTTTACTCCGAGAGATTTTGTGAGTGATCGCTATGCGACCGAAGAACCGGCCATATAGAATGGCCTAATCGCGCGCGGGGGTAGAATGCCTTCTGAGAAAACTTTTATGGGAAACTGGCCCCTATTCAGGCGTCATCGACATGGAGAAAACCCGGAAAACTCCATGCTACCAGCCCGTCCGAGCGAGGCTCGAACCCACGACCGAACTCCCAGTGTTCAGAATCTAGTCCACTCAAGTGCGAGGGCGAAGACCGCTCGGCCACTGGTGGGCCAAAGAAAGCCAATAGACGAGACCGACGAAGTAATAGGCGGCCCGCCACGGACTTTTTAGGTATTTCTGAGAGTGGCCGAGAAAGGGTCTCTTGGGATCGACGACGCTTCTCCGCCGGGAGCAAAAGGAGCGAGAGAAGCCGCGGTCCGATCCGGTTAAAATGACCGGAACGTAATCGACAGTTTCCGGGATAAACGGTAAATAACGAAAAGAAAGGGAGAGAAAGAAATAGCTTTGTAAGAGGATTTTAATAGGAAGTCAGTCGACCGAAAGTGGTAAGGCCGGGCACGTGCCGAACACGTGCCGCTCTCCGCCACCGGGGCGCGTGGGGCAGTGGCGCGGAGGCCGTGACTCCGATGGTCCGGATCGCTGCCGGTTATTTTCGCCTATGTTTCCGGTAACGGACGGAGATGGCCCAGGCTTTTATCCGATTGGCGACGTTTTTTAACGGACGGAACCAGTGATTTCTTCTCTCCTCGCCTTTTCGGAGACGAAGCGACGGAGCGAGCCCTTCGGTGGGTGGAAGCGGGAGCCGTACCGCACCCGACATTATCGAACTAAGCCAGTCGTCGTCGTCGACTTCCTCCCACTGGGAATCGGCGCGCGCCGGGCTGGGAGAAAACGGCTGGAAGCCGCTTAATTTTGATACCGATGGAAGCGGTAGATTAATAAGTATTACGGGAGGCGGAATCAATGGTGCTGTCCGCTTCAAACGATGCTCGATGTGGTCGGAAAGGCGCGTACGGGCGGAAGCGGAGTGTCTTTTACACCTTTGGAGTCTCGGTCCGGACGCCGGACGTTCCACCGAATTTCGAAATTCTCTTCCCTCCGACCTGCCGTCCGTGGGTGATCTTTACCGGTCGGTACTTGGTAGCCGGGAAGAAAGGAGATTTTCGGTGGAAACGAACGGCAATTAAAAGCCGAGTTTCGACCGGTTAGATTGAACTCACTGACGGACGGAAAAAGCCGGGGGGCGACAGACCGAAAAATGGGCCCGGTTCTCTTCGAACGGAACGGTTCTTATTCGGCCGTTATTTATCTGCCGCCCAGGAACGAATTGGCCAGATAATTAACGGATAATCGAGTAGGAAGGTCCCGCCGTCGGCAGATTATATAAACCCGCTTATCTTCCGGCTAGGCGCCGGGCCGTTAACGGACGTTAATTACGCTGCAGCCGAAGGGTAAATTACGATTACAGGATATCGATCGATTAACCGTCGGCCGCCCGTTCCGTTTCGGATTCGATTATCCGGAGAATCTCCGATCTGGTAAAGAATTCTCCGGGTCGGAGAGTAACCGCCAACGGGAGCCCCCGCCGACTGGCTCCAAACGCGGTCCCCGGCGTTTCTTAGATTAACGGAGGACGGAGGAAAGAATTGCGGTGGCGCGGAAAGTGCCGTCGGGATTAATTGGAGAAGGGGACTCCGGTCGACCGGTCGAGAGGAAAGACGGTAAAACGTCGATTCTCGGATCCCGGGAGGTGGCCTACCTCCGTCGCCTCCCACCGTTCCCGTCCGGCATCTCTTCCGACGGTAAAATTGACCGCGTTTCCATAGTAACCGAAGACAGGTCCCAAGTTCCGAGGCGGGGAGAGAGAAGGACGGACCCGTCCCATCCCCGTTTTCCTCAACAAATGCCACCATTTGGGTTTTAAACCCGCCGCTTCCCTCGGTCGTTCCGGGGTTCGGGCCCGGCCGCCGGCCAACGAAGCGGTGAGTTTTTCGCCTTTACGGGTTGGATGGACGTGGAAAGCTTTAAACCACGGAAAGGCATTGATGGCTTATTTTTCGGCGGAAAATCGCGGACGGCAATTTGACGGCGCGTTATTTTCCTTTAAAGTATTCATCGATTTTTAAGTTGAGGTCGGACGGAGCGGTAATAACTTATCGGAGGTCTGGGTACGCGCTTTCTGCCGATATTTGACCAAACGGCCTATTCATTTTCGGGCGGGAACGTCCGTTTGCCTACCCAATGGGTCTTTCCGACTATAAAATGTTTAGCCTTTCGATATTTTCTAAATCAGTTACCGAAGTAATTAAGAAGAAAGGAAAAAAATTCCGGCCGGGTTATCGGCTAAACCGTCCGAAATAATTATTAACGGCGCTTATACTTTCGTTTTTCGTCATAAAATAAAAAGTGGAATTTAATTAAGTCAAGGATTCTTTAGTTTCTGCGCGACCCAACGAAAACTTTGACCGACAAATTTTTATCCGGCGAAAGGAACGGGCCGTTTTCGTTTACGAAAAATTAAATTTGTCGGTTTGGACGCGATTTCTTCCACGGGACGGGTGGGAGACTCCGGCTTGTTGCAACACCGTCCGAAAATAACCGTAACATTCATTTATAGTATTTTACCTGAAAGGTCCGGAATTTCGGGTTCAAGTCTTTCGTAATAAGTAAATAGGATTTGGTACGGAGAACGGACCGACTGAACCACTTCCCGCGTTTAATCAAGTCGGAGGCGATAACGAAACGTCGTCGATTCCTACGGCAAATTCGAATTACTCCGGCGCTAAAGGTGTATAAACCGGCAATTAAATTAACCGGAAATCGGCCGCAGTTGCATTTAAGACGGCGATTATTATATTTTAACCCATAATTTAATTTTTAAAGTTAATTTTGTTTCCTTCGATCGGAAATCCCCGGTCGATCTTTCCTCCCCGTCGTGATCCGCCCGGATTTATAGAAACGTCGAGCGACGGGGAAGACGCCGGAAGACGTCAGGGTAAATGTAAACCCGCAAATAGGGAGGCCGACGGAAGGAGAAGGACGATTCCATCCGTTCCTCGGCTGTTTTCCAGACGGAAGTGGCTGACATCCTGAATATTCCTGGGCGCCGGCACGATTGGGCTTTGGACCCGTCGCGCCAGGCCGGACGCCATTTTCTTCACCGTTTCCCTTATTTTCCTCCCCAACATCGTCCACTTCGAGCGCGCGCAGCCGGCGGAATTAGCCCTTTTCCCACCTCCCTCCTTAATTAACCCTTCCGACTTTACCACCGGGATTTTTCGGACGATAGGTTTGTCGCGTCCGGGTAATACTACACGCTTTGGTGTAAATGGAGGGTAAAGGACGGCTTTGGGCCTTCCGTTCTTACTAGACAGATCGTTGGGCTTCCCTTTTTCCGCCGAGCAAAAAGTTTACCGAACGAAGCGGAGGATCGACCCGAAATCGGGCCATTCAGTCAGTCGTCTGCCGGCAGAAAGGGATCCTCCAGCTTTCCGGGACGAAAGCAAGGTGGCGGCGCTGGTTTTTCGGCATCTTCTGGCCGGAAACCCGTCCTCTGGCCTAGAAATATTCCGGCGAAACGCTTAGGACGAGGGAGGAGAGACTGAACCCATCGGAATTGACGCCAGCGGCCAAAGCCGTAACCCGGCCGTCTGGAGGGAAGCGCTTTGGCCATTCCGGGGACCCGAGGAGGTGGGAGGAGGAGAAGACCGAACGTTCCGCGGCGGGAACGGGAAAAAGGAACTTCCCAGAAAGAGGGTAGGGAGCGACTTTCGTCTTAATTAAAGCCGCAGCCTGGCCGACCAGAACGGAACGGCCGTAAACGTACGGTAAAGGGAAGAAGAGTCCATTTTGGAAAGTCATCGATTTCCTCTCCGACGTTTCTTCCCTCCTCTGGTTTAACACCGACCGTTTTCTTTCCCCCCGCCTGGAAAAATTCGCGTAACCGTCGAGTAACCGGGGAAGGAAGAAAAAACGGACGAAAAATTTTCCGACGGCAACCAAGGTGGGAATTTCCCTCCCTCCCACTCTAATAGTTATTTTATCCGCCCGTAGAGGGCGCTTAGCCGACGGCCTGCGTACGGATTTACGGACGGCGTCGTTCCCTCCTCCTGTGGCTCCTCCCCCACCGAGAATGGACCGGCCGGTCGCTGCGGGCAACCTCCAATCCGGGACGGGAAGACGGCCCGGGGCTCGGGTTATTGGCGGCGCGCGACAAGTTGTTGCCGGGCCCGGAACCGGCGCCGCATTTCGAGCCCAGTCGGCGTGGACGCGGGCCACCGGGCACGAATTTTCTTCCGGGTCGGGACCTCGACCCCGACCTCGACCTCCACCGGCGTCCTACTCCCGCCTGGGAGTAAAGGCTCTTCGACATGGCTCAGTTGTACGATCAATACGTTTACAAGGTAAGAGCCTTCTGCTTCTCTCTCTCCGCTTTCCGACTCCCCCCACCACGCGGCGTCGGAAGAGAAAACCGCCTTCGGCCCCGAGTCTGGCGGACGAAAAGAGGGTCGACACCGAAATTCGGGTCTTCCGGGATAGCCCAGCGGCGCGGCGGAGATGTGGTGAAAATAGAATTTTAACCTAGGAGTTTCGCGGCCGAGTCGGACGGAATTCCGCCGGAAGGAAAGTATAAACTCGGCCGTAATTATCCGCCGGGAATAAAATTACAGAAGAGTTTCACGGCCGCCGGTCGAAAGGAATAATTAATAGCGGGGTTGAGGCCGAAGTTTTAAACGCGAAAACGTGTACTGTACCTGTACGTCGGACGTTCAGCGCCGCTTTCCTGTAAGCCTAGAAGTTTGACAATGGCGTTTGGAATGTCGAGCATGATTCCACTGACTTTCCAAACACCATTGTCAAACTTCTACGCTTACAGGAAAGCGGCGCCGAACGTCCGACATACACGTTTTCGCGTTTAAAACTTCGACCTCAACCTCGCTATTTACCTTTCAAGGCGGAACGTTAATTACCGATCCGTGCGTAAACCGAAAAGTCGGGAGACGGACGCCTCCCGGGGGAACGTCGACGGAGGACGCTTAACGGGTTAATTAAAGGCCCGTCGGCCGCCCGAAGTCGGGGCGGAGCGGAGTCCGGGCTCTCGTCGGCCACATGTCGAAGGGGTCGGATGTCGGACAGGTGGCCGCCACCTTTCTCGCCTTCCATCTGTCGCGCTCCGGTCTGGGTGGGGACTCTTCGACTGGGGAAATACTGTCGGCCCTCCGGCCCGGGAAGTTTTTTCTTCCGCCCGGCGGGCCGGTCCGGCCGATTATTCTTCGCGCTGGGAAGCCGCGGAAGAGACGGGCCTTTCCTCCTTTTCCGAAAATTAAATGCCGCCCGACGGCCGACCTCCGTCTTCGGTGGCATTTAATTTCCCGAAACTCGGGCCGCCGGCCACCCCCGCCGCCGCTTTGGATCGGTCCCGACGGCCGCTTCCCGGTGGCCGTGGCAACCGTCGGACGGAGCGAAAACGAAGACAAATTGCGTTGTTTGCCGACTCGTTCGACTTAATGGGCCGACGTCGATTAAAACGCCTTTCGTTTTGGCCGCGGACCCCTTTCCGTTCATCCCGAAGGGCCTGGCCGGAAGCTGTTAGGCTTTTTTTCGGAAACAGGACCCGGTCACTAGACTGGAGACTTGACGTTTCGGGGACTTGGTAAAACGGGAAGCGGCGGAACCCAGTCTCCCGACCAGCGATGCGTTTCGGTAACGATCGGGCCGTCGGAAGCAAGTCATCTTCCTTTCCTTTCTTCGTCCGCGGAGAAACGGGAGACGAAAAATTCCCGTCGTGGGAAAATTAGTTTCGTAATTTTAGAAAAATGTCCGAAAGAAGGCGAAGGCCGTGCGTCGGAAGGTAAATCGATAGACGAAACGCTTTTCTTCCAAGATGGCCAAAACCGTTTTGCTCTCTCTGTAAATAGGAAAACTGCGCCGTCTTCCGCTCCTTCCCAATCGTTTAACCCCGGGATGTGTTTTTCTTCGGACCGTCCGCCGCCACTTTTAGAAGAAAGGAAGGCGGAGGACTGCAAGTCCATCGAATTTTAGGAGAGGGCGTCGGAGGCCGAGCCGAAAGTCTCGGTCGAAACGCTTTCTATCGCGGAATTAAGCCGGATCCTCCACTCTCCGCCTTTCCCCTAAAATATTTGACGGTTCCCCGACCGTTCCTACCTCGTCGAGTGGTTTTTCCCTTACTCCGTGGCACTTTCTCCGTTTGGAAAAACTGCAATTTTTCCTTTTCGGCCGCGGACCTTTATTCCACCACTTTCGACCGTTATTTCGAACAAACAATAACGGACGAGTTTTATTAAAATACGAACGAAGTCGAGTATCGCTCTACGAGTAACCACCGGAGAACCAAGGGCTAATGGAAAAACGCTCGACCGCGCGTTAGATCTTTTCCGGGAAACCCGGATGGGTTCCGGTTAGGAAACGCCGTTTTTTCGTGGATTGTCGGACCCGGCCCTCGCCGTTTAAAAAATGCCCCTCTCGATGCCCGGGGGAAAAATCAAAAGCAAAGAAAAAGAAAACCTAAACGTAACCGTCGACGTTTTCCGACTCGTCCCACGGCACGGTAATATTTGTTATTTGTCACAGTTGAACCCGTTTCTTCGTCGTCGTCGAGAAAGCGGAATCCGCGCCGTTCCAAAGGCCGTATTTTGTAGAGAACAATAATCTTGTTATTGTTAAGCTGTGTGTCAGCGGAGCAGCGAGTAGAGTGGAGCGTCGAGAAGGAGAAGGAACGCGCGTGCGTAGTAATTGTTGGAAGACGACGTCGAGTCGTTGATACGCGTGTGGAAAATAGTTATTTTACGTAGTACTACTATCGATCTGGAATTTTCCAACAATAATCGAATACAGTGGTACCTGGTAGTTACACCTTAATTCCTTCCGGGAGTCTCAAGCAATTTTTTCCGTAAGAAATAACGGAAAGTCGATTGGTTCCCCCACTCCCGCCGTACTCGTTTCCATATACTTGAAGCCGAAAATACCCATTATTTAATGTAAAAATAACACGATTACGCCCTCTAATAATAAGTTAAAATTGGAAAACAGTAAATAAAATACGTAAATAATATATAATAAAATGCAAATTGCATTTACCGGTCGCACGCCGTGGACTTTGGCGTCTTAAACGCGGCCGCCGAATCCCCGCGCCTACCTCTTTCGCCTCAAGTTCCTTTTTCATTTAGATCAGCGTTTCTCAAAGTGGGCGATAACGCCCCCTTGTGGGCGGTGAGTAAATCTAATGGGCGCTGGAGGCAGGGTACCGAACGGTGACCAAAGACAAAAGTTGGGGTCACTGATAGTCGTTTCCTTTCCTCTGTTAAACGGATAAGAGGAAACATTGCGTTTAATGGTTTCCAGATGTTGAGAACAATGTACGGTAAGGGCACAAAGTGTGAGATTCATAGAAAACTTTTTCTAAAATATTTCCAATCCTTTCTCACACAAGAGAAAATGAGTTAGGGGGCATTGCGTATAACTTTATGGAACAAAGGGGGAAGTGGATCGAAAAAGTTTGAGAATCACCGATTTAGATTGTCCGTACTGCGCCCTTCCTTTTAGACTGTCGATTCCGCACTGTTTTCGGATTCCGCGGTTAACCGGTAAAAGTTCTATGAATCGAACGGAAAGTTTTTGCTTATTTTTAACGACCGCCGTTATTTAACGTAGATGCGCGATTTAATTGTGACGGTGGTGAAATTGGACACATTTTTGTTAATGGAAAATCGTAATCTTTGTTTACAAGCTTATTTTAAACTTTTTACTTCTTACTTTGTTCGAATAAAATGGAGTAGAAATGTCTTCGAATAAAAAGCGTATCCGTAAGAATTTCGGAAAGGATATAACGCCATACAAACGGGACAAAAGGTTGGTAACGTGTACGGGGAAGATGCTCCCGAGCTTCGAATATGCAAGTATGATTGAAAAGTTCCGTTGGAGAAATTTGAACTGACGGATAAACAACGTACGGGGAATTCGAAAATGTCGTCGAAGAAAAATTGCCGGAAGAAATTGTTAAAAATCGACAAAAAACACAATGTATATAACCAAGCGAAAACAGTACCGAAAACATACCGGCTTAACGCAGAGTGAGAGACGACTGGCATTTACGGTTCGAGCGCATTTTCAGTGCGTGCACGGTTCGAACTCCGAAGCATCGTTGGAAATCCTAGGTAAATTTTTGTCGAATTTAGCGTTGGAAGTACGAGATACCACCGTAATGTCGAAATAGTATTTCAGGAGGCATCTCCTTTCGACGCAAGGCCCGCCAATTGCGTTGCGTTATCCCGTTAATCCTGTCGTCCTACCGGATACCGGATGTAATTTATTCGACGGAAACGAGACAAAATACGACTAGTCCGACCATCAAAAGCCATTAACGATGGGTTTAAAATTTTTCGTTGTAAAAATCAATATAAAACTGTAAAACGAATTAAAATCAAAGTTACCTCATAGCCCATATTACTGTACCGTACGGTACTTTACTCGCGTATATCATAGTTGAAAATTAAAATATTTGTTCTCCAATAACTCGAGACAGCCATTCTTTTGGAACTCGGTCCAGTAATTAGTCTAAAATAAAATACTTACGATTCTGGGCATTTTTTTGCTCTTGAAGCTCGGCGGGTAAACTGGAATAGAGCCCCAAGGCCGAATATTTCGTCCCCCAACACATCAAACGACGATCCCATTGTTTCCGAAATTGCGTTCCGACGGTGGTCACTAGCCTACAACTTCTTGCCGCTTTCGAATGAACCGTACTCGTATTTTATCTTCAAATAATTATTTTTCATTTAAAAATTTTGCATTCTCACGTATTCCAAGCTACTTTAATCAAATTATCAAAAGGAAAACCAACAAAAATTCGTCACCGGCAATTACTATTTTCACGCCACTGTCGTTTGGGCAAAGGCTTGTGGCAATCGAAAGGGTAGTTATACTTAAATACTTTCGTTCCTCGCGTAACGCGCTATTTCTCACTTTCCTTCCGCCCGACTCTTCCTTTTTTCCATTATTTGGAGGTGTCGACCGCGCGCCTTCTTCGCTTGTACTTAGACTGCCGGGTTCGGACCCATCCGGACAGCGCGGAAGTACGGTAAGTTGCCAATCCGCGCCGGATTCTTCGCTGCGTAAACCCACCACTACCGGATTAAAGAGGCGTAGAAGCCATCTACCCTCGAGACGTATTTAAACCACGGAAAATGGGTAAAGTCCCGGCCGAAAACGGAAGACGGGATTTCGGCGGGGGCGCATTCCTCTGTCTAAAATCCGATTTACTCCCAGCGTAAGCGGCCTACGACGCTTTCACCTAGCCACGCGCCACCGGGTGGCGGAAAGTAAAAAAAAAAAAAATTCATTTTTACAGCTGCAAACGGGGAAGCACCGACGGGCCGGAAGCGTTATTCCGACGCGTACCGTGCCACCGGATAGAGTGTTGTCGAATCTTTGATCAAACGTATAAGACGAGTTTTGAACCGAAACGGCCAAAAATAATTCCTGCAACGACTTTTCATACAATTTGGCGGTAGAAGAAACGTTCGATTATTAAAAAACCGGATCTCAACTTTTTAAACTACCGTCGGCATCTTTAAAGTTCACGTGTCGTGTTGTACGAGTCACATCGTACGCATCGAGATAACGCTGGGAGTCCGTCGCTCCGCTCGGGATTTGCGGGATAAAATAGCCTTTCTTTTTTACTTTCCGCCATCCGGTGGCGTCTACGCGTACGCGGACGCGCGTGGCTAGGTGAAAACGCCATTTGCCGGTGGTAAATCGGGCCGGAGGGAATACCTGTAAGGCTTTAACCGTCGTTTCTCTACCGTAAAAAAACGCGCGAATTTCAAAGTGCCTCCAAGGAGGAAGCGTTTACTTGGTCCACGTCCTCCCTCGCTCCTACGTCGTTCGACCTTCCGCATTCTCGTTTTCCTAAGTCTGACGCGTCGAAGTAACCGGGCGTCGGTTTGGGCACGAGAGTTCCGGATCTTAAAAAGACCAATTAGAAATTCGAACTTGGACGTCGATAGTTTTCCTGGGGAAAACGGCATCATTTTTTTATTTGGAAGGAAACCCCACGCCGGACTCTACACAGCACTTTCGGACACCGGCAGGAAAGAGAAACGTCTCCTCCTCCTCCTCTTTCCGCTTTAAATTAATTAATTGCCGAGAAACAATCGTCCGGTCCGGTCCCAGCCACCCTCCACCGGTTCGAACGGAAAACGCGCCTGGGTCCGGTCCCATTCGCCCCTCAAGTCGAATTTCGGGAGCCCAAAAGGTCGGGGACTTTTGTTTTCCGGGCGTTAAATTAAGCCCGACCGCGGCCCGGGTCGCCCGAGGGAAGAGAAGAGTCGATCCCCATCCTCCGTTTTTTCGGCACCGGAAACGACCGGACGACGGAGTACGTTTTCGGTACCCGCCGATTTCCGCGGCAAGATGTTCCGGGCCACTTCTGGCGAGAATACGCCGGTGGGAGAAGACCGGAGAAAACCCTCGGACGGGAAAGGGGAGTAGGTAGTTTTTCCAAACTTCCGGCCCGGGGACCGGCAGGGAGGACTTTTAACTCTTTCAGTCTGGGCGCCCGCAAAGAGTAAGTAAATAAATAACTTTTACTTTGCTGACCTCCTTGGGCCGCGCATACGTTTTAACCGTCGACGGCCGACCGACGGCAGTCGAACCTAATTATTTCTTTACGTGTTCTACAGTACGTACGGAATAATACTAGACCGCCCCCGCGGATGGCAGAAGCGTAGGGCGTGCATTTTCGGCTTCCGCCGTAAGAAAACCAGACGAAAACTGCGCCTCCCCTTTGGCGGGAAGGGAATTGACGTCTCGTTTTGTCCGTTCATGGGTGGCGTTCCTTTCTCGCGTGTCAGTAGAGAAGGGAACGACGAAACGGACGTTTATGACCGGGGAATACTTTTATTTGGAATTTTCTCGGGCTCCGGAAAGGAAGGCGTGCGTTTTCCACCTGACGTCTGCTTTCGGGTTTCTTTTATCGATCAGCCGGAGACCTTTCCAATTTCGGAAAAGAAATAAACCAGGAAAACCGAGCGTGGAGGATTTCGGGAGACGGACGCCCGGCGGTAAACCGGGACTGCCGGACCGCCCCGCCCGACGACAGGTGGATGGCGGAGCGCCCGCCATCTGTCGACCGTCGGAGGACCACCTGTCGCCGGCCGAGACGGCGTTCTTCTTTGTTATCCGGCTCTTTCTTCCCGGCCTCCGGCGTCCCTCGGCCCACTTCTTTCCGAGAGAAAGTCGTCCCGGCGGAAGCTGATTCTTCGGTCTGGCTTAATAAAAATCCTCCCGTTGGATCCAATTTTAAAGTGTTAAAAACTTTTTAAACGGCTTTGGTCGGGCGTCTTTTTTAACACCGGAGTGGAAGACGGCGGGACGACGTCGTTCCCATTGTATACCTGGCTACGATATACGCCATTTAATTCTACATTTCATTACGTTAATCGGGTTTCGAAACGAATAGAATGCGGGAGGAGGTCACCCTCCTAAAACATCGTGAAGATGTGCCTACCGAGTTTGTCGTCCGGTTAATTACCGGACGAAATTCGAGTGGCCAGACGGGACCGGTTAAGTAAAAGCGTTTTAAAAAGGAAACAGTAGATGGCGCCGTCGACCGGAGACGCTCCGCTTTGCTTCCCTCCCTCGGTCCGGGATGGTCGAGTCCAGTTTTCAAAATGGCGATGGTGAAAGGACGACACATGGTCGGAGGCCGCCGACCGCCGGTCCTTTTTCGGCCCTCGACCGCGACTTTCTGATCGCCGTTTCCGTTCGTCCATCGGACCGAGTTCCACGCAGAAAAGGTAAGGGAGGACGGAAGAGAAAAGTCGGATGAAAGGCGCGGCGGCGGCGGACGGCCGTCGATCCGCCCGGGCGCCGTGCTGGTGAAGAAAGGTCCGGGAACTGTCCTTTGGCGTTACGGACGGAGAAAAATCGGGAAGAGGGACGAGACCGTTCGTATCCGACGGGAGAGATTTCGTGGCCTCACCGGAAGCGGAAAGACGTTCCGACTTCCGGCGAGTATCGACGTGACTGACGACCGATGGGATTTGAAAATTGTCGGCACTTTTAGTATTTGCGGCGACGTCGGCCTGCTGGGAAGGACCGGACAAAGGAATTTGACGACTTTTTGATCGTTCAGAGGTTGAAGTGTAACGGGACGGTAGGAAACTTACGGCGTAATTAATCGGAGCGTCAATCCGTAAGGACCGGTAAACGAAAGAACGAGAGTTTAGAAGGATTATTACGGGTGGATCGACCCGACAGCGACAGAACCGGCGTCCCGACTTTCTTCGAAGCAATTTCGCCGTACCCTTGGAATAAACTTGCCGATTCGTCGGCAAACGACCATTTTTACTCGCCCGATCATCGGTCCGTCGTAAAATGTAGCCCAAAAGTCGACGGTCTCGTCCGATAAATACGAAAAGAACGGACCTCCTGAAGGTAATATAATTGTTAGTTACCCACCCAGATTTAAAGATCCGGGTTAGGCACTTCCCCCTAGCCTAGGTCCTAGGGTGACAGGCATCCGTATGTACTGTACTTGGAAGCCAAACCGGACGCCTAGGCTCGGCGGCCGGGTTTACCTTTTCTAACGTGCGCGTTAGAACGTCGACTCGTACCCACGCCACCTTCCGGCCTGGGGATTTCGCCGTTCGAAAAGACGGCCACCGAATTTGTTAATTTAAGCGGGTTCCGGCGTACTTGACCCGGTAGCGCAGCGCAGGAGGAGCGTTTTCGCGGGTTCGTCCGGCCACGCCACTTTTCTACTTCCGTAAATACGTAGAAAGTATTAGCAAAAGAAATTGAAAATATAAGCGTCTAGAGAACGCTCCCCCGAGAATACCGTCAAACGACGATCACTTTCCATTTAGCCGGTTCCATTTACGAAAACCCACGGTTGGATACGCGTTTTCGAATCTGTTTCCGTTCGATTTGTCGATCCGCTTCTGTCTTTTAATTAATCTCTTCGAACGATGGCAAAGTAAAATGTCGCGGGCAACACCGCCACCCACCTCATCGTCCGGATACCGCGGCAATTCTTCGCCTTCGCTCGGGCTTTCGGCGCTGGCGTACGGTTTGGCGTTGGAATAGGTCGCGCCTCTATCGGATACCGAAACTTGGATATTACGTAAAAAGTTTGAGAACTGGCGCAATTGTATTAGGCGCTAGGGAAATTGAATATATATACAGGATGGACCAACGAAAACGAAACGGCAGTGTTCGTGTTCGTCCAAGCAAATCGCTCGGACAGGTCGATATTATTCTCGAGGGGACATCTTATGCAATAAAATTTTTGCGAATCTGAATATTAACTAAACAAATATTTTTTTTCGAAATAAATGTTTGTTTAGTTAATACAAAATAAATGAGTTTTTTAAATTTTTTGTTGTCTGTTGTATTCAGAATCGCAAAAACCTTATTGCAAAAGATGTCCCCTCGAGTATAAAATCGACCTGTCCGAGCGATTTGCTTGGACGAACACGAACACTCTGCCGTTTCGTTTTCGTTGGCCCACCCTGTATATATTTTTTTTCGAAATAATCCTAACGAAGAGGCGCCTCTGGAGGCAAACACACGGAACTTAAGCCTGGTACGTGCAGAACCGAACGACGGAAACGGTAAGCTAAAATTTTCGTCTTTTTTCCGCCTCCCGTGTATTCACGTGTGGAAATTATCGTACAGTTGAAACGCGCGTCATCTGTCATCCGTAAACGGCTACTATTGTACAGTACAGTACGTAGGCCACGTGCCGATAGTCGAAAATGGCGCCGAGATCGCTTTGTTATATCGATTAGTTAAAGTTTGTTTACGATCTAAGTTTGCTTACGATCTTATCGCAGCACAAAAGCCAAGAATTTGGATAGGAATAAATATTCTTAATTGTTGAAAGTTAGGAATATCGAATACTTTCGTAACCGAATTACCATTACGCCATTCCCAATACTTTACGTCTATTCGACATTAATATTGAAATCGGATAGTAATATAGCGTATAAATGAAATCTGTTATCATATTACTGTACAAAGCTTTTTAGCCTTGCCGATCGCTAAGTTCGAATGCTATCGTCCCACGTGGTGTTTACAACGACGCTGCTAAACGGCCATCCTATGGGTCTAATTTTCACTGTTCTGCTTTCCGCCGCTACAAAAGTGGAAAATTTTCTACTTGGTATTCCATTGGCTTCGACGGCAAAAGTGATGTCATTTTGCCGTTCGTCATCCGTTTCCGTATTGAGTACCAGGCTTTAGACAGACGAACAGAAAAAATTGTATCCAGCCAGTAAGGAATGAAAGGTATACTTTTCAGTGAACGGGACGCCAGTCGATATGTATGGCAATGGTTAAGATTTGAGCTGTGGATGAGCAGTTTCACACCACCCCAGAGACAAATATCATGCCAAGGGTCTGTGGACCCTTGGCGTGATACTTGTCTCTGAAGGCCAATTTTTAACACATATCAGTCTTCTGCATCCTCCTGACATGCTTCTAGGTGCTGGCTATGGCTCGCACCTCGACGCCTGGGTGGGGCGAGCCCCATACCCTCTACAACTATATGACATCAAGTACTCCATGAACTGTCAAGTGGGCTAAACTGTTAAATGGGATAGTCTTCTGAAGTCCTGTTAACCGAAAAATACTGAATGAGAAAATTAGCAGTTGGAAAGCTGGTCTTAGATATTTGTGGGATGCGCATAACATTAATGTGGGAAAAAGAAAGAAAATAAAAATTCAAATATGGTAATTGAAAAGTCAACTGCTCTGTCCATTACGGTGAATAATTGGTGGTGGTTTTTTGATTTTTACCTTTCTCTTTGCGGTTATTATTACGATTGTCGGTTGGGGTTTCGTTTGTCCTGTTGACAGAATCGGAATAGTTGTCCCAAAAAAGAACAAAATAACCAAACATGGATATTTAACGTTGGTCTCACACCGAAAACCTGGGATTTTTCTTGCACGGCCTGAAACATCGTTTCGATTGACGTTTACTGCTTACATTGGGTGTCTCGGATCTGACACCAAAATTATTTTTGCGGTCGAAAGGGCGGGTGTCAGAGGTCCGTCCTTTTCTTTCGTGGCTAAAAAGCTGGAAGCTAATACTGCTTTTCTCTTTCAGCCGGCAGATAACTTCGACCTGTCTCTGAACATTTCTGAAGACGACTGCAGCGCCACCAGACAGCGCGGTGGGACCTACATGTCCCTGGATCAGGTGGGTGACTTTGCCGGAGGAACCTGGATTCCTCTGCCAAACGGCGTCTTTTAACCTTTCTGTCCGGTACTTGCAGACATTTCACACCCCTAGCTTCGGGGACGAAGAGTTTGACATTCCTCCTCTGCAACTGCCTCCTGCCGACCACCAGGCCTCGACAGGGGAGGCCGACGTCTACCGACGGGTGAGTGCTTTTGGCCCGGTCTCCCCATCCGCCCTTCCTCACCCGCGTCTTTTTTATTTTCAGCCTCCTACGGGTGCGCCGCCCGACTCCGCTGTTGATCCCTCCGTTCCCTCGACCGATCCGCTCAACTCCGGCTATGTCTCGGCCGCGGTCTCGGAGGCGTCGGCCGACCGGAGCGACGTCCGTCCCGGGTAAGTGTTTTTTCGCGAAAGTCGGTCTCTCCTGCTCTTCTCATCTCGGTCTTTTCACAGGGCCCGAGACTACGGTCTGCCTCCGCCTCCCCGGTATCCCGATTCGGCCGAGGCTCGCCGCCCACCTCCTGGACGGACCCGGCCACCCTCCGAGGCGTGCCGGTCCTCGGTCGGAGCTGTGGCCGTCCACCCATCGCCCGCTGACTCGGTTCATGCCTCCCCCAGACTGGAGACCAGCGAAGACAGCGACGACAGCACTCCGCTGTCTCAGGTGGGTCTTCTTCTGTCGCCCCACCCACACCTTTCCATGTCTGGGGCTCGGCGCCCCCTTTGCGTTTCGGGAACGGAAAGGAAGTGAGTGGTCGTCTCCTGGACTTAGGTGCCTTCTCCCTTTTGCAGCTGATGGGATCGGTCAAACGCCCTTCTCCTGAGCCTCCCGACCGGATGGAAGCGATCAAGTCATCCGCAGCCAAGAAGCCCAAGCCCCAGAAGAAGAAGAAAAAGAGGGATCCCAACGAACCGCAGAAGTAAGTCCTTCCTTTGATTTCCTTCTTTCTCTCTGCCCTTTCGGACCAGTTTATGGTGCCGACTGCCGGGAATATTGTTTGCCACACAAAGCCACTTGGAAGGGAAAGCTAATTCTGGGCTGCCAGACAAAGCGACATTCGATTTGTCAGTTCGAATAAAGATGCACGTTATGTAAATTAATAATTGTCGGGAAGCGGTGGGTTTCCAGGTCTGGGGGACAGATTTTTACTTTTGCTGACACCTCTCCTTTCCCAGGCCCAGAAACCCACTGCTTTTCTTATCCAGATTTTTGCCAAAGCGTGCGATAATAAATTTTAAATAGCCCATACTTTTAAATATGGCTTAATGTGGCTACTTTCCTTTGACTCGTGCTACACTTGTAATTTTAAATCCTTGTCAAAATAGGGATGATTGTATAAAAAAGAATATATTGCAACCAATTGGAAAATCTTTTCGCACCTAAAACCCGGTATTCATGTGCAGAAATGTTCAGTTCAGTCTTCTTTCTGTGTCACGTATGGAAATTATCATATGATCAAAACGTGTACCATCTGCTAGTTGTAAGTAAAAGGCCACTACAGTAGTATAACGTGAACAGAGTGCTGGTGGCTGAAAACGGCACTGACCAGGATCGTTTTGTTATGTCAACTGAACTTTCTAAATTTGCTTATGATCTCATTGCAAATAAAGCAAAGAATTTGGATAAGAAAAATATTTTGAAATGCTCAGAAGTTAGGATTATCTGATACTTTTGTACCTGAATTACCATTATGCTGTTCCAATACTTTATGCAGTAAGTACTATACATCTGTTTGGCATTAATATTTAAATCAGATAGTAACATAGCATATAAATATTATATTAATGGTATTAGAGTAGAAATAAAGCTTTAGCCATGCCCACTGTAGTTTGAATGCTGTTGTCCTGCGTGATGTTTACGACGACTTTAGTAAACAGCTTTCCTATTGGTATAATTTTTACTGTTTTGCTTTCTGCCATGGCAAAAGCCAAAAATTTTTCGCTTTGCAGCATTTCATCAGCTTTGACATTGTTTTTTTGTTCTTTGTTACCATGTGCAAGTACTAGGCTTTATCCCCCGACAGATTGCTGATGCGTTATGTGGATGAATTCCAGCAAATGAAACCTTTCTTTTGTCACGTTACTTTATATTCAGATGGAGTTTTTGTCTATTTTCTCGTACTCTCGTGTTATACAATTAGCGTGTCCTGTACTATCATAGGTTGTGGTAACATTTTGCCACTATATTTGTAATGTCGTTTTTAATCCACACTTAAAAATACCACTGCCCAATTCTTTTTTGCCAGACGTCTTCTCCCGGCAAATGGCCAGGAGAAGATGTCATTATAACGGAAAGTGAGCTGTTTTTCCAGACTAACTGCAGATTGTTGTCTTTTCAAGGCCCGTTTCTGCCTACGCTCTATTTTTCCGGGACAGGCAAGCAGCCATCAAAGGTCAGAATCCCAACGCCACCTTCGGAGAGGTGTCCAAGATCGTTGCCTCGCTATGGGACAGTTTGGATGCCGACCACAAAAATGTAAGTTATTCCACTGCATTCTTCTATTCAAGTATGTTTGCTCCACTAAAACTGCCAACCCATTCCTTCTTAAGAAAAAAATTGCCAGTTGTTGGCAAACAATTAATTTCTTTAATGCTTTACTGTAGTTAATAACTTTTAAGTGGAAATTGAAATAATTTGGGAGATAAAAAATTATAAAATATAGAAATTGTGTCATTGATTTAAATACCTAATTATTATTATGTTGGGTTAAGTGAGATATACAGTCAAACCTGTTTTTATGCGGGGGATAGGGACTGCATTAAAAAAAACGCATAAAAAAAAATCTCGCAAAACTTCACGAATGGCTGTAAATAATATTTTTCGCGACACAATTAAAAAAATTTTTTTTTATGCGGTCAACAGGGACCGCATAAAAAAAGTCTCACATAGAAAATAACTCAAAACCGTACGAAATAGAATTTATTGACAACAGATGTCAGCACTTGACTGCATCGTCTGGTCTATCGTCTGTTTTACATATTTTTGTCCAGGTGGTGTTTTGTTGACTTAAAAAGTAAATTATTTCATTTTTCGCATATTCATGCAATAATATTACTATAATAAGTGCATTTATGCTATAATAAGTTTATTTAGCTATAATAAGTCAACGTAAGACATGACGAATCGCACGAGACTAGTCGCCAACTATACCGCACAAATTAAAAATTCGCATTAAAAAAATCGCACATAAAAAGAGCGCATAAAAACAAGTTTGACTGTACTTGGTTAACACCGGTGGCTGTGTACTCTGCCGGACCAAAACAGAAATTAAAAAAGGGTATCAGTGTGTGTGTCTGTATTCAGGAATTTTCTCACAATATGACTTGTATTCAATATAGTGGCCTTCTGTAGTGTGATGTATGTGTTTCTATTCAATTGTAATGTGCCCAGGCTTTTGTGTAGTGTGTGTGGTATGACACCTGTAGAGGAGAGAACGACAGGTACAATAAGCACCCTATCCATCCTCCACAGATGCCTTATTTCCTGGGCGAGTTCTGTGTACTTGCTAATTTTTTCAGTGCATGCGTTTTGTATATTGTGAGTGTTTGGAATGGATATGTCTATAATGTATGTGATTTTATTGTGTTTGTCAATGAGTGTGATGTCTGGTCTGTTGTGGTAAATTGTTTTATCTGTGATTATGGCTCTGTCGTAGTACATTTTGTGCGTGTTGTTTTCCAATACTGTCTGTGGAATGTATTTGTAGTATGGTTCATGGATGTGTACTAATTTGTGTTTCTTTGCAAGCTCTTGATGTATTATATTTGCTACTTGATTATGTCTGTGTAAATAATCTGTCTGTGCCAAGAGCTTGCAACCAGAGGTGATGTGTTGTATAGTTTCTGGCATAATGTGACATTTTCTGCATGTGTCATTTGTGAGTGTTGTATCTTTGAGTATGTGTTTTCTGTAGTTTTTATTATTATTATTATTATTGGCGTACGTTTATGTTTAGACGCATTTTGGCAATCATTTTATATTAGGCCTAAAGTGTGGAATTTCCCTCCGATGGGCAGCAATCGTTCACTCTTGGTGTTTCCAGACGTTCAAATGAAATTGAATTAATAAAACTAGTCTAAGCGTTCAAATAGAATACTTAATTTTCAATTGAAAATATTTTGGACATATTTTAAAGTTTTTTTTTTAATCCTTTTTTTAATATTTTAATCCTCCATCCAACACAGAAGTAACAGTAAGTTGGCTTTGGATGGTGAAAATAGATTAAAGAAAAAGACTAAAATATGTCTACTTAATTTTCAATTGAAAATGGTCCTGGGTTATATTCTCTTTATGCAAACAATGCACAATTTTTATGCAAAATATTTTCATTAAATGGAATGCAGTGCTCATCTTCTCGGTCAGGGCCACTTAATGTCCATTGTTGTCTGCGGGGAACTTTCTAAGAAAGGTTTTCTCTTTGGGAGAGATTATTGTCTTTGTGCGATGGGCACAGTTAAGCTCTGTTCCTTTTAACCCTGAAAGGTGATTAGAAAAACTCTGGAGCCATTATATTTCAGAAACAAACTGATGTTACTAAGTACCTGGACCGTGGTGCCACATAGAGGGTGGCAATAGTGCATGCTGGACATAGAGATGGTTTTCGATAGTTAGCGATTCTTCTGGTTTCGAATAAAGCCAATAATCAATGAAGAGACCTCCCTGGGGCAGCACATGGAATGTACAAATACGGTCAAATCTCTGTTTTCGAACATTATTTATACCTGAAAGTTGTTTCAGAATAAATAAATTTTTTCATAAGGAACAATATAAAATGGACTAATCTGTTTCTGATACCGAAACAAAGTATTTCTTTATCTCTTTAGCTGTGTTTTGCGCATAAAAATGCAACATATAATATTTATTAATACAGTGTAATAATAAAAGTTTATTAATATAATATAGGCCTATACATATTTAAGTGTATTAAAACACAAATTCTTGGAGGCCATTTGCATTTTGTTAATGTCAATGCAGATTTAGGGCTGCAGTTTAAAAAAATTGTAGACTTATAAATTTTCACTGTTGTCCATCCAACTGTCCATCTGTTTTTCCTTAATCTCAAGAACGGAGTCAAATAGATGAAATTCAAGACCAGATATAGGAAGCTTAGGGGCAGGAGGCTCCGATTAACTATATATGAACTAATGGTGGAAGCTGGAAATCACGTGATTTTGGTTCAAAAATTTTCTCTCAAAATAAGTTAGATAGATGACAAGCAATTATTGATCACTGATATGAGGTGGGAAACATATATTTTAAACTAAATAAATTGAAAATATGATTAAAAATTGTGACCCAACATTGTGACCACATCACAATAAAATAATTGCTCATTAATTATAAAATTTTAGATGTGGTGAAATTGAACTATCCTTTGTAGTACTTAGTTTTACTTAATTATTGGAAATAACAAAATATTGAAATTTCCAGTCTAAATCTTTATTACAGAAGGAACTTCAAAATATTATTAACTTGTCAATTATTGGAATTGAAAATATGATAAGAGACAAGAGAGAGTAATTGTTACGACATTTTTAACAAAAGAAAAGTTGGGTAATGAGTGAATTTTCTTCTAGTGTTCTCTGACAATATTTTGTTAAACGGGAACCGCCTAGTCCAGAAACCAGAAGGTGAACGGAACCAGGCGGAGGCTGCCGTTTCTTGGCCCAGGTCTTTTGGAGACAGTCGTTTTCCACAGAGATAAATATTTGTCTGGTTAAATATGAAAAATGCAGGCAGTTGGTCTTTTGTTTGGCGCAAAATAGATTTAATGCATCAAGCAGCAGGACCACTGACCGGTTGTTTATTCAACCCAATTAATTGACTTTGTGGGATTTTATATTGGCGGAATGTGGCCTTTGTTTTATGTGTTTTGATTTTACCCTGGTTAATTAAATTCTTTGTTGGAAATTCTGCCTTAATACATGTTAAAGTGTATGCCAAATAATATAAATAGTACCTTTTAAACTAGTAGCTTTCCATTATTTCTACAGGAAGAAACGAAAACAACTGTAGTTTTTGTTTCTTCATGTCTTTTTTTCACAACTTGTATAAAAATTGATAGATATGTAAGATTGAAATATGCAGTAATAAAATATTTGGTTGAACCCGTCTTACAAATTAGTCTAATGCACTGGAATGCCAAAAGTTACGCTGTATTTATGGCTGACTACTTTTATGTCGACAATGCAAGACCAGAGTTGCACCCGCTCTCTGCAACAGCATTAAGACTGTCTTGCCATAAGTGGAAATCTAACACAAAAACTTGTGTTTTTGGTCCTGGTAGAATGACCAAGTACAGAAATATTCATACTGGTCATTTTGTGTGGGCACAACGAATAAACAGCCAGAGTCGAATTATGGCTTCAATGGACCTGGCTAAAAAACTTTCGTGCTTTTGTCAAAAGTTTTTAAAATTTTTGTAGGAAAGTTTATGTATTAGGGGATCAATGCTGCTATTAAATTTTGGTGATTCAAGGTCAAGGGGATGGGGAGATAAAGAGGGGGTCGTTAAGTCTGACCCTACCTCAGTCTCTAGGTAAGTTCAGACTTAATGACTATTTCCCTCCTTATTACTATATTTACAATTCTTTTTATAAAACCTATTCCTACTCTTGAAATTAGGCTTTCTCTCATTTTACAATAATTAAAAATAAAAAGTCTTTTAATAAAATATTGTAATGGATGGTGCCACACTTGCAGTTTTAAATGTTGCTGGGACAGTTAAGCAATTTGTTGTGGGATTTTTTTTATTTAGTATCTTAATGGTAACTTTATTGCTCTAAATTAAATATTGAGTCGTCATTTTTTGTTTCTGTTTTTTCCTTTTGATAAAGCAGAAACTCTTGACATTTGACTTAAAATATATGGAGGTGAATTTTGCAGAAAAAATTTCGTAAATTGTGGGGAGTGAGAGGGTAATTGCATCGAATTGAATATTCCTAACTTTGAATAATTACGGGAAAATTGTGAGATTGTAGAATTTATGCTTTCCTATGAACCAAGTTATTTAAAAATAAGGCAGTGAATGATTTAATTATATTATTTATGTGAAGGCTGAATAACTTTCATTGGTGACCTTTTCTTGGATCAGCAGACAATAAATCTTGTACAGAATAATGTTAATGAATTCCTTTGCAAAACTTGGACGTGCCGGGTAGTCGTCAATGCTTTGGTGTAGAATTCCATGATTTTCGGACGCCGGATTGGAGTGAAAGCTGCAGACATTATCTCTGCAGACATTACAACAAAGAGTGAGAAGATTCACCCTAACTCCTTTAGCGAATCTTCTGGGTATGAGGGCCGCTACTTTACTAGTTCCCAGGACTCCAAGAATTTTTGCCTTCGGAAAAACCCATAAACCGGGTTCGCAATTATGCGCTGTAGTAGAAAAGTGTAATGCTCTACTTTCAGGATAGAAAAGCAACTTGTTAAATTTATACAAAGAAATATGCAAGTTTTGCTTTTTTCAATAAAAAACTCGGTAGACTTGATCCGAAAGCTGGAAAATGTGCTCATGAATGAGGAATGTATGACGGTTTTGGATTATAAGGCATTATACCCCTCGATCAAGCTTCCTCCATGCTTTTGTGCCTTGAGAGACTTTTTATTTGCCAATATTAGGAATGCTACCAAATACCATGCCCAGATCTTAGAGTTAGCGGATTTGATATGTCACACATCTTTCTTTGGATTCGAGGATAAAACTTATCTACTAGGGCGAGGCATACCAATGGATAGTTCTATGTCATCTATACTTTGCGAATTGGTACTCCATAATCTGGAAAACAGTATCCTCCCTTTATTACAACATGATATCTTATTATATGTGAGATATGTGGACGATATCTTTATTTTGTGGAAAGATAATCGCAACACCAAGCATTTTATAGATCTAATAAACTGTAACCCTTATGGTTTAACTCTGGAATTGGAGCAGCAGAGTGCTAGCAGTGTTAATTTTTTGGATCTAACTATAACTTGCATAGGAGGGGAAATCTGAACCAATATTTATCGTAAACCAACATCTCTCCCCATCATTATACCTAAGAATTCGGTGGATCTGGAGCATATCAAAATGGCGATATTTAAGGAGAGCACACACGCATTGTACAGATGTTTGTGATACAGTTAAGGAACTACAATATATCCGAAGAACAGCATTACAACATGGCTACAAAGGAGAAAAAATAGATGCTCTCATTAAGAAAGATCATAATCCTGTACGTGGGAGGAATGGAAACCACCAAAAAGAAAAAGTGGTCCTCAGTTACATATCTTTTCTTAAGCCATTTGTTAAGAGGATTTCAAGAAGTAGGAACTTGCAAATCATTTATTGACACAACCCACTATATACAAGCTATTAAGAAATAACAAGAAAAATTATGAACGTAACTCCTTAACAGGAATATACTCAATACCACTACGAAACCATAGGTTCAACTCTAACATGGCGTATATAAGGGCAACATTGAGGAATTTACAAAAGAGAATCAATGAACATAAGCAGTCAGTGAACAAAGCAGTTGATAGTACGGTCCTTGCTAATTATGCCAAGCAACAGGGCATCACGGTCTTTTGGGACCAAGCTTCCATCATCAAAGCACGCAATAAAATTTTTGGAAAAATTGGAAATTTACAGGACACAGAAGAGCGCACATTGCATCAATTATAGGGACGCCAATGGGCTTTCCACCGCTTGGAAGTCTTTTTGTGACATGTTGGCCTAATTCTATATAAAAGGCATAATTTACACTTAGGATATTCCTGGATGAATTATTTTATTTGTTTACTTTAAGCATATCGTTAATTTTTTGTATTTATTGCTTTTATTAGTTGCTTGTTAATTTTATTTTTATTGTATAACCGTTTATTTAAAATTTGTTTACGTAATGTTTGTTTGAATTTCATGTTCGATTTAAAGAAAGTAACTGATGATGGACACTTAATGCGTTTGAAAACGTTCTTAATATTAAAGAATTAGTGCTGGATGATTGAATGGTTTTTTATTTTATGATTTTGTAGTCTCCAGTAAGCAAGTATACATTTGATTATCTTTGGTGTTTTGGAAAGCTTGATGGCAAACTTTGAAATTGTCGAAAGAACTTATTTTTTTTTGGACAGTTTTTAAATTTGCCTTAAATTCATATTGATTCATGATTGCTAAATGAATTGGTCATGTTTGCAGCGCTTGGCCGACTAAGTGTGACAGTTGATTTGAGTTTTGGTTTGTAAACTTGATTGCCAGCACACTTATTGTATAATGGCTGATGTTTATATGATTAAAACTCCTATAAAACGTGTACCCTTATTGGAGGAGGACAAAAAGAATGATCGATTGGATGGAAGTTGTTTTCTAATGATTTGTTGATAAAAAAGTTACTGGTGTCTATCTGTATATGTAATAATAAATTTTATAGATATATTTTAGAAATATATTTTTAAGAATCTGTTATAATTTTTCAGGTATATAAAAAGAAGACTGAAGCTGCCAAAAAAGAATATTTGAAAGCACTGGCTGCCTATCGTGCCAGTTTGGTGTCAAAGGTAATCCAGTATAACATTTTGAAATTCCATTTACAGGAAATCTTCATTAGTTTGAAATTTAGGGGACAAAATATTTGCAATTTCAAAGTATCAAATTTCAAATTATTTGAGGTTTACATATTTCTGCGTAATATGCTAAATGCCATGAAACTGATTGAATTTATTAAGGAAAAGGAATATGGATACTTATACAGCACTCTATTTTTGTTAATTAATAATAACAACATAAATGTGAGGGTAAACAGCATGTGTCTGGTGAGAACCCTGCAGATAGTGGTCGCCAGATAGTTTTTTATAAAAAGTAAAGCACAATTCCTCAAAATGTAGCCCAACTTATTTTTAAAGAATCCCAAAAAGTAAAGCTTCTCCCACACCGGGTTGTATAAAACAAAAATATATACCTTCTATAATGAATATCCGGCATGAATTATCTATAAACTGGCAAACGTTTTTGATGCCTCTCCTGGGCTCTTCTTCAGGCCAAATTTGCTGTAACTGGATTCCAGTAATCAAATGCTTTTAAATAATAACGTGTTTGGCTTCTTAAAGTTTGAATACGTAATGAAACTGCGTGCCGTCCCAAACTTTAATTTTCTTAAACCGTTAGGAAATGATGTGCACTTCCTATAGTAACTACGTGTATAGTTTAATGATTTATGATTTATCTTCTAACAAAAATTGCCAAGCTGCTGAGAGATTCATTTCCTCCTTAAAATTGATGCAGGTTGATTTGCAATAGGCCTTGAAAATTTCCATCACTTCCAAAGTTCTAAGACAGGGGTGGCCAACCTTGTTGGGAAGAGTGCCACTATCTGAAAGAAAAAAATTACGCGTGCCACTTCCAACTTTTCCAACATACTAAAAAATATATAAAGGTGAAAAAATGTTATGTATAGGCTGATTATGGGATTTTTATGCAAATAGCACATTTTTTCATGTAAGTATGAGTAGTGGAGATTTAAAAAATAATACAGTGGAACCTCGGTATACATCTGCTTTAGAATACGTCCAATTCAGAATACGTCCTGTTTGGACAAAACAAATTTTGCTTGGTATACGACTTAATTCAATTATACGTGCCATCTATGAACAAGTAGCACTGTCAGTGTACTAGACCACACTAGACGTTCGCTGTCCCATGGTTTATAACTTTGTTAAATTTCTTCTGATTTTAATTTGTAAGTAAAATTTTATTATTTTTATTAATCATGAATTGCAAAAAGGCAAATGAAAAGCAACAGAAAACTAAAAAAAATGACTAAAATCACAATGGAACTGAAAAAAGGGATTGTTGAGAAATATGAAGGTGGCATGGGTGTTCGAGATTTAATTGTTGCATACCGTATTCCGAGAACGACGATATCGACAATCGTGAAAAATAAAGACATTATTAAATCTGCTAATGTTGCGAAAGGGGTTTAATCAATTTCTAAACAGATTATTAGTATTAAGGAGAGAGTGATTTGGTTTGATTTTGATTTAATGATTTAAATAATATAATACAATATACTGTAATAACTTTAAAAATCTATAATAAAATTTATTTTTTTTATTAATGTGCTCAAACAGTGTTTAAATTATTTTACAACCCCATTAATATATCATATCAAGAGGGGTTTTTTTTACATGAGAATAGATTAATGATTTTTACATTACTTCTTGTGGGAAAGGTTGGTTTGGTATACGTCCTATTCAGTATAAGTCCAAACATCAGGAACAGATTAAGGTCGTATACCGAGGTTCCACTGTATAATAAATAAAACAAATGTACAAACTTAGGTTTTATTGTTAATAAACATTTTTGCAGAGAAATTGAAAAAGGATTTGTGAAAAGATCAGCAGTTTTTTTATCATCTTGAAAATCATCAAACGTAGCACTGAATGAATCCTGAAAAATGGATATTAAATTTTTAAATTTATCATATTCGGAGCATTATTGACTCTAGTAGCTAGTTCCTGCATTGATGTGAAATATGTTAATCTTTTTTCTCCAAAAACGAGAGGAAAAAGCAAAAGTTTGTTCACAAAAGATGATATATGACCAACTATGGTAGGAAAAATACAATCTTTTCTCTATAATCTTAAATTTAAATTATTTAAATGCCCCATAATATCGGTGAGAAAAGCTAAATCCCATAGTCAATCTTCATTCTTGAGTAGCAAGCACTCACTGGGCAGTTCATTGTATTCTTCCAGATATTTTAAAACACACTCCCTCAAATTCCAATATCTTGCGAGTGCACTTCCTTTGGAAAGCCAGCGCACACTACAATGAAGGAGTAACTTGCTATCCTCTTCCGTTTCTTCCAGGAAAAGCTCACCAAATCGTCATCGATTCAGAGCTCGAGCTCGTATTTTGTTGATACAGCGCACTACAGGGTTAACAGCAGAAGACAGGTTTAAGTCCTTGGCACAAAGAGCTTCTTGATGGATAATACAATGATACTTAAAAACTTTTCTTCCCAAATAATTTTCAAACAATGTAACAAAACCTTTTATCCTGCCAACCATGCAAGGCACTCCATCTGTGCAAACACTATCTAATTTTGTCCACTCTACTTGGTTAACTTCAATTACATTTTTAACTTCTTTAAAAATGTCCTTGCCTGTAGTTAAAACTAGTTTGCTCGGAAATCAAGAAGTTCTTCCACAATATCAAAATTATCATTCGTGTAATGCACAAATATGCTTAACTGTGCATTGTCTGTGATGTCACAGCTTTCATCCAAAGTTAATGAAAAGTATTTGCAATATTGTAGTCAAGAGACAATTTGTGTGCTAACATCCTGGCCCATGTCATCTATAGGACGTATGACGGTATTTCTAGACCAGTGTTTCTCAACCTTTTTGGACCAAACGCCCCCTTTGTAAGACCCGCTTCTTAATTCGCCCCCTATAAATTTTAACTGATAAAAATTGTACGATAATCCCTAATATAAGGTAGATTACATTAGGCGTTAGTAAGATATATCCAAAGAAATTTGAAAGGAACAATAGTAGAATAACATTTATTAGTTATAAATTTAATTTAATTTACAAAAAAAGTAAGATACATAAAGTAATGTGTTTTAATTTTAACATAACAAAGAAATAATAAACTAAATGAAATTTTAATGAGAACCTTGAGGTTGGTGATCTTGACAAAGTTTAATAATATTGGGTTCTAATTTTGACAGATATAATCTTAAGTCACCTTGTTGGCAAATGTTGAGGCGATTTCTTTGCTTAGTCAGCATTTGAGAAACCGCACTAAAACCCTTTTCCACTAGGTATGACGTTGGAAATGCCATGATTAATAGTCTTATTTCTATCCATAGTCTCTGAAATGTGTTAGTACTGCTAATTTTTATCCAAAATTCTTCTAAAGTACTATGTTCAAATGAATGTTTCGCTTCTACATTTGCCTGCAAATCTATTAATATTTCTTGAATGTGCGAAGGAGCATTAGTAGGATCAGCACTAAATGGATTAATAACCCAATCAGGAATATGAATATTTTCAACATCTTTAAACCGAAGTTTCATATCTACAATTAGGCTTTCCAAATGCTTATAATAAACTGCAATATTTTCGTCCTGTACAATTATATTACTTAAACAGGGAAATAAAGAAAAATCTTTTCTACCCATGTTATTTTTATAGAGACTTAATTTATTTATAAAACCAATAATTAAACTTTTCACTTTAATTATGGTCACATTGTTTCCTTGCAGTTTCAAAAGTAATTCATTTATTTTTGCATATATATCTGCCAAATAAGCTATGTCACTCTTTAAAACAGATATCTCCATTGGAAAATTATAATTTGTTGATTCTAAATAACTAATGACTGTATCAAATAAGTTGAACATTCTTCTGAGGCAACTTCCTTTAGATAGCCACCTGACCTCCGTGTGCAATAATAGGCGCTCATATTCTTCATCATTTTCATGGCAAAGTTGCCGAAATAATCTATCATTAAGTGGGTGTGCTTTTATTTTGTTAATTATTGATTTTACTAAATTCATTGTTTCATGTAATCTCCCGCCAATGGATTTGGCAACCAAGTGTTGCCTATGAATTATACAATGAATTGTAAAGATATTTGGATTTTCTTCCTTCAACATGGTTAGAAAACCACGATGACGTCCTACCATCGAAGGGGCACCATCCGTTGCACAGGCCAATATATTTTTCAAAGGAATTTGTTTTTCATCAAAATACGTTTTAAAACATTCATATATTGATGTGCCTTTCGTATCAGTGACTAAATGTCTGCAGAATAACATTTCTTCGATGATTTTTGAATCCTTTATGTACCTAACATAAGCCATTAATATTGCATCACTATCCCGTACACTACTCTCATCCAACTGTATAGTGAACTCTCGTGTTTGGAGATCCGCAGTTAGTTGATTTTCGACATCATTGGCCATTTCACTAATCCTTCTTGATATGGTATCATTACTTAATGGAATCATTGACAAAATATTGGCTGGATCTGCTGAAGTCATGGTAAGAACTTCCTTTATAACCGGTAATAATAATTTCTCTCCAATATTATGAGGTTTCGCATTTTGAGCTATTATACGTGAAATCTTATATGACACCTCCAATCCCTTATTTATATTTGTGGTTGCTGTTTTGAATACATCCGTTATTTTATTTCTTTTGGTAATCATCGTTTTTAAATTTTCGAAATATTCAATGTCTTTGTCCTGCTTGTCGGGATGTTTTCTTTTTAAATGTTCAATCATCCGGGATGGTTTCATTGCTTCATTAGAAAATACCTGATTGCACAGCAAACACATTGGAAGTTGGCTATTTTGTGGCGAAGAAATAAAACCAAACTTTACATATTCAACAGAATATTGCCGGCATTTCTTTTTCTGGGGCATTTTTAGAGGTTGATCTATAATTCAAATTTTAAAAAAATCAGTTTTAAATATATAAAAAATAAGTAAAATTGAAAATATTTATTTACTCAATGGGTAGAGGAGAACTGCCATATGCGTACCACTTAATTTCAAATGCGATTTATATATTATTTAGTAATAATTTATAGGAATATTATAATTTGAAACCAATCTATAACTACCGAAGTTGCTAATTGACCACAATTTTTTAATTATTATTGATAAATATTTGTGATATAATCATTTTTCCAAGACAATGCATACAGTATGCTTTCGGATACCGGTATCCTAAAGCGTATCTATATGAAAATAGTACTTCTTGAATAAGTTTATATGTAAGTAAACCATTTTATTCACAAAAATATATCTTATAAAGAAAGCTCAGAAAACTCACCTGATTTCTTCAATCTCTTATAATTCACAACAAAACAATTATTGTAACGGAATTTTTGTTCCTACTTTATCGATTTAATTAGAACTTACAATATAAAGCCTTTGTTTAGAAATAAATGACCTAATACGCATTAGGTGACCAGTATGCATATGGCAACTCTCTCCTATAAGTAGTAATTAACTTACCTATGATATACGGAACAAAATGAAATACGTTTATTTTAAAAATAATGCAAATATCATATATGGCGAGAGCACAACAGATCACATTAAAATTCAAATTTAATAATACTCATTACTGACTGCTCGACCAAATGATTGAAATCGTTGCACACGCAAAGCGAATCTAAGACATGCGCACTAGGGATTGCAATACCGGACTGTACGATGCGACTTTGTATTCACAGTCCAATTAATTTTGCCCGTTAGGGAGACATATAAAACATTGAATATACATTGTAGCAATTAAATACCAAAGGATAACAATATTGTTTTACAAAATGTTTTATTCGCTTCTTTCGCAACGCAATATAAAAATGCAGCGGCCCATCACTGCAAGCGGGTATTCAAAATGATTTCGCCCACGCAAAATGACTATCGCCCCCCAAAAGCATATAGTCAAATAATCGCCCACTGTAAGTTTTCGATCGCCCCCCAGGGGGCGATATCGCCCAGGTTGAGAATCACTGTTCTATTCAAAGCTATTTTATCAACCATATTTTTGACATTTATATCACTGACATTTTGGGCAAATATTAAAAGGCTATTTTTTATTATCTCCTCTCCGTCAAATTAGGGTTTTTTCTTGCGGGCTAACAACAGAGAAAGTTCATAAGAAGCTTTCACCATAGTTTCCATTTCGTCATTTTTCATCTGGAACAAGGATTGTGGCTGGCTAAAGACTTCACACAAACTAAATTATTTTAACAGCGACAACTTCACACACTCACCGAAACTTAATTCGCCATTTTATGCTGATGTATGTAGCAATCTGTCAACCTTTTTTTTTTTTTTAATTTTTTGCTTCTCAGCTTTTTACAGCTAAGTTATTTCATTTCTTAATTTGCTTGTACACAAGTCCCTAACTGGCTTTAGAACTGGCTTGCATGTTATTCTTCGCATGATAAAGTAACATTCTCATGCGTCAGTTTTCTGTTCGAACAAACCTGACAGGGTCAGCAATTTTGAAAAGGTGGCAACGTTATAATCAACCGAGCCAGACAGCCAGAGTGTCGCACTCGTTCGAAAACAGACAACTGTAACAAGACACAACGGCGCCAAAGCAAGGCAACTCAAACCATTGAGCTTGGCCTAAGACCACCCTGTTTTATTGCATTGTTGTACTGGTGTCAAGCAGTGCCACTTTCCAGTGCTATTGTATTCAGTAGTGTATGAGTAGGGTTTTTATGGAATTTGACAAGTTCCTGAAGGCAATGATGATATTTTTTTTCAAATTTTTAAATTTTTCAATAAGTCTTCATGTGCCACTGTTAAAACTCCACCGTGCCACACTGTGGCATGCATGCTGCGGGTTGGCCATCCCTGTTCTAAGATGTTCTTGATGTTGGGTGGTGCAGATAATGTGATGTTGGGTGGTGCAGACCCATGCCTCATTAAAATTCGGTGTTATGTCCAGGTTTGTTGCATACGTGAACAATGCCGCAGTACATTTATTGTGGGTGATATCTGATTTATGTTCCTTTACTCTAGTGGTTAATGGACCCTATGTTTGGTGGACCCTATGTACAGTACAATAATTGCCTCTTCCATCTGTTGTCTTTCAAAGGGATACTATATATTCCCGGAAGTCTGTTTGGGTTATGGGTGTCTTTTCCATTTCTTAATAAATTGTATATGGAAGGGTTTCTTCTGTATGCAATTCTAATTCCTTTTTTCTTTGCAATTGTATTATATATTGGTTTTAGTTATGGGTTGTACGTTACTGGGGATTCTTTCTATGTTTTCTTCTATAGTAACTCTTCCTAACACCCTTTCTTCATCTGTTTTACTGTTTATACGAAGGTGCCGCTTACATAACTTATTTACAATGTTGCCATAACCATGTTCTCCTGCAATGTTTTTAATATACGATAATTCTTGTTGTAAAGCCTTGGTTGTGGACGAGTGAGTATAGGCTCTTTCTACTAAGGTCCTGAAGGCCGCTATTTTATAGGAGTACAAGTCACAAGAGTTAAAAATCGCAAATCAACCTGCATCAATTTTAAGGAGGAAAGGAATCTCTCAGCAGCTTGGCAATTTTTATTAGAAGATAAATCATAAATCATTAAACAATACACGTAGTTACTGTAGGGAGCGCACATTCCTAACGGTTTAAGAAAATTAAAGTTTGGGACGGCACGCGGTTTCATTACGTATTCAAACTTTAAGAAGCCAAACACGTTATTATTTAAAAGCATTTGATTACTGGAATCCAGTTACAGCAAATTTGGCCTGAAGAAGAGCCCAGGAGGAGCATCGAAAAGTTTGCCGGTTTATAGATAATTCACGCCAGATATTGGTTATAGAAGGTATATATTTTTGTTTTAATCCCAAAAAATAGTAAGGTGACCAAACGTAGTAGCCTAGAGCCCTTCAAATATCTCAATTTGCTACTATTAGCTCAATGTCACCATCCTGAAAACCAGTTGTATTTTATGAGATAAGAGAAAAAAGGGTATTTCGTGGGCAAGGTGACACTTGAAAATGTATTACTGTAAAAGCAAAGCCATATTGACCAGATTAGAGTCATTCTCAGTCTATTGTTCTCTTATAGCATGGAGGCATTTTCATTTAAATGAACCAGTTAACATATGCATATCACAGTTTGGACAGAATTTTTACTTTGAATTTTGAAGTAGCCTTATTTCAAACTAATCGAATTTTTTAATGCGTAAATTTCTATATTCCCGGTTGGGACAAAAGTATGTTTACGAACTAATGTGATTTTGAATAATCCTAGTTCGAATTAACAAGGATTTCCTGTATAAACTATTTTAGTATAAAATATAACTTCTAATAAAAGTAAAAACAAGTTTTTTGTAAATTGTTAAAATACTTTGTTTATCAGTTCATGAAATTTTAAAGTATTAAAAACTATTCTAATTACTTGTGTGCATTAGAAAATATTATCTTGATACAAATGATACAATTTATTTCTATTTTAAATTATAAGAACAAAATTAAGATTACAAAATTTCTTTGGCATTTTGTTATTATACACTTTGTTGAGAAGGAAAATAATTAATAAATTTGTATGTAGTTTAATACTAAAACAAATGAAAGATTTAAACATTTTAATTATGTTTAACATATGGACTTTGAAAACAAAAAAAAGATTAGAATGAAACTATTTAAAATTCTTTATTGACAATTACTGTCAAGATTTGATATTTAAATCTAAACAGTTTGTTAGAAATATTATGTAATTTAATAAGCATTGTCAGATGAAATGAACAAACATTTAAAATTTATGTAAATATAATTAAAATATTAGAATAATGTGCGTACAACAACTGAGAAAGTGTGTGTGTGTGTGTGTACACACAGTCGAGTCCGCATAAGTCAAGACCTGGATAACTCGACACCATCGGTTAAGTAGTCAGTTTTCTGTGGTCCCGGCCAACTTACATAGGCATTAATGTTAAAAAAACTCTGGTTTACTCGACACCGTTTAACTCATTACCACTGGATAAGTCGACATACTTTTGCTGTCCCACACTCTGATAAGTCATCACCCCCTCCTGAAAAAATGAATTCACTCCGCATGTGTGGTGCAAACTTATTTATTAATATATAATTAATATATAATTTATGTATTTTTATGTATAAAATAATAACAGATAAACAAAATGAAAATATACAATCTACATCAACGTCGTACCAGAATTCAATTTTGCATTTTCTCACGCTAGAGGCATTAAGAATCCTTAGATGTTACTTGCCAACAATTGACAATTGCAAAGATGATGTTTTCAAGGCGTTCATGATTGTTGAAAAAGAAAGTCGAGACAGTTAAGTGCTCAAAACAAACAACACTAAACAAATTTTTCAGTTTTTCATATACAGAACTAGCTGACCCGGCCACGCGTTGTTGTGGCTCAAAATGTATCTATTATAAATGTGTAACACTTCCCCATGGGGGGAATTTCAAAAAATCCCTTTTTAGTGTATATTCTGTTGATGTCACCTATTAAAACGCAATTAAAAACGCAAAAAACCGCATGTAAAATAGTATAAATAGAAGCGGAGTTCTTCACGGTAAGCCTTAATCCTGTCCCTCTCCCCGCTGGAAAATATCGAAAAATCCCTTTTTAGTGTATATTCTGTTGACGTCACCTATTAAAACGCAATTAAAAACGAAAAAAACCGCATGTAAAATAGTATAAATAGAAGCGGAGTTCTTCACGGTAAGCTTTAATCCCGTCAATCTCCCCCCCCCGTAGGGGAATTTCGACATGTATATTATATAAAAACACGTGCAAAGTCGAATGCAACGTTGTGTCAAAATTTCAAAGGAATCGGTAGGAACAAACAAACGTTGTATTTTATTTATATAGATAGGTAGAAAATGATCTGCTTAGGTCCATTCTCACTGAAAAGCATAATGCCTTACAGAAAAGCAAACTTAGGTCGTCGGAAGTTAGCGCCATCTGTTGGACATAAAAGCCTTAATCCATATATAAATATATTTTTGAAAGGGGGGAAATGGTGATCTTCACATATGCCACAAACCTTCGTGGGAATGTATTAAACAACTTCCCAAAGTTTCATGGCAATCGGATAAATGGTGTGGTAATGCATGAAGGACAAACACACACACACACACACATTCGTTTTTATATATATAGATAATTGTAAATGGAGGATACAATGTATTGTAAGCCTATACTACTGTATAACGCACTACTGTATTTTCCTAATTGTAGTTTTGTGGTTTTTTTTTCCAACTTCGCTTTAGTTGTCACATCGGATAACTTGACACATTTTCACTTCCCCTTGGGGTGTTGACTTAAGCGGACTCGACTGTATTATATTGTCTAATTTAAATACTTGTTAGTTTTTACTAATATATTTATTATATGTTGTGATTTCTACAGATTTTTAGTGTTATAATTTAATATTATGAGTATTTCAGTATTAACTATTTTGATTTTTAACTCTTACTGAAATTTTAGTCATACTGACATTTTTGGCCAAATTTATTACTTCTTGATATTTTAAGATATATGCTCTTATACCTATATAGATGAGATGACTACATGTGAAATTCAAAGAAACAAATACACTAAACAATATTAGGAGTCCACTTTTTTTATTGGGATTTAAATGTTATTATGTTCTGTCTTAAAAATCATAAAATGTGGTATTCTAATATTCCATTCTGTTTGGATTCTGAAGATGGGACCAGGCATCCTGAGAAACATGTAAATTACAGTAGAAAATCGGATTTCTTAATATTATCTAGCACAGAGGTTGGCAATCTCTCAGCAGTGTTGGGGTCTTTGCACCTTATGGTCTGTCAACTGATGACGTTTTCTATTCCAAAGAGGACAATTTTGGCTGACAGAGGGCTCAAAGACTAGCAGTTATTAAACTTTGTTACGAGAACATGTTTTAATTACATTTATTTAGATTGTTTGTATTATAGACCTATGCTTTCCAACTTTTTTGGATTAGTGACACACTTTGAATTTAATTAGATTGCTGCGACACTGTAATTTTAAAATCATTTTATAATTATAAACTTGTCTCTTATTATCTGTTTAAAATTTAAAATTACATTACTATAGATTTATGATAGATAGATTTAAAAAATTTTGATAATATGGAAATTAAATTTAACAAGATAAAACCTCACAATTTTTATTGGTAAAAATTAATTTCATCTACCATTTGAAAATTTAAAAACCGCTTTTAAACAAATCTTAAAAACATTGTTTTAATTTTCAATTGATTTGATTTTTATTTTAATTAATTAAATTTTGGTTTCATTTTTGGTATTGGTGTAAAGGCCAGAGTTTTATTTATTATTTTAGTATTTTTAAATTTAATTATTATTTTTAGTTTTAATTTTTGATTTAATTTATTTAGTAGTAATTTAGTTTTAGTTTTTGTAATTATTTTTAATAACTTTTATTTATTTATTATTTAATTTTGCATTAATTTTGCCTGCATTTTTTGAACCTTTATTACAATTGTTTTTTAATTAATTGTAACCCTCTTCTTTTGCAACATAACTATAGAAATTGTTTGTGTTGTTTCTCAGAAAAGATAAATGAAAATAAATTTAAATTAAATTTTTTTAGTAATTTCATTTATTTTTGTTTTATAAATTAGCTTGCTTTTCAATTAGTTTTTTTATATAAATACATCATTTATAACTAAGGACACTGCATATGGCAATTTTACAATTAAAATTTACAATAAATAACATGTAAGTGTACGTTATTAGTTATTTATTAAGTACAGTAGAGCATCGATTATCCGACTCAATTGGGAACTGGGGTTGGTCGGATAACTGAAAAGTCAGATAACCGAAAAGTATGAAAAAATACATTATTAGTATAGTGTATTAGGCCTGGTTTAAATACTAGCCTCCCTTTCATGGTCGAGCCAGTGCTGCCAGCTAAAATACACAAAAATTTAACAAAAAGAATATTAAAGTAGCCAAGACATAACCAAATATTGTAGCGCCACATCACTAGCGGACATTTGAATTTGCCGACTAGAACGCGGTCAGTTAATCGGGGGTCGGATAATCGATGCTCTACTGTATTATAAAGATGATAAAACTGCCATAATATTATACAGTTAATATTGACATTCAATAATAATAACTATAAAAATCACAAATTTGTCTTGTAAATTTCTTCCTAGCATGATTTTCGTTATTGTCACTTTAATATTTGTGTTTCTGCTCAGTCTTTGTTATAGTTTACCACTCTGCACTATTATACAATAGATAACACACAAACACAGGCATACCAATCGAAAATGGCGCCTAGGGCACACATCAAAGTTGTGCCCCTTCATAAATTATCTTAATATAAAAAACAGATACACTAAATAAAACAGTCATAAATCTTACTTACAAAACATTTATTTTCTATTTTATAATGAAAGTGAGTACATAAATCCTTTACACTTACAGTTGCATCTTCCTGGCCTTCTGCCACGCAAACATATTGATGATGTTTTCGAAATAAGTTTTTTCTCACTCTACACTGAGCAAAGCTAGGTTGCATAACCTTTCTTGACCCATTGTAGCCCTCAAATACAAAAGTATTAATTTTAACTTACTTAAAGATTGCTCACAACTTCTGAGGGATACTGCAATTGTGAGCAGAATTTGAATGGAAATGCGCAGATTTGGAAATACACTTTCATCCCCGTACTGCACAATAAATTCAAGTAGCTCTTCAGATTTCTTTATTTTGACATTTTTTCTTGTAGATATTAGCATTTGAACATCCAATATTTCTTTGTATAACTGTTCCCCGTTAACATCACAACCATAGAAATCTCCTAATTTTTTACATTTCTTTTTTAAATTGTCGCAATTGTCAGTGCTGTAACACAGTATTTTAACATCTAGAAGAAATCCAAATCTGGTGTCAGTTTCATGCAAACAAGTAAACCTTTCACTCATTTCACACACAATACGATCCAGCAATCCCGTCATTACTCATTCCATTTCTTCTTTAGCGATCAACCCTGTATCCGATGCACTTCTCCAGCCATACATTTTTTCTGCCTTCAACACCTTTCCGTGGCTACATCCCATTCCTTGCAAAGATTGAATCCTCTTTTTAATACCTCATTAACTAACCTCTCTCCTTCACGAGAAAAATAGTCTCGGAGAGCTTTTATGTCCAAGGCAGCATTATGGAAATTCATAGTAGTGTCCTGGAGCTGTGTTTGGACAATAGAAGTGAGTACATCGTTCCAAAATCCTAACATCAGAAAATCGTAGGACAACATGCAATTATGAAGAAGTCTGGCCTCACTTCTTGTTTCAGTGGTTTGATTGCTATCGTCTGTCATATCTTGGAGAAGGTTCAGCATATATATCTTCAAGATATTTGTGAACTGGCTTTACTGCTTCAGCCCTTGCACTCCATCTTGTTTCGGACTCTGATTTTACAACCACAGGCATGCATTTTTTGAGTTTTTCCCAGTGCAGAGTGGAATGAGTAAAGAATATGTAAAGAGCTTCAATAGTTCCGAAAAACGTGACCATTAAAGTGTCCTGCTTGGCTGCATGTACACTGACCAACTTGAGTGAATGATTATCGCAATTCACAAATACTGCCAGATTATTCTTTTTGCTTATTCTGTGGTGAACTCCAGTTTAGTGCCCAGCCATCACAGCAGCTTTGTCATAACATTGTGAACAACAATCCTGTAGATCCATATTGTCTTTCCCTAGCTGTTTAAGTATTTCAACTAAACTTCCAGCGTCCTTTTGACTTATCTGGATGAAATCAAGGAAGGACTCTCTAACGCAGACTGATTTTCTCTCAAAATCAACCTCTACATATCTCACTACTTTTGACATCTTCTCACAATGTGCCTGATCAGGAGTCTAGTCAAACATGAGACCATAGTATTTTGATTTGCAAATGCTTTGCAATAAACTTTGGTGAACAGTGGTTGCCATCAGATGAATGAACTCATTTTGAACTTGAGGTGAAAAGTAAGATGTGGTTCCGGGATTATTTTTAACATGAGTGAGATGGTTATACATGATGGGGTCGAATATGGCCAAGAGTTTTATTAATTAAAAGAAATTACCAACATTGCTGGATTCGGTTCCATTGCATGTAGTGAGTGACTCCCTGTGACCTCGTAATGCAAGATTTTGAGAACCAAGAAATTTGATACAGTGAAGGATTTTTTTTAATACATTATACCACTTTTGTTTTACTGTCTCGATCTTGGTTTAGAGTTCAGCGTCAATGATCCCTTTATTAGCTGCAGAATTTCTTTCCATTTCCTTCCACTGGGTGAAAACACTAACGATGGTTCTTTGCATTTTCATGTGTAGTGAGCCTTTCAGGTGCTTTCCAGTGGGTAAATCTATCTTTGTGCTTTAATGAAGATGTATTATCTTTCCACAATTAGATAATTAAACAGATGTAAAAAGCTGATTTTTTTTTTTTTTAGTCAGGTAATAGACTAGCTATGAGCGATTCACTTCTTCACCGCAATTTCCTAGTTTCTTCTTAAACCAACTTTTGTTCATACAACGGTTATTTGTTGGCAAGAAAGGACCTTCATTATTTTGAAAATATTTTGAACCCAATTTAATTATTTCTGTTTTAAAATAATCTGACAGAATTGCTTTCCCTCTACAGGTATACCTTGAGTTATGTGGTTTCCGATTATACGTCATTTGTCAAAAAAGTATATGGAAAAATAAAAATCAAGTTTAAGTCATTTTATTCGACTTTAAATTCGTCCGCCACAAACATTGAAGTCGTAATATCACTAGAAAAGCGTTGAAAGCACATAAAATCGTATTAAAATATGTACATTTACAGTAAATGTTAATATAATCATCATAAATCCTAGAGAACGAAACATGAAACATATGTGTTTCTGTGTTGTCATCTTATTTAGCAGTCTTTAAGTGCTCATTATTGGCATTTAGTTACGACATAAGTCGAAACTACGACTTACGTCGTAACTACACAAGTAAATTCGACTTACGTCTCCTCTCCTGGAACCAATTACTGACGTAAGACGAGGTATACCTGTATTCTTATCAAACTCAAGAAGTCCAATATCATGCTGTATAATCACTTATGGTATGACAGTCATTGGGGTTTCGACATCATTCACCTTATCATTTCTGCCAACTTTTCTCCTACTGAAATACTAATGTTTTCTACAAATTGTACCATAGCCTTAGAACTCGTAGTCACACAGCTCGTTATCTCGTTACACTCTGAATTAGCTAAATTGGTATCTTTCTCATCTATTGATGAGTTAGTCTGAGATTCTTTGGATTCCTCAGAACCTATCAAATACCCTGTAACAGACTTTTCAAGGTACTTCTTGAAGTACTTACTGGATTTCTGGGCTGCTTCCTCCTGCAGTTTTCGTCTTTTCCATCCTTCAGCTCTAGACTCTTTTTGCTTTGAAAATATTTGTTTCATATTATGTTGTTATAATTGAGAAGTAAGTGTTGTTATAATTGAGTAAAATAATAATATCAAAAGATATATTTATAAGATAAAATAAATTATATAATATAAGTTGCTTTTAAAACTTAAAGATTGGGACACAAAAATCGAAAGTTGCATTTAAAATTCTGCAGTATTGTAGACTACTCGAAACTTTTTCAAATAATCAATTGTGTGCCACTTCAAATTGACTGATAAATAACTATTTATTAATATCGACTGTGTGAAAAAATATTGATTTGGCTTATGTATTTTTGTTGCGCCTACATGAACAATACTTAATAAACACTAAAGCATAACCTAACCTTGGTTTCAATTTTTTACAACATTTCTTTGAACTGTTAAACTAGGAATTCAATCTTCATACAAGGCGCGAAACGTGGGTCAGGTCATTGAACTTTCCGTAAAAACATACTTCATTTTTAATATTGTGAATTTAACTAAATATGTAATTAAAAATGTTAAATCTATTTAACTATGCATTCAATTTACAAAATAAAGAATACAAAACTATATTTTCACTACATTTCTATTCAATCAGTGTGTCACTGAAAATTGTCCTTCATGCCACAGGTCATTGACCCCGGGCCTAGCACATTTCTTTCTCTGATTATATGTTTGTATATATTTAGTTCAATTAAATTAGTCATCCAAAGTTATTTAGCTTCTCATTACTCTTTAAGTTTTTCATTTTTAGTTTGAAATTGAAATTGATGAGGCAAAAGTCTTAAATTGTATTTGCCATAATAAAAAAGAAGTCTTCAATTAAAAGAAACATTTACATTTATTTAAATTTCACAAACATAAGAAGTTTTATGTTTTGTCTTATTTTCTATCTAAAACAATGAAGAAAAACAACATTAAGAAGATGCAACTTCTGAACTCTTTAAAAGCAATTTAAAGTTTTATCAATTGGTCAAAATTACATAGAAGTGTAAACATATGACAATAAAAAAATTATTAATGATTTATTTGGGTGCAAAATAAATCAAAAGGCTCCTTTTTTAGGTTTTTATTTTTTTAGATACTTTTGAAACGAAAGTATCTAAAAAATAAAAACCTAAAAAAGGAGCCTTTTTACTCTTTAAAAAATTAAATGAAAAGGTTTACTTTTTAATTTTCATAACTGAAAAAATTATATAAATCTTATCATTTAATTTTTTTTTCTCTAATAAATTTTGTATGCAAATAAACTTTTAACCCATTACAAAATTAAAATATTTATATAAAACAATTGATCAAAATTGATATTACTTTAAGATTGAACATTAATGATATTTAAATGTTATATCTTTTTAACTTATTTCTTGAACTTTTACAATTGGATGTATTCTGAAGATGAAACGAAGTGATTTCAAAGATGTTAAATAATTAATATTGTGAATTTTAATAAGGTCACGTTTGTTATTTACAATACAAGGTATATTTTCAGAAATATGAATATTTTTGTAACTAAAGTTTATTTTAAATATCATACCATAATGAACATATTAAATTTAAATTATTGTAATTAATTTATGACAATTTATTTGATAGAATGTGTTAGGGAAAATATAATGAAAGACGTACAGTAATACCTTGACTTATGCTACCCCGAGTTACGCGATTTTTAAATCTCGTCAATTCGTCTTTTGTTTGAGCGCCACGCAACTCTTGATTACTCACTCTCCACACGCTATTGTTCAGCTTACATGTTCAGTCGTGTTGCGTGGAATCGATGCATAGCTACAATTTATTTTGTGTTATTTATTTCTGTGTTTGTTATATCTACGGAGACTTGAGAGACTCTACTATGTCATCCAAATGAAGTAGAACTGATTCTTCTGCATCAAACAAGAAAAGAAAAACTTTATATTTGTAATGTAAAGTTAACATTATTAAAGACTATACAAAAATGAAAAGGGGTTACATTTATAGTTGGAGTCTATATTTTAGAAAATATAGACTCCAACACAGAGGTCATTTCTTCTACAAAATGAGAAATAAAAATATAATTAGCATGCTACGAGGAAATTTTGCAGGAGAAAAAAAATCTTTGAGCCGTCAGATGAATTTGTTAGATTTTATGAAGCCTTCTACATCAAAATAACTTCAGTTTATGATTTTAATAATATAATTTATTATACATATGTATTATCTAAGATTTTATTAAACATTTTTTTCTAAATTATTGTTTTCTTTAGTCTCTGGCCCCAATTAAAAATAATTTGTATGTATTTATATGCGAAATTATACCCTGACTTACGCAAATTCGACTTACACAGTTATCGCTCAGTCCACCTATTGCATAAGTTCAGGGTATTACTGTAATAAGAATTCTGTTTATAACATTTGAGTATGAAAGTTGAAATTTTTCTTGTACTATAATATAGTGAAGAAAGTTGATAAATAATTAAGATTAAAAGGATAGCATTCCATAGAAGTCAATACACAAATCAAATGGAAAATTTGAAACGTTATTTTTTTATATTGTGTAATTTACTTTCTATACTGTATTTCTATACTTCTTGTTATCACTTATTATTTAGAAACATGTATAATACAATCTCACTGATTCAAACTAATTATTATAAGGAATCCTTCAGATCAGTGAAGCTACATATAAAGAAAAGGAAATAAAAAAGCACTATAAATAAATACTTGCCTTTTAAAAACTTCTATACCAAATCTGGTGTAAAAGTTTGTTTTAATTTTATGAATTATGTTTTTGGGTAAATAATCTGATTTTATTTTTGTGGTTGGCTGGAATATTTAGCAAGAAAACTAACTAAATCTGAACTGGATTGGATTAAGCAGAATTTGGACCAGCCCTGTTTCAGAATAGCAAGAGTGCGCTATCTTAAAATTAATAGCCCTATTTAATAACTTAAATTTAAATTACTGTATATCTCGGCGGATAAGATGACCTTCAGATAAGACGAGGTATAAATTTTCGTCAAAGTTTTATAGTTTTAGTATATACCTGTCCTATAAGATGACCCTCAAACTATCAACAGCCTATGAATTTAGTTTAGATCAGCGATCATTATCTGGATAATGACACTATAGCATATACAAAATTATGTCCTATTTGTAATTTTTTGAAAGAACATCAAATTTTATTTTCTTGCATCTGGCGGCACTGCCTTGCGATTATTGCAAACATTCACACTGATTCGGGCATTTGAGTAATGACCTTGACTAATCACAAAAATATCGTATGGCCTATTCCATTTTGTGGACATACTCTACTCTCTACTAGTAAATAATTACAGTTTGTTCATTTTACTATTATGGTTTTAATTTATATAAATTTCAGTCTAATTTTTTTGTATCTGTCCTATAAGACGACCCCGGATTTTCGGGGCCTTTTTTTATGATTCAACTATCGTCTTATTTGTCGAGATATACGGTATAATTTTCTTTTTATCTGGATTTGTTTCAGCAGGCTGCTGCGGATCAGTCCGATTCACTGTATGGCTCTATGACTAGTCCTAATAGTACTGTCTCTTCTGGAGCTTCGTCATCTCCAGATAGAGGACAAAACCTGTCTCCAATTCAGAAGAAGTCTCCTTTGCTTTCATCATTGATGGAAAATGCACCTTCTCCAGTTATGACTACGATGAATGCTGTTTCGCCTCCACATTCGTCTGTCGTAACGAGCCAGGTATGGGCTATGGTAAGGCTTTCTTAATTTTATTTATTTGGATTTAAAATATTTTATAATTGAACTTTCTAATTGATTTTGTTATGTAACATAATTTCTTGTACAAGAACAATTAATCTTCCATATACAGTCCCAGACAAAAGTTTTGAAACAGTCACAGTTAGTAAGGTACTTATTTTAGTAAGGTAAAAGTTAGTATTTACTAAAGAGAGTGAAGGTGATCAGACCTTAAAACCTTCAAAACAAAGAATAACATAAATCAACAGCAATATACAACCCAACAAAAAAGCCTTGGACAGTATGTTGTTTTAATCAATCTCTAGTTTATCCTTTAATAATATCAAACAGAAAAATTTTGTACACTTCACTAATATAAAATAATTATAACTTTTTATTATAACTGAAGATTTTACATTAAAAACTTTTATGTTGATTATACATAAAAAAAAAGTTATGAGAAGTTGAAAAAAGCATGTGCCACAAAAACAAAAAGCTCGAACAGAGCTGTTTCTGACAAATAATACTTTGGACGTAATCTGTCGATAATACTGTGAGAATCCAAAAAGGAGTTATAATTTATTACAATTACAATTATAATTTGGGCCTTAGTTCAGACTATTTTTCGCTTGTGAACTATAACAAAAACTTTTTCCTTTCAAATAATAACATACAGTAATTACTTTAAGTTAATTTTGTTGAGTTATTTTTCTCATCGAAAAGACATCACTTTTGTTAGATGTTCGTTAAAATTCGAGATAAAGCCGTTGTGAACAGAAGTTTGATTTCCCTCTGACACAAAAGTGTTGCCTTTTCGATGGGAAAAATAAGTCAACAAAATTAACTTAAAGTAATTACTGTACGTTATTATTTGAAAGGAAAGAGTTTTTGTTATAATTCACAAGTGAAAAATAATCTGGACTAAGGCCCAAATTATAGCCATTTTTTTTAGATTGATAGATAAAACGAATTTTTGTAATAAATTTATAACTCCTTTTTGGATTCTCACAGTATTATCGACAGGGATGGCGGTTTGACACATTTATAGAGGAAAGTACTTAGAAATATGATAATGATCCAGGCAAAGGGAAGTGGGGGAATATGTTTGTTTTAAGAAAATGTTTTCACAACCTTCTTTTTTTAAATATGTATCTTTTTTTAAAATTATTGATTTATATATATACAAGATTTGTAAACATAATATGGATTTTTATGTTGTTATTTTTATATTTTGATGTTATTGGTGACCAAAATAATGTAAGTCATTTAATAGTGTTATTGTACGGTGAATTATTATAGCATTATTGTAACTCTTATTGAAATCTTGTTTTTAGCACATGGTGGCAGTAAACCTACTGGTGAGGGACCGAACGGTCCAAAACACAAACAAAGTGTGTAAATTGTGTACAGTTAAATCAGGCCAACAATAAAGATTTTTCCTTTTTTCTCCGGATACGTTTCCTCTTTTTGCAGGACTTGGATTCCAGTACAATAAGTCCTAATAATAAAATCTGTTCTAGTAGAGATTTAGATAATAAATTTGTATAATAAGGACACACAGGCTTAAGAATAAACAAAATAGTACTTTTTTGGACATACAGTAGTGAACCGAAAATCGGAATCAATTGGGGACTGGGGTTGTTCAGATTAGGGATTTGTTCCGATTACGGTTTATGTACGAAAAAATATATTAACCTGTCCAATGTTCAAATTTTTCTTCGTTGCGTGTCATTTCCTGTTGAATTTTTCTCCGTTGCGTGTCGCTTCGTGTTGAATTTTCGTCGATTTTAAGCCTAACGAAAATTTTTATAATAATAATCGAGGCTATCGTATCGTTAAAAATTATTTCTTCATTTTGTACAAACAAAATAAATATATTGAAGAATATAAAAACAAAAAATTATACTTTAGAAGTAAATCTAGTATCAAAAACGTTCGATTCAGCACGACACAGTCCAACTGAAAATCGTGCTGATTACCGGCGATTCTGATTACCAGGGTTTCGATTTACGAGTCTACTGTACTTCTATGTTAGTGTTGCCACCCGTCCAGTTTTTAATTCATTGTCCGGGTTAACTATTAATTTTGTCTAGGATTTTGTAGAAATTGTGAAATTATGACAAACAAAGTACTAGCAAATATTTTTATAAATTTACTTTATTTTAACAGCAAAAGACACTTCACACTCCCACTGAAAGTTAATTCGCCGACATACATTGCAATCTGTCGATCCTTCCCCCCCTCTCTTTGCTTGGCTCTTTAAAGCTAAGTTAATTCATTTCCTAATTTAAGTTGCTCCTACACAAGTGCCTAATTGGTTTAGAACTGGCGTGCATGTTATTCTTCACATGGTAAAATAACATTGTGCATGCGTCAGGGACTTTGTTCGAACAAACCTGACCTGCCGTCCGGGTCGGCAATTTTGAAAAGGTGGCAACACTATTCTGTGTTTTATTTAAATATGTACTGTAACATAGAATAAAAGTTCTGTTTGGCTTAGTGTGTAACATACTGTAATACTTAGGTCCATATACTGTACTATATTTTGTAATACTTTTATGTATCCATCTTCAGTCTGCTTACATTCTGTAGAATTGATATAGCTTTCCATTAATGTAACATATGACAACCTCTTCATTAAAACAACTGCTTGATTTTTGTCAGATTTTAATAATAATAATTGATTGTCGACGATCCATTTCTTACTGTCGCTGATGTATTTTTAAATAGCTCCTCCTCTTGTCTTGTCCATTGTTTTTTTAAGGCAAAGACCATGTACCAACAAATTAACTTCTTGTAGGTGTGATTAACCCTCAATAACAGCTTCTCCATGTTTGGTACAATTTTGTTTGGGCTCACTGATATCAATTTCTGTACAAACATTCGGCCAAATCTGAGTGCCCGTTCTAATACTTCCAGTGACTTGATACTGTCTCAACATATTAATGGATATTCTATGGATGTCCCTGCTTTTGACACCAAAATGGTCCAACAATTGAATGAATGGCACTCAAAATGGCACTGAAGTGAAACCAAAAAGACTGTCACTCAGTCAAAAATCAACGTTATGTTGACTGTCTTTGATGGTTGTGCATCACGAATTTCTTACGACAGGTCTAGCTGTCAATAAAGAATATTATTTGAGTATTTTTTCATTGTTTTTGTGAAGAAATTTGAAAAAAAAAGACCCAATTTGTGGTGAGAAAACTTGTGAATTTCTTGTGACAATAATGCACCTGCTCACAATGCTCTTGGTTTGTGAATTTTTGGCCAAAAATCCAACAAATATGGTTTCACAAGCTTCATATTCATTGATGTGGCACCATGTGACTTTTCCTGTTTCCTTGTCTAAAATTTCACTTCATGGTCACCATTTTGAGTTGATGGATACCATAGAATAAAATTTGCTGCCAATCCTAAAGGGGTTTCAAAAAACGACTTTAAAGCATGTTTTGAGGATTGGGAAAAATGTTGGCATAAGTGCATTGCAATGAGAGGGGATTAGTTTGAAGGGGACAAGATACATTTTGATGAATAAATTCAAATCTTGCATTTTATTGAACCATTCCCGATACTTTTGATCACAGAGGTATTTGATTATAATAAGACACAGAAGAACAAATTAGTGATACAGTTGAGGTTAGTTTGTAAACAGATTATATCATTTACACCGGCGACCAAGATAAATTAATAAGTCAAGCACTTTAATTTTATTTCCAGTCAATTTTTTCCTTTAGAGTCTTAAATTATTATGTTAATAAAAATATATAATTTTAATTATTAAAAATTTAATGAAATTCCTTTACTTTCAAATTTTATAATAGTATTTATTAAATTAAAAAGTGACAGAATTATAGCTCAAAAATTTGCCTGGTATTAGGTTATATTTAAAAGAAAACAAGTTAATGATTTATATTTTATAAAATAGTATGTCTCATGATTTATTGGAATGATTTAAATCTGAATTATAAAGTTTGAATCAATGAGATAACTTGAAATTTGACATTTTAATTATATGATGATGATTTGCATTATATCTAATATAATTTATATAATTTATATAAAATTATACTAGATAAAATATTTTCAATGAGAAAAAACTTTAGCTAATATAAATTTGCATTAGGATTATTTTTTTTTGTCTGAAAGTAAGTTTTAAGAAAGGTGTAAAACTGGGTGTTTATTAACAAGTTTAACCCAAATTTATTCAATAAAAATTTTCATTTTTAGCCAATATCACCTACTGCAGCCATTCATCAGAGCTCACCCATGGTTCAGACCAATATGACGGATGTGTCAACATCAAATATGACACAACAAATTTCGTCTCCACCACTGATGCAGTCATCACAAGTAATGCAAGCAGTTCAAAATAACAATAATAACTTGAATCAGTCAATTGCTAATTCTTCATATACACAAAATATGGTGAATTCAGTAAGTAAATTTTTATCTTTATTTCATTTTTCTAATTGAATAAGTATCAGTTTACATAAGGAAAATATTTTTATGAAATCCAGTAAATTTTTGAACAAAAATAATGTGCTGTTTGATGATATGTATTCACTGTACATCAATATGGAGTAATTTAACAAAATGAAATAAAATTATCAGCAATTTATTAGTTACAAAATAATTTTTTTTAGAATTTACAAATCCAGAAATAAGTATTTTGATTTAAATGTTGCATCTTTTTAATTGAAATACATATTAACATAAAAAACAAGTTTATTTAACAAAGATTAAAAAATCCAGGATGAAATATAATGTGCTCCCCTATAACATGAATTTGTATAACAGAATAAAAACATTTGACTAGTACTCATACAAAATTCTAATTTTGTTGTCCAGATATGTTTTTTTTTTAATTTACATTTTTTAACTTAAATTTAATGTAATAATACATTTTTTAATTTTGTCGTCCATATACGTTTACTTCATCTTCTAGGCCTGGGTTTAAACTTGCATAAAATCGTCTGATAATGCATGTCTATAACATGGAATGTATCCCCCATGTTGTACGGGACTCTGCTGTATACAGTGGTGCCTCATATAACGTACTTAATCCGTTTCAGGTGCACGTTCATTAAGTGAAAAGTCCATTATACAAAACGCATTTTCCCATAGAAATACATGTTAAAACATTAATTTGTTCTGCAGCATAAAATAACTGTACTATACCATTAAAAAAACCGAAAATGGAGCAGTCACCAATTATGCTGGGTAGTCAGATGTTGTGAGGAGGAGGTGAAGGAACGCTTTCTTCACACGTTCATACAGACACACACTTTTTACACATTGCAGTGGGTCTCTTTTTATTGTTTTTAATCGGAGTCAGATTCAGGAGAGGCTACCGGGGCTTGCAGGGTCAATTCCTCTTGTTCCATTTTTTGTTTTTTGGTAGCTGGCTTCTTGAAAAACATGTCCAAGGTGGTCTGTTTCTCTCTCTTCTTCAACACCTGTTTTCCAAAAATACCTACATTAAGAAGCTATTCTGGTAAGCCAAGAAGGGGAAAACATCTAAAAATAGTAGATTGTCAATGGCAGCGGCAAAAGAGTGGAAAAATCATTCTCACTTGATCGCAGAAAGTCCATTGATCACCTCACGTAACTGCCGAACAGAAAGTCTGTTGTTCGCAGCCAGTCCGTTGCTTGAGTCATGTAATGGCCAAACAGAAAGTCCGTTGTTTGCAATGTCCGTTATTCGAGGCGTATGTTATACGAGGCACCATTGTATTTAAAAAATGTACAGTACAGTCAAACCTGTTTTTATGCGCTCTTTTTATGTGCGATTTTTATTTGTGCGATTTTTTTTAATGCGAATTTTTAATTTGTGCGGTATAGTTGGCAACTAGTCTCGTGCGATTCGTCATGTCTTACGTTGACTTATTATAGCTAAATAAACTTATTATAGCATAAATGCACTTATTATAGTAATATTATTGCATGAATATGCGAAAAATGAAATAATTTACTTTTTAAGTCAACAAAACACCACCTGGACAAAAATATGTAAAACAGACGATAGACCAGACGATGCAGTCAAGTGCTGACATCTGTTGTCAATAAATTCTATTTCGTACGGTTTTGAGTTATTTTCTATGTGAGACTTTTTTTATGCGGTCCCTGTTGACCGCATAAAAAAAATATTTTTTAATTGTGTCGCGAAAACTATTATTTACAGCCATTCGTGAAGTTTCCTGAGATTTTTTTATGCGTTTTTTTTAATGCGGTCCCTATCCCCCGCATAAAAACAGGTTTGACTGTATTGAAGACTAAATACAAAACAATGATTTTTTGAAGTCTTCTGAACAGCAATTTACAATCACCAGAGCATAATTAACACTAGCAGAGTTGATCTTTCTGTGTGGGCTCTTCTCTAGTTATACTTATGCAAATTGTTTAAAAGTTTGTGATGGCTATTTATCAGTTTCTTTGTAAAATAAAGATTTAAAAAATTTGTTAGTGGTTGTGAATGGACATTAAATACAAAATACAATTTTTGAAGTTTTCTTAGTCTTTTATATTGTACATTTTTCAATTTATTTAAGTTGTTATTCTTAACTATCTATTAATTTTCAATGTAGACAGCAGAAATAAAACTTAATTTTAATTCATTGTATGCTTTATATACTATACAAATTCATAGTACTTAATCTTTTTCTTTCTTTCTTTGTCTTAGCTTTTTCCCATGTTTATATGGAGTCAGCATTCCCATCTTTAATTTGTTTTCTCCACTTTTCTTTATCCAGGGCATGCTCTCACCAAATCTGCCAACTTGTCTCCATCTCTGCTTCACTCTTCTACGCTTCCTCCTCTCTATCACTTCCAACTTTCCAGTCCTCTTTCCAACATAGTCCTTAGTTCTCTCCACATGTCCAAATCTACTTTTATGCATCTTATAGGACTCATCTTGATTGTTCCTCTTTTGTAATCATTCCTAATTTTGTCTTTCATCACTTCACACACTAGTCATCCATCTCAGCTGTCTTCATCTTTTCCTGGGCTCTTGTAATTGCCCATGTCTCAGCACTGTACGTCAGTTGCAGATCTTAACATGGTTTTGTATAATCTTTTCATTTTACAGCTTATTTTCTTAGGGGCCGTCCATAAATTATGTAAGGTATTTTGGGGTGGGTCGGGGTCAAGGATTTCTTATGATTTCTTACTCAGGGGTAGGGGTCTTTCTTACTCGTCTTACGTAATATTCTTATTTTTTTGATCTTGTTGAGTGGTGGAGTTTTGAATTTAGCTGTTTCTATTAAAAACTCTTGTTGTACAAACGCCATCTCATGTGATGTGATAGAATAATAATGCTAGCAGAATCACGCTCTACACATTTTTTATCATAGGAGAAAGGCTGTGTAGTGGTTTCTCTTTTTTTTATATTAGAATAAGTGCACCACTCCTATGGGTGTATAACACTAAGAATACGTAAACCAAAATACATGATACAAAGTAAACATAAAATTAGTATTTGGCTTTTAGTGAATGTAAAACTAGAAATTAGAAATTATAGTCTTTTCTTCCATACTTTTTGAACATAATTGTAAAAAGCATCAAACAGTGGCTTCTGAACAAGCTTATCGAGTGGACATGACCACCTGACACCAAGTGTAAAGATTTTTAATTTTATAATAAGTTTATCTTATCGTAAATTAGACAATGATAGATCATATGGTCGACAGTGTCTAGGTTTTCTGTGGAGCAAAAGCAAGAGGCAATTTCTGACCAGTTACACATCACCAGATAGCTTCTAAAAATATCATGCTCAGTAAGTAGTTGAGCAGTAGCAAATGTTAAATCTCTAAGTGGTGATGAGAACCTGCATTCAACACTAGGAAAATAAAGTCTTGTTGTTCTACCAGTTTTACTGCTCAACTGTTGTTGATTCCACTTTTACATAGCGTTGACATAAATATAATTTTTAAGGCTGCTGCGTGAGAGAGGGATGTGAGTGTAGTCAAGTCAGTGTCCTTTGCAGCTGACTTAACCTCAAAGTTGGCTTTTTCATTTCCTAGTATGCCAGTATGGCCAGGAACAAATATAGGCCTAAAAGTTATCTTGTTTACAAGATTTTTAATATGGTGCTGGATATATGCAATTGGGATTTAATAGAGATTTTAGGACAAACTAAGAATCACTGTAAATGTTGATAGACAAAGTTTTGTTTGGTAGTGAAGTGGCCCACTAAACAGCTTGGTAGACAGCATCTTCAGCTTGATAGATGAAGAAGGTATGTGGGGTATCTGTACCTTCTAACATACTTTGGGCAAAATACAAGGTGCGTCTGAAAAGTTCGGTGAATGGTCCCATAGTTGAATAACTGTGCTGGTTAGGATGTTGCGCTCACACAGACGTAGTGAGAGACTTGCCAACTGGTGCCCCCTAGCGTCGAAATCACGACAGTTAAACAGAAGTGCGCGCAGCAAACAATGCAACGCAGTCAGTGTGAGAAGGAGTGTCACTGCGAAATGGAGAAACACGTAAACATTATGGCACTTACTCGCTACACACCAGGTGACAGTTCTTCAACACTCTCCATATTCTCCAGATCTGGTACCTGCAGATTTCTTCTTGTTCCCTGCCTGAAAGGCCTACGCTTTTCTGACATTGAGCAGATCCAACAATTTGTGACAACGGCACTTCGTGTTTGCTCACAGCTTCCAGCAGTTGTACAACTGATGTCAAATGTGTGTTGTCGCTAATGGCAATTACTTTGATTTTGTTTGTATCTCTTGTTTCCATTATTTTATGAGACCATTCACTGAACTTTTCAGACACACCTTGTATGTCAGTTTGGAGGAAGATACAGATACATGAGCTGACATGAAGGGAGCTTTTGGACCCATCTGTGTAGATATTAATGTCTGCATGATTATCCATGGAAGAAACAGATGACATCAAATGTGTACCCTGGGGATAACCTTGTTTACAGGGTGATGATCAAAGATAGGGTAATTGCAATGTGGTAGCATATGAACAACTGTAGATAGAAGTAGAGACTGTTGTTGAGCCTTGATGTTTGTAGTTCTGATGTAGTAGTTTAGAACCTTTTCTATAATACATAGTGGCAAAGGAAGGAGCTCTGCTAGTATCAGAGAGGCATTAGTAGAAACAGTTCTGCAGCACTTTGAAATTCTGATGGCAAACTGTCTTTGAAGAGAGAGTAATTTACTTGCTACTGAATTTTTACTAGTTACATGACCCAAGCTAGAGGCTGCATAAAGTAGCATTGGTTGTATTGCCCCATTATATAGAGTTTTACAAGCTTTATGATTTAGTCCCCAGGTACACCTAGCACTTTTTAGCAGCATTAGTTCTTTTCTTGGCCTTAGCCAAGAAAGGAACTAATGCTGCTAAAATGTTGGGTTTGTTGCCATGTTGATTACTAATGTAATCAACATGGCAACGAAATATGGTTTCTCTCTATTCTCTCTTGTTTTATTTTGTATGACGTTTCTGTTTATTTGTTAGCTAGACGTTCTGTCAAAATTTTTTGCGTCCTTTTGTGAAAATTAAAATTAATATAAAATTGAATATTATGATGTTGATTAATGATGATAATAATAAAAGATTGTTAATAATTAAAAAATAAAGTTCTTAAAATAAATTGTTCATTTAAATTCATAAAATTTTTATATTTTTAAATTTGTTCACATAAAGTCTTTCATAAATAATAATGCATATTAATTAACTAATTAATATTTATATATTTTGGACCTAAGGTTTTTAGATTTTCATAAAAGAATTTTTTTTTATTAAAATCTTTCTATAAAATTATGCCTAAATGTTACATAAGATAGGGAAGGGGGGAGGGGATCAAAGAAAATATTACGGTTTCTTAAACGGGTGGGTGGGGTCTAGAATGGCCGAAATCGCCTTTACGTAATTTATGGATGGCCCCTTATCACACAACACCACACTCATCTTTTTCTAGTTCACTCATCCACTCTGAACTCTATGCTGGATTTCTGCACTCATTCCTCCATCACTTGCAACATGTGATCCAAAGATACTTAAATTTGGAAGCTGTTATTAACTTTTCATCCTTGTGTTGTATCTCTACCAGATATCATATATACTGTCTTTGCTCTGCTGATCTTCATGCTTCTCTTCTCCAGCACATTTCTTCATTCCTCCAGCTGCTTCTCTACTTTATCTAGGGATGTTTCACATAACACAATGTCTTCTGCAGACAGCATACTCCATGGTGCCTTGCTCTTTATATCTTTCAGCAATACATCTATCACCAAATTGAATAAGAATGAGCTAAGCGCCGAGCCCAACTCTCATAGTGAATCCCTCTGTCATAGCTACACTACCCTTTACTTGAGTCACTGATCCCTTATATTTTTCCTTTACAGGTTTTACATACACTTCTGATATTCTGTTTATCCTCATACATCTCCATACCTACTATTTAGGCATCCTGTTGTATGCTTTCTCCAGGTCTGTCTTGCATCTCTCTGTGCCTTTCCATGAGCTGCTTTAGAGAACATCTGTTGTTCCTCTTTCCAGCACAAAACCAAACTGTTCCTCATGTTTAGCTGCCTCTTGCCTTAACACATTCACCACATTACGAGGCACATGTGACTCGTATGGACATGTCTAGTTAGGGCGACAGACATAATTGCTTGTTTTTCCATGGGGCGGTGCGTATGTTTTGATAACAAAATTCTACAAACATCATATTTGATATATCAATATCATTTTATTAGGTGCAATAAAATATATTAATATAATAGTACGAAGCACGGGTGACTTGTACTATGCCACTCTGTATTAAAATAGACCATGAGTCACTGGTGACTAGTAACGCCCAGCAACTGCCTAAACATTTATCTACTGACGCCATGAACGTGTTAACCTTCCTTCCACAATTCTCTCCCAGATCTTCATTGAGTGCAACATCAATTTAATTCCTCTGTAATTCCAACATTCCTGCACATCTCTTTTTCCTTTATAAATTGGCACCAAAGTATTTTTCCTCCACTCATTTGGTATCCTCTCATGCTTCCACAGTCTTCTCACAATATCAGCAACCTCTTTGCCCAGATATCTTCATACCTCAGCTAGGATCTGATTGGCTCCTGTTGGTTCCCATTCTTCATTTTTTTAAGTGCCCTTTCTACGTTTTTCTTTCTTATATCTCAATCAGTGGATTGGAAGGAATGGACTGACAGTACATTCACTTCATGACTTCTTATGGAGTTATGTTAGGGACATTATTTTTTGACACCCCTTACAATATGAAACTGAAAACAATGATGATAAAAGCTATAGAATCATTCTCGAAAGAGATGATGAAAAAGCATAGGAAGCATTTGAGTGTTGATTCAGTGTTCTCCAAGCCACAAATAGTGTGTATGTTACTGTGAAAGACCAAAATTAGAGAATGTCGATATTCTCTGATGAATGTCGACACACACAAAATACATTGAGGTGGAGGTCAAAATGACCAGCCAAGAAGCTGATGTTTTCAGAGAGGTGACAGTCTGTCGCCAAATCCTTTGTTCTGCCGCGATTGAAATCACGTGGCATCTATTTTTATATTCTGGAACACTGCTGTTTGTCAGTCTTATGCAAGGTTTGCTGGTGCGTGCAACTTTTTCTTAAATTTTAATTTTTTATCCGTAATTTATATTGAATGGATACTGCAGTGAACCATGGACTTTTTTTTAAAAGTTACATGCATTAATTGCAAGAAAATGAGAAGACAATTGTTTATATTTTTCTCAAGAAAAGTAATCTAAAATACTTTCTGAAGTGATTTCTGCTAAAACTAAGTGCAGCACACCTTTGGAATTACAGACGATTAAAATATTTTGATGTTTTAAAAATCAGGATATACAGAATATGTTAACTACATGGATGAACGATAACAATACAAATAAATGGTCAGATAGTTTGCCCTTTGTTCAAAAGTTGTATTTTTGTCTTAACGTAATAAAAATATTTTTATTCAAAATTCATCATCAGTGCATGCTGAATGTTGACATTTGCCGGTGTAAGTGAGAAATACAGTAGAGAGTCGAAAATCGGAATCACTTGGGGACTGGGGGTGTTCAGATTAGTTATTTGTTCCCATTACCGACTTTGTACGAAAAAATATATTAACCTGTCCGATGTTCAAATTTTTCTCCGTTGCGTGTCACTTTGTGTTGAATTTTTCTCCGTTGCGTGTTGCTTCGTGTTGAATTTTCGTCGATTTTAAGCCTAATGAAAATTTTTATAATAATAATCGAGGCTATCATATCGTTAAAAATTATTTCTTCATTTTGTACAAACAAAATAAATATATTGAAGAATATAAAACCATGAAAATTATACTTTAGAAGTAAATCTAGTATCAAAAACGTTCGATTCAGCATGACACAGTCCGACTGAAAATCGTTCCGATTACCGGCGTTTCGATTAACGACTCTCTACTGTAATAATATTTGGCAAATATTTCGTACATACATGAAACAACTATGTGAATGCAGACATTCACCGGAGAATCTCAACATTTGCCAGATATCGGTCTTTCACAGTAACATATACATTGCATTGTACTGTACTTACCTAGAGGAAAAACTTAAGTTGAACTATTTGCTGCAAATGGTATGTTTCTGCACATTAGATGTTTGTAATGAGAGAAATACTGATTATTATGTATTTATATTTACTCCAAGTTAGTTAAAAAGAAAAATATATAGTTAATGTCTAATTATTCCAAATAATTATTAGATTGGCAAATTATTATTTGATATTAGTAATTATTCTGTTACTGGACAAGACAACTATTTATTTATCAAGTAGTTACACTGCTTTTATTTAAAGTTCTTGTATATTTTAGTATCATTGACTGCATTTTTATTCACATGGTTTAGTTGCAGTTTTATTTGTTTATGTTTTGGTAATAATTTCATTTATATAGGCATTTTTAACTAAATATAGTAAAAGTTACATTATTATACTATATAGTTTCAGTGCGAATGTTCATGCATAGTTCAAGAAATTAATGTGTTATTTTGTGGGGGGCTAGTAAGCTAACTGCACCTCAACTGAGGTCTACAAGTAATGTCTATAGTACTTATCATAAACACTACTACTGTAATAACTATATGAAAAATATTAACAGTTTCTATGACTGAAAATTTTAACTCACAATTATTATTTTTTCTTTAGCCATCTCCACCGCACATACCACAAAGCAGTAACTTGTCTCAGCTTCCAATTAGTCAGTCTCCCTTACAAACTTGTCTCCGACACGGTTGTAATAATCCACCGATTGATTCGCCAGACTGGGACAGAGAGTATTGCAGTAATGAATGCGTTGTTTCTCATTGTCGGTAAGTGTTCAATTTTCTACAATAAAATCTCACGTGATCTAAATTTTTTTAAAATTAAATTTAACATAAGTGATTTTTCTATTTCTAAACTACCATTTTATGTAGTATAAAAATTGTTGTATGACAAAATGAAAATTCATTGGGTAGTAAGCAGTGGCGTAACTAGAGTCGATAGATACACCGGTCTCTTGGCTACCAATAGCTTTAATGCTACAAAAGCGATTTAATGAATATTTCTACAGTTTTGAGTGTCGTAATCGCTTTGTGGCAGAGCTCGACACGAGAGTTGCCAGAGTCAGCTTTGAGCATTCTAAATTCTTTTAAAACAAAATTTTTTTTTAACTTTTGTCCTTTTTAAAGGAGTACTTGTAAATACTATTGTAATTCAGTTTTGTACATTATTTATTCATAACTGTCACTGATATTAATAATTCTGTTAACTGACACTGGCATGTTTTTAGATGTTAAATTTTAGACAGTTTACTTTTGCTCTCAATTTGTGTTCATTCTGAAATATTTTTGGAGTTTTTGTAATGGGCAAGAAAAGATAGTAAAAAAAAATTACCTTTAGACCTATTTATACATTATTAATATGGGATGCTTTTGTGATTTCCGAGAAGTTTTACCTTCTTTTGAGTTGGGAAGAAAAAGGATGGGTGAGAATTGTGTAAATTCAATTATGGAAATGTATAGAGAAATGTTAAACCAAATGTTAGGATAGAGTAAAATGTTACAAAAAGGGGATTTAGGGTGGATTTGGAGTTTATGAAGGTTTAACTTTAAGTCCCCATCTCTTTTTATTAACATTAGATGAATTATTGCAGGATGCAGTGAGAAAGGAGCTATGGTATTTGCAATTGATATTGTGTTTGTTAATGAGATAGAGAGTAATTGTCAGGTCAGTCCATAAGTTCGTGCATATTTTTATCTACAAAAAAAGCAGCAAAAAATTTTAATTAAATTTTATTTCAATCTATAATGTATTCACCATTATTTTGTACAATTTCTTGCCATCTTGATGGTAGCTTTTTAATCCAGTCTTCGTAAAATGATTTCGGTTTTGAATCAAAATATTCAGAAATAGCCTTTTTTACATTGTTCTCATCCTCAAAAGTTTTCCCTTTTAAAAAATTCTGCAAACTGCGAAAAAGATGATAATCACTGGGAGCAATATCTGGCGAATATGGTGGATGAGGTAAAATTTCCCAGTTGTAGCTTTCAAGTTTCTGTACAGTTATTTTTGCAGCATGTGGTCTGGCATTGTTATGCTGCAAGAGAACCTACTTTCTGTTCACTAACGACGGTCGATTTTTTTTCAATTTTTCATTTAAACGCTCTAACTGCTCACAATACATTTGAGCTGTAGTACATACATTTGTTGTAGATGTCTATGAACAGTTCCATGGGATGAATTTAAACGTTCCACAACTTCATTAACTGTTAAAGATCGTTCTGCTTCAACTAGTGCAGAGAGAGCATCATCATCAAAGTCAACGGGTCTTCCAGTACGAGCCTTATCCTCCACACTAAAATCATTGTTTCTAAATCTTTCAAACCACTTCTGTGCAGTCCTTGCACTAATTACAATTTGATTATGTACAGTATTTATTTTTTTGGCTGCATTTGTAGCATTCTCACCACTTAAAACTAAAAAGTATAAAACATGTCTTTTATATTCATCCGTTACTTCCATTTTAAGGAAAATAAACAACTGAAATGTTGGCAATTCTGAACAGTATTATATGAATGAGATCCAATTTAACACTTCAGTGTAAAAATTATCACATTAGACTGACATTTTTAACAGCAAAACAAGATTTTTCTCAAGGTTATAAAAATGCACATGGACTTATGGACTGACCTGATAAAAGTTGAGTCAGAAAAGGTTAGGAACAGTTTAGAAAAAGGAGGATTAAACTTCAGTAGAAGATTTAGTTCTTGGCATTCAGATATAAAATGTTAGAAGAATAAAGAGGGAATTTGACTTCTGGATGAGTTACAAAAATGGAAATTTTAACTATTTATGGTGATATTCACTGCAAATAACAAGTTAGAAGTTGACAAATAGAATATAGGATGGCAAGAACTTAAACAATATTAGTGTCATCCTATCAATGTCAATATCTGAGTATAAAAGATAGGATACTGGTATTTTAGATATACACAAAGGAAAGTGTGGGTAGGCTATCAATAAATCTGCATTTGTATTCTATTTTGACTGTGCAGAATATCTTATAAACTACCAAGTAGACTGGATGCAAATGTTATAAGAAATGTAATTTTCTACATCAAAAATGCAAAACTATTTCATCCCAAATACTATTTCTCACTGTATCGAATGGAGTAAAATTGTATAGTTTATGTAGTATTCAAATTAATAAATTGAAAAAATAAAGTTTCTCTTTATCTGGATTAAATTTCTATCGCCATTTAAATGCACTGGAGGATAAACTATGATTTTCACAAATTATATTGTCATATGCAGGTAATACAACAGAAAAATGCAAATGCACTTATTTATTAAACAGGTACACTATATTCAGAAACAGAACATTACATACAAAACTGGAATACACAATATGTAGCAGCATAACAGTTTTAAGTAGGAAGATTAAAAAATAGTTTTATTTTCGATTTAATTTATCAACATCCTCGTCTTTCACATCACTTTTTTATTTGTGTATACAGAATATAAAATTATAAAATGTAACTACTAATAAGATTTTTCTGGATACAACCGTAGAAAAAAAAAAAAATACAAAACTGCTGAAAAATGGCAAAACTAACCAAATGAATAAAACGGCTTTTTCTGGCCACAATGCGACTCGAGCGCCAGGTAGGGACCACCCGATACATTAACTCTAGAATGTAGGACCGGTATATATCGACTCCGGTGTATCTAGGCGGCACGGAACCCTGTAGCGAGGGGGAGTCTGATGTCGCACTTTAGCTGTTTTTTAAAATTATATTATTATTATTATTAAAATTGTACGTATTGTTATCAAATAGTGTGTTTTCTACGCAATACTTAAAAAAATGATGGAAAAATTACGATATTCATTTTTTCTTAGTTTGGTAGAGGGTGGCCGAAAATTACAGTTACGCCACCGGCAATAAGGCCAGGAACACACATGCGTAAAATCTAGCATAAAACAGAAAACGTAAAATTTTTTCTGAAATTTTGGCTGAAACAGAACTGAAAACAGAGTAGAGCATGTCTCTACTTTTTATGCGGTAAAATTTTTACGCCAAAATTCCTCCAATAAAGAGAAGTATTTTCTGTGACGTCAAAGTAGACAAGTGCTTTTTATTCTAACAATGGCGGCAATGAGGGTTAACTCTACAATTGTCACAATTGTAGAGTCTCGAAAAAACGAAAAATAAATGAAATAGGAGTTTATTAAATCCATTCGACCGCATAAGTGTCATGTATAAAGACACTGTATTTAAACAACGTTTATGGATGGCTATATGTGCAAAATTTCAAATAACAGGTAGGTCTAGTAGAATCAATATATAGGCCTAGTCTTTAGATCACACGTTCTATATTTGAATTCGGAATATAAGTCTATTAATTTAAATTTTCTATATTATAGCAAAGGAAATGGAGAAAAAATGGAAGGTACAAAGGGATAGATAGCCTATATGAGAGGAAAAAATTAATAAAATTAGCACTGTTGGTGGCAGTGGTGTTTCCTATTAGGCCAGAATTTTTACGTATGTGTGTTGTGTGTTCTGGCATAAAAGCGTAAAACAGAAACTGAACTGAAAGCTGATTTCTGATTCAGTTTTCTGTCACACAATTTTACGCATGTATGTTCCTGGCCTAAGAGAGTTAATCTTTATTTCATCAACTTACTTTAATTTACGTTCCAAAATTGCGAGTAATTTTTGTGACAGAAAACCAGTTGGATGCATGGGACCCGACGAGCGGCAAACCTTCCGGGTGGAAATTTGTTCCTGTTAAAAACGATTTTCCGCCCGGCGAGTAAAGTATTAATACGGAGAACGTCCTACGAACTATTCGGTAAATCTGTGCAGCGAGTTTTACGCAATTCCGGCAGAAAATGTGAGAAGTAGAATTTACGCCCGACGAATTTATTTTTCAATAGGAAAATTCGTCGGGCGGTCCGAAACTAATTTAATTGTAATTCTGTTCGGACGACGAAAGGCGAGCGAAATATCTTTCCTTACTACGTAGTTGGCCCCGGGTCGACCGACGGTTTCGGACGGGATCCCGCCGTTGGAAAATCCGGAATCGGACGCATTGGCACGCAATTTCACTGTTGGCTGCGAAATTTTTTTCGGCCACGGGATTAAAGTTTTATACGTTTTTTCTTTGCAGGGACGTGTTTACCGCCTGGGTGGCCTCCAGACAGGCGGCTAACAGTTACGCTTCCGTGAAATAAGGCGGAACCCGGGTCGAGAACGACGTAAATATACGCACAGGAGACACCGGCCAAACGGTAAAAACGTCGACGACGGAAAGATGAAGGCCGCGAACAAGGAAACGGATGGTTAACGACGGGAGAGAAGAAAAGGCGGCACGAGTTACAAATTTCTCGGGTCCCCTGACCCGGGTCGTATCAACGGAACGTCTGCGGTTGTTTTCTAATCGTTCGCTCGTCTCGTCCCGGGAAAACACCGTTAGTCGGTCGGTCCGAAACATAAAAGAAAAGGTGGACGGCTCCCGAAAGAAAACTTTTGCCCGACTTCAGACGTCTGCTCTTTAGACCTCCGCGAGTCGTTCCCGGCCCGTACGAAAGTCTAATTAGTTTCGGGCGTAGACATCTTTTAGTGACGGCGTTAGCTACTTCGTCTTTCACGTCGTATTCACCGAGCACGAAGTTAGTGGGAGAAGCGTGACTCGTGCCCATTTCCTCCGCCGCAATTATTCCATTTCGTTACCGAGTAGAAAACTCGACTTTCCGGTCGCCTATTTTACCGTTTGTATTCTTCTTCTTAGTTTTGTAAATACCTGGCCGACCGTTTTCGCCGGGAAACTCGATTTTTTGCGGGAAACGTCCCGTGCACCTTTCGACGCCGTCGAAACGTTTATATATTTGGAGATGTCGTGTCCGTTCTGTATTCCCTATTTAAATAAAAAAATTGGAATTTCGTTTTGTCTTTCTCTCTCGTCTCTCCACCGCCTACTGGCTCGGACTTGGACCCGCGGTCGCGTAAAATGCATTCCGCCGAAAATTTTATGCTTCCTTCATCCCCTTTTAAAAAGTCTAATGGGTATGCGAAATATTACGCGGGACCGGGATAAATTAACCTTACCCGGACGACTAAGCGCGCTCCGTAATCCGCTTTTACCACCCGCCTATGTCTTCGGTCGCCTTCATAAGAAATATATTTAAACTTCCGTTAATTTTTCCCGGGCATTTCCCTGTTGGGGATTGTGTTTCCGGGGTGCGAAGGTATCCGTCCGGACTGTTCCCTAACCGGTCGGGTGGAGTAAGCGGGCGTTAATTTAACCCGAAGACCGCGAAGCGCGTTTACCGTCCGCGAATGTTGCGAAAGCGCCTACGAATAAACGAAACCCTATAAAGAAAACGTGGCTACGTTTACTCTACGGAGAAGAGTTAAGGGACGAAATATTTCCGGTCGCTTTCGTGACGATTTTCTTAGTGTCAGACAAAAAAAGAACTTAAAATTTCGAAAAATAAACTTGGCAAACGCGGAATTACTCTTTGTATGCTCTATGGAATTACTCTTTAAATGCTTTGTAGGAAGCGTCTTCGATTTTTCCCGGATCGGGGAATAATCACTTCGAGTTATTAATCTCCGTTTATAATAATTGAACTAAATTCAATTTTTAACGTCTAGTAATACGAAATCGACGGATACCACGAAACGGACGGATGTTTTTACACGGCCGTCCCACAACTTCCGGTAAGCGATTGGAGAATCGAATGCGGGTGTACTGTACTATAGATTACCACCTGTGGAAGTTCGGGACTTTGAGTATATATTTGAACTCAGAGGACCGAGACGAGTTCAACGGTATCCTACTTTTGGGCCGGAGGCAAAAAGTAAGAAAGTTATATTTATCAAGTGGTAGTCTCTTTAATCCGATTAACGGTAGACTGTCTCACAGCTAAACAGGTTTAATAACTCCTTTATTGGCTTTTTTTATACATATGCATTTCGGATCAGTGTTATCACTCCTGATCCCTCCTCAGTGCTACAAAAACAAAAGTTTTTATATTAACACAACTAACGCGAGTAAGAAACAATAAAATTCCTAAAAAAACCCTTTCCAGTACCTTTAAGTTCTTCATATACTCCCCAACACCCATACAGCACTCTCCGAGTTCTGTTTACATATCCATTTGACAATATTGTTTATTTCCTTTTCACCAGTGTACCAATAGTAATACTACAAGTAATTATAAAGTTTTTTAAATCTAATTAACAATTTAATATATTTTTATATACAAAGTTTTTATAAAAATACGTACGTACTGGCCTTCTTTAAAAATATTCCAAACCTTTTTTCAAAATAGTTTTATAAACACACTTTTAAAATAATCCAACAAGCACTACAGTTTACGACTCTAGAACATTTTCCACAGTACAGTTATCATACTTCTACAATAACACTTACATAAACTATCGGCCTGTTGCGCCCTCTATTACGTAATACCACTGCTGGTCGATTTGCATCCTATTTGACAGATTTACTAAATCATTATTATTGTTATGTTTTATTATTTCCACGTGCTCTTTAAATCTTCGTTTATAGATATTTTTTTCGGAATGTAAAATTTTGGTATTATTTTTAACTATTTGGCAATTATTGTTTATTATGTGGTTAAACCATGGGGAGGTATTATGTTTTAACCGGATTGCAGCCTCATGTTCTTTGATCCGTTGTTCCAATGTGCGCCCAGCTGTTTAGCTGTGAGACAGTCTACCGTTAATCGGATTAAAGAGACTACCACTTGATAAACATAAAATACAGCTACTAAAAAAAAATTAATAAAAAGAAAGTTATACTTTTTTCGGCGATCGCGCGATGATCGGGAGTCGCGTCGCTCTCTCCGCTAAGCCTATCGCGTGTTTAACAGGCAGTCCGGCAAGTCGGCCATATATACCTTCAACACAGGCAGATGTTGGTCCACGAGCACACTGATCGTCTACAGTTCGAGTTAAGTCCTTTTTGCACACCCTCGCGCTCCTCGACCTTGGGGGCTACGGCTCCTCAGTCTCGCTATCGCTCGCGGTCGGCTAGTACTACGAGCCGATCGCGATCCGGAGTCGCGATGCTTGAACAAAAGGAAAAAAACGGAACTGGCGTTCAACTTGTTGTTCTTGTTCGTGGGTTTATGTTGGAAGGTGTGGCGTTCAACTGTCCGTGCTCTCGACGGACTTCCCCCGGGAGGGGAGCCGCCGGCAAGCCGCAGATTGTTTAACGTCACTAGTTATTGATTCACGGTGGTTCTTGAACAAAAGAAAAGAAGTGACATTCGACTGTTCGTGCAATTTCTTGCCTTTCAGAGTGCATTTTTTAGTTTGTTTGCAGACTTTACCGCGAGATGGCAGCACCAGCAACTACGGTCCGTCTGTATGAAAGCATTAAAAAAGTATGATAACTTTCTTATTTTTCGTCTTCGGTCCAAAAGTAGGGTATCGTTGAACTCGTCTTGGTCCCCTCAGTTCAGATATATACTCAAAGTCCCGAAATTCCATAGGTGGTAATCTATAGTATCTCCCAGAATGCTTTTCAATTTGAAAAAAAAAAAATTATCTCGGTCGATCGTCCGACCGAGATAAGTCTACTTTTCTGGCGGAGACTACGATCTAGATTTCGTCCTCCGAGTCTCTGCTAAGTCCGGCGTTTTAGAGGGAGATCCGTCTCTACGTTTTCCCCATTCCCAAATCTGATCGACGCACGAGTGTAGAATTTAATTGTGACGTGCGGTAGGGTTGCCCTAAACCCTGGTACTCGCATGCGGAAACGGTAAGCTAAAAATTGTCTTTCCGCGTCGCGTGTACTGGCGTGTGGAAATTACCGAACCAAGGTTATTTTTTTTAACTCTCTGCTCTGTGGGCAGTAAGAGGGCCTCTTTTTGCGAGCCCATTATAGATTCGGTCAGGCCCCACAATGGGGCGACTGGGTGTTGAGGGACGGTGGTCGACATATTCGGAAAATCCCCCGAAAAATTCCTGGGGGATTTTCCGGCCCGTCCGGATTCGATTCCGGGTCTCCCAGAGAGGTAGGCTGCCACCTTGACAGTTGTTAATCGCCGGTCGGCCGTCTCGCCGACCGGGATTGCTTTGTTATATCAATAAGTTTGCTTACGATCTTATCACAAATAAAAATAGCACAAAATCGAAGAATTTGGATAGAAAAAGGAATCTGAATAGTTGAAAGTTATGAATATCGAATACTTTCGTATCCGAATTATGATTACGCCTGGCCAGGACGGGCTGGCCACATCGAGTTTCCGAGTTTTTTCCACGTCTGTAACGCCAGAATAGGGGTCAATTAAGCCTGGTACTCGCACGCGGAAACGGACGACGGAAACGGTTGCCGTTCCGTCGTCTTTCCGTGTCGCGTGTACTCACGTGCGGAAATTACCCTACAATTGTAACGCGCCATCTGCCAGCCGTAAATATAAACAAGCTACTATAGTAGGTAGGCCACGTGCCAGTAGTCGAAAATGGCTTCTAACGGGATTGCTTTGTTATATCAATTAAACTTTTTAAGTTTGCCTTTGATCTTATCGCAAATAAAAAAACCTCAAAAACGAATAATTTGGATAGGAAAAATATTCTAAATCGTCGAAAGTTAGCTTTCGTCACCGAATTTCGATTACGCCATTCCCAATACTTTACGCAGTAAGTTACGTCTATTTGACATTAATATTTAAATCGGATAGTAATATAGCGTATAAATGAAATATATTAGCGTATTAGTGTACAAATGAAGCTTTTTAGCTTGGCAACCACCATAGTTCGAATGCTATCGTCCCACGTGATCTTTATGACGACATTGCTAAACGGCCTTCCTATTGGTCCAATTTTTGTCGTTCCGCTTTCCGAGACGGCAAAAGTTGAAAATTTTGAACTTCGTATTCCGTCGGCTTTGACGGCAAAAGTGACGTCATTTTGCCGTTCCGTCGACGGAACGGCATGTGAGTACCAGGCTTTACCCTTAAAAAAGACCTCCCGGAAGGCATCCCCCTAGGCAGACGTACCTTAACAAAAAAACAAACGTCTATTCCACATTAATATTGAAATCGGATAGTAATATAGTGCATAAATGAAATCTGTTATCGTATTACCGTACAAATAAAGCTTTTGAGCCTTGCCGATCGCTAAGTTCGAATGCTATCGTCCCACGTGGTGTTTACGACGACGCTGCTAAACGGCCTTCCTATTGGTCTAATTTTTACCGTTCCGCTTTCCGCCGCGACAAAAGTGGAAAATTTTCCACTTGGTATTCCGTCGGCTTCGACGACAAAAGTGACGTCATTTTGCCGTTCCGTTTCCGTATGTGTGTACCAGGCTTAAATTCGAAACCGGAAATCTGGAGGTAGGCGGGTAGCATTTTAGTAAAATTTGACGGATGCTCGGTGTAGGATAGGCGACAGTTACTCTGGAAAATAAGTGAATCGTTCTAATTAAACTAAATTTATCGATTATCGAACCCTTTTATTATTTGTCGGACCCACTCGTACTCGTTCGACTAACTTTTCACTCCTTTTAAGCCGGCAAACATAAGTTAGAATAAATTGGAACCAAATCGAAAATCGAGCGTTCCAGTATTATTTAAAAAATTATATAGTCTGCTAGCATAAATAAGTTAGCAGCAGTCGGACAAATCACGATTATAGTAACATAATAAACCGATTATACGTAAAAGTTGACGTGCATTTGTCTTTTAACTCTGCCGTCGAAACTGTTTATGATTAAAAAAATATCAAACAAATTCGCCAAGTGACGGGGGAAAAGCGCGATAGAGACAAAGTTTATAATAAAGAAAGCAGTCGTCGAGAAGAAGGCGTTGTAATCGAATGAAGCTCGTCAGCGTGAACTTCACGACCACCGTAACGAGTGATGGCGGAAGGAACAATTTCCCGGGAAAAACGTACGATTTAAACGAACCTTTAGTGCCGCGTAGAACCTGGCCTTCGACAGATGGGCCGAGAAAGAGTGGCAACGTGGCGGAGACATTCTCGGCCAATTCCAGCCTGCCGCCGATGTAATCTTACCGGAAAATGGTTGTTTTCGGCACTGCCGCCAAAGGCCATGGATTCTCCAACGTGCCGCCGTGCCAGTCCGTCCCCATCGCACTACTACTAGGGATTACCCGGCCGGTCGGCGCACGATATAAGATTTTGCGCATCTAGAGGGACGAAAGCCATAAAAATAACACCCCATATATTCGCTTTTAACCTCTGAGAGAAAGCCGGCCGTTCGCGATAAACGGCAACGCCGTGCGGCCTGCTTGTATTGTTAATCGCTATTCAAAAACCAGTTTCGACTCGATTAGTGAAAGAAAGCGTTGGAATGGCTTTTTAATTTACTCTTCGGTGGTAAAATTAAATGTTTTGTACATGTTTGTTGTATTATCTAGGAACTTTTACGTCGGAGTATGTAGTTTTAATTTAAATTTGTAAATGGTTTCTCTTCAGTCTTTAGATGATAGTTTGTTCTACTATTTTTATAGTTACGAATAATTCGTGGCCCACCAGTCTCCAAGTGGATGAAACGCTGAACACTGGTAGTCGTGGGTTTGCACCTTGCCAATGGGCTGGGTATGTGGAGTTTTCTGGGTTTTCTTCAAATTAATAACAATGGCCAGTTTTCCATGAAAACCTTCTCGGGAGGCATCTTCCCTTGCCAGATTACACACGTGTTGCATTGGTGTTGCAAAGCTTTAAACAGCAATGCAACACACGCTTAACAAAATACTACCTCTTTATATTGACAAGTTAATAGAAAATTAAAATCAATTACAGCGGGCAGTTATTTATTGACATGGTTACAATGCCGGGCTGCAATTTTTAATCATATTTTTCATTTTTTAATTTAAAATATATGTTCTCCACTTCAAATTAGTAGTGGCTTGCCCTTGGGCATTATACTTTTCCTTTAACGATAGAGTCATGCCGATCATGTATTAACTGCTTTCGGAGAAAAGTTTTGAATTGAAATCACATGATTTCCGGTTTGTCTTGGACGTTCCTGTATAGTCAGTCGAAGCCTCCTGCTTCTACGGTTTCCATATTTCGTCTCGTATTATATCTAACTCCGTTCTCGAGATTAATTAATGAAGGACAGATGGACAAACGGACGACAAGTGGGAATTTACAGGTCTACAACTTTTTAAATTGCAGCCAATTAACGATGGTAACAGACTGCCAAATTTTGTACATCGAGATTTCGTTATATATATATGTATATATATAATGTAAGGGTTATAGACCCCGTACGATGAAAGTTTGAATGCAATAAAACGCGTTTCTTCGAAATGTATTTTTTACACGAATGTGTTTAGGCAAGAATTATGCCAAGTGTCAAAAAATGACGATAATTTTTCTTTACGCCCGAAAATGCACTCGTAAAATACCGGTGAACAATAGTACCACTATACCAGTGTTTTTCAATCCGAACTGTATGCCCATCACTTATTCCCAGTTTATTTAGAAGTTTCTTCACATCATCTATCTTTTCAGGCTTAAGTTTATTCTCCAATGGTAACAAATCAACTAATAGATATGACCATTTTTTACCTCTTTTTAACATTGTATGTTTCCACATCCCCGATCTATCAGAATAGTGCTGTTTGCAACAAACATATTTAGAGTTTATTCTAATTACTTTCATTTCAGATACTTTAAAATCCATGTTTGACTTAATATGTGAAGGAATTAAAATTACCAAATTGCCAGTTTTTACCAAGAACATGTATTTGTCTTATACACTCAAAAATTTTATCGTAGTCTTCTGGTAAAAGAAGCAGTTCAGTTTTTCTTACCATTTTTTCCACCCTTCCAAAGGCCCTATCTGTGGGTAAAACCGTGACCCTGCACCGGATATATAATCTCAAAAATTACACTATACACATCTGAAAGTTTACTTAGCATTACTAATAATATGTAATTTTTGTTTTGTGCACTGCATCGATCACAAAAGAAATTAATTTTCTTGATTTTTGGACTTTTTTTTACGAAAATTTCTACAAAATACGGACGCAACCTCTTTCTAGCATATCGACTACTCTTTGAACTTTTCAGAAAATGTGGTCATTATTAAAGAAAAATTAAGAAAACAATCCAACACAATAGCAGTTACACTTCAGAAAGCAGTCATTACTGTGAAATATACACGTGACCAATATACACTTTGTAATTGGCTGTTACGGTAATGCGACAGTTTGGAAATAAATACAAAACGAAAAAAGTCACATTTGAAAAAAACCCAATTTTTTGATACATTTTTCAACAAAAGAAACACCCGTTTCGGTAATAAATATATAATATATATATATATATATATATATATATATATATTGTGGCATCTATAGAGAAGCATATTATCAATGCGTTGGTGGTGTCAAAATTAAAACCTCTTTAAATTGATTATACGAGTTTTTCGTTGTTATAATGAATAAACGTATACATAATGTAGTAAAAATATATATTCGTAAATAAAATTATATGATCGTAACACCGAGTTATTTCATTTTAAATGAAATTTTCTTTAAATCAAATAAAAAATTCGCTCGGCCATCCGGCCGTCAACTACTCATATTAGTTGGAATTAACTTTTTAACTTAGAAATTGCAGGGTATTGGGCAAGTTTCTAAGGGCAATTGAAGAGCTTATTTCCAAAGTGACGTATCTCCATTTTTATTTTATTTTATTTTATTTTTTTAGTTCATGGCTGGCAGGATGACAAGAAATTGTCCACGGTTGAGGCCACGGCTCTGAGAAACCCGGAATCGAATCCGAGCGACCGACTGGGGAATTTTTCGTGACGAACCGTTCCATCGCGGTCAAGATGAAAAGCCGGTCTTAGAGCCCGCGGGGTGGAAAGAATTAAAAATATTCATTCTTGTAACAATGAAAAATGTTCACCTGCGTCGGTTCCACTGCAAAGCAGGCCGACCATGTGGACGAAGACGCCATCTTACCTTCGAACGATCGTCTACCCGGGGTTGCGAGCCTCTACCGCGTCCAGTCGAAATTCGGCAAAGGGGCCGTGCTTCCCTTCAACTCACCGGGTGGACTTTCTCAAACTCCGTCCGACGTGTGTAATGTCTTTGACTACTACGTCGCAGATAAAAATTTCTAAAGACGGTCAACCTCTGCCGATCTTTTTTATAGGATAGTAGAGGACCGCGATTGCAAGTATGGTGGAACCCGGTTAACTCCGAGTCGTTTTTATTCTCTATCGTCCAGCGTAAGGATATACGCGTTAAATCAAACCGGTTAATTCCAATTCGTCCGATCGTTTAACTCCAATGGCGTTTCCATACAATATTTTCGTAAACTCTCAGAAGTTTTGATTTAAATAAAATAATTAACCTTAATCGGAAACTTTCTATACGGCGCAGGAAGAGGCACGACTAAAAATAAACATCGTGTCGTGTGACGACGAGGGTGGTGGCTTTCGGAAGGCGCGCGTGATGTGGATTTGGACCCGCTTTGTTCGAACATTATTTTTTTTTTAATTGTTGATGGATTTTTCCCACCGGCCGGCGTAATAAATACAGTGATTTTTGACAAATTCATTTTAAAAACGATTACATACCGATTATAGGTCTACGTAAAAATGTTAACCTTTCCGGCAATATTTGAAAAATGTAACAATGATAATTGTGGTTTTTTTGGTGATAAAAAATAAAAAGTAGACGAATTGTAGGCGCAAAATATCGCCGTTTAAAAAAGTTACTAAACACTTAGGAGTGAACGGATGAGCCATCGAGAAGGTATTTCTCGGTAGCTTATTTATTCGTCCGGTTGAGCGTTTTGGAGTTTAGGGACGACACCCACAGCTCTACGTCGACGCCTCGATTCTGCATAATAAGGCCCGGGGAAATATCGTGTGAATAGTTTACTACGGATCGCCGATAATCCCGTGCAAGAAATTCGATTGTTAGCCTCGCCTCCGTAACTCGGAACTTTTTCACTCCCAATTCGAATGTTCCCCCATCGATTTGGTTAAACGGGTTCCACTGTATTTACTACTTGTCTCAAATGTGGCCGTATGCCGAGTTTTTCGGTAATCGGACAGTTCTGTCCGGGTGAGTAACTCTACGTCAACGACTATAAATTACATTTATAATTATTTATAAGTTTCTGTTTTAAATTCTGTATTTCGGAGACGTGTTTTTATATTTATTTAACTCCTCCGTCTGAAAATTTTGACGTAATACACATTAGAAACTTCATTATTCGCAGTCAGAAGCATTTCGACCTCAAGCGAGTGCTTACCTGCTGTGTACTATAGCAGGTAAGCACAGTGTTGCCCGTGCAAAAAATAAATACCAACATTAAGATTATTAGATTATTTCGTACTTCTAATCCTTCTATTACATTACATTATAGTATTTGATTTCTATAACAACAAAGATTATCTTACGTAAGAGTTTATCACACCGAGTGACCAATCGAACACATTTTAAAAATTCATTAAAATGTGCACAGTACAAGAATAAGTAATTTTTAAAATTGTTAGATTGGTCACTCGGTATGATAAACTCTTACGTAAGATAATCTTTGTTGTTATATAAATTAAATACTATAATATAACAAACATTAAAATGAAGACCACATAAAGAGTTCGGTTTATTTTAGCCTACCATCCAGATACTCGGATGGTTCGAAATGGCACAATTTCATTGGTCAAATAGACACCAATTGAAAATACGATATTTTAAAACATTTAGAATATCTTATTTTTCTAAAATTAGCACAAACAAACCGTTTCATTCACAGCCAAATTTCAAATGGTGATCTGTCAACGAATCAAATTTCGCGATAAACGGACCAAATATTTAAGCTCGACACCCTGAAAACCACTTAAAACATATTTTGTGCGGGCTGCTAACCTTGTATTATGTAATTTTCCTGTTCGAATGCCACCAAGCTACTGGGTTCGATAGAAAGAACAGACTTTTGTTTTTCTGTAACTCTTTTCGCCCGATGGGCACTAAGAGGGTTACAAAAATGTTGAGGGACCCGGGATCGAATTCGGACGGGTCAAAAAATTCCCAGGAATTTTTCGGCGGGTGGTCCGTCCGGATATATTGGGCTGGGTTCGGCCGGGTGATGAGAGACAGAGCCATCATGTCGGGATAATGGGCTTGCTAAAAGAAAACCCTTAGTGCCCACAGGGCGTAAAGAGTTAAAAAAGACAACTCCCGGTTCCGACACGTGTTCGATTCTCGCTCCAGACTTATTTCGTTTATTTTATATCACGACAAGTTTTGTTTAACGAATTCTTTTCTATAATAAGCATTCTTAAACTCATTTAGTGAGAGATTCGGAGCCCGAAACATTCACTATCTGAAATGCATTAGGCTACCAATAAATTTTTTTGAAAGATTTAATCAACCATAACTCTACTAATCAGAAATCAGGGCCCTGTTTCTGATTAGTAGACATGAACCCATTATTACTCTCCAGCTTGTAGTCTCATTTAAGTTTGATTGTAACATAATATTACATTTGCTCAATTTAAGTAATATACCTTTGGAGTCTTTTATCGGCTGAGCTTATAGGCTATATCGCCCCGTGGTAAAGTGTGACGTAATTGTCATGTAATAGTAGTTGTATGCGTTTATGATGGCCGTTATGCGAGGAATAATGCCTTCCGGAAGGAAGACCTTTTTAATTAAGGGTAACTGGCTCCTATTCTGGTGTTACAGATGTGGAGAAACCCGTAAAACGCCATGTGGCCAGCGAAACGCGAACCCACAATTGAACCTGTGTTCGGGGAACGGAACCGCTTGGCCTCTCGTGGGCCACCTTAGGAGTTACTTTATTTTTAAAATAAATGTTTTTATTACATTTTGTTCTTAATTCCATTAAAAATTATTATTATTATTATTTGTTTACTGTTTTGTTCTTAATTGGCAACTGTATCAACGGAGAATGCTATTGACTACATAATAATAACATTTAAACAAAATAACAAAATATTAAGTTTTTGCCATTCTTTTATTTTTAATAATTGTTTTGTTCTGACAGTTATTCTACAAAATAACTTAGTAGGAAATAATCCTAAAAATAATTATTCATAAAATCTTGTAGTTAATAATTCTTTCTGCTGTTCTGGAAAAACAGGTACAATATTAATAAACCATGACTGGAGAAAAATGGACTAAATACGATCCAATGCCATCTCTAGTCTAAGTTAATAATTATAATTTTAAATAAATATTGAATTTAGAACCTTCTGGAATAAAAGAACTGACCCGGGGCAGGGCTTGAACCCGCAACCTCCGCCGTAATACTAGTTTATTTGTTCAAAGCTGCATTTGTCATTCACTAAATTTATGTGCATCTGCAGCATATAGAGAATTACCAGTGTATCTGGAAGAATTAGCAAGAAATATTTACTCTTACCTATTCAGCAGTCCAAAGAGAATATCAGGAATTTCAGAAGTTTCCAGTTCAACTTAACAAATTTTTATATCCCGGCAATACTCGATGGTTGTCATTAGAAGAGGTAATAAAAAGAATTATAGAACAATGGAATGCATTAATATTGTATTTTACTTCTGAAGCATTAGAAAGTGGCTTGCCATCAGCATTGCCATTACCGGATAACAAAAATTTGAAAATTAAAAAAAAATGTTTACATTTTTATGTAGTTTAGCCAAGCAAATGCCTAAACGCTTTGCAAGTCCAAGCTTTGTTAGCAATTTACAGCTGCATGAAGCATTAGATCCATCCAAAAAAAGGCAAGGAATTCTATGAACTATTATTCCTCTGGCAAAGAGATTCCCAAACCTCGTATCTAAAGTTGATTTTGAAGAATTAAATAAAGAATGAGGAGCGATCACTCCAAATGAGATTGAAACTTTAAAAAATATTTAATAACTAGAAATATTTTGGCACGCAGTATCTAAAAAAACGGGAAATATGACAATGAGAATCGTTTTTCAACGTACAGTATTTCGGAGTTCATGATGAACTTAATATTACTACCACACTCCTGTGCTTCAGCAGAAAGAATATTTTCTTGCGTGACGAATATTAAAACGAAGAGATATAAACGCTCTACGGCAACTTTATACGGGTTATTACACACCAAAAGTCTATTGCAATGGGTGACAGCAATTCTTGGCAGCCATCTGAGCAGCTAATTCATAGAATTTTCAATAAAAAAAAATAAAAATAAAAAAAACTGGCGTACTACGCATGAAAATGATGAAAAACATTTTTAATAAGAAAAGATAAGATTTTTATTTGGTATGTTTTAACTTTAAAATTTGGTATCTTAAAATTTTTTGTGGTAACTCTGTCCTCGACTTTGACGTCAGCAGAGGAGACCTTGGCGGCCATCACGACTGAGTTTTCATCTTTCCTCAGTTTGCAGACAAAGGGGACAATAAATGAAAAAAAAATAAATAAATAAAATGCAATCGACTATTTAAGATTATTGTCGGTATCCCATTCTTGCTTCCGATTGAACCCAATTTTCGTAATTCCTCCCGAAATTTATAATATTTATTAAAACGAAAGAAAAATAAACGGTTCGAAAAAATATATATAAACGAGTAGGGACATCTGTTTACAAACGTAAATACTAAGTATCGAAGAAATAAATCGTACTTCAAAATAAGTTTAATTTATTAGATCGACACGAGTAATAAGTTCAAAGTATTTTTTACCGACGTGCAAATTTTTCATTATCAAAGATGCTTTACTTTTCGAGAACTTACGTCAAAAATATTTTTACACGCAGAAAAATTTAATATTACAAAATGAAATTCAAAGATTAAAGTTTTTAGTTCTTCCGCAATAAAAGAATTACGCGGCCAGCGGATAAATCGAGCGGCCATTTTTGCAGTCGGCAGAGAAAACTTTGGAGAGACTCAATCGATGCGGTAAAGCGATGGAGGTAATCTAAAAGAACGCGCAGAAAAAGAGAAATAAAAAAATTTCCGTTATTATTTACCGGCGAATACGTAGTTAAGACGCGCCAAGGCGTCGACCGGTTACGTATTTATTTTTTCTATTTAATAATTTGCGCGAAAAAGTGCCGATACCCGGGGGGATCGAAGGGGGATCGACGACGACGGTCTCGACACTCCCGTCGTAATCCGTAAAGGGATACTCGTATTGTCATCCGGCGAAGTAACCGTCAGAGGTCGCCGAGGTACCAAAATGAAAAATGGCTTCTACACCTGAACAAGTTGTGTGTACTCCGACCTTTGTTTTTCCAGCAGCATTTCCCGGTAAGTTTTTTCGTCGTTTTACGCTGGAAATCGGCGGAAAACGACGAACTGCGCCTTTCTACTCGACGTAATTGAAGGTTGAGATTATTCGTGGCTTGTAATTTGCAAAGTTCGCTTGTTAGGCTTAATTGTTAGGCTTCGCTTCTCTCTTCCCTCGGGATAAGATTCTTTGAATGGATTCGCGGCACATCGTTGTTTGCTTTCTTTTCGTTTATCCTTTCTTTGCATTGTATCCGTCCAAATATTTCTTTGCAGCCGTTAAACGACGCCCGGGAATAAACTCTTCGTTAATGATTATTTTTGACACGTGATTAGTGACGTATGAATTTTCGATTTTCTTATTCTTTAATTATATCGGTACTCTTATTATTTAAAATGTAAATTTTTAAAATTAATCCGGTCGAAAAACTCGTTAATGTTACGAAAGCTTTAAGAGGCTCATACTCGTTTTATCAAAATTGAAGATGATTCCAGAGACTGTTGGAAAGACAATTTTGACAGATACTTTTAACGCCAATTTTCACTTTCTGTATTTCTGTTATTCTGCATAATAATTAATGCTAATAAGTGACTAAATGAGAGAATATTGAGTATTTGCCACGCGGATAGGAAAATAAATTTAAGATGTGATTACGAATTAGATTTATCAGAGAAAATATTTATGTAAATGCAATAATAATACACGGTGGTAAATGTATTTATTATCTTTAAGCTTTGGAAATGCCTAATCGGCATGTTGTGATTTGGGCAATTTGGATAATTGTCGTAGTGGTAATTGGATGAATTTGGCTTGTGGCTGGGCTCCTCGCGGGTTACTGGTATTATTGTTGACCGTGGCGATTGGGCCTACCAGATTTCATTTTTGCTTGGTCCTTATGGGAGGGAAGGAAGAGAGGATGAGGGAAACCTGGATTTGAAATTTTGTGCATGTTTTGTGTGGGACTGACGTGTCTAAAATGTAACTCTATTTTTTTTATTTTTGAGGTTTTTTTTGTCAAATGCATGTCGGTCGTGTTTCCGAAAGGCACCCTGTCAGACATGCTCCTGGCCAAAACATTTTTTTGCCTGCCGTGCCGTCCACGGGTCTGGCATGCGATATGCCACACCCGTGAGGTTAGCATAGAGCGGTGATTCTCAAAGTGGGGGTCGCGAAAAATATTTGGGGGGATCACTGAAAAATTGATGCCAGATCAATTTTTTCAAATATTTTATAAATTTACTATGGATTCATGTTTAGAAATAATAAAAATAAAAAATATATAAAATAATTTTTACTTAAATAAATTGCACATATAAATAATAAAAATAATATAAATATTTAAATACGAGCCTAACCCCCTCCCTCCGGGATGTTTTTTGACACATACTTATTCTTCGGGGGTCCTTTGAAATTTTTAAGTGCAGAAGGGGGGTCGCGGTCCAAAAAGTTTGAGAAACACTGGCGTAGAGGTTTCAAGGGTATTTGCATGTGTGGTAGAAGGGAGTGATGCTAGTGACAATGCTGCTAACTAGAATAATGATGGCTGAGAAAGGTATTTTCTGACTTAGGGTGATGGACGAGAAAAGGATAAATGACGAGTACTGTCGTGTTGCGAATTCAAAATGGTTAATCCTGGATGGGTACTGCTCTGTAATAGTCAGAGTGACCGTTGTGTGGCATTTACCACTTTGTGTGATGTGATGTTTTTATTGCCTGAAAGAGTTTTTATTTTGCTTTATATGTTGTTTTGAGTGTGTTTCGAGTGTAATAAACAAAAATAAAAATAAAAAATAAAAGTTTAAAACACAAACATAACACAAACCTTATGTAAACATTAACATCACAAACCTGGTATTTTTCATTGTAACGTGAGTTGTGCAAAGCAGTACTCTAAATGTTATGTTAGCATATGTTGCACATGCAAAATTTCACCAAAAACTAAGAAAAACTGTTTTCAATAGTAACGTCGAATTTTGCTTTTAAAAAATGTAGACTCAACAGAAAAATTTAGAAAAGATCCACATTTTCTAACTTACTTGAAAATATGTACTTTTTCTGATCCTCTGAGAAAGGATGGTAAATGTGTGGAGTATGTTAAAAGAAAGGCGTGATCGAAGTTTACCAAGGATAACCTGGTGGCAAGAGTAGCTTGGGCAAAAGAGTGTGCCATCAAATTGGGTGGTTTGAAAGTCCAGATTCACCCAGTGGTGAAGAAGATGGTCATGAATAGATTGAAAGAAGAATGGGGAAATCTGTAGTATTTGCTGATGAAAAGAAATTTAATTTAGACTCAACTCTGTTCAAAATGTTTAGTATTGGAAGATCTACTTTGAATACAGGGGAATGGCCACTTCGTTTTCTTCTGTTTTTAGGCAGAGAATTGCTCACAATGACTCTTCTTTGGAACAAAAAAAACCAGTATAACAAAATTGGATATTCTTGAACTATATTCAAATGCTCAGAATTATATCAAAAGAATTAAGTGCTCAAGACGCCCATCTCGAAAAAGACGAAAATGTTTAGTACTATTAGCAAGAAAATGTGTGTGGTTGGGAGGCAGTATAGTTTGGTTGAAGACTTGAAACAGGCAATTGTTGAAAAGTTGGAAGAAATTAGTGAACTCTACCTCAAAACATAGTTGCAACAATGCCTGAAAGAGTATTCAATGTTGTAAATAGGCATGGAAGTTGTATTGTATACTTGTTTTAAAAAGTATTCTTCAAAATCTATTTCAATGTATTGTTTCTAAATTAAAATTTCAATTATATTTGTTTTATCTTGCTTTTATTTTCTGAGAAGTGAAACAGATGATATTCAGATCAGTCACATTATGTTAGTCATAGTTGCAGATAATAAATTATTTTATTATTGTACAGGTTAATAATGCTTAAGCATCTTCCTGTGCTCCATTCTGTTCTGTCTTGACAATCCTCCTCTGTCAGTCTTTTATACTCCATAACTTTCGTTACTTCCTCCATCCATGTAGTCTGTGGCCTTCCTCTCTTCCTTCTGCCTGCCGGAATCCATTTCAATATCAGTTATGGTAGTCTACCTTCTTCCATCTTCTGAACATGGCTGCCATCTTCTGAACATGGCAGGTTAAGCTATACACCAGTGGTTCCCAAAGTGGGTGCTACCACCCCCCTGTGGGCGGTGAGTAAATCTAGGGGCGCTGGAGGCAGGGTACTGAACGGTGACCAAAGGCAAAAGTTGGGGTCACTGACAGCCGTTCCCTTTCCTCTGTTAAATGGATAAGAGGAAACATTGTGTTTAATGGTTTCCAGATGTTGAGAACAATGTACGGTAAGGGCACAAAGTGTGAGAATCATAGAAAAGTTGTAGAAAAGTATAAAAGAATATTTCCAATCCTTTCTCACACAAGAGAAAATGGGTTAGGGGGTGTTGAGTATAACTTTATGGAACAAAATGGGTGGTGGATTGAAAAAGTTTGGGAATCACTGCTATACACCAACCAAACCCGAATATAATCGGGTGAGAATGGCTATAATATTAATAATGCCAGGCGCCTAATGTCTACCTCTAATGCCAAATTGTCTGTTAAAGTATTAATATTATAGCCATTTCTCACTCGATTATATTCGGCTTTGGTTGGTGTATAGCTTTACACGTATCAGGTGTAGTAAAGATGTTTGATTATTCATACCAGGTTAATTGTCTGTTATGGATATAATCGACTATAGAGTTTTGATAATCCATTTGTTCCTAATTTCCTCATTTCTTACTTTATCTAGTTTTGAACATCAAGCGGATCTTCTCAAAAAGTCCATTTCTATGAATTCTAATTTAGATTTTGGATTAATTTAAATTTTGAATTTAATACCCACACTTCTGCTCCATGTGTTATCACACTTAGACCTAATGATTTATGTATGTTTATTTTTGTTGTTTTAAAGATTTGTTTATCCCATAAGATTCCATTTAATCTTCTTATCATAGATCTTCCTTTCATAATTCTGTCTCTAATTTCAATTTCCATCTGACCATCATTAGTAATTTTTGTAACCTGATAATCGGGTTAAGTACAGAGCTACATCAATGAACAGGTAAATACATACATAATTACAGAGAGATAATGTACAAACAGTATGATAATAGAAAAAATGGTATGAACAGATGATAAGATGACCAATACAAACCAACCAATATGATAATTAGCTTGAGAGTAGAATAACAACATGTACAGTAAAGTTTAAAAACAAAGGTACAACTTAAACTGGTGAATAGAAAATAATTATAATATTATTTCACAGATATATGATGCAGCAGAATGAGAAATGTTATGTTCAATAATGGGCAGTGAGCAAATATAGTCTGACATAGACGTATGGCCAACTTAATGAATGACTGAGTGTGTGTGATACTTATGAATCAAGTTTTTGAATGCTTTGTAGGTGTCATTATCCTTAAGAAAGACATGAAGATCACATGGCCAATTAATATCCCTCTGGCTAAGAGCAAGCTCATGTCTAGTATTCTTGGTCATTGGACACATGTATATGTAGTGCTCAATCCCATCATGGCAATTACAGATGGTATAGATGTCTGTTGCTGATTTGCCAAACCTCTGCAAGTAGGCTCTGAATCTCCCATGTCCAGTTAAGAATTGGGTGGTTTGAAAATCCAGATTCATCCAGAGGTGAAGAAGGTGGTCATGAATAGATGGAAAGAAGTTCCTGGCAAGGCCATTGTAGCTATCCCATTTCTGCTGCCAGAGATCCAAGATGTAGTTCCATTGTTGAAGCTTAAGAAGAGAGGCAGGAAGCACTGAATACTTGAAAGGGCCAGAGGTGCCAGTTGTTGCAGCCCTCCCTGGCAAGTAGGTCTGTATGCTCATTACCTAGAACACCCTGATGACCCCTCACCCATTCGAGCGAATAGAAATTCTGAGTAGAGGGTATATGGTTTAGAATCTTTTTAGCTAGAGGGTGAAGGTTGCTGGGATTCCTGAGTGCATTGATTGCTGAAGCACTATCAGAGCAGATGATAACTCTACTTCCAGTCAGATTGGCTTCACACCATTGAACAGCCATGTAAATGGCTCAGAGTTCTGCCTGGAATATAGAGCAGTCAGGATGAAGAGGTCTAGAGTTCTGATAAATTTCCTCTTCATTGGCAAAAACAACAAAGGCCGAGCTCATGCCTTCTGCATTCTTTGAACCATTTGTGAAGATTGTATAATCAGCAGCAACTGTAAAGGATGTGTTGAACCCACGTCTCACTGCTGGATGAGGGTAGCAAACAGGACATCAGTCTCATGGGTGCCTTCAGCATAAGAGGTAGAGTTCATAATGATGTCATAGCCTTTCCTAACATGATAAGTACTAATGAAATGTACCTTAAATGAAGATCCAGAGGTGGTTTCCTACTGATAACCTGAAGTGAATAATTCTTGTTGGTAGAGTACACTCTGGTAAGCCTGAGAAGGGCCCTATGCTGAGCAGATTGAAGATGGTGGTAGTTGTGACTGAGAGAGACAGCACTTTCCCAGATGGCCACAGCATATGAGATAATGGGAATGAAAACTGCATTGTAAATACAGTTGAGGGCAGCCTGATTTAGCCCTCAGTGATTTTTAGCAATCCTTTGTAAGTTATTGAAAATGAGAGTGGTTTTATCAGTAATCTGATGGATGTGGAGACTTCAAGACAGTTTATGCTCAAGAATAACACTCAGAAACTTTAAGTGAGGGACAATGTGAATGGATTGACCTTGCATCCTGATGCATGGAGTGCGAGGTTAAAGATGGTTTAGTGAAGACAATACCTTTGGTCTTGTTGGAATTAAACTGGAGCTTTAACTAAAGGTGTGGGTGCATCTTCTCCACTCACTGACCGCAGGAAGGACAGTGGCAGCCCTAGTCTCAAGCTCAAACCTCAAGTTGCCCAGAATAAGGAGGAAAGCATCATCAGCATAAGCCAGAGTATAAACATGTTCTCCAAAGTCAGTGTAAAGAAAGTCATTAAAAAGGATACACCATAGAGAAAGAGGGCTATAAGCAGAACCCTGCGGACTACTAGGCTCCGAATGATGGGAAAACCTTAAGTTGGCCTCTCTGTTAGAGAGGAAATTCCTGGTTAGCTGATAGAGGTTAGCTGGGCACTGCTCCCTCTCAGCCTGTGTAGAATAAGAGGCCACCAGGCAGAATTAAGTGTTCTCCAGGTCAAGACTGATACCCAGAACATATTTGAATGAGGAAAGGAGTTCACATACTTTGGATGTAAGGACCATCAAAGCATGCCATGCTGTTTTCTAAAACCAAATTGAGAAGGGTGAAGATATCCAGTAGATTCCAAATGCCAGGTAAGCCTGTTACACAAAGTTTGTCAAGGACAAACGTGAGATGTTGCGAGGTTGTTAATGGTTGCGGATGAGATTTATCCTTAGGAATCAGGGCAAAGTGTGCACTTTTCCAAGCAACTGGAAAAACACAATGGCTTAAGCAGAGATTGTAAAGATGAAAGAGGAGGTCTGGATGCCTCTGCCACAGACCTCTGACTATGTCTGCAATAATGTTATCAGGTCTGGGTGCTTTCCTGCCCTTGGCTCTTTGAATGATATTCTAAATCTCGGAATGACTAAAAGGCGAATCATCAGGAAAAAGTTCAGAGAGATCATGGTTGTTGCGAATATTGTTATGGAAGGGAATATCATCATCCACTAAATCTGGTGGACAGAACTGGTGAAAAAGGGTATGGACAGTGGTAGCCAGATCAGCAGATGGGGAAGGGCTGGATAAGTAGCTATGAGAAGTGATCTTTTCAGAGGAAAACTTATAAAGCCACAAGGATCACCACTGTTGCAATGGCAGAAGTCCTTCCAAGATTTCATTTTGGCAGCCTTGATGGCAACTTTATACCCTCTGATGCTGGAGATACTCCATTCTGTGGATGTCATGATGCATTGAGTCCTGACAACATTGATATCTGCATCAAAGGTTGTTACTGATGCTCCTCATCTGTGTCAGTTCAGGAGTTCACCAGGAAACAGGCTGTCACCCTCTGCATTTCCTGAGTATGTGAGCATCACAGGCAAAGTTAACTTTATCAACAGTGTCATCAATGAATTCCATAGCAGTAGCTTTGTTACTGACAACAAAGTTCCGGTCAGTGATATCTTTTAGCCTGTCACTGATGAGCTCCCAGTTGGCCCTGACAATCTTAAAGTGATTAACAGGGATGTAGGCAGAGATCCTAATGCTGTTAAGGGCCTGATCCAAATGACTATCCATATCCATTAACTCCCACGAGTTCAACAGAGGGCTAAGGCTTTTGGAGTAAAGTACGACATCCACCCACGAGCAACCACTGCTACCAGTAAAGGTAGTGGTGGTGAGAATGGATTGTTTGCAATCAGTAAATTAGATCAGTAAAATTAATAAATGTCCATTTGTGATTTGGGACGATATTCAGGTTCCTGACTTTGCCAAGCATGTGTTATCATTTGGACCTTCATACGCGCCTAAACCTCCAATGAACCGAGCAGCCTTATCTTACATCCTGGACTTAGAGATTCTCTTGAAAGGGCTCACGGAGAACCAAAAAGAGTACTATAGATGGATGGCGGCTTTTAAAATAAGAAAATCCAAAGAAACGAAAGAGGTTTATCACTTCCAAGAACAACTAAGGCGAACCATAAGATGGATAAAACGCAACATCATCACTATGGTTAGAGTCGACAAGGATAAACTGTTAGTAGTGATGAAGCGGGATACGTATGAAAAAGGCTTAGAAGAATACATTAGTATGACTCGATGTACGGAAGTGCAAGGGGTTTATATAGATAAATTACAATCGCGGGTCAAACGTTTTGCGAACACAAGCCTGGCCAAGAGAATGAAAATGGGAAATATAATAGTTGATGCTCCAGAGATACCGCGGTTATTTGCATTCGCAAAAACACACAAAAAAGCACAGCAACTCAGACCAGTGGTGGACAAGACTAAGGCCCCCACACGTATTCTAGAATCTTTTACTCATAAATTGCTCATCCCGCACCTGGAAGGATACCAATTCAATATAAACAACCCAGCAGAACTTGTAGAAAAATTGAAGAAGATAGCAAAACCAGCTTGTGCTATGGTCTTAGACTTCAGATCGTTGTTTCCGTCGATAGAACTACCACCTTGTTTTTGCGAACTAAGGGACTTTCTGTTTTCGATAGTTGAGGACAACACAATGCACCAACATATTCTCGAACTAGCCCATTTGTTATGCTATGGCTCTCTTTTCCAATTTAAAGGGATCACGTACATGCAAGGCAAAGGAGTCCCGATGGGCAGCCCGCTCTCGGGTGATTTGTGCGAAATGGTAATTAGGAGATTGGAAAACAATATCCTACCGCGATTCTTGCCCAGCATCTTGTTGTACAAACGTTACATTGATGACATTATTATATTTTGGAAAGTAGAACCGAACATAAAATTATTCCTCGAAGCCATAAACAGTAATCCGTACGGGCTAACATTAGAGGTGGAGCAGCACGACTCATCGAGGGTGCACTTCTTGGATATTGATATCAACTTTGAAGGAGCTAATATACTTACATCAGTATACCGAAAGCCTAGCACGTTCCACACATATATTCCTAGAAATTCATATGATCCGTTTCAATACAAAATAGCTGCCTTCCGAGCATTAGTGAGAAGGGCTCATACGCACTCCTCTACAAAAAAAGCGCTCGAAACGGAGCTCAATCATATCCAAAATATTGCTATAAGCCATGGATACAGCAAAGCTCTCATTGAAAAGTTGTCTAGAAGACATGAGAAGTCCCAAAAGGAAAATAATCAGACAGCACAACCATTGAATATCAGACAGGAAGAAAATGAAAGGATATCTATCACATACAATCCAGTGCTGAAATCCATTTACAAAACCGTGGCCAACCGACAAGGAATTAACATCGTGTACAGAAGATGTCAGACTCTCTTCAGAATATTAAGCAACGGCAAAGACCCACCAAACCCCGAAAGGCTTCCGGGAGTATATATGATACCACTAGAAGATCACAGGTGCGATAGACAATTAACATACATTGGTTCCACGAAACGTGCGTTAAAAGTGAGGTTAAAGGAGCACGAGTCAGACATACACCACGGTAGATACACTACGGCCCTGGCGACGTACGCGTCGGAAGAGGAGATAACGGTGGACCTGCATGCGGCAAAAATCATTATACCCAGCTATAACCCACAGCAATTGAAATGGCTAGAAGCCATGGAGATATTTAAGGCTGGATTACGTAGTACCTGTGTTAATCATAAGGAGGAAATGATCCTATCGAGCGCATGGCAGATTATGCTAGAAAACAGCGTTTAAAGGGAGGAGCATCGAGCATGCTCAGTACAAATATCCAGCTGCTGCACGTGCTAATATTCCGAAAAAATTCTAATTGAATATTTATTTGAATCTTAACGGCCTATTCGACGAAGACTGAAGAAGAGCCCAGGAGGGGCTGTGAAAACGTTTGCGAGTCTGTAAATAGAACAATTCTAAAAATAGAACGACACCGGGAAAAAGGTTAGAAGGGTTTATTTTAATCAGTAAATTATTGAAGGTAGCAAAGTCTGCCAATGCATCACCATGCTCATCTTATGTTGTACCCCCAAGTGGGGAGTGGGCATTAAAATCACCAACAATTAGGATGTAGACATCCTGAATATGATTGATGATGGTCTGCAGAAATTGTAGAGAGGAATTAATGTCTCTAATGGAGCTGTAGATATCGAGAACCAACAGTCTGAACCTGGGATAGTTGATTTTGAAACAGATCTGTTTGTCCAAACTAAGCTGGGGATTGAAAAAGAATGGACAGTTCCTTGTTAGCAATGGCGGCAGCTGCTCACGGGCACTTATCAGTACATTGAAGGATCCCATAAGAGGTACACAAACAGGCAACTTTATTTTTGCAGCAGTAAGGTTCTTGCACATGAGCCAAATCATAAGTGTCTAGAAGCTGATTGAGGTGACACGTGGCAATGATAGTGTGCAGGTTAATTTTAACCAGATTAATAGGGATTGACTGTGAACTGCTGTGTGTAAGTACTAATGTCCATAATCAGTCCTTTGAATGACTTGATTCTGTGTGCGAATGTAGACTGGGTACTCACGACTCATGCAGTTGTGTGCTCTATCAGCAAATCTTTCTCTATCACAGTTATAATAAGAGGGTGTTTGGTTTTGCTTACCACACTCTTTGTAGGAGTGTTCCCCACCACACTGACTACAGATTGGTCTCTCAGAAACACAATGATGAGAAGTGTGACTAAAATGACAACACCTGAAGCACTGCACCACTGATATATGGTCAGTCACCCTGCATCTAGTCCACAATAGGTTGCCAGTCTTCATGTCTAACAGTTTTTTCTGGACTTCCGGAGTCACCTCCAACACAGAGTTCAGATGAAATGGGTTACGTTTTCCCACAGCAAACCGAATAGTGGTGCACTGCATAAACTCATCTATTGACATTGAATTAGAGATAAAATGATTCTAGGTATAAATGGCCTCAAGAAGATCATCTTTAACAAGGTTCTTTGGAACTGATATCAACATAATGCAGGGTCTTTTCAGCTTGAGAACAGTGAGTCTCAATTCTGGAATTCTAACAACAGCAGTAGTGATAGCAGCCACATCGCTATTAGCGACAAGGTCAACAGCCACACCTCCTTTCCGAATTCTACAGTGTCTCCTAACCCCAATCTGAAGGTCACGAGGATTGACACGAGTGGTTAACATGCTTTTTGTGTATTCCAATGAGTCAGGCTTAGTGGTATTGTAAATAAGAATGGTTTGACTAGGTTCAAGTTGGGCAGAATCAGTAGCGCACTGAGTGCCATAACAAGTGATGTCACTATACAGTGGTGTGTTCTCGCTTGAGTCAGAATCAGCATTGTGGGGAGGAAGTCCACAACTGACCTTCATCAAGGAATCCTTAGTGTCTTTAATAGCTGTTCAAAGTGCTGCCTGAGATTTACCAAGTGTACGAACATCATCCTTGGTGGTCAAGAAGTCCAACCTGCATGACTTCCTCTCTAGTGGTCAGAACACCCAATTGATCTTGCATGGCATGCAAGATGGGGTTCAGTATTTCGCCCTCAGCCAGGTCAATAAACTTCTGAACCTGGGTAATAATGAAAGAATGGTTTTCTCTAGCATCAAGTTTGGAGTTTGGTAACTAGCCATATAGCCCTTAAGTTCTTCAAAGAGCTTATTTGCCTCAGCATGAAATTTCAACACTAGCTCAGTAGCCATAATGGAGAAAATAACTGAAAAATATGGACTGGCCTGCAAAAACCAAGAAAGGAGACACTAAACTAGTGCACATTTGAGCTGAAACAAGCTAGTGCACGTAATGTCAGATGGGAGCTAGAGCCATATGGCCACATGTACATGAAACAAAGGCCTTTGTTCAGCGTGAAAAATCCGACCTTAATAGCTTGTGACAAAATAAACTGACAGCCGTGAAACTAAACATATGTAATGAAGAACTTATGAATAATAATCTGCTTAAAAATGAAAAGCCTGAGCCAGCAAATAACAATGATATATGGATTGAAATGTGAAGATTACTGATGGCCAATATGCTAGAAAAATACAATTAAACCAATATAAAATATACCAATCAACGTAGGCTAAGATGTAGATTAAGAATTCGCAAAAGCTGACTACCTACAATTGATGACAGTTGAGAAATCACAACACAAAAATCATTATAAACTAAGAAATAATTTACCAATCACCATGTTGTAATCACGATATGATACCAGAGCATGAGCTGAATAAAATGGTATATAAGGCGCACACATATGATCTGTAGATCCTGAGCAATAGACGATCAATTATAGAGCCAAAACAATACCCTACATCACTGACCAAACTGCTCTGGCCTCCTGCCCACTATCCACATTGCCATGCTCCTTTAAAACTGTGACTCTAGAACTGCCAAACTCTGTTTGCTGCTTCTATAGTTTGGATCAACATTGCATTGCTTTGGCCAAAATATTCAATTTATCATTGAATATTTTGGCCAAATCATGGATAATTGGGCTCTAATCAACAAGATGAACTATTTCCTCCTTGGAATTACTGACCTGCATTCCCCAATAGCAGTCATCAAAGTCCTTGTTCAGTCAAAATGACTGAACAAGGACTTTATCCTGAAATCTTGGCTTGTGAATCCAAGGAAAACTTGTAAGAAAATTCTCAAATAAAAGGTTTTCACATAAAACTGAGTCTGCCTGAGTGCCATAGATACACCCACATACTAAATCTCACCATTTTGTACTATTCAAAGCAATGTACATTTTTTGAGTTTTGTCTGTTTCACAGAAATGACTTCAGGCCATGATGACCAATGTGGAGACCTTACACTGTTATCGTGTATAGGAATGGAGTAAATGCCAGACATGTTAAAAAGATTATGACTACTAATCTACTAATAAAGCTGAAAAAAATGGGCATTCTCTTTCTTCACGGTGTTCTAAAAATGGCCACTAGGGGCACCCCTAGCTATTATTTAAATTAACAATATAAATTATTTTATATTTTTACAGTATAATAATCAGTATATTATTATTTTTATTTGTAATTTAGTATGCCTCAATGCCTGCATTGGGCCTTCGACTTGTCATTACATAAAAAACTGAGCATATTAGAGTACATCTGCATGTGATAATATTTAAGTTGCTACTCTTTGTTTCTAAATGTCTTTGTATGCTGCAAAATAAAGAAGTATTTCAACACAACAGTCCATTCTAGGTTATGAGGCCTGTTGCCACCATCATATGCTTGGAAAGAATTTATTGATTTGTAATATCTATGCTAGCATTCAATACTTCTGATGCAATCAAACTCTCTTGTAGTATCTTGTGCACTATCTAGAGCAGTATGTAAATGCCCTTATAATTAATGATCTGAATGAAGAGAAGTTTATGTGAAATAGTTTGAAAGACAGATATAGAATGAAAATAAGACGATAACCTGGTTTATGATATATATTGGTATGGATAGCACTTCACTTTAAGATGATGGTAACATCCAAGAAGGAGGTGTCTGTATAGCTTTCTTGTTCTAATTGGAGCTGTAGACCAAATGGGTTGTCATTAATCAAATGGAGAGAATGTTGTACATCAGGTTTACTTTACCATGAGACGAAGATGCTAACATACCTCACATAGATGGTGATCTGCTGTTGAAATGTGGGTAGCACCATAGTTTCTAGATGGTATAAGACAAATTCACATACAAATAGGAAGTCAGGCACCCTATGTGTACTCCTCTATTTTGTATAAAGATCTTGCTATCAAGGTGAAGGAATAATATACCAAATGTGCAAGCTCCTGGTCTTCATAGATTTTCATCAGTTGCTAATGTTGGAGCACCTGACAAAGATCTATGAAATTAGATTGAAAACATTTTTGTCATTAAATTGAATTGCTGGAATTAAGAAAGGTGGTTTCTTTTTATTAACTTTTCTATTTGACAATCTGGAAATGACTAAATATCTTAAACAAGTCAATCTTCTTAAAATCTTGACATTGAAATTTTGAAGTTTTGATCAATTTGCTTTATATATAGTTATACATGTGTCTATTTTCTTTCAAACAAAACAAATCCAAGTCTAGGTTAGGTTGGGACAATATTACAACCTATTGTTTATACAGCTGCCTCCATTTACCAAGTCAGGGAGGTTGCATTGGGGGAATCCAGTTCAAGGTACTTTGTTTTCAATATTGTATAGTAGACATTATTTGCATGTTATTTAAACTATTATTACAACAATTGACTATAATAAGCAATTATTTACATATTTTCACTTATTACATAACAATGGAGGAGATATTGATTTTCATAAGAAATTTAAAACTAGACAGTTCTGACAAGATGCATAATCGATTAAATAATGTCAAACAAGTAAAAATTAGCTAATTAGAATGAAAACAAGCAATTTTACATTTGTTTACATTTTGTCTGCAATGATGTAGCTAAAAAAGGGCATTGACTTTTGTAGCTAGACAGTTTTGACAAGATACTTATTTGTTTAAATAATGTCTTTCAAGATATAAACAGTCAACTACAGCTTAGCAGATGTTTCACAAGAGATTTTGCAACAAATTATCTACTACAATGTTTCTCGTTACTTTACAATAGGGAGGGTTAAGTTTTGCAGAAAATTTATGGCAAGAGGGTGATGACAAAACAATTATTGGTTTAAATAGTGTCAGCTAACCAGCAGAGTTTGCCTGAAATGTAAGTATAACGAGATAAAACATCAAATCAAATGCAATGTCCCACTGGATAACTTCACATTCCCCCTATGCAATGTCATATCCAATTGGATATGTATGCATGTAAAGGGTTTAATAAAGTAATTGTAAGTATGGAATATGTCACTATGTGTACAGATTATCTAGAGAATAACCTAGTATTTGTAAATGTTGAAAACCTTCAATTTTCTTATGTTAAAATGTGTACTAATTAACATCAAATACTAGATTACTCTCTTGATAAACATCATCTAGAAACTGTTTTATGTAAAGTATAAATTCTGAATATTTAATCATCTCTGATTATTACTTAATCATAACAGAAGTAAATCCATGTTATATATTGAAGTAAATTTGCTGTTCAGAATTATGAGTTCAGCAAAGCTCAGCTCAGCCTTAACTGTTTGGAAATAACAAGCTGAGCTAAGGTCTTGACATGCAAGCTGTGAATTTGGACCAAAGCTGAGAGTTGAGTTGAGCTGAGGTGTGTTATAGCAAAGCCTATTTTTGAAATTAAATTGTTATGTATAATGACAACAGATACAGTTTGTTGGATATTTTTTAATTTATCTGTTGTTAAAGCACAAGCATTCAAATAAAAATTACTTAAGCATTAAACAATTAACTATAAACAATTTTTAGATTAAGAGAAATATTAAAAGTAATAAAGGGTGATATATTAAAATGATACAAATAACAACAATCATTTCTAGCAAAACTTGTACAATAGTGTCTCAATAATTCGAAATGGATGGGACTGAGTGAGACTACTACAAATTGCAAAAAACTTGGAATGTGGACCGGAGCCAAGCTGAACTGTGAGCTATGATTCTGGACTCCAGCTGAGAGCTGATCTGACTTTCAAAATCCTGAGCTGTAGCTCAGCTTATTTGGTAGAATTCTAGTTATAATGAAAATTAATGTTTTGTTTTGTTATAAAAATAATTAAGTTGATATATTAGTTTATTAATTTAAGTGATAATTTGAGATACATTTAATTAACATAATCAGATTTATCTTTATTATAGATAATATGTTTAAATAGTGATAATTCTGGATAAAAATCCATTTTAATAAGAGAGAGCAATATTTATTTTAATAAAAATGGAAAATACTATTTAATATAATAAATTATCTGAAATTGTTTGTATTTAGAAATTAAAACAAAATAATAAAATGCAAAGCTTTGCATATTAAATTGTGGCACATGGCATAAAGAATGGGGTACTATCAGTTTTATATTTTCAGGTGGAGGCGAAGTAGGTGCCAGAATGAAAGGGCACCGTACAGCACAGCCAGAACTATCAGAAGGGCGCCCTATTCTTATGCCACATCTTGCAGCTTGCCACCTATCCACGTGGCAAGGTTAGTCAATAAAAAAAATATAACATGAATGCCTGTAGTTTAACATCTATTAGTGTATAAAATCATTACATTGTTTGATAAATATATGGGTTTAGTATATCATCAAATTTTTATTTTACAAATTTTAGACTTAATATTATGAATTATTTTAATTTTTAAAATTTAACAAACTACTATACTTTCTTATCTGAAAACAGATTAAAAGGTTAATTAGCTAATAAATTTTTTTTACAATAACAGTTTTGTGTAGTTTCTTTATATAAATAAAAATTATTTAAAATACCTTGATGCTTTTAAAAATTACATATGTATGTATTTTCAGCATTTTTATGTCAAGCATGTTCAAAAATAAAGGTTCTCTAGTCCATATAAAATTTTCCTTACATTTCATTGAATGAAAGACATGATTCTTTAATTATGTCTAACAAAATATTGGGAAGGAGCCTGAACCATAAGGGTCAGGCTCCTTCCCAATGTTTTTGTCAGCAAATTTTTTCCTCTTGTAATGTATTTTTTTAATATCGTACTTAAAAATATTTATAAGTAAAAACAAGTAGTGTACACACCAGGTACAGTACGCCTCATTTCTTATATTCACATCTTACAATGAGAAATTTTTCTTACTCATTATCTTTGGTCCGACACTCCCAATGTATGAGTAAGTAATCATAAGCAGAATAAAATAAAATAAATAAATAGAAGAAAATATAAATTCTACAAAGCTTTATTGGTAAAACATTTTTCAGGACTTTCCATCCTATCATCAAATCTAAATATTTGAAAAATGGAAATTTGAATGAGAATATCTAATATTTTCCATTGAGTGCTTTAGAAAGTTTGAGTTTGTGGACAGTTTTTTTTTTTTAAATAAAACAGAACTTCTTTTGATTCAAAATGGCTGTATGTAAAGTTAACAGTTTTTATTTTAACATGTAAGCATCAAATTTGTAAACTAAATGATTAATATAGTGATAACAACAACAAAAGAAAACTATAAAATATGGTAAAATAAACTAAAAACAATAGACGTAAAATACATCAAACTAACACTATCGCACAACATTTTTATCAGTTCTGGTGAAAGCCTGGAGGGTGATTTACATTTATATAGCTTAGAGAAAAGGTTTTAAATTTGTCAATAGTGTCAATCTAGCCTTTTCTCTGTAAGGACTTAATATTACCTTTCATCCAGATTGACTAGAACTGATGATGATGATGTGCAACAGTGTTAGTGTATTTTATTGTTTTTTAGTTTGTTTTACTGTATTTAATAGTTATATTAGTTTTATTCTTACTGATATTTTATTTTTATATTTTTCTTTTGTTGCTGTTGTCATTGTATTAATCCTTTAGTTTACAAATTTGATATTTAAATGCTGGAAATAAAAGCTGTTAATTGTACACACAGCTGTCTTAAATTGAAAAAAGGTTCTGTTCTATTTTTAAAAAAAAAAAACTCCACAAATTTGGATGTCCTAAAGCACTCAATAGAAAATACTAGCTGTTCTCATTTAAATTTCCATTTTTTGAATATTTAGGTCTGACAGTGGCACATAGTGGTTCTGAAAACCTTTCACAAATTAAACTTTGACTGATAAAATGAATAGCAGTTATATTTTTTCTGAAAACATAAATGCTGCAAATTTTAGGAATCTTAGCTTAATTGGAGGTGTTCTCATAAAGCTAGAAATCAACATTAAAATACAAACAGTGAATGTTATAAAATATGATAAATACATAAACATAATAAAATATAGTAGTATAAATAAAAGAATAAATAAAAACTACAAATACACAAAAAAATGAAAAATGATAATACAGTAAAATCTCAATTTAGTGGACTAATTCAGGTGATGGGGTGTTTGTTGGGCTGACTCCACTAGTGTAAAAACCCTCATTGTAATTATTTTTAGTCACGTGACCTATTTGGATTGCCGTGGAGGTCTGGCTCCACTGCCTCTCATTATAGATATAAGGAATAGTTTGTGATATTTTCAATAAATCTTTGCCTATTTTAGGCTTTTTTGCAGTAGCCATTTCAATGTTAAAACTAATCAAAAACTTCACAAGCACCAAAACAGTGAGAGCAAATGTGCTCATTTCCTTGTAACTTTTGCTTGATGTCATAGAAGTCCACTGACTTCTGATTGGTTAATGGTACAGTTTTACCAGGGGCAAATTCTCTGGGCTTGGTTAGCATGTGCTGCAAGCTTAAGAGAGAGTTTTGACTGTCAATATATTTTTTATATGAGAACAAATATTCCAATAATAATTTATTCTAACATGTAAACTCTTTTATCATTTGTGTTTGCTTTTACATTGACAGCTAGAGGCTAGCTGTTTTAAGTTAGTGCCATGCTTGTGGGAACTCGATTGCTTGCTCATGTGGAGGTTTGCCACATCAACAAGTGCTCACGTGTGACATCATTCGAAGTATTTAACACGTCCAGATTGTATCAAAAGCTTGCAGTACCCAATCAGCATACATGAAGCATGCAATGCCAAAAAACAAACTTTTCAAGAGAGAAAAAACACTTTTTCTAATGAACAAACTTTAATTAAAATGCTATAAAAATTATTTTAACAATTTACACTTTGGAATAAAACATTGGGTTTAATTTCAAACACCTAAGTATGATGGTAAGGAAACAAAAAAAGTTTAAAAACAGTGTTAGAGCCATAAAGTTGTAAATGCCAAAATTGTGCAAGTGCATAAAGTTGTAATGCCAAAAACAATTGCAATCATAAAATTAATGTTCTACAGCTGAAAAACAGTTTTGAATACCAAAAACTTACATTTAAATTATTAAACACAATTTACAAATTCAATATCAGTTTTAACATTAAAAACTGGCAATAATGTATTTAAAAACTTCAAATTTGAGAGATTAATGGAAGTCCAAATATCATTTTGAAATATCAAATAATAAAGTGATACAGGTTAACTATTAATAAACTGGCATTCAGTTAATCTACTTTTTAATCCTTCTAATACCCTGGGATGCTAAATCAACGCAATCTCTAACCTATTGACCGGAGTAAAAATTTTGTTCTAAAAATTCGCTAACGTTTTCATCGCCCCTTCCAGGTACTTCCTCAGGCTTTCGATAAAAGACCGTTGCAATTGGGGTAACGCATGCGATTGGGCAAGAAGGTAATCGAACACCTCCGAATGGGAGCTTTGAAGGTTGGTATACAGCTTGCAATGGTCTTTTATCGAAAACCTGAGGAAGTGCCTGGAAGGGGCGACGAAAACGTTAGCGAATTTTTAGAACAAAACTTTTACTCTGGTCAATAGGTTAGAGATTGTGTTGATTTTGTCATTCAGTTATCTGATTCTGCTAGCATTTCCTTGAAATAGGTTTGTGCTATTGGATTTAAAAATGGTATCATTTTACGAATGTCAGGTTTCTTCTTTTGAGGAATCCCAAAATGGGAGCAAGCAAGAGGAAGTGAAAGATTTTTGAAATCATCAATGCTAACTCCATCTTTCAGCACATTAAGCCCACTGCACCATCTTGCTGCTTTACTTCCACTTTTAGCAACCCAACTATAACTTTACCAAAGTTATTTGATGAGAGTCTAATTTGGGATGCTGTTGAGATACCCAGATCTTTTGTATTCAAAAATGCATGGGCAATCGATTTAGTCATGAAATTTCTCAAATACGATGCAGGTAAAAGGGTTTTTGGTCCCTGCAGTTTTAAGAATGTTCACAAGATCCTTTAGTGTGTAGGCTTTGCATTTTTTCTTCTGTTTTTCAATTAGAGCAAAGTCTCGATCACAACTGAGAAATGTGTGACCCTTTACAGGGTATTTGTGTGTTATTTCTGAAAATACATTATTGGCTAATAACATCAGATACATGGCTATCATGTACTGATTTTTGTTTTGATCAACACAGTTGTCTGTCCACAAAGTCAGCTTCTTTCAGTCACCAATAGCAGCCTCAGTAGTAATATAATGATATATACAGGATGATATTTCCAAAGACCCTCTTCCTGCAAAATTCTCACTCCACAAACACATGCATCATTTCTCTTTAATTGAATCATTAATTCCAAGGTTGTAGCATGCCAATTGTTGAGCATAATACGTTTCAGTGTGTATTAATTGCTGTATACACATTTGCTGCTGCAAGTCAAAAGATCAAATTTGGTCAGGAAAATTTCATTGTACCATTGTCGAGTAACTGGGGCTTTGCTCCCAGCATACTGTTGACAATATTTCTCAAGGAAGTCTCTATACATTCTGCTAACATTGAGATCCGGTGATAAGTACATTTTATCTGTACTTTTGGCTCGAGCATAATGACTTTCTTCACTTGGAAAACTCCTAATGTGCTCAATTATTTTTTCTGTCCACAACTGCCTTTCAGTACATTTTTGCTGGCCTCCTCTTTGATCAGTAGCATTCATTTTTCCCTCCAAAATCTTTTCTCCAATCAACTGAATTCTTCTTGCAGTAACCCCAAATGTATTACACAAAGTCTTAAGGCAAACTCTTACTTCACTTCCACCAAGAAGAAGCAAATGATAACTGAAAGAGTGTTGCCTTCTACTTTCAGAAAAATGGTCGTACTTCCCATATCGTCTCCTTTTTATCATCTGGGAATGAACAAGTTTTTGAAGATAACTCTGTTGCTTATTGTAGTCAGCCAGTTCATAAAATTGTTGGAAGAGTTCCTGATGGTAAGCCAACCTTATGTTTTTGCAGGCGAAGGAACACTTGCATGTCACCTGTAACGCAAACAAAAAGTTTGACAAACTTGTTGGAAACACAGTCATCTACAAGTTGTACACCCATGCATAAGCACAATGATTGTTCATATCTTGTAAATCTCAAGTTTATGTCTATATTTTTGAAGTAATAAGTCTTTTACTTACCCCTGTTGGTGGATCCTTTCTCAGATGAACTTTCTGTGATATGGGGGAAATGTACTACTCTAAGCCACTATTTTTTTTTTTCTTTTCAAATGTTCTTCTTCTATTTTTGTACGCATTTCTTTCTTCTTTTAGGTATTTCATACTTTAAGGAATTCATTTCAATTTTAGAATAAAATCATAAAAACTCACTGCGTTACAAATTGGAATAACAAAATGATGTAAATGTGAACCGTAACATTTTACACGCCAAAAGTCACGTGGCTTGCACTTTGGCGCTTAAAACGTTATGGTTGCACATAAATTCATTTTCAAAATATAGCCACTTAGAGCACCACTATCACCACTATATTTTTTTGCAGGAAAAAACATTGCATTTAAAATTCATTTCTTCAATAAAATGTATTTTGAGAAAAATGGCATTTACAACCTTATGGCATTGCATGCTTCACATGTATTGTGTACAGGGGCAGATCTACATAGGGACTAACAGGGCTTAAGCCCTGGTCTCCCAGTGTCAAGGGCCCACAAAAATTGAATTATCATTATAAATTTTTAATACTTTTTCATTATAATATATTTCATGTGTAGATATAATGGGCTTTATAATAGTCCATACTTTTTTATTCGCATCAAATAACGTTTCTGCATATTGTTTAGTGCTAGAGATAGGCCTGTTATTCTTCTTATAACTTTCACATGCCCAAAAATTTTGGTCAGGATTTGCCCCTGGGTATTACAGACGTATTCACGTCAAAAATTAAACACTGCTTAACTTGCTTTATGCTTGTTTTACATCACGCACAGCCAGTGTAAAATTCATGGTCATTATTAAAAATAATTATGGTGAAGGTTTTTATGCTCGGTTTTTTTATTAGTGGAGTCTCAGTTTTGAGTGAGTTAATATGTGCAAGAGAATGAATAAAGACTGTTATACATTGCATATCCTGGTGCACATTGCATATGCTGGTGCATTTGTGCACCAGGATATGCAATGTATAAATGTCACTTTTTGTAAACTGTAACTTTCATGCTTTCATGGTAAAATAAGTATATTGGCTATTTCTGCATTCTTATTTTTTGATTTTTGATCAACTTTCATAGCTTTCTGCCCCACAATGACTGGTGAAAAATTACAAAAGAAGTTTTCTAGTTTAACTCTGCAGGAATATAATAAAAAATAATTTAAAAACTCACAGAAGCTGGAAACAAGATAACTAATAATTACCAAGCACTTTAACACTACTTTCAGCAATTATTTTCATTAAAAAAAATGTTTTGGCCTGTTATGGTATATGATCAAAAAGATTGCATTTGGTGATACCCAAATGGATTTCCTCAGATGACAAACATGGTTTATGTTAAAGAAAAATGAACTTAATGCAGGAGACCAGCTTTTATGGAATGATATTAATTAAAGCTGAAGATGGCTAAGTGATGATGATGACAACATGCTAATTAAAGTGGACAAAAGTAGAAATGTAGTCTTATTAAAATTATATATGAGGTACAGTACATTGATGACATTTTTATTACTAGTATTTGGAATACTAAACCAGATATAGAGAACATTCAATGCTAATTTAACACAACAGCTATTGGTTTGATACTGTTGCTAGATCAATCTATCAGTGAAAGCATCCATTTCCTTGATCCAGAGTGTGCTGATATAAGCATATGTACAAATATATTTCGTAAACCTACATACAACAGCGTTATCATCATTCAATTCATGCAATCCTTGGTGGTACAAAATGGCAGCCTTAAGAAGGGATGCACTTATGAGAAGGGCTTACACCCACTGCTCCCACTTGGATGGCATCCAATCTGAATTGGAGTATATCAAGATGATAGCTAAAAAACATGGATATAGCTGTGGTATGATTTTTTAATGTATCACCTGCTATGGAAGGACAACAAAAGGTAGATTGTATGAAAAAATAGCACCTTTAATCATCCAGAACAAATATTTAACAAAATAAGAATGTTTTTGGTAGATTATAATAGGAATACTGGGCTGGCTACTATTGTGTTAGAATTTAAGTCAAGATGCACATCTACTCTAAAATTGTCAAAGATATAAACTGTAAAATAACCTACACTATGCCCTACTGTTTTTAAAACTTTTAACAAATGGAAAAGATTCAAAAGCAAGCTAACAGCCTCTTGTCAGTTATCAGAATTTTATGTACTCTAGATTTAATACCCCCTCTGGCCTACATCTTTGACATCATCTAGAATTAAGCACATAAAATATTGAGGAAAAGAATTACACAACTACTTTAGCCCAGTACGCCTGTGAAACTGGTGTAATACCAAGCTGGAGTGAGGCTAAGCTTTTAAAAATAATTTTTGACAAATCTAAACTCAAAACATTGGAGACCATAGAAATTTACAAGCAATAACAAATAGGAGGCTGCATTGACAGTAAAGATGGATTAAGTCTTCCACAGACTTGGTAAGCCTTAACATATATAACGAATGGGAAAGCACGAGTTCGATGGGAGCCGCAATGTAGATTTCGCAAAACGCATGGGAGCCACAGTTCTGTACTGTCGTGGTGGATAGTATGGTAAGGTGTGCGATTTCATTATATAATTGAAATATAATTTAAAACAAATATTGAATTTTTTTAATAAACATATTTTCTCAAAATTATAAAAATAAAACTGTAAAAATATTAATCAAAAACAGAAATTAACACTTTCAGCAAGAGCCGCACGTAACTCAAAGAGAGCCGCATTTGCCCATGGCTGATATATAAGATTATATAAGATATAGGCATAAGGAAGTGGGTATAAAATAATATATTCATTTTGTATATTGTTTTTCATTCAATCCAGTTTTGAATTTTGTACATAATTTTTTAAAGCTATTTCAAATCTTTTTGAATACTTCAGATATATATATTATATATATATATATATTTGAATTTCATTGGTCATCAGCCAATTTTACATTTCTGAATATATAGAACACTCCAATGTTGTTAGCTGTATTAAAATGTCATCAAACGTTTGAAAGCTCATTCAAATTTTTTCTATCCTATACTTGAAGAGATCAAAAACATTTTTTTTTTTTAAATAATTGTTGGAAGAAGTGTTAAAGCACTTCTAAAAGCACTAGGTAATTATTAAAAAATAATTATTTAGCTGAGCTTTAATGGTAGGGTGAACATCATAATGGTGTTTTAAAAAGTAGCAAGAAAGTGTGTGTAACAGAATCAAATACCCTTCTGATATCAATGTGTATAGGTTTTTTATACTCAAAATTCTTAACTATTTCATGTTCAATAGAAACTAAGTGATGATAGATAAAAGCTGGAAACCAGTGTTGAACAGAATTTAATCTGGCTGTAACTGGACTGTAATTGTAGATACAAAGTTTGAAAATTTTCAACATAGTTGCAGACAAAGATATAGGATTATACAATGTAGAGTTCCCTTTAGGAATTGCCACAATAAAAGAGGTATGCCATAGTTCCAGATTATATTCTTCCTGAATTATTAATATAAATATACAAAGTAAAATGGGAGATCCAATAGGTGAAATAAAATCATGGTATTATATGTATATGATAGTTTTAAAATAACTTGGCAAACATTAGAAAATATGAGAGAGATGTCTGTAGTGGTGGTATTACTAAAAAACAAAGGAGTAAAATCAACACATGGTAAAAAAAATTTATCAGGAACAACGTGGTGGCAGCTATTAGTAGATTTGGAAAATTTGGGAACAAATCACAAGAAAATTCTAGGATCTGATGCAAGCTAATTTATAATGGAAATAAAATAATTATAAGAATTTTTTCATTAAATTAAAATTTTTTGAAAATTACTTGATGTAAGTTTAGGTAACAGGAGGAGTTATAATTTTCACAATTGCCACTCAATTTTCATTAAATTTCCAAGTTTCTGTAGGACTGATGTAACCACATTTTGGAAGAGACATCTATCTTTTTATACAGTAAATCTGTAATCTTTTGTCATATAATCTTCACTTTTGTATTTTTATATAGTTCATTATTATTATTTTTTTTGTTTTTTGGTACTTTTCTTATAAATTTAATATGGGTATTTGTTTTGAAGTTAGGCATCTTTTATTGTCAATTGTTGTCAATATGGACTATTGTAATTATTAAATAAAGAATAAAAGAATTTTTTTATATACTTCCATTAATACATAAAGTGCCATGTGTTGCAGAAATGCAACACGATATACATTGGAATCTGTGCTGTCTTACTTTGGAGAAACAGGCTAACCATATAAACATAATGAAAATAGTTAGAGCATGTCCTGTGGGAATGAAAATTGCACTTGGCCCAGTAAATTTTTTCTGATTGAATGTTAATAGAAGTTTAATTTTCCCCCCATAAAATATGATAAATATGCAAAATTTGTTTTTTCTAATGTTTTTCTTGCACAATGAACATGAATAAGTACTGTGCAATATCAGGAAAATATAAAGCACAAAAACAAATACTTGAGAAACAATCTTTATTTTCTTTTAGTGAACAAAAACAGTAAAAAACAGTAGATGAATATGTCGAAAAACAGGATTATTTTCTATCCCAAAAATACTCTGGATTTTAGATTTGTCTTTATCTGATTATTTCATTTATAATCACTGAATATAATAATTTGTTAGTATCTCAGCATCAGTATTTTCATACAAAAAGTATGAGTACAACCATTTTTTTAAATATTTGTGTCTAGTGAACCTTCTTTTTGAACATGTCCAAAATTATTAAAAATTGAAAAATTTGTGAATTATAGTAGAATGAAAACTTAACTTCTTCCGAATTGATGATATCACAATAAACCAAAATATTGCCAAGTTGACTTAGTGAAATAGTAATTTAAGTAGAATTAAGCTTATAAATTTTTAATGATTAAATAAATTTTATAGTATAGATAACTAGATATCAAATGTTTAGTAATTTTAATGATTAAATAATCATTTATAATAACATCAACCACACATTGTAGATATTGAATCCTTAAATAGGTTCCTAATCTCCTGATTATCTTGAAAATCAATTTTGTGTAAATTAATTAACATATAATGTACAGTACAAATTAATTATCAAGTAACTTAAAACCATAGAGTGGATGTCACGCCAACAATTTTACTGATTCAAAAGAAAAATTCATATAAAAAGGCATTAATTAAAGAACATTTTTAAAAACATCTTAATATCCTGCGAGTGCTTTCAACATATTTATGGAGGTCATTTTTAGGCAGAACTGGATTCAAATAGCTTTTTGAACAGATTTTTTTTTTAAATTGGAACAAAATGGCATTAGCCGCTTAGAACATAAGTTTAAAAACGCATATTTTAAATCCAATACTTTATAACATCATCACGCATGCACCTTACAGCACAGAGATCAAGAATGGCAATAAGAGCCGTTTTTAACAAAAAAAGTTTAAAAAATATTAAAACATCGTCGTGCATGTGCCTTACTGTGCAGAGAAGGCAGGGGTATAGAAACGGAGCTAATGCAGGTGTTTTAATTGTTTGTATAGACTGATTCAAATCCCGGGCAACTCAAGGGTGGGAGAGTTGCAAGGAGATAGCAGTGTGGTGAAGATGGCCTCCCAAATGTACACCAAATTCCGTTCCTCACAGCACCTGAGCATCACCACACGGTCCCAAAGTGGGGTGTGGTGGTGCTGCACAACCATCTTGGATAGTTCGGTGTCACAGTTGCCCTCTGCGACGGAATGTTGTGCTTTGGTATGCATTAGCTCCGTTTCTATACCCCTGCCTTCTCTGCACAGTAAAGGCAGGGGTAGAAGAGTAAGGCAGTAAGGCATGCATGACGATGTTTTAATATCTTTTAAACCTTTTTTGTTAAAAACGGCTTATTGCTGTTCTTGGTTTCTGCACAGTAAGGTGCATGCGTAATGATGTTACGCATATTTTAAATCTAAAACTTTATTTTCAAACTTGTTGTGTTCTAAGCAGCTAATGCAGTTTTTGTTCCAATTTTCTTTTTTAAATTTGTTCAAAAAGCTATTTGAATCTGGTCCTACCTGAAGACGTTTATAAATACATCAAAAGTGCTTGCAGGATATTAAAATGTTTTTTAAAATGCTCTTTAATGCCTTTTTATGTAAATTAATTATTGCATATATTTATGCTGATTTTATTAAAAATTACTTCATTTAATAAAAACATTAACACAATAAAATATGTAATAAATATAAATTACAGTCAATACTTTTAATAGAATTAATGTGAAAGTATACAACTTTAGTCTTCTATGATTTTCTTTATAATTAAGTGAAGTTGTATTTAAGTCTTTGCATTAAATTTCATTGAATTTTTATTTCAGTTGAGACAAATTTTTTCATACAATTTTGAAGAGAAAGAATAATTGATAGAATTTAAATAATTTTTTTAAGGCTTAAATAAATATTTTATAATTTTATATAGATATTAAGAAATTTGTGTTTTGTAAACAATCTGTAACTTATATCATAATGATTCACACCCAGCTGGTAACTTCATGCGATAGATGGTCATCAGCAACACATTACAGTAGAGTATCGATTATCTGAAACAACTCGGGACTGGGTTGTTCGGATAACTGATCATGTACGAAAAAATATATTAACCTATCTCATGTTGAAATTTTTCTGCATTATGTGTCACTTCGCATTGAATTTTCATCAATGTTAAACCTAACGAAAATTTTTAAAAAATAATAATTGTGGCTGTTGTATCAGTAAAGATTGTTTCTTTATTTTGCACAAACAAAATAAATATATTGAAAAATATAAAAACAAAAAAAAATTATATTTTGGAAGTTAATCTAGTATCAAGAACATTCTGATTCATCATGACACACATCCCAACACACAGTCCTCAGAAAAACACCACACAAAACAAGCAAAGCTCACCACTCACGATGGGGAAAAAGCCTCGTTCAAATAGTGGTGCATCCTTAAGTACCCTCTCACGGTGGTGCCAGTGCTGCCAGATAAAACACGCACACCAACTAAAAATAATATTGGAGTAGCCCAAGACATAGCCAAATATTGCAGCACCACAGCTAGGGATTGCAATTGCTGGATCCCTCATTCAGCAATCCAGCTGGATCCAATGCATTCTTCGGCCTGCTGGATCCAGCACTGCGGATCCACAATACTCAATTAACTTTCTAAATAATGGCGCAAAAGTCTACGTTGTCGGCGTTTCCGCTTTGCTACGTGCACTATCGCTCGGCGGCAAGAGTGATGTTGCCGTTCAATGCGGCACATGCTACACCCCCTCTCTACATCGCACTGTCTGCCCTTTTGCCTCTGCTGATGTAATTGCTAGTTGACTTTCCGCTCTCGCTAAATAAAGTGTCTTTGCGCTAAATAAAATAAGTAACTCCTCTCCTAGTCCTGGTGCATAATTCTAATTTATGGTCAGTTGTGACGTCAATGAATCACGTGACTAAACAATTTGATGACCCTGAAACCAACTAACGTAGAGGCAGAAAGGGTCTTCTCCGCAGCGGGATATATATACAGTTCATTAAGAAGTAGGTTGGGAGACAACACCATCAATACCATTTGTTTCTTGAGATCCTACTTCCAGAAAAGTCAAAAAAAATAACAGAAGTGATTGATTTAATTTTATTTAATCCTTTAAAATACTTTATTCAAGACAAGACTAATATTTTATAACTTTTACTCTAATTCTATTAAGTTTAGTTTTTTAACTTTTATTCTATAAGTGGTTAGTGGGCTAGGCTAGGCAATTTTATTGTGAAAATTAGTGAGAAACTGAGACTACCTAGTTAGTTAAATAGTTAATTAAATTAATGAGTATCAGTATCTTAGATATATGATGATATGAATGTATGTGATTCGTGATTGTGATAATATTAACTAACTATTAGACTACTACTAATTACTTACTGACTACTTTACTAACACGAATAATTAAATTAGTTATAAATAACAACAAACTGATATGTAGAGCCTATATAAGAAGACTGATAGCCACTTAGCCACTAATTATCCATCCTTACATTATTATAATATATTAATATAAATTAATTAGTAGATATTACATTTGCTATTATTTAACTTAAAGATTACATTATAATTATAATCTAAGTAAACATTTAAAGTTAATTATCTCTATCTCAAGTGTTAAACTGAACCAAAGTTAAGTTTACTACCTAAATGTGTAAGAAGTTTTACTGATTTATAGTGACCAGTTTAAATAATAAAAAGTTTCTTAAGTATTTTAAAAAAATGTTTTATTTCTTTAAAAAAAAACCATAAATTGCTGGATAGATAGATAGATAACACTTTATTGCACCGAAAATACATCTGCGCTGGATCCAGCTGGAATGATGTTGGTCCAGCAAAAATCCAGCTGGATTGAAAACTCTGCTGGATTGTAATCCCTAACCACAGCACTAGCGGAAATTTGAATTTGCCAACTGGAATGCTTTCAGTTAACTGATGTTTCGGTTAGTCGGTATTCGGATAATCAATGCTCTAATGTATTAACTTGTGTTGAAGTAAATTAGCCTAACTAGAATGAAGTTGAATTTTTTACTTCAATGCAAGTTAAATAGTGTGTTCCCAATGACCATCTATTGTGTGAAGTTCCAGCTGGGTGTGAATCTACAAGTTATAGACTCTATGAAAAGTGATTTGAATTTCTTTTTTTTTAATTACTTAAGTAAAAACGCAATTTGAAAATTTTCATTTTTATTTAACTTAAATCAAAATTTACAACATTTGTATAATGTGATAACATGCATAATTTTCTGTTTAATCACAAACAGAGAAATAAATTTGTATATATTTGAAATGTGTTGTATTTATGCAACTAATACAAATATCATTGGACCACCATGTTACTTATTTATATGTTGTTTTCATTTCTAACGAAGATGTACGAATAACAGTTGTCTGGAAAAAAAATCCTCACAAAAATATTTGAGGCTGTAAAGTAACAACCAGTAATTTTTAATTATGCTGCAGATGCAACAATTTTGAAAGCACGTGGAATACCATAAAAAAATTTCAAATCTTTTTCTGCATTTGATTTTCTGCTTCTTTCAAAATTGCAACTAAAGATGTTTTATGTCTAGGAAGGTACAACTTTTACATATTAAATAAAACAGGAAAAAGTTTACTATAAACCATTTTGCAAATGAAGGAATTTCAAAATAGACTACATATTGCATTCTCTAACATTTTGAGAATGGATTACCAACATAGAGAAGAAAGGGGTCTGATAGAAAAATGAAAATTCTAACAAAAACAAAGTTGGAAGGATTGAAGATAGCAACAAGGTTTTAATTTCATGTGTAGCCCAAAACTGAAAAGTTCGTATAGTTGGTTCTGTGGGGTTTTGAAAACAAAAATGAATTAACTCTTTTTTGACCCTTTGCTACGCCCCCTTGTTTACGTTTATTTTGTAAAGCGGCCGAGGGCAATATAGGTCAGTCAAAGTCAGTCAGATGATGATATTTTAAAAATTCACCAAAAATCAAATTATTATTAGAGCCGAAAGTTTTCACCAGTTTTTGGGTCTAAAATTGCCAATTTTTTGCCTTAAAATCGCTAGTTATTTATTTCAAAAATGAGTTAAAACGAGTTACACTTAGATATTTCAAATAATCCTTGCTTAAACTATGACGTTGATTGCTCAATAACAATGAATATAATGAGAATGAATGTTCAATGTCGACTGCAACTAAAGCAGCATATTCACTATTAACTTTATCACTTAAATTCATATCAAATGACGTAAATTTGATAAGATCAGGATTGCTTGACAAAACTTTTTTTCAATTTTTGAGAAAATATAGGATAACCAGAAACAATTTCTTTTGCATTTTCAATTAGTTTGGCTTGTTTAGTTACACTGAGTCCATGTTCTTCCAGTGAAATTATAATATTTGATAACTTGAGAGATTACGGAGATCAAATAATTCTTTCTTGAGGTTAACTATCTTCTCTTGCAATAGTTTCACCAAAACATTTCTAGCATTTGAATGAGATTTTTGTTAATAGTTCAAAATGAAGCACTCAACAGTATCAAAATTATTGACACAGTACTTTGCAGCATTTAACCAAGACCCTCAGCGAGTGACAGTTGGTTCTGGAGGAAGATTACTAACTCCATTTGCATTCTTAAAATCATTTTGTCTTTCTCTTGACCTCACAAAAACTTTTTCATTTCTGATATAAGCAAATTTGTTAATTTGTACTCATTCTGAATCCTAAATGCAACATTATGTAAGGTGTGAGCGAGACGTGACATGATGTACATTTGGAAAAATCGATGAACTTTTCTTAATCTCACTTATTGCCTTCATCATGTATTTTACTCACTCTGTCACCATTAACTTCAGTTTTGAATATTTTAAATCATTTGGCCACAATTTTCTAGACATGTTGAGTATACATTCTTGTATTATAATGTCAACTGTTGAGTGAAATGTCACATCAATTAACATTAATCTAGCTTTCTCACCATTCAATTTTCCTACAAGCATGTTGACCACTTTACTTTGCACTTTCTCACTAGTTTCGTCAACAATGAAATAGACATCATGTCCATTAATTTTGTCCTTAATTTTTTCTGTTACTGAGTTGAAGATAGTTTTTTGATGTGCCTGCCGTGCTAAAAAAAATAAATAACGCAATGAGACTTCAAATAAAATCATATTTCAGCTAAATTATGAGCACAATTGCAAACAGCAGCATTAATTTCAACAAAATAAACATTTCATTAAAAAAACAATTACAATAAAAAAATACACAGAACACTTTTGATTGGCTTCTTCATATATTTCTCGAGAAACAATCTCAGTTTTTCGTTATTTAATTTTTCAAGCGGAATATCTGCACTGGTGAATGCTTCAACCATTTCTTTATCAAAATCGCTTCTATTTTCAAACAACAGTGTTTGTGACTGTAGCGTGTTATGTTTCTTGTGTTTTGCACTGTTGCGATGTTTTGAAAGTCGTTACTTAATTGTATCACGTTTGTAGTTGACGTGTGTAGAGCACTTAACACAGAGAATTGTTTTTTTGGTATGGCAAAATATATTGCCACCTAATTCCGTAATCGTGGAATCAATTTTAAACTCAATTGACTGTTTTCTAGACACTTTTGTACGAAGCACATAGGAAACTGATGATTTCGCCATCTATTGCCAAATTTGCCAGTTAGCAAAAAACTTAGTCATATTGACACCAGATTTTTAAATTAGTACTAATTGAAAGATGCTCATTCCAGGCAAATATAGCTGAAAAATTTGTGAAAAGCGAAAATTTTCGGCTCTAATCATTATATTAATATGAAAAAAATCAAGTACATTTATTAATATCTTTAGTTTTAAATACAATATTTTTCAATGCATTTTATTAGAAAAATTTATAAGAAAAAAAGTATATATTACAACTGACATTTAAACTTGATAATTTGTAACTTTTTGTCAAAATTAACATTTTTTTAAATATTTAATTCTATAAAAACGTTTTCGATCTCTTTAAGAGATCATCTTCAGTTATTCTTTACAAAGAAATAAGAAATTCAAATTTAAAAAGAACAAAACGTGGTTATACATCTAACAGTAAAACTAAAATCCGTTCTTAATAATGTTAGAACAAACATAAAAATAACAAATAACAATAATAAAATTAACAAGCTTATACAAATAACTTAAAGATAAAAATAAAATTAAGACAGAAATAAACACAAAAAAAAAATATATATATATATAACTGAAGATGATCTCTTAAAGGGATTGAAAGCATTTTTATAGAATTAAATGTTATGCTGGACCCATGAAAGGTGTAGATTTATTTAAAATTAACATTGTCTAGTTACCTAGTTTTTTGCTGGCACTGAGCCAGAAGGATTTAGAATATTGTTTTGTACAACACTATATAACACTTATGCATGTACGTTTATTCGTTGTGAAATTATCGAACATTATATCAAACATTTGTTTGAAATCAAAACTTCATTCTGCTACCAACTAATATAATGAACTAATATACTTTATTCACTTTATATCGAACAAGAATATAAATTTTTGTAATAAAAATATGATTACCAGTAGTAATAGATGTAACATTTGCTGATATTTTAGATTAAAATGAAAATTAAAAATAAAAAAAAAAAAACATAAAATATCAGAACTGAAGGTCGTAACTTGAATATTTTTAACACATTGACTTATGATAGCTGAATAAACTTATTATAGCATGAATGAACTTACTATAGTAATATTATTGCATGAATATGCTAAAAATAAAAAATTATCAGGAAATGAAAAATTAAGGAAAAAAAGCATTAATTAAAATTTTTTAAGTCAATAAAACACCACCTGGACAAAAATATGCGAAACAGACAATAAACAAGACGCTGCCATCAAGTGCTGACATCTGTTGTTGATAAATTTTATAAAAATTGATTTTTAACAGTGTTTCGATGAATCAGTTTTCAGAATCAGGAATCAATCCTGGCCTTTTTGCTTAACAATTGGGGGTATGACAGATCAGTACCCCAGTCAAGAAAGAGTTAAGTAGTGAAAGAAGCATGATGATTCTCTCTCTCTCTCTCCTGTTTGGACACAGATGAAATGTGGATGGTTATTGGGAAAGTTCTTTATTTTGGATGACAGATCTTACTTTGTCCTCTCACATAAGAATCAATGGTAATAGTGGATTTTATATCCGTGATTATCTTCTTTACAACCATCAGTGTAAAGTTTTCTATAAGAAAGAAATTTGAGGGCCAAGTTTTTGTTTGGATCACAATGACTGAAAGGATAGAATAGAGCCCTAATCAGAAAGTCAAGTTTTGCTATCAATACCCAGTAATATTTTAAATGAATGTATACGATGTTGCCTGATTCACATTTTGAAGAACTATTCTCAAGCAGAATATGTTGTCTTGCTAGATTAATGAAGTTCCCATTATGCCAAAACTACAGTAGCTAGAAGATGCATGTCATTTGCATTTAAAAATAGATTTTGCAGTAAGCACTTTAAACTAGATGGTGCTGTTGTCACTATTGATTTTATTTAGATTTTAGCTATTATAGCGGAATAAGAAATTACATGACTTTAGTTATTTTTACAGAACTTTTTAATGTTACTTCAATCAGTTATATCTTTATAACAGTTCGCGTTTTTCATGAACTATAGAGGGTGCTAAATTTTTACAAAATGGCTACTTTATCTGGGTCGCTTGTAACTAGTAATGTAAAATTAATCATATATTACTGCCTGATATAATGATATATGCTGCTTGCAGCTGTTTATCGAGAAATTTTATTGTAGCAGAACAATTATTGCTAGCAGGATACGTCATTATGTGGTATCAAAGCAGGTGAGCGAGATCGTTCTATGCATATTTGTGCCCTTTGTGTTAAAAACATCAGCTTTGACATTGTCCTATCAGAGTTAGATTTACAAGTAAAAAGCTATGTAAATTGTTGCTTAGGCTTCGACTTTCAAGCAGCCTCAAACATTTGTACAAACAAAAAAAAATTAAAGTCGAATTTTGTAATAAACATTTTTTTACAAACAAACAAAACAGACTTTACTTCTTATTTTGTGTAGTATTTCGTTAATTTTTTTCTAAGAATTAACGTAAGGTCTTTTTTTTAAAAAAAATGATTAAAAATCTTTTTTAAAATTGGTTTTAAGGAATGGGTATACAAATTTAATTAAATTCAGTTATAAAACAGAAGACTAGTGAAACCTCACATCGTTTTCTTCCAATAACCGTATTGAATCGGAGAGATAGTCTGATTTAATTATTTTCTTTTTATGATTGACTTCTAAAATTGTGAAGGGTTGGTAAGGGGACTTACATTCGGCTTAAGGCTTCGAAATGCTTAAATCCGACCCTGTGTCCCATACAAAATAACTGGCATTTTAACTTTAAGAAAATACTTGAAAATTGACAGCATAACTTGTTCGTGGAAAGTTGGACAATCGGGAAACTGCCAATTCTTAAGTCTAATTCACTCTTTCACAATTCGGAGAAGCTCATAAATATAACCGACCGATTTCCGAATAATCATCTGTTTTTCGTGTGAGAATAGACGAAAACTTATATTAGGCTCCCGTAAATCTTCGAAATTGCAATTTGGAACGCAACAGAAAGCTTTGCTTCTTCTATTGTTATTCATATTTACTGCTGATAATACACAAGAATTAATCAAACGACCCAGATGGAATAGTTTTGTTTTTAAACACCAGAGGGCGAGCATCCGGTGAAAAATGCGAATACTCAAAGTTAACATTAATTTGTTAATTTACAAGTAAACTTTTGTTAATTCAAACTGGACACCAGTTTCCACCTGATTTATATTTAAATCAATATAAAATTCTCTCTATAATTTGAACTCAGTTGTGCTGCCTCCTGTTTATTTTAATGAAGAGCACACGTTAATAATAATCTCTTCCCAGTTTTGAAATTTAAAGATCAAATTTAAAATTAATATATTAATTAAAATTTCAAAACATTTCAAATCAATTGGCACATAATTAGGACAGTTTTGTCACTCTGTGCACCTGCTCATCATGGCTTCTCACGATATTTATTCTTTATTTCATTTAATAATTACTGTACCTTTGTTTTGTATTTCTCATTGATTAAACATTACTCTGCTTGCTATGTGGTGTTAAAAATTTTTTTCCTTGTAGCATCTAGAAATGGTCTTTTGATTTCAAATTGTTTAGGCCATCCCTCTGAGTTTGAATTAATGAGAGTCTATTGTATTAACATATTACTAATTATATATTATGAACTCAGTATTATTTTAATTGTAATGTATACAAAGAAAAACTTTTTTCAGAAAATTTATTTTGTATATTCTCATTTATAAGAAATTTTGAGTATTACAGCCTATATATCTAATATGCTTTCACTTTTTGAACTAGATAAAATATGAAGTATACTTTTTTCATGAAAATTGAAACAAACACTTGAATGAATTTTCAATATGACATTGACAGATAGATCAATTCTCCTTTATCAACTCCATTGTAAAATTCTACACATTCTGAATATATACCAGTTGCATCAACAGATTTTGTATCAATGCATTTTTTACAATTGCTGCAGGACATTTTCTATGAAAACTTTCTTACCAGATGTCCATAAATATAATGAACTGTGAATTATTGCATTGATAATCAATATGTGAATGTTCTAGTTTCTTATATTTTAAATATTCATTAGCCTTAACAATTGTCCACTTTCAAGAAATTTTATTAATTACTAAAAGACTGAACTAATCATCTTTCATAACTTGTTGTCTTGAACATATTAAAGAGCTAATAATATTGGGAAAAGTATTGCTCATTTCTTGGTGTTTTAGCCAAATTGAAAAAAACGTGAACATTGAATAGTAGTCAAAAATTCACTAGGATTAGGATGATTATTACAACTTTTGGATTATCTGATGATACTAAAAAGATTTTCCAGCTTGTCTTTGCTTAATCTTGCTATCGTCAAATACAGTGGGTGATCGGTTAATGAACAAATCAGATAATGAACACTTTTGCAAAAGATTTTTATGTTCAGACAACGAACACATGTTCGGATAACAAACATCTTGCAGAACAAACACAAGAAGAAGCGACGTAAAATAACGAGTATCGATTGGCCTTCCCTTGTCTTCAGGCAACAATTTGAAACTTTTCGGTGTGCGGGAGATGTCAAGATCAACGCTCAACCCGGTATATACTGATCAGATAGTATTCATCCGAACTTTAAAATTCTCCATTGTAATTCCAGTTTTTTATATCTCTGACAGAAACAAATCTTTTATAGTATTCGCAAAACTGTCAGGCGGGCACTCGTTAAGTTTTGTGTCGGTTTTTATTTTCAAAAAGGTGAGAGTATAGTAGCAAAGGTAGAATGGGCAGAAGATGTCTGGTGTTGCTAAGCAGAATGTCTTGAACAGGTCTACAGTAGGCTGCAGTTCAATCTTATCTAAGAAAGATACAGTATAATCAAGAAGACTCAAGCAGCTAAAGGAGTAAAAAAAACATCACATCTGAGAAATAAAGAACATTGAAGAGCTCATAATGGAACCTGAAACTGATCTGACAACAGAACGCCAAGAAATTCAGCGAGATGTGTTTTCTTCTGAAAAAGAGGACTAATGCTGATATCTGCTATTAAAAATCTTTTGAAGTGGGAGGATGTCAGAACAACAGTCTTAGAATGGCATCCAAACCAGGTTGAGGTTAATAGGCTTGGAGATCTCTACAATTACATTGCTATTAATTACTTCTGAAAAATCGTGAAAAAGAGAGAAAAGCAATCGACATTAGACAGATTCTTTAACCCCCACAAACGGAAAAAACATCTAATAAAAATGCAAAAGACCATGTATATGCATTTTTATTATTACATATATACTTTCTTACTATGTTTATTTATATTTTTTATTTTTTGGAGTCTCCAGAATGAATTAATCAAATTCCCATAAAAACCTATGGTAAATCGATAATTGGTTAACGAACAATTTGGATAGCAAACAAAGTCTTGGAGTGGATTATGTTCATTAACTGATCACCCACAATATTTATATCCTAGCTCTCTTAACAAATACTTTAAAAGGCTTTCACTGCGATTTTTAATCCACCTGATGTGCTTTTGCTCAAGGGTGTCGCCAGGGGGAGGGGCAGAGGGACAGCTGCCCTCCCCTAGAAATTCGAAAAAGTTATTTAAATGCTAAGTTTTAATTAAAATAATCTTCTTAGGCTTCTTGTAAGTTAAAGAAAATGTTTTATTTGAGATATTTCTTTTCCAGTACATAGTAAATGATTAAAACTTTATGAATCGTTTCTATTTTACCTACATACAATTCATATCCTCTATCAATTTACATCATCTTGCCCCCCCCTTACCCATTGGCTGGCGTCGTCCTTGCTTTTGCTCATATATCCAAGACTTTTTGATTCACAAAGAGGTTCCCATTTTTTAAAAATATCCAAAAAAAAATCTTTCAGAAATTTAACTTTCTTTGAATTTTTATATATAAATGATCTTTATATGTACATGATGTTATTGTTTCAATTAAATTTCCAATGTATACAATGAATTTTCCTGTTGGTTGTGGATCACCACCACCATACTCTGCAAGGGGGTCTTTGTGCAGAGAAAGAGCATTTAGTATTTCAGTGCTAAATAACAGGAAAGCATAACTCACACATCTTTTTCAATGTTATCAGGAAAGAAATGAACTTTACATATTTTAGCATTGCTCTTAATTGATACAGGTTTCTGATCTTTCCAAGCCATTTTAAGAAATTCTAGATCAGTTTTACCTTCTGGAGTATTGAATATACTAATTCTGAGAAAACAGTTTTTTAAGCATTTCATAAAACAAGTCTGAAAAAAGTGCAAAAATCTGGATTCATTGTATCACTACATTATATCATTCAGTATATTATTACCACCAGTAATTCAGTATATAGATGGCCAAGTAATTCACTCCATATCATATGCTGATATCATCATAATAGGTGTGACTTTAAAGATCAAAATAAAAAAAATTAGATTTATTAATACAATTCTAATTTTATTTTGTTTAATCACAAGTAAAGTATCAAATGAACGTAGTACATGCACACATCTCGCAGAAATTACTGGCATTTTAAACTTTAAGGAAAATTCTTGTAAAATTGACAACATAATTTGTCCGTGTAAAGCTGAACCTTTTTTTGCCAATTCTTAACAGTTGAATCCATTCTCCGTTGATTACACTTATGGGTTTCTCCGAATTCTGATTTCCGAATAATCATCTGTTTTCAACTGGGAATGGATTAAAACTTATATCGAGCTCCTGTGTGATTTTGGAATTTTAATCTGGAATTTAATCCAATCATCTTTACTCCTGACAAATATACAAGAACGCTTCAAATGACCCAGATAAAATACTTCTGTTTTTAAATACAAGAGGGTAAGCATCCAGTAAAAAATGCAAATACATGGTTCACAAAAATTATTTGCAAAAATGCAAAGAATCTTTCGCTTGTGCGTATAGGATGACCTAGGAATTTAAAGCTGTGATAAATGAATAAAAACCTCACCTTATGTGTGAGTAAATATGGTCTGTGTATATATATATATATATACACACACACCATTTTTTTTTTACATTGCTACATGTTTCAAATACTCAAATACTCCTACAGTCTGAGCCCAGTCTCTTTACAAAAGGCTGAAATAATTAAGTGTACATTAAAATGTCTACACTTAAAAAAAATTGTAGAAGACAGTAACCATCTATTACTGATGACATGAATAGGCAAAAATCATTTTGGAAATTAATACTGTTAATTCAGCTATGTAAATTAGGTCTACTAAATTACTGACTGCTGCTGCTGCTTCACAAAATGGTGTGCAATAAAAAGTAATAATTTATAATAAAAATATGAAATAAAGGATAAAATATTTGTGAAAAACTGTAATGCTATGAGTTTGTCATAATTAAGGCTAGGACATTCAGGTACTATAAATCATATAAACGAGAAAGCAAAATAGGAAGTTAAAAAGTTCAAAATAGGCAAATTAGTAGATACTAAAATTGAAAATAGTCTTTCTAAAAGCCTCAGTGATTTGATGAATAGTGTACTACAGGTTATATTCTGACATTCAGCATAAACAATAGTGATTTGTTAGACAATATCATATGGACTAACATTAAAATATATTAATTAAATATAAAATGAATTGTCTTTAGTGTTAAAACTCACAACAAATCACAAGGTAAACTTTTGTTTTTCAAGATTTTATTGTAAGCACTTTTGATAATACATTATCATCATTAGGTGAAAAGAATTAGAACACAAAAATGTGTTTTTATTCCATTCTGTGTACAACTGGCTTTGGTGGCTCTTGAGTTTCAGTGACAAAAGCAAATTCTTATATTTTCAGTTAATTGATGGAGACCATGAACAATGCAGGTGATAGAGAGCATTTTTGGATAAAGTACTTTAAAAATTTCACCAGCTTTCATCATATAAGAGAAGATGTCTATGATGAAAAGAAGAAACTTATCATCTGTTTTTTGCATACTATAATAACTCTGATGTAAAAAGGAAGTATTTGTTACAGATAATAAATAGCTATACAAAAATCACTTAAAGGATAAATATACAATAAAGTTAACATTATTTCATAATTTCCATAAGATATAATTAAACTTAAAGCATCACAGACAGCTCTTGCAATTGTTGAACTGTTAGTTGCTTCCATTTCCTTGCAAAGCACTAAGTGCATGAGCTTTCAGGATCAAGTTTCCTTAGTATTAAGTTAACAGTGAATCTTCTCCAATAATCTGTAGCTTCACAGAGCCAAAAATGAAATTCACCTAAATCACATTTTATACTCTTTGGTTCATAGAATAACAGTGATGGCAGTTATTATCAAAAAGTTTAATTTTCAAAGGAACCGTGAAGAAATGACTGTCTATCTTGGTATGTTTTCAAGTAATATTTTTGTAGAGTAGATTCACTTGGAATATTATTATTTGGATATTTCTGCAAAAATTCTTTTAAAGGTTATGCTATTTAATTTATCAAAAAAGGTATTTACAGCTAACAATACATAACAGCATTCGTAAGTTCTCAAAAATGCGTGTGATCTGTTTCCATTTTACACAAAAATGATTAGAGATCAGAACATTTCTCTGCATATTTTTGATTTGTTATGGCTTTATGGTGATTTAAATTCACATTTTACATATATTAAAAAGATTTTTCTAATGTAATTCATTCTATTTACTATTTTATGCTATTTTTCTTATGTAATCATTATTTCCTATAAAAGTACTTTGGTTCACCTAACAAAAATATCAAATATAATTACCTGTTGAAAACAAACTTCACAGAATATGATTTTGCCAATCCACTACAAGTGATGAATGACTTAGATCAGCATTGTTGTGAAATGAAACTATCTTGCACAGGAATACTTGTATTACTGAAATATTCTGTAAGAACTAGGAACGATAGATGCATCTGTCAAGCACTGAAAAAATTTTAACAACTTTTATTTTTATAATCATTTAGAATTAAAATTAAGATTGGAGAATGCATGTATAAGAAATTGATTCAAAAAATCAAATCAGATACTTTATGTAATACCATAGTCATAAAGCCATTTAAGTCTCAATGGTTTCGAAAATATTTCCTTTTAAGTTTATTGTCGTACATAACAATAAATTATAAAAAATAAATAATGAATGAATTTTCGCACAAATGGATCAATAAATAATTTTTAAAGAATTGTTTTTTATGTATTTCTACAAAATAAAATTGAAAAAATTTTCTTACAATCTGAAAAGTACATTTTAAAAAAGAGTTCATTAAGTTTGAAAAATATTACAAATTTTTTTATAAAGTGGAATAGACTCTTGAATAATTTTGAATTTTTAGTATAGTTAACTTACTTCAATTTCAATTGTTGTTGTTGAAATTTATTTGTTACAAATTGAAATTGGCTCAAATAGAAATGTACTTGGTGTTACATTTCTCGCACACAAGTTATCAATAATGCATAATTTTATTTTGTTATATAATATACAGTGATTCCACTTTACCAGGTTTTTAAAAAAAATTTTATGATAAACATGTTTGTAATGTTTCCACAACACAAAAGTATATTGGGTCACGTGAGCAACGTTTGAGAAACACTGACTTAGATGATTTAAGTTTAGGCATTGTTTTCTGTCTCTCTCTCACAAAATATTTACACTAAAATCTTAGTTCTATGTTTTTGAAGGAACTGTGAGAAAATATTGCATAAATGAAAAAATATGTCCATGAAAAACTAGCAGTTTCCAGTTATAAGTCACACTGTACATTGAATCTGCATTTAGGAGGTAGCTATATCTTTCATGTGGATGTGAAAATAAACTAAAGAAAGAATGTGAACAAAATATTTATTGCTAATTATATTTACAATATGAAAGGTGCAAAACTTTGTTGGAAAGTTAGAGATACAAAACAGAAGCTGTCTACTCTAAAACTGATTTTAAAAATAATATAAGTCATCTGATGTTTTTTAAACCAACTATGCAAGAAATGTAAACTTTTGGAAAGGATTAATTTTCAAATTCAAGTTTGAAATTGTTTACAGTTGAAATTTGTTATAAATATAATTTCAGTTTCTTAATGTTAAATGGTCAGGAACTCAAGAAGACAGAAATTGTCTAACTGTTGATAATGGAATCAAATTTAAATCACAAACAAATGAAATTCATTGGCAATTTTAATTTCAAAGTTTGTTAGCATTCAGCCATTAGACTAAGTAACTTTGTATTTGTACACTTCTTTTAAACTTCTTACACTTAAATATTGTTTAACTGCTTCTAATTGTTCTTGCTGCGCCTATAGCAAATAAATTATCACTTAATTGGCACTTTAATGGATACATGAAATCCCAGCCATGTTTTTATGGCTTTTTTTCTTGCCAATAGGCCAAGCAATTGACTGGACAGTGATTCCTGCTGTATGCAACAATTTGTCTTGGTGAAAGGGTTAGTATCATGTGGGTTTGGACAGTGTGACCCACACAAAACCAATTAACAAAGTAACAAAAGATTTATTAAGAGTTTTGGGAAGGACTTTACTACTATCCCACTCCCATCTTTACTATTTGTTTTTACTTGCAATTTCTATGTGATGTGGAGGTAGTGAGTTGTTATCATATCAGAATTAGTGCACTTCGACTTTGATTTGAGGTTAGCTTCTGTTGGCAGTTCAGTTTCTGGATATTTTAGTCTTGTAGCACTTGAGTGTTTCGACTCCCAGTGTCTTACATGAACTTTGAACTGACACATGTTCGCACATCCTCATATCTTTTTCTGGTGGAGCATAGATAGACCCTTTTCAATTTTCTTATTCTGGACAGTTTGATCTCTTTCATGTCACAGTCTCTTTCTTTCATAGACTTAGGCTTTGTTAGTCTTAGCCAATCAAGCTCTGATCCATTGACTCACCTGAGTCAGGTAAGCAGTTTACCTTTTTGGGACTTGATGTGTATTCAAACTGTAAGGATGTTGATAATTTTGATTATGCTGTTTTTTTAAGTGGTGTTATAATCTCGTAGGAAAGTTGTAACTTGGGTCTTCACATAGAAATAATTCATGATGATGATAAACATTACTAGTAGGCTTAATAATGTTTATTACTAATGTAATTTAAGAGTAATTAAATAATTTTCAGAAAATATGGTAAAATAGGCAAACTTTAAGCACTAATGAATGGAATAGCTATTTTAGATACTGTTGCTTTTTGATATATTAGTTGGCATTCTCTGATATAAGTTAACCCTTTTGGAGGAGTCTGAAGTTTATATGTATTGATATAAATTTTGATACAAAAGACCCTAAAATTGAACAAAAGAAACAAAATTGGCATTTAGGTTACTGCCTAACTTTATTCGTAATATTAGTTTTAGTTCTACTGTTTTGTGGTGCATCTTTATTTAAATTTTGATTATACATCTTTTTAATTTTATTTTTTGAGTGACTTTTAAACAGTGCTCCACTGTATAAACTAAACCTGAAATTATTTGCCAAATACTTCAAACAGATTGTTTTTGAGCTATTTTAAAATTATATTTTTAATAAATTATGAAGTTTATATTAACAGATAGGTAACGCTGATGTATCTTGTGAATAGCTCAATGAATAAAATTAATTTTATTATTTAATCATTAAAATTATTAATAAAAGTAACACATCTATATGTAATAACTACATTATTGATAGAGTTAATTTATTATTAGTCTGAATATCTTTAAATTATGCAAATAAGTCAATTTGGGAGTATTTAATGTAATGTGATCTTATATAATTGGATATTTATTTTTACTGTAACTATATGCAGTATGTAGAATATTTCTAATAACATGATTTACATTTATTTTGTTTATTTTGGTGATAACTTATTAATGCTATGAAAACTTTTAAAGTAAATACCTTGACATATTTTTTATTAACTTTATGTGAAATGCATAATCAATTTTTTTAAGATTTTTTTGTTGTCTTATATTCAATCTAAAAAAATAAAAAATACAGTAGAATTTGGTTATTGCAATAATTTTGGATGCACATATACTGATATTAAACAGGATAAATAGATAAAACTACAGTTATTATTCTGGTTTGTACATTTGGCCATCATTTAGAGACCTCTTCCCTTTTCCATAAATGCTTATCACAACCTGGACAACCAAAATTACTATGTGGGCAATTGCCAGGGTCGTGGTGAGTAATGCAGAATTCTTGCTAAGTCTAGTTATGCTGCGATGTTGAACTCGTTTCTAACTACTACTTGACTACTCCCACCGCTAGAATTCTAGCTAGTTCAGTCAGCTTCTTTTATCTATGCTAACTTCTAGTAGTGACATCATTGTTTTTGTCTCATTGTACAATTTGCAAGATGGCTGCCCTTGTTGGACTAAAAGTATATTACAGAGGTGGCCAAACATGAGTTCAGTGGGAGCCGAAATGTAGGTTTTGCAAAATGCATGGAAGCCACAGTTCTGTACTGTCGTGGCGGATAGTATGGTAAGACAGGGAACGATAGGGTGTCCTCCATCCGGGTCAAGAACTTGTTTTAAAAGAATAGATTTGAAATGTCAATTCAATTTATTGCACCAACTTGGAAATAAATTACTAAATATTACATATATATAATTACATATTTTCACAAAATTGTGGAAATAAAATTGTAAAAATAATAATAAAATGCAGAAATTAACACTTTCAGCAAGAGCCGCATGTAACTCAAAAAGAGCCGCATTTGTCCATGTCTGGTATATTATTATAACAATCACAATGTTATTCTCTCATTGTAAATCATTAACTCATTCTAAAATGACTTTGAAATGTAAAATTATCATACATCGGTATAACAGATTCCAAATACATTTTAATGGAAGATAATGGTCCATTTCGTTAATTACAATTAAAAATTGCTTCATTAATTTCATCCTGATCTGACGCAGCTCCCATTCGAATAATTATATTGGCTACTTCATCCTTTTCGACCAGTTCGTTTGCGACAATTGTTACAATCATAATTTTAACTTCATCCACCATTTTGTCCAATTGTCTGGGAATAACCGTTGGATGATGCTCAGGACATTCTTAGCTCGGCCCACTAAGCCACATAGAATTCTAACTTACGTGTTCTGCGTTACTGAACACGGCCCTGGTAGTTACTATGTTAAACATGGTTCTGGTTTTATTCATGCTAAAAATAAAAAATGACATGTTAGAACAAAACAAATATAATGTGTAATAATAATTCATCTACATATAATTGCCAGACATTGCCAAATGCCAGACATTTAAACCACTAAAGTGCAAGAAGAAAATGATTTAAATGATTAATATTTAATGTTAGAAACATTGATTAACATTCATAACAATTTGCATTTTTTTATTCTTTTTCACTGTTCTTGCTCTGTGGGCACTAAGAGGTGTTTGTAATGGGCATCCAGGTGGTAAAGGCCTGGGCCTAATGTTCAGAACAGATCACACCAAAATATTCTTGGGATTTTTTGACTCATTTGAATTTGTTCCCAGGTCCCCAGAATGGGAGGCTGATATTTTAATTACTGGTGAGATATAAGTTATGTTATGCCAATTGTAAAGTTAGAAAGTAAGATCAGATGTTATCTTATACATTGTAAGAAATTGTTCTTTGGATTTTATATAAAGTAATATTATAAACTCAGACTTTCAGAATTGTCACACACACAAAATATTTTAAACTATAGTCTGATTTGTAATTTTTATTTTATTTTTTTATATCTTTAGAAATACAATTACTACTATAATACTGATGCTTGCTAATCAAAACTGTAATATCTTCAGAAATAACTGAGGTGCTTGAAAATTGAAAATTAGTAGACCAGAAGTAAAGCATAAATATCTAGAACAGTGATTCACAAACTTTTTCAATCCACTGCCCCCTTTGTTCCATAAAGTTATATCCAATGCCCCCAGCCCATTTTCTCTTGTGTGAGAAAGGATTGGAAATATTCTTAGGAAACCTTTTCTATGAATCTCACACTTTGTGCCCTTACCGTACATTGTTCTCAACATCTGGAAACCATTAAATGCAATGTTTCCTCTTATCAGTTTAACAGAGGAAAGAGAACGGCTGTCAGCGACCTCAACTTCTGCCTTTGGTCACCGTTCAGTACCCTGCCTCCAGCACCCCCTAGATTTACTCACCACCCACAAGAGGGGTGTTATCTCCCACTTTGAGAAACGCTGATCTAGAATGATGCAGTCAACTTCTGAATTGTCATGTGAGATATAGAGTATGTTCGTAAAGTTAAACGAGAATGACATTGTCGTTATTCTTATTTCGTTAGACTTTTCGAACGATTCGTTTATAACTAAATGGCTGTTTCTAAAATCGAAGATATGAATGTTGCCAGTGCAGCCTTATCCAAAATATTTTTCTTAGATTGCTTCGGGTGGACAGTTATTTCAATCATTTCACAATTTAAACACTTGAGTAGATTTAGAAACATTGATATTATCGGGTGCCATTTTCTTAACAAAGTAAATTCTCTCCTTCGTGAGCTTCATTAGAGTTTTGTTTGAAACGTCATCGCCGTAGAGCATGCACACTGAGCAAGACTACTATTTTTCGAATGATTCATTACTAATGCGTTTAACTCATTTGACTTTACGAATGTACCCATACAATCACATTTGATTGTGGATTAGTATTAGTACTTCTGAAATGATTAAAATCAGCTATTGTTTATGCATTTCCATGCATAACTTTAATTTAATTTGGCTCAGCTGATGTTTATGAATTGTAATGTATCTAATTTCTTATTATATAATACTCAACACTAGTCAAATTTTAATTAAGGTACATGTTTTTGAGTTTTTTCTATCATCCAACTATTGAATAAATTACATATATAAACATTTCTAAGCCTGACACTTATATTAAAGCCAAATGATTGCTGGATTAAATCAGGCTATATTACTGCTGCTATTAATAATTAAATAGTGATTAATTTGGCACTAGAGGAAGGCATTAGGTACCATCGCTTATTAAATTTAATAATTATAAGTAAATTAATATTTATTAAATAAGTTAGGAAATTCCAGAAGAAAAGAATTGGCCCAGAGCAAGACTTAAACCTGCAACTGCACTTACCATGCAGATGCATTGCCATTTACATTACATAGCCTAATGCTTACCTCTAGTGCTAAATTACTCACTGTTTAATTATTAGTAGTAGCAGTAATATAGCCTGATTTACTTCAGCAATTGTTTGGCTTTAATTTTATAAATTATCTTTGAGAACTAGATCCTATATAATAATCATTCTTAATAAAAATTCAATCAAGAAAGTTCAGAATGAACTCAAAGCAGATTTCAAAATATTCAAGATTTTGCTAATTGCTTGTACAGTTTTTTAATTTTACTTAGAGATGAGGTAATATGAAAGTCATATTGAAGACATTACTGTTTAGTATGTGCTATAAATTTACAAATATTTGGAACTATATTTGACTTAAGTAATACTTTTATAAGTAAATAAATCAAACTGCTGCTTAGTTTAGCCATATAATATTTTATTAAGTACAGTAGAGCATCGATTATCCAACCCCCGATTAACCGACTGCATTCTAGTCGGCAAATTCAAATGTCCGCTAGTGATGTGGCGCTACAATATTTGGTTATGTCTTGGTTACTTTAATATTATTTTTGTTAAATTTTTGCATGTTTTAGCTGGCAGCACTGGCTCGACCATGAAAGGGAGGCTAGTATTTAAACCAGGCCTAATACACTATACTAATAATGTATTTTTTCATACTTTTCAGTTATCCGACCAACCCCAGTCCCCAATTAAGTCGGATAATCGATGCTCTACTGTATTTAACATGTTAACTGTCCTGAGGTACCACTAGTGTGATTCACTAAAAATTTCCCCTGGTAAACAAAAAACTATTCGCAATGTCAACCAAACTCCAGCAATTAAACTGTTGCAATAGTTTAATTGCTGGAGTTTGGTTGATATTGTGAGTAGTTTTTTGTTTGCTTGTATATCCAGTATTGTGTTGGAGTCGATTTCCTCATCAGAGAAGAGGACAGTTGACCACTCATCACAGGTTCAACGACAATGCTCATCAGCCCACCTTCTATGGGTTCTACAGTGTTCAGCAGATAACAGAATACATTCCATTGGTCGCCGGGCATGCAGTCTAAAACGATGGTGCCAATTTCGTATGGTTTGGGTGTATATCTGTTGTCTAGTGGCAGCAAGAAACTGTCCCTGCAGCTCTGTTGCATTGCTGCACCTGTTCCTTCTTGCTAATAAGGCCAAGTAGCAGTCATCTCTTGCTGTTGTGGCAGATAGATGACCTGCCTTCATCTTTGTACTGTGCCAGTTTCTTGAAAGTGATTTCACAGTGTGCTAATCATGCTTTTGGATATCCCAAGTTTGCACTGTTGTCTGTGTTTTACCAGCTTCAAGAAGCTCTCCAGGCTTCACATTTGACAAATTGTGTTGCAGGGCTGGGAAATTGTAGGTTGTGCACTTTCAAGATCAGGGAACATGCTGATATGCTAGTACTTTCTCTTTTTGTATAGTGCATTTTCACCAATGGAATAAAAGTTGGTTTTGCATCTCATTTGCATAATTAAACAACTTTCTCACTTCCTTTGACTTGTCATTTGCTTTTCAGAAGATCTTATTTAATCAAAAAAATTCATATGCTTTTTTTTTATCACTTCATATTCATTTTGAAATATCCCTTAATTTTTGTGAGCAGTTTATTTATTACAAAAAGAATTTTTGTAAACTCAGTTTTTAACAGAAATTGCCATAGTTGAATAAGATTTTTTGACTAAATAGTGGCATTTAATATACAGAACATTTAGATATATATCTTGTGATAGTATTGAATGTATCTATATTAGATGATTATAATGCTATGTATGAATAGTTTCTTGTAGGAGTTTCAAGAATATATGTGCATATAATATAACCAAAATCCAAAATTGTTAATCAAACTTAAGCCTAAACCATTGGAATATTTTTAGGCTGTTATCCATGCTATTAACCAGAGTAATAATTAAAGCACCATTCAGAGTTGATCTTTTCTTCTGGAATTACCTGAATTATTTTTTAATTTAATTAATCTTTACACAAAATGTGACTTAGCCACCTTTTTTTTAAATCCAAATTCAGATATTTAATGAATTAAAAATTACTTTTAATACAGCCTGAAAAATAATCTGGCAATTTAGGTTTAATTTAGTTCAGCAAACATATACTAAATTTAATGAAATGAAGTCAGCTAGCGAAGATGTAGGATATGTCTGATCGCATGAGTGAGGTTCAGGAAAAAATTATAGTAGTACTGGGGAAATTTTGGTATTAATAATATCTAAAGGCACTTCATGGCAGTCATCCCTATGACCTGGCCTAGGAATTTGTTGACAAAACTGCATCAAACAGCTGGTTAGCTAGGGAGATGGAAGGATTTATGATTGTCGTAATGATCAGGTCATAAATACTAAAAATCAGTGTTTTGGAGTTGGACTATTTGTTTACTGACTCCACCACACTGCCAAAACAAACTGCTAGTCTCAAATAAAAGATGGTTTCTAAATGGAACATTTTTTTTTCTTTTTGGTTTGTCAGTGGTGACTGTGAAACAACAGATTGCGAAGACATAATTTCTTTTGTATTCATTATAATTTCTATAAACATAGTTTTTGTTTCTAAAAAAATTTAAAGCAGCCAAAAATGTTCATTTTATTAAAAAGTAATTTTCTGTACTAAAAAGGTTTTTAATTATAACATTGAATAAATCCAGTTGGGTACTTGTAATATTTACTGTATTCTTAATTTCAAACATTTTTCATTTTCTAATGTTATCAACAAAATGTGTGAAAATTGGCATCATTTTGCAAATTAGATAAATGAAATTGCCTTTTTCTTATAGTAATATTTAAAATTACATGGTATGGGTGCTCTCCTACTTAAGAACAGATTAGGTTTCCGAGGTTTTGACGTAAGTCAAACTAACCTAAAAAGTACATTTGTACACAGAATAACCATTTATTGTTAGTGTTTGATCCTTCAATGTACTGTTCACTGCAAAAAAGATTTGTACCTAATTCTAAGCTATCAGCAGAAGTGGAAGTTGAGCACTTCCAACCAAGGTCAATTCTACCTGTTATCAAAGCGGTTTGAAGTGGACTGTTTCGTTCTGCAACATGTCAGATGAGGAAAATGATTGACAGAGGCATTTTTTAGGCTCTAAGCCAACAATACTAATCACTGCTTGCTATTATAGCCTTGTGTGCATCACTCATGAAACACGACGCATGCATGCTAAAGTTTTTTATTATAACATTGTGAAATTACGCCATCGAATATCAAAAACTGATTTTATCTTTTACTTATGTAATTTTTTTCCTTCTTGGGAAAAACTTTGAAATTTGATTGGATAAATGGAGGAAATAAACATATCAAATATCATTTCCCTGTAAATTACAAAAATTGCAGTAATCAAATTAAGTTTAATCATTTCATTTATAAAACATGCGAAGTATAGTGTAAGGACAAGATAGAAATATGTAAAAATTTCCATGAATTTTAGCAGTTTCACGAGTAAATATTTTTATGAAATAACAATTTCCATTACAATTACTAAATTTTAATTCATAAAAATAATATATTATTTCTAAAACATGGTGATCGGAAAAGTCATAAAAATATTTTCATAAATGAAGCAGAAATAAATCAGTAATAAGAAAACTATTAAAATTAGTTTAGGCATCACAGGACTCAACTAATATGGTAAAAGATGCTGGAAAATTACATAGGTATAACTTGTGAGTGTCACACGTAATAAATATGATTTGACACAATAGCAATTCAAATAAATATATTTTTACAAAAATACCATTCCTTATATTCTTTGCTCTTTCTTCATCTATGGGCAAAAAACATCTCATTGTCCCAAGTAAACACAAACATCCATTGTATATATGTATACTGTATATAAATTACTTTTGATAATACAAAGTGTGCTACTTTAAAACTTGTTTGTGTGGTAACAGTGTTGTTCAGGCAGCATGATAAATGCAATTATTTGATAAAATTACCAGAATTTTTTTTTGTTTTAAGAACATTAGTGTGTAAATATTAATATCTTGGAAGTGACATTTGATATGTTTATTTCTTTCATTTATCTGATCAAATTTCAAAATAATAAACATAGGAAACCTGAGAAGGAAAATAAATTACATAAATAAAAGATAGTTGTAGTTTGATATGTAATGGCTGTAATTTATCATTTTTTTAATAAAAAGTTCTAGTCATGCACATTCATGAGTGATGCATGCAAGACTATAATAGCAAGCAGCAATTAGTATTGTTGGCTTAGAGCCCAAAAGATGCCTCTATCGATCATTTCCCTCACCCAACACGTCGCAGAACAAAACAGTCCATTTCAAACCACTTTGATAACAGGTAGACTGACCTTGGTTGCACGTGCTCAATTTCCACTTGTGCTGATCACTTAGCTGCATAAAGGTTTGTACATAATTTAGGGAATTCTATCCCGGCCCTTATTTCTAATCCTGGGATTTCGGGATTATACTTAGTCAATCCCAGGATTATTTCGGTATTGAGGTTTAATAAAAAATAAGAAAATCTTACAGAAATCAGCTCTTTAATCAACAAATCAAAATTTAGACAAAAATCAATGTATTTTACAGTATACACCTAGCTAATCTAATCATTCTAACTAATCAGACTTAGAGTCAGACTAACCAGAGTAAAAATCACTCAGTCTTCATGTTAAAGTTATTCTTTTTCAAGAATCAGTGAGATCTCTTTAAACTTACATAAATTGAAAAACCTTTATGTAACAAACTATGCAAATAAACATTGAAAATTAACAAAAATCTTTCTTAACGTCGACTAAATAGACAACTTTCGTGTAACAACCTAGTAAGTAGGTAGTAAAGTAAGTTTCTTAGCAAAAAGTATTTAAAAATAATAATAATCAGTCACATTTTTCTTAAATATAAAGAAGACTAATCTAATAGGAGCATTTTAAATTGAATTGCGAAAATATGATCTGAGAAATAACAACGCATCCAGTGTCTCATCACCAAGTCGTCTTCTCAATTTGTTGCACACATATATATGCTGGTATATGCTCTGTCACACACATATACAGAGTGTGACAGAGCTGTGGACTGTACCGTACATCAATGCTAGATAACATAAACCCACCCGACACGTGTTACAATTTTGTTTAATCGACTACAGAGAGTATTCGATCCTTAGAAGCTCTAAATTTTAATATAGATGAGTTCTTGAGCATATTATTTATGTTCATTATTCAATTTAAATTGGATGCAACAACCAGAGGCTGGTGGGAGTGCTCATTTAAGGATGATGATATTCCTCCATTGAATGACTTATTAGAATTTTTGAAGGGTCATGTTAGAACTCTACAGCCAACCAAAAGTGCTCTCAACTATGCCAGAAAATCGATTGGCACCCGCAAAAATTCAAAAATACAAAAGTGAAGTATATTACCAGGTAACCCAGTGAGAAATGCTTACCTATTATTTTAGTTCAAAATACAAGAAGTTTTATATTAACCTCTTGCCACTGCTTAGTAGCAGGTATTTCAAATGCAGGTGTTTTTTTCCTAGTACACTTAGTTTTATAATGTTGAGTTTAGTTTTCATGGTAATAGAGTCACACTTCTTGCATTTATCTCACTGCTAGATTTACTATTATCTTTTGGATGCATTTTTAAAGCGCTAATTGTAAAAGTTTACAAAGATTGCAAACAGTAGTGAAAAACAGTGTTATTCTGACATTACTAACTTTGATATCAGGTTCCATTGCCACTCATGAGATGATGTCTCATGAGTGGCAATGGAACCTCAGAATTCACGTGAAAATAAAAAATGATGATACATGATAGAAATAAGCCCACATTATTTATTTAAAATTTATTATTTAGTACTGCCCAAAAACTGACTTCAACATCACCCCATAAGCGGAAAAATCCCTTTCAATCTAATCTCCGTAAAATTAAATTTTAGACCTACAGTCAAATTGTTTGTAAGTCTGAAAGTTCATAAGTTGAATGTTTGTAAGTAGGAGAGTTCCTGTATTTATATATTAGAATATTTATATACAAGTTATAAATACAATAACAGTTTTTATTATTATTCTTTTTAAAGTAAATGCAAGGACACAAATTAATGTCAGAACTCAGAGCTATCATGTAGATTCTTGATTTTTCTAGCAAACTATAAGGGTCCCTATAGTGGTACAATAAAAGCTTGTTTGAGTTGTAATAGGGAGGGTGTACTTAAACGCAATAAAAAAAAGCATGCTACCACTAAAGAAATAGAATCCAAATAGGTGATGCAACTTCCCACTAACTCACATGTTTTCTGAATTATCATAGAGTAGGAAACAGGATTCAAAGAATGAATGACTTTGTGGTTGAGATACTTAAATTTTGCTAAAAAGCAACCAGCATCCAAAACCACAGAAAGAATACATTATAATTCTACCATTATACATTGCTGGTAAGGGGGATAAAGGTAGGTCCTATGGATTAAATTGGAGATTGTAATGTTTTTTTTTTATATGTGCTGGGCTGAAAGGATGTAGCAAGACTTGTGAAGGTTAAACTGGTGATAAGCCTTAAATGAAATTGTCAGGATTTTAATGTATCATTCCTATTAGGCCTCAGCCAAATTAATGTCAAGAAAATGTAAGAGAAAGTGCAAAACAGTTGAAGAATATGAGAAATAACATTTAAGATGTTATATGATGATTACATCCAAATTCAAATAATTTTAAGTTATTTAGAGTGTTTAACTAGATTGGAAAAATTATTGGAGTATAAAATTCATTCCAATTCCTGTCAAACTTCATGGAATCTTTAGAATTAATTACACTCATACAATTCAACAAGATATGTATATATTTTAACAGCCTGAAGAGCAATGTTCTTTCAATTCTTTAATGATAATAGGATCATTCCAGCTGAAAAATTATTTGAGATTGATTGGTAAAGATGATGATGTAGGGAGTACTGCTTTAGTGTAATAGAAATTTCATGATCTAATGCCAATCATTTTTTTAATGATATAACTGTAGAACAAATACAATAAAATTGCTCTAATTTTGTAAGTTTCTGCAATATAAATGTTCATCATCTAAACCTTCATCTAGCTTCTCTAGTTTGTTTTTATCTAATCTTAAAATCTGCATTACAGTCTGACATCAACTGTAAGTTCCTTTCTGTACTCAGTGTAGCTACATATTTACCAGTGACTGTGAACTTTCTATCAATAGCTATTTCTGAATTTCTCTTTCATAATAAATAAATTTGGCTTCCTGAAGAAAGCAGTTTTATTTATATAATTTGATATGTTAATTGTGTTGTTTGAAGCTGAGGTCAGATGTTTGGTTAAAAACATTGTTTTTTTTCAATAAAAGAAGTGGCTAAATATAATGAATTGGCTACAATATAGTAAAAAAATAAGCCTTTAAAACCAGATTTATTTTAAAAAATTAACATTTTGACTGTGTTTATGCAATTATTACAATTTCAACATTCTAAACTTTAACAGATAATGGTCTCTTGGGATGGAACAGCCTTTATAGAAATATACTAGATCCATTTTAGAAGTAAGAGGTTAAGAAAGTTTTCCTAACCTCTTAATTCTGAAGAGTATTGCTTTATTCTAAGCATGTTTATAAAATGTCCCAGTAGTAGTAGTAGTATTCAAAGAAACTGCTTCTAATATCCCAGTATTACAGAACCCATTAATAGCAAGGTTGAGGCTGAAGTTTTAAATGTGAAAACGTGTATGTTGGACTCAGCGCTGCTTTCCTGTAAACCTAGAAGTTTGACAATGATGTTTGGGAAGTCAGTGGAATCATGCTTGGCATTCCAAACGCCATTGTCAAACTTCTAGGCTTACATGAAAGCGGCACTGAACGTCCGACGTACACGTTTTCGCGTTTAAAACTTCGGCCTCAACCTTGCTACTATGTAGTGAGATTCTTGTTTGGAAACTGTAGTTCATTATAGCCAACATTTTCAAACGATAAAGAATAATTTTTATTTTTGATCTAGCAAATTTTGTAGCCATATGAGCATTGCAATCTATACTGTAAAACAGATTTATGAAGGACAAAATTTCTATTTGCAGTTGTTTTTAGCATTTTACCCAAATTAATTTTTGCATTAGAAAAAACTGTAGAAAGACTTGCATCCAGTTGGGAGATTTTTAAGAAGGTTTAGTCAAAACAAAATTTTGATACTGGTACTGTCTGCAGATCAATTGATGAAAAACTTGACTAAGTTTAATGAAAAACCATGGCTTGAAATCTATGTGATCTAGCTGCAATAATGAGAAACAATCCCATAGTACTCCATTTAAAATGAAAGTTGTAATGATAAAGTTTGCACAACTAACATTAGTAAATGTCAAGCAAACATTTAGCAAATACAAGGCTCTTCTATGTGAGAACAGACAATGTTTACAAGTTGAAAATTTTTAAAAGTTCTATGTAATATATTACAATATGTAATTTTAAAAGTGCTTCAATTATGAGTTACAAAAAATTTATTAAATGTATCTACTTTGTTTTATAATAATGTTTTGTAGTACTTTTGATCATGCCTCTTTTTTAAATGTCATTTTTTGCTTGCTTTCTTTTTTGTCTTAGTGCCTAAAAGTTATGAGCCTTACTAATAATAAATAATAGCAGCCATGGAAATTGCATCACTCAAAATCCTATAAAAAAAATGTTTTTCTTTATTAAAGTATTATTTTGTTGCAGACCTGCAAGAAACTGTAAAGATTGCATTATCCATCATAATAAACACGAGAATGTTTTTATTGACTGATCAAAGTGTTCTGCAGCAAAGATTTTAGTAGAGTTTCTCATTTCGCGGTCTTTGCTTGTTCCAGGATCCTGGGATATAAATATTTTTAAATTATAAAAGATATTTTGAAATTGAATAATATAATTATTTTTCATTTTTAAAAGTAATTTAATACATTCTGCAACCTCCAAAACAAAAATAATAATGCTCTGTAAAATATATATTAAAATTACCTTTGAATTACCTGGAAATTTTTACAAATAGAAAAAATTTATTAAAATTTGTTGGAAACTGCTTACAACAAAAATGCCTTTGAATTGAGTTGAAAATTTTAAAAAAAATGAACTTAGATCAAACTTCTAACTTAGAAGGTAATTTTCATTTTTTAAATAAAACACAATACAAAATAATATAAAAATTTACAATAAGATTTTGAAAACCAAAGATGGCCAATACTCCAATCACTCAATCTGGTTATTATTTTAATAATGAACAGTCCCGCTAATGAAAATGCCCTTTCCAATTCAATGGATGTGGGTGGAACTGTCTTTAATGCATTTAAGGGAAGACAAATGTTGTATTTTTTCATCCGTAGCTTGGAAGATTTCTAGTTCATTTTCGAGATGCATTGCAGTACTTCTTTTGCTCTCAAGTATTCTTGATTTGTCTACCTTGGCTGCTTTAATAGTGGTATCAAGCTCATAGCCCGATAATTCGGCATTCGTTTGGCTTTAATAATTGGTTTTATGTAGAAAAACTTCATACTTCACTCGTTTCTATCCTTGCCCTATTTGCATAACCTGACATAATGCAGTTAATGAAGCTACTGGGCATAGTTAAAATTAAGATAGCATCAGCTCAATTATTCAAGATATTACAGGTTCTGACAAGTAAAGAATTTTCAGAGTCTTGCCACAAACGCGCATTGATTATTGACAATTTGTGAGATGTCATAACAAACGAAATTTTAAAAACTAATAAGCAGGCTTAAAATTAATAAGTACAAATGAATTCTGACAGTTTGAGTTAATTTTACTTTCTATTTGCAAAATTTTCTCAACCTTAACACAAAAAAAGAAAAAAGTGAACTTTTTAAGAAATTTGTGGTATTTCCTGGGATGAGAAGAATTTCCTGGAATATTTCCTGGGTTAAAAAAACAGCCAGGATCCCATTTGAGAAACCCTAGTTTCTAGTGATGTTTTTTAAATCTATTGATATAAAAATCCATCTGCAGGTGGTTCATTTCTATAAGCAAAAGGAAAGTTTTTGACAGTTAGCACTATGTAAAAAGTCTGTAATTGTTATTTTGAATTCTGAAAATTTATTCTGTTATGAAATTGCACAGAGGGATCATTATCATTAAATAGCAATTGTGCATTTGTTACAACAGAAATATGAATATGGCAACATTGAAAGAAAAACTAGATTAGGAGGTAAATGTGCAAGTACACTTTGCCAGGGTAGAATGACGACTACGTGTTTTAGCCTATGAGAACATACTGCTAGTTTTTAAACTGAAAGGAAAACTGGGAAGTCCAGGAAGTATAAAAGTAAGTGCATGAACTGTGCAATGTTATTTATGAAACGTGGGTTTAAAAGCTTACTGTCAATGAAAGAAGTTATGCACAAGATGCACTGACAATGATATATCTGGGCTAAACAGCTAGTAATGGTACTAGGATTTTCATTCTTTGAGGGAAAAGATAGGATAGAACACTTTTAGTGGTGCAGATGTTATCTGCACGTTTTATCATCATAGTAATTTTTAAAATAGAGAGATTGATTTGCAGTAAGGCATACAGGCAGAAAAAACATTTAGTGAGAACACACAATTACTTGGCAAACATTTAACTCGTGTTTAAAGAGACCATAAAAACTGCTATACTCTGATTCTTAACTAGCCATCACAAAACACTGCTTTATTTAAAATGTAAGATGCCGACTTTTAGAGGCAACAGTTAATTGCATGTCAGGAAAACCTAGAACTGATTGTATGTGGGTGATGATGATGGAGGCAAGGATGACACATGTCATTACAAAACCGTTTATTTTTGACATAAAACAAATTTATACCATGAACAAAATAGACTGCCTTGAGGATCAGGTGCTGGATATGATGATCTTTGATTGTGTAGGGTTGCTCCACAGTCGATGATGATGGTAAGGATGTGGCCTTGGGGCAGAGACGTCATAGGTGAGATGGTCTTCTTCTCCACGAATCTTTGAAGGTCAAGTTAGTTCAGATGAGATCTGTCAGATAAGTTAGAACAGTTTGGAGAGGATGCGACACACTGGTCAACCACTGCCAAAATTGGAGGAGAACCGACGTCTTGACTTTGAGATTCGGGGGTTTTATATGATTTTTCCCTTGAATCTTGCCTTTTGATTGGTTCTCTATTCCCTTCCTCATTTCCCAATTGGACTCCCTTTTTGTTTCTAGGTGAAACCCGAGACTTGTTCGGGTCACGAGAAAGGTCCATTTTGTGGTGTCTGTTTGATACCTTTTTATCGACTCTGACTGGATTTTGTTTATAAATCCATAGGTCGTGTGCTCATAATTCAGCCTGTTGTTTCTATTTTCTGTCAATTTTTGGATTTTAATGACTATGCGTGATGTTTTCTTAACCGTTTAATCTTTCCCCTTTTTGACTTTTTAACCCAGAATTGACTATTTCTGAATGCTTGTGTCAGAGTCCCATCTTCTCCAGCCAACATTTTACCTGATCCATTACGTCAGTCATTTTTACATTTGTTTTAACAACAACAGTTTTATTTTTTTCCCTCTTACATAATTAACATGACCTTTAGTCTGATTTGACAATAGCATTTTTGCTTTTAACATGTAAAAATTAAGTTTTAGTTTTGACCTGTTCTGGAACCTCGTGAGAGAGAGACTTTCAAATATATACAAAGCACAATTATCCTATAAACAAAGCACTTTCAGAGCTGTTTTCCATCCTTCAGGGTTTTTAATCATTCATAAAAGGGTTTTTATCATTCATCAAATTCTTTACATCAAACCCCTTTTTTCTTAATTACTGTTATTTCTAAAATCAAACACAAAAAGAATGTTATGGCTTGAAGATTCATCCAATGCCAATGGGCAACTGTAATCTTTCAAATGCTGAATACTTTGTCTTTAAATTTCTTCAACCAAGAATAAATTGGAGAGACACTTAATGGTGTTTTTCTGTACTTTTCTCTCAGTTTTCAGCTCTTTCCTGTATTGTCACCATTTTTAAGTCAGCAAGCTGCTAGCACCATTATAAACATTTTCATTAAGAAAACTTTGAGTTATTCTTTCTTTCACTGCAAACTGCATTTCAATAGACCACTTTATTTTTGTATGTTATGAATTTGTATATTAATAGATCTTTCTTGGACATTTTGTATTGTAGATTAATGTAACATACAAAATGGTCACATAATGTGTGGCACTGATAAATTCTCTTGGTATGATTTTTTAAGTGTGCTAGTGAAAATCCATCTTCAGACATTTCCAAACAAGTGGGGAAAGTTAAAGTATCATACACTGTTATATGTCAATGTTCTACATAGTTAAAGTTAGTCCTAATTTCCAATATCCAACAAATACAGGCCCAACACTGGAATTCCAAAATGACATCTCCACCTGTACTATTAAAATCAGTATATCCCCAGCATATACAAGCACCTGTCCATTTCCACAGTTTTCCAAAAACTGACATTTTCTCTGTATAATTAGTTCTTTGGATGTTTTTTCTTTATCGAAAAAAGCACAGTCTCCATTTCTGGCAGCATCATGTTGCATCAGCTAATTTTCCATTTTACTCTACTATGTGATTGAATTATTGCAGTGTTCAAGTTTGTGCAGTGAATCATCTGAGAAATTAAATAAAAATTGTGTTTGTTTTCAGCACCATTGAGTGAAGGGAGAGCTTGGGATTTTTCCCAAGGCCTTGGAGAAAACTTAAGGGCCTGTAGTGATTCTTACTCCTATAAAATTAACATTATTTTTACTAACAGAAAATAAAATCTCTCATAATAATACTAATACTTTTACTATAATAATAACACCTAATACTTTTTTAATAGTCTACATGTTTTATTTATTCAAAACACAAAAGGCTAAAGGAGTCTACTCTACCTGGGCTCCATATAAGGTCTTGATGGCCTTGTTTATTTGAGTGAATTAGTGTTATCTAGAATTCATAAACTCATTCCATAGAACAGTAGTGTGATTGGATTTTCAAAAGGTGGCATATCCATGATTGAAACTTCAGAACCCAATATGTACTGTACATACATCTCTGATTTTTTTTAAATTTATTTATTTCTAGCTGCTGGCAATTTTGTCTATGCATGATTGTGGCACTGTATTCGTGCTTACTAATAAAAAAAGAAATCAGAATTTTATCTCTGCCAGAATCTTCTACGTATTTTTTTCATTTTTTTTCTTTTGAAATTGTTTATCATAGAGATGTCATTTACTGGTATTCAGTGCCTCATATGATATAGGCATATGGTATACGATAAATATCTATTTTATGAGTCATAATTTATTGTTAGACTTAAATGTAAGAAGTTAAGTTTGATTGTTATATTTTAGTCTATTAAATGGTTTTAAAAGTTATTTGAATTTTTGATTTATTCATTGTTAAATGGCAAATTGCACTTATAAAAATTCTGTTATTATTTTAGGATTTGATCCACGTCCACATTTGGCTAACTTCCATCCAATAGCTGGAGCAACACCACCACCTCCACCATTACAACATCCAGAAGATCAAAAGTCAAAAGTTGCTAATCGGAATACAGGAGTTAAACCACAATCACAGACAACAAATAATGATTTTTCTGCCGGAAGAAATCTTGCTCCTGCTGTTCCAACTTCTGTAGCTTATTCAGTAGATACTGGAAAAATTCCCTCAGGTACAATTGAAAAGCAAGAACCAGAAGCTTTAAAGGATAAACTTTGGCCTTGCCCATCTTGTAAGGTCCCCTTTAAAGCAGCTTCAGAATTACAAGCCCATCTTTCAGCTCATACTAAGGGAGAGAAAACAGTACCTTGTGAGATCTGTGGGAAGCTTTTTGCATCTGTAGAAAGAGTACGTATTCACATCAGAGCAGCCCATGGTGAAAAATCATGTTCCTGTGACATTTGTGGCAGTGGATTTAGTTATCGATGTAAGCTATTGGACCATATGAGGACCCACACTGGAGATAAACCATTTCATTGCGACATTTGTGGTAAGAGCTTCTCCCAGAAGAATCATCTGACACGCCATTCCATGATACACACAGGAGAAAGACCCTATCCATGTGACTTCTGTGGCAGAGGATTCTACAGGAAGGACAAGCTGACAAGACATAGGCGGATCCATACAGGTGAGAAACCTTATGCATGTTTAGCCTGTGGTAAAGCTTTCTACCGCCGAGATAAATTAACGCGTCACATTAAAATGCACAGTGGGGAAAAGCCTTTTGCGTGTGGCATCTGTGGAAAAAGATTTATTGAAGAAAGAGATCTGAAGCGACATAAATGCTCCTCTCGACACTTGCACAATTCCAGTGGCCCCAAGCACAACACGGCACAACAGAGCTCTGGGACAAGGCGGAACCAACCGCAGCAGCAACAGCAGCAGCACCAGCAACAACCTCACCAGCACCACCAGCAACTCCAGCCCCATCACCAGCAACAGCAACCCCATCATCACCAGCAGCAACAGCAAGCTCAGCCCCAGCACCACCAGCCCCAACCCCAGCAACAGCAGCCTCAACCTCAGTCTCAATCCCAGCCTCCACCATTTCAGAACCTCAGCCTTCAAACCTGACTGGCAAGGTGCACCGTCTGGGGTGCACTGAGTGGATGGTCAGTCTTCAATGGGCAGCTGTAATCACCTCACCTCTCAGGCAGGCCCTTTTTTATTTTTTATTTTGGTAGTTTATGTTTTCAAAGGAACAAATTTCAATAAACTAGTGTTTACATAAATTTTATGGTCATCTACAAAATACACAATTGTTGAATGTGTATTTTTATAAAGCATAGTTTATGCACTGTTAATACTCATTGATTCTGGAATATCCAGTAACTTCAAAGCATGAGTGATGGACTGAAAATAAGGCCTGAAGTATAAGAAAATACAGCTGCCCACAATTAGCATTTTCTGAAAATAGCTGAGTCTGGATATCTATATATCTAGACAGGGTAGGCATTATAACTTTTTTATCTCAAAATTTAGGAGATTGCATTTCAGAAGCTAAAATTATTATAATAATGAAAAATTACAAAATCTTCCATATTCTTTAATATGGATAAAATCTCAATCTATCAGCATTTTATTCAATTGTTGTATTTTTATTATTATTTTTTTTTATCAGAGTGAATTTTGTTTTGTCTTGTTAATTATATGAATGTATTTTTTCTCTTTTATTGAAATTTTTTAGAAGTTTTGTTATATTATCATTTCTTTAAAAAAATCATTGATTAATGTATAACTTTCTTGTTGTTGCATCATTTTATAAACTAAAGTTGACCGTAGTGGTTGTGACACATTTTATCTTTTGTATGTAAAGGAGTTGGAACTTTTTGTTTGTTTGTTGTAATATTATATACATACATACTTACCTTTTTTCATGAACAACAGCCAGAGATGACCAGGGAAATTTTACAAATGAAGAATTAAAAAATGTATATTAAGCTCCATTTCAAGAAAATGTGGTTTCAGAATTGTTCTGTACCATATATTTTAAAATAATTTGGAGTGGATATTAATTATGTAGCTGTATATACTCATGTAAACTGTGGAGCCTTGTATACAGCGTTATTCAAAGATCCAAATTACAATTTAAAAAGTGCAGATGAAGAACTACTATTTTAGAGAATCTGGCAAAAAAAATGATAATGAGGAGTTGATTACACAAATGTTAATATAATCTCTGGTAGTGTCATAATTTTTTTTATTGTGCCATTGTTGTAGGGAACGGGTGTATAATGCTTGTAGGTCCATATTTTTGTATTATGTAAGTTGGTGTATAAAGAAGTCAACTTTAGGCAGTTTTTAATCTTGAATCATGCAGTTAGGTTAGTTTATAATTATTGTTAAAGCAAAAAAAAAAAAACAATTTAGAATGCCAAATATACTTTGGGTGTTCACAATGGTGTTCCCTTTCTTCTCTAAGGAATCTTTTTGAATATTCTTAAACTGTGATCAGAATCTATGTTTGGGATTTATTAAAGTTTAAAGGAAATGAAACCCAATTATTTTTATTTTCAAAGTCAAGATTTTAACTACTATTAAATTGTTGTTTATTGTAGTTTCCAGACATCTATCTCTCAATGCTTTCCTGTTTCTTTATTATTGACAAAAGGTAAGTATTATTAATAGGAAAGATTTATTGCTATGAAATATCATGACTACATGTATTTATATATTTTTCTTTTTATTGTTATTAATACTTTGTATTTCAAGTGATTATTTTATATAAATAAATATATATATATATACATATATATAAAATTTTGTTATAATATTTAGTATATAAATATATATAAAAATTATTGTTAAAATATGCTACTGATCCCACCGCAATGCTTTCCCCAGATCTGTTGTTTGTGAAATTAAATTGCAAATTGCGCTAACTTTTATTTTTATTTTTGGATTAGAATTACAATTATTTTTGTATTAATATTACCATAATTATTACTAAATTATTGAATTTTTATTATTATTATTATTATCATTATTATTATTATTATTATTATAGTGATTTGATTTTATACATAAATCTTTTTAAAATAATTTCAATTATAATTGTTAATAAAATTTTGCTTTTATGTGAAGAATTTGAGAGAAATTATTAATATGTTAAGATATTTTGATGTATTTTAAAAATCTGTTGATAAAATTTTCCCTCCATATAATATCTATATAGCAGTTAACAAATTCTTCAAATATGTTCAGTTTTTTGTATTTAGAAGTTCAGTTAAAAGAAGAAAAATAAAAGACTTATGGTGAGTTATTCTTTGTGTATATATATATATATTATTATTTATTGTTTAGTTTTAAAATATGTTTATATATCACCTCTGATTATTTTAATACTTCAGTTAGATTTTTAAAAAAAAAAGCAGGAAAGTATTGAGTGATATTGTTTGGAAATTCTGCTCTCTTACAACTGAAAAAAATTAGATATTTTAATTGCTTGCTACCAATACTGATTCTTTTCTTTTTAAATGAGATTTTAACTATTTGAGTTTTAGAAAAGAAATTTATTTCATAATTTTTGAAATGAATTTTGTTCTGATAACTAAATGTTAGCTTATTAGTTAGTAAGGATATTAAATTTGATTAAAAAAATTAACTATTTAGCATTGTTGGCACTATGCCATTAGTATTTAGTGTGCCAATTCCAGCTTGATATGGCAATGTAAAAATTCTTTATTCTCAAATTGTACAAAAATAAATTTAAAAGAATACCTCATAAACTTTATATATTGTTATTGTGTATATGCCAAGCCAAGCAAAATATTGTTCTTTTATAATATGTTTTATAAAAGTATTCTGGTCGTTTTTCAGGTAAAATATAAGACACTGTGCGACAACGGACTTGCAGCCGGCGGACTTCGTTTGACAGAATTGTGGATATTTAAAAGAAAAATGGATTTTATTGGATAAAGGAGAAGCCATGGGATATCATGGGTTAAGTACTTGGTCATAATTTTATGATGCCAAACAATGATACTATTTTATTGCAATTTGAAGTTTTGTTTTATTTAAATGGCATGTTAATTTTTTTTATACATAAATGTTGCATTTTTATTAAATGAGTGAGAAAAACAATTTAATGTACATTGCCTCCATTATGTTGAATGCCCAAATATACATTGTTTTATGAATGTATCATATAATAATTATATATTTGAGGCAAAAACGTAAAAGCGCAATTGTTTTGCTCAGTAAAATATCTTTATTGTAAACTCTTTATTATATTTTAAAAATTTGACATATAAATTTATTTACCTCTCACAATGCATGCAGTTTTTTCTTATTTTGCTAATAGAAAAATCTTTTATATATACTAAATTGAATCACACAGTTTTAAAAATTTATTTAATTAAAATAGAATTTCTTAATACTTTTATTTTCTCTTGTTTTACTAACAGAATGATATTGATTTCTTACGTAAATATTTAAAGTAATATTTGATTTGTAAACCTTTTTGGATTTTACGTCAAGCTGGGGTGGGCTTGCCACGCTGCTGCACCGTCCCAGGCCAACAAGTTCGTTGTTGCACAGTTGCAGAAATAGTAATTTCTTCGCATGATATTTTTTCAATTTGACTATCATTTCCTGTTATCATTTATCTATTATTTTAACTTTGAGAATGTTTAAGACTTGCCATGTCCTGTGATTTTTCAAGTTGTAGAATATTGTAATTTGATATGAAAAATATGTTTGTGTAAAAAATTTACAATACAATAAATGGAAAGACATGTAACTAAAAAGATAATGAAGAATTAACAACAAAACAAATTTTTTTTGTTGTATTTACTAATGTTTTGCTGTTTTTTTTAACAATTTGATGTGTATATTGTTTAAAAGAAACTTGATTTGCTTTGGCAATATTAGTAGAAAAAAGATTCATGCAAATCATGTGTAGCATGTAGAAGTGCAGTTGTTTCTTGACAGAATAAAGTGTGCCTACTCTTAAAGTTTTGCCTGAATTTTCTTTCACTTACTGAAATTTTGTCAATTTTGAAGATATGAAAAATTTAGTTATTAATCATAATTATTAAGTTGAATGCATTAAAACAAAAGTTACAAAAAATTATATATAATTTAATAATTATTTTGGATATTAATTTTATGCTGCTTTCTGATTTTCACTACTTTGACAAAACTGTTTCTGATATATTATATACACACAAATTTTGTAAATTACAAAATGTTATAAATACAAGATGCTGAATTTATATTATTCTGGATATATTTATATGTTTTAATAAAATATGCTGTTCTAATTAAACAAAACTTTTCACGGTAGCATTTTACACATTCATTATTTAAGAATTTAAAAGATTTTTCTCTTTTAAAACTAATAAACTTTAAAGCATAAAAGACTAATTTCTTATACATATGCAGAAAGTACAAATTATTCCTGAGTAGTTTCAATGTACACTTAAATATATCTGCATCAAATATATATTCTAAATTATCTGTTAACTTGTTTTTATTTATCAAAATTTTTGAATTTTTTTTATTATATACATAAGGACAAATTTGAGCTATGGAGCTATTTGAGCTTTTTGAGCTATATGAATAATTTCTGATCTTATCATTCTGTGATCATAAAATTTTATGATAGTAAATAAATTTTTTTATTCATGCTAAATTTTGTTTTTCTTTAAAATAACTATAATCTTAATAATATGATTTTTTTAATATTATGATTTTATATACTTTCAGAACATGGTAAGAACATATATTTTTCTCACCAACACAAATTAATCTGCAGCTTTAAATGTTACATTATATTTATCATGAAATAAATAACAAAAAATTTTACTTTTAACAATTTAGAAAACATATTTGGTACTTTATATATTATTCACGTATACAAAGCACCATATATATAATAACTGTTCTTTCTACGTATAAAATATATTTTCTTGTATCTCATATATAGTACATTTTAAAAAGTTGTGTGTATATGTTATTACCAATAGATATTTTATTTCAGTTTGAATGATATTTTCAGTTACAGCATTTTTATCAAATTTAAAAAAATAATAATATTATTATTATTATTATATTTAATATATAAACTTTTTTCGGATAGTTTTATTTCTTTGTTTTATGAGAAATGAAAATAAACATTGCATGATTTTTCTGTTTTAAAGTGTTCAATGTTCTTAAATGGCAAACAGCATGTCTTAAACAGATTAAATTCAAATACAAAACAAATCTCAGTATCAAATATAAAGAATGTTAAGTATAAAAATAAACAAATACAGTAAATGTAAAAGTAATTACAATAAATAAGATTATGTAAGTAATATCCAAATTAAACCACAAAATGTGCCAACATAAACAATCTAGAAAGTGTTAAAAATAACAAAATCCAATAAAATTATCACCAGTTAGTCAACTCAACTCACCAAAAACCTTATTTTTTAATTAAAATTTTAAACCAGCTTGTAGAAGCATTTGGTGCATTAGGTAGTCTTAAATAAAACAACCCTTAGACTCTTAACACTCAAATCCAAGGGTCTAGGTCAGAACTTCTGTTTTTGATGTTCAACAGAATATCTTTTGATATTGCAATTACCAATACGTCTTGAGTGGATTTTGAACCAAGTAAGATGATTGAAGACCCTTCCCATTTGATGTCTTGACTTTTGTCCATTGCTTCCCATGCCAATGCAGTAGTACCTTTAATAATAATGTGTTCCTCCAGCTGTGTATCAAGAGAACAGAATGTGCTACTTAGTTTTACATGTCTTCAAATCTCAATGAAACTTTGTACTGTACAGTTCATGCATATCTTCTTATTCATTGGTGTTGGCATCTTCTAATTCTAATGAAGTCAAAATGAATTTGTTGTCATATACAGTTCAACTCAATAAGTCATGTTTAAATAACTTAGAGAGCAATGACAGCTGCTTTCATCTCTTGCTGTCATCCAGTATTCTGTTGTTATATTTGGTTCCTTATTGTGATCTGATAATTTGATCAATGCCAAATGATGTACACTGCACTAGATGAACCAAGCACTTTTTGACTTGTACTCCAAGCACTTAGTTCCTATAATGTACTGTGAAAACAAACTGTGTAAGAATCTCCAAATAAAGCAGTTCTGTTTTGTGATTGGTTGAGAGTCAGAGGGCAAAGATTGGTTTCATATATTAGCACTGCATGTGTTATACAAAATATTGATAGAGTTGCTTGATGTCATTTCATATCAGGGCTGCTGTGTCAGAGTCAGAATTAAATTTGTTTCTAGAGGAGTCAGTCCATAAAAATGAACCAACTACAATTTCAACTGCTATTTTCTTTAAATTATATACAGTGGGTGATTGATTAATGAACATAATCTGTTCCAAGACTTTGTTCGCTATCTGAAATGTTCGTTAACCGATTATCGATTTACCGTAGGTTTTTATGGGAATTTGATTAATTTATTCTGGAGACTCCAAAAAATAAAAAATATAAATAAACATAGTAAGAAAGTATATATGTAATAATAAAAATGCATATACATGGTCTTTTGCATTTTTATTAGATGTTTTTTCCATTTGTGGGGGTTAAAGAATCTGTCTGATGTCAATTACTTTTCTCTCTTTTTCACGATTTTTCAGAAGTAATTAATAGCATTGTAATTGTAGAGATCTCCAAGCTTATTAACCTCATTTTGGTTTGGATGCCATTTGGATGCCTGTTGTTCTGACATCCTCTTCACTTCTTCAAAAGATCTTTAATTGCTTGAGACTTCTTGATATATCTTTCATAGCTAAGATTGTGTTTACGTAGACCTGTTCAAGCCATACTGCCTAGCAACATCAGACATCTTCTGCCCACTCTCTACCTTGGCTATTATATCTAGTTTGGTTTCTACAGTGAGCACAGTTCTTGACACTCCACTCTTTTTACGCTCCATAATATTATCAGTTTCTTTTTTAAATAATAAGTTCAGAAAAGCACTTACAAAAATTTAGAGGACAGAAATCAACTACCCACAAAAAATTATTTAAATGCAAGGCCCGGATAAAATTTGAAATTTGGTATTAAAACATTAACAAATATCCAATGGGACAGTTAAACTCTCGCCTTTCGTAAATAAAAACAGACACAAAACTTAACAAGTACTCATCTGACACGAAGACTATAAAAAACTATTTGTCAGAAAGGTAAACAAAAAGCTGGAATTACAAGGAGTTTCAAAATTCGGAGGAATACTATCTGATTGGTATCGGGTTGCGCATCGATATCAATCTCTCCAGAGCTCCAAAAAGTTTTGAATTGTCACCTGGAGACAAGGGAAGACCAATCGATATTCACTATTTTGTGTCGCTTCTTTTTCTGTATGTTCTGTGAGGTGTTCGTTGTTCGAACATAAAAATCTTTTGCAAAAGTGTTATCTGATCACCCACTGTACTTTATACAGGGTGTCCAAAAAGTTACTGTTCAATGAGAAATTTGTAATGATATTAAAGTTATATGCATGCAAGACATGTAAGTTGTATTAATATGTCCTGCATTTCCACTTTCCAATAAATGGCATTGCTTACTTATAGGTATTCTGGTTTTTGGAAGACTTCTTTTTCCTAATTGTATAATTTTCCATGGAAACTGGCCTGCTAGGTCTTCAGACCTCATTCCCCTGGATTTTGGGGCTTCTGGGGACATTCAAGAATTTGCTGTAGGAGAAACTGCAATAACATGTAAAACTTTTATGAAAACTTTATTTAAACTTTTTCCCCACTGCACAGTAACTTTACAGACACCCTGTAATAGGTTAACATTCCTATTAAGAGTTTATCTTGCATTATAGGAGCCTTCTGTAATGCAAGGTCTTATTTTGAGAAGATTCCCCAACTTTATGATCTTTCTTTGTATATTATTCATTTTGTCTTCTTTTCAGAAATGTATATTCAAATACATTTTCTTTAAAAATTTAGAATTAGAATTAGCTATTTCAAAAGATTCATACAAAATAGCTAAGAAGACTCACAAGGAGAGGGCCAGACATTCAGGTTTTCAGTTCAAACAAAATTTGGTGAGTATGTAGCCCTAAACACAAACAGCTTATCATCTAAATAATAGGACCCACTTCTCAAGCATTTCTTAAAAATGGTCCTCTGAAAATTCGGTGTTTAGTTTGTGTTTGGAAGTATTGCTTCTTCTTGGAACAACGATGGCTGAGTGGATAAGATGCTAAGCACTGGAGCTGCTTGATGTAAGTTTGAACCATTGCAATTTTAGCTTGTTTTTAATGTGTAACATCATTATTTTATTATTTTACTATATCATTAGCATTATTATTGTTGTTATTATTTCTCACATTTAAAGCTTATAAAACAAGAAATTAAAAATTATGACAGCATTTCCTGTTTAGTAAAAATGAAGTTTCTGTAGATTTAACTCTTATATCATTAAATAAAATATTTATTTCTTTGTGTATTTTCAGATAGGTGATATTGTCATATTTGAACTGTAGCAAACATAAGTGCATGAGGAAATTGTCCATAACATTAACAATTAAAAAAAACACTGTGACTATAATACCTTATTTTCATATCAAACTTGTCTTTTTCATCTATGAGCAATGACGTCTTAAACTTATTCACTTGTGTTGACATATTATGTAGTCACAAGTGAAAATATGTGAAAATAAATATGAAGAAATAAAATTTTTATTAAACGGCAGAAAAGAGTTAAATCTTCAAAGACTTCTTTTTCGCTAAACAAGAAATGACATAAGGTTTAAAGCTTGTTTTATGAGCTTTAAATATAAGGAATAATAATACAGTAGTAACATTGCTAATGATACAGTAAAATAATAAAATAATGATGTTATACATTAAAATAAACTAAAATTGTGATGGTTCAAACCTACTTTGAACAGCTCCAGTGCTTAACATCTTATCCACTTGGCCATCACCATTCCAAGAAGAGGCAAAACTTCAAACACACAAGCTAAACACTGAATTTTCAGAGACCTGGTTTTAGGAAATGCTTGAGAAGTGGGTCTTATTATTTGGACAAGGAGCTATTTATGTTTAAGACTACATGCTCACCAAGTTCGTTCTAATCAGAAACCTGAATGTCTGTCTCTCTCCTTGTCAGCCTAAATGTAGTATTTTTGGATACTCTACCCATAACCATTGACACACAAAATGTTGTGTGTCCATCTATCTATGTATGGTTGAATATGATGATGATAGTGGTGATAATGAAAAACTCTGAAAAAAAAAAAAAAGATAAGTACTTTCAGTTTTGATAGGAATGCTGATGATTTATATAAAAAATGCTTAATAAGTAGCCCAATGATTCACTTGGTACTGATGAAATGTTGTTTTGGTTAATATTATCAAAGTATATATTAAATTATTATTTAGAGGTAGCAGTCTGAGTTGGGCCTTCTAAAATTCTGCGTTGGAGTGGGGAGCATGGTCTACCGAATCCATGGACCTAATCATGTGAAACAACTATAGATTTTTCACATGTTCTTTGCACATGTTGTGTGAATGGCATAGTCAATCATAAGAAGAAGGTCATAAGGATAAGGAATGCTCTTATTCACATCTTTAACGAAATAAGAATGAATAGCTGACAGCTATCTCCTAAGTCAAAAGAACTTATATACAATGAGCCCAGCTTATTCTATAGATTAATTGATAAGGTTGAATTTCATAAATACTTATTCTGTAGTTTAAACCATTGGTGCCTAAACTTTTAGATTAGTGGCCAAATTACACAAGTTGTAGGTAGGTGGGCCACAAAATATTTGTATATGTTAGCCAAATTTGAGAATGTTGCTCATTTCATAAAGTAGGCAAAAATTTGTGTAATTTGTGAAATAGGCAGCAGATGTACTGATTTCGGGAATTTGCTAATTCTGTGAATTTAGTGAGAATATTGCCAATCACATCAAATAATAATAGTGCATCATTATAGTAAATTTATGAACTTATGGCATTGATTTTACATGAGTTCTGTGTTTGTTGCTTTAATTTTGAACATTGTTGTATTCAGTGGTGATATTCGAAATATTTAACAAGGGGTTCACTAGCAGAAAATTTTTCCCTGACAATCACCGACAAATGAAATGGAAGTTTTGAATAGAAATAAATACAATACCTTTTCTTGCAACCATATATCTAACAATCAGTGGGCAGGTACCGTTAACGTAACGAGCCATGGGTGAAGGGCAGGTAACGTTAATATTTTAGGGCTGTCGACCCTTTTTTTTTTTTTTAGGCAGGGGTAATCTTTACCGCGAAATGGCGCTTCTGGAAATACACGTGTCATCATCTTTCGAGATACATTATACTTTTTCTTTCGCTGTCCATAGCCCCAACACGTGTTCCACAGCCATCTTGTATTATCTCGCGAGCGTGAGATTGTGGGATCTCTCTTACCACTGGATCTACTTTCAAGAACTCTCTTGAATCGATCTCGATTAAACCTCGATTGAAACGGTCGAGAGAGATCGCACCAAGACATACTCCCTGACCTTGCTCACAATCTAGATTGAAATGCTCGGTACGAACGGGGTATAAGGCTCTAGTTTAGTAGTATTACAGAAGTATAATACGCATATTTTAATATATTTTTTAAAAAAAAACAAACCCACTGAGAAATGTTCCGTGTGTTTAACAAGGTTCGGGAAACTGAAAATTTTAACAACGGGTTCGGCCGAACCTGTGCGAACCCGCCGAATATCACCACTGGTTGTATTATAGATACTGTACTTAAACCTAATCTAGCATTTAATGTACCTGTACATCAATATTCAAATACCCTAATTTTCTATTTCATATTCAACTTATGAAATTGGCAAATCAACTGCTGATTTCACAAATTAGGCAGAATTTTGCCTGTTCACAAAATGAGCAACATTCTTGAATTTGTCATAATGTATGCAAAAAGTAGACATATTTCTATCATTTATAAGACACATCTCTTATTTTGACACACATATTATGTTATGTGATTGTAGGACTGATTAATGCATGATGTAATTTGGGTGCCACTGGTTTAAACAGTAATGCATAAAACTAGCCGTATTCTACCCAGTGCCGTAACTAGGGCAGTGCTCAGGCACAGGGCGTAGACCCTGGGGGAGGGGCGCAGAAATGACCTGTACCTGATGTGTCGAGTTCCGTTCCATGCAGTCCGGCAGCCCACATTGTGGATGTTAAGAAACCAAAAATGGGTAAGGTTAAGGAAGTATGCAGCAAAAATTCAAATGTTATTTTTACAACTTATGTATGTGAATAGTTTTTTCCCGCAATGAATTTAGTAAAAATTAAAACAAGAAACCGGCTAACAGACACATCGAAACTAGAGTAGGTACTCTAATCAAAACTAATTTAAAACTAGTAGTGACGAATATTTAACCAAATATTTTTAATATATTACGTTTACATTAGTTCCAGAAGCTAAATTAAGTATACCTATGCTAATTTATAATTATATATGAATAAATAATTCTGATTTACCAACATTTTTTTTCTCTTTCTCTTGTATGCAGTTCGCATCAGTTCAAAAGTCTTAAAATGCGGCCCTTACATAGAAAAAGGTTGCCCATCACCCGGTCTAGGGTCCATTCGTATTCGTTTGTTCGATAAGCCAGTAAAAACCGTATACTTCTTTAAATGTATTTTTAATAGATTATCTGACGTACTTAATAAATAAGAAAGTTCAATATAATTACCTCCGTTATTAGATTCAATAAATTCCCTCTAAATGCCAATTCTCGCTTTGAGAAAAAACATATAACATTTATTAATTTAGATATATCTATTAATCGTAATTATCTCGTTATAATTTTCAATATTTATTTTATATTGTCTACCAATGTTAAATTCTATTCCGCTTCGATTTCCAAATTGCTTCAATTTTACGAAAGAATCGTCATTCGTCACAAATTTTATCGTCAAAATGTCGAAATTTTTTGTCGACGTATTTATATTTAATTTTGGCATTGGTCTTTCTCTTTTAATAATATTTTCTTTTTCATTATACGGTCTTGAGCCAAAACTTTTTAAAATAAATTTTTGAATCACTAGCCACGATATAAGGGCTAAAATTAAAATTATCAGAAAAACTTACTTGGTAAAACAAAATGTGTGACGAATATACATGCGTAGTACAAAAAATTCTTCAATTGTGCGAATATACTTTTAAAGAAACTTATAATTAAATATAACTTTGTGAAGAAACATACATAAAAATAACAAAATATTCTTTACTTTTTAAATTTTAAAACAATCCACTTAGTGAAATAGCTCCCTACGAGTGGCTAATGAATGGAATCAGAGACGGTCCAAGTAGTGTCTGATTCCATTCAGGTCCAGGTAAAAAGTCAAAAGGTGTGTGCGTGCCAAATCCCGAGGGTGCCGATACCGGTCAATGTCAAATGCCTCTTTTGTCGCATCACTAGTATATATCAAAGGACGCGACAGGGTTGTTGTAGATTTTAAACGTTTCTCACCATAGCTGTAAAAACCTAAATATGTTAAACTTAACAGGTTGTCCGTCGTTTGTTTTCTAACTAATTCGTTTTAGGACCGAGTGTTCACGGAAATTTCCAAAATTTACAACTTTTCGGTCACTCTCGTTGAACTGGAAAAATTTGTCTTTATTACATCTAATATTATGAAGAGAACAGACCCCACTGTACTCGACAAGAGATTGGTTCAATTAAGCTTCTTAAACAGAAGCTTAATTGAACCAATCTCTTGTCGAGAACCAAAGTAAAATTTCGGCTTTTTCATCGGGGTTTTATTTATGTTTCTAATTCCCTAATCGCTTAATTATTTAACTACTACTTAAGTAGAAATAAGTTGAAACTAGTTACTTTGTACTCGAATATCTGTAGTCTTGGGAAAGAAGCGGAAAGAAATTTTTATGACAACCGATACATAAATCGTAAATTTAAGGAAAATAAATTCTAGAGCTTTTTCTGTACCATTGTACGTCTCATTCATTAAATTTGGTTGTAAATGATGCTGCCAAAGTAACAGTTAATTTTTTAACACTGTACTAGAATTGTACACGTTTTTTTCTGCATCCCCTTACAGATGGGACATACTAAATCGTAATATCACCGGTTTAACATTGAAATTCGTAAGTAATATAAGATGGGAGGGCGGAATAAACGCGAAATAAATATATCAAATATTTTAATGGATTTTTTTTAAACTTTAAAATGGATTTTTTAAACAAATATTTTAATGGATTTTTTTAAACTATACAGAATATCATAAAAACATGCCAGTAACTCCTATCGGTTGAATTAAGTTATAAATCTAGTCTAGGGTGGGCAACCTTTTTTATAACATGGGCCAGAATAAATTTTACGTTTTTTCTGCTGGCCGTACTAGTTAATTGACGCCTTCTTGTGACTTGTAATTTTTTTAGTCTGCAAATATGAAATAAATAAATAAAAAGTTAATTACTACATTTATTTCTCTTATCGTTTTCGAAGATTACAAAGAATTGGAAAAATAACTATTAATTAGTTATTTTTCCAATTTAATAATCTATTAAAGATCTCGCGGACCGGATAGAAACTTTTCGCCAGCCGTAGCTGGCCCGCGGGCCAGGGATTGCTCGCCGTTGATCTAGTCTGCTCGTGATTCACATAATCGGGCGAGGGCGGCCGAATGTCTAGCAGGCAGGCGGCTAACAGCCCACAACCGGTCCGGGATATAAAATTAGAAGCTTTATGCGTGTGTCGCTTCTACCAGCTAAACCGGGTGAGGTTGGTGCTCTGTAAACCGCGTGTGCCAATGCCTATATAATCTGGCTGATTGGAAACACCTGGTTTCGACATTCCTTCCGCCACCAAATTATTCGAATATACAATAGCAATCTTATTGTTTTTTTCACATGTAGTATAGAAATTTGTAAAAGATACATAATGCAGTTATAATAAAATATTAATTTTAATTAATGCAAAGTACGTTAAAATATGAAAATTTATATTTTATAAAATACGAGGGAAGGTCATTGGAAGGTGAAATCGGCGCTTTCATCGCTTCCAATGACGGCACGCCACTGCTGCACAGAATATGTTTTAAGTGGTTTTCGAAAGTACGCAGTTTAAATATTTGGTCTGTTTTTGCGAAATTTGATTCGTTGTCATTCGACCGTTTGATATTCGGTTGTGAATGGAATAGTTTCTTACAGGTAACATTAGAAAAACATTTAAGATACCACATCTACTTGACCAATGAAATTGTGCCATTTCATACGGTTCGAGTATCGTGATAAATATGACAATGGTAGGCTAAAATACCAAACCCTTATTACGGTTTTCGTTTTAATATTTATTATATTATAGTATTTGATTTATATAACTACGAAGTTTATCTTACGTAAGGGTTTATCACACCGAGTGATCAATCGAATACATATTCAAAACTATTTATTCCACTACTTTACACAATTTAAATAATTTTTAAAATGCATGACATTAAGCACTTGGTGTTTTAAACCTTTACGTAAGATAACATTGGTAGTTATATAAATCAAATACTGTAATATAATATAATAGATGGGTTAGAAGTATGAAAGAATCTAATAAACTTAATGTTTGTTGTTATTTTTTACACGAGCAACGCCGAGCTTATCTGTTAGTTGCTTATATTTCGGCAACCGCATTACAGAAAATGTTCAAGTTTTGCAGATTAAGAGTGTAATTTTCTTTCGATCGAGATATCCGGAATTACTTCGGCTGTTTGGGGCGGAGAAATCGACCCCCGAAAGTCAGCAACTCTGATTCCTGTATATGTAGTCGGTCGATGACAGTGGCGTGCCGTCATTGGAAGCGATGGAAGCGCCGATTCCACCTTCCAATGACCTTCCCTTGTATTTTATAAAATACAAATTTTCATATTTTAACGTACTTTGAATTAATTAAAATGAATAATTTATTATAACTGCATATTGTATCTTTTACAAATTTCTATACTACATGTGAAAAAAAAACCGATAAGATTGCTATTGTATATAGTGCACCAACCTCACCCGGTTTAGCTGGTAGAAGCGACACACGCGTAAAGAGTCCGACTTTATATCCCGGACCGGTTCTGAGCTGTTAGCCGCCTGCCTGTCAACTTCCAAGCAGCCAGATTATAGGCATTGGCGCATGCGCTTTACAGAGCACCAACGTCACGGTTTAGCTGGTAGAAGCGACACACGCGTAAAGAGTACGCGACTTTATATCCCGGAGTGGTTGTGGGCCGTTAGCCGCCTGCTAGATATTCGGCCACCCTCGCCCGATTATGTGAATCATGAGCAGACTAGATGAACGGCGGGCAACCCGCGGGCCAGCTACGGCTGGCGAAAAGTTTTTATCCGGCCCGCGAGATATTTAATAGATTATTAAAGATCTTTCTTTAATAATCTATTAAAGATAATTCTTTGTAATTTTCGAAAACGATAAGAGAAATAAATGTAGTAATTAATTTTTTATTTATTTATTTCATATTTGCAGACTAAAAAAATTACGAGTCACAAGAAAGCGTCAATTAACTACTACGGTCCGCGGAAAAAAAAACGTAAAATTTATTCTGGCCCACGTTATAAAAAAGGTTGCCCACCGTAGACTAGATTTATAACAACCCAACCGATAGGAATTTTCTGGCATGTTTTTATGATAGTTCTGTATAGTTGACAGGAGTTTAAAAAAATTCATTAAAATATTTGATACATTTATTCCACGTTTATTCTGCTCTCCCATCTTATATTACTTACGGATTTCAATGTTAAACCAGTGATATTACGATTTATTATGTCCCATCTGTAAGGGGATGCAGAAAAAACGTGTACAATTCTAGTACAGTGATAAAAAATTAACTGTTACTTTGGTTGCATCATTTACAACCAAATTTAATGAATGAGACGTACAATGGTACAAAAAAAGCTCTAGAATTTATTTTCCTTAAATTTACGATTTATGTATCGGTTGTCATAAAAATTTCTTTCCACTTCTTTCCCAAGACTACAGATATTCGAGTACAAAGTAACCGGTTTCGACTTATTTCTATTTAAGAAGTAGTTAAATAATTAAGCGATTAGGGAATTAGAAACATAAATAAAACCCCGATGAAAGAGCCGAAATTTTACTTAAACAGAAGCTTAACCGAACCAATCTCTTGCCGAGTACAGTGGGGTCTGATCTCTTCGTAATATTAGATGTAATAAAGACAGAAATTTCTCCAGTTCAATGAGAGTGACCGAAAAGTTATAAATTTTGGAAATTTCCGTGAACACTCGATCCTAAAACGAATTAGTTAGAAAACGAACGTCGGACAACCTGTTAAGTTTAACATATTTAGATTTTTACAGCTATGGTGAGAAACGTTTAAAATCTACAACAACCCCGTCGCGTCCTTTGATATATACTAGTGACGCGACAAAAGAGGCATTTGACATTGACCGGTATCGGCACCCTCGGGATTTGGCACGGACACACCTACCTGGACCGTCTCTGATTCCATTTATTAGCCACTCGTAGGGAGCTACAGTATTTCACTAAGTGGATTGTTTTAAGATTTAAAAAGTAAAGAATATTTTATTATTTTTATGTACGTTTCTTCACAAAGTTATATTTAATTATAAGTTTTATTAAAAGTACAGTAGAGCGTCGATAAGTGGAACCAATTGGAGACTGGGGTCCTTCCAGTTAATGATTTGTTCCAGTTTCCGACTTTGTACGAAAAAATACATTAACCTGTCCGATGTTCAAATTTTTCTCCGTTGCGTATCGCTTCCTGTTGAATTTTTCTCCGTCGCGGTCGCTTCGTGTTGAATTTTCGTCGATTTTAAGCCTAACGAAAATTTTTATAATAATCATCGAGGCTATCGTATCGTTAAAAATTATTTCTGCATTTTGTACAAACAAAATAAATATATTAAAGAATATAAAAAACATGAAAATTATACTTTAGAAGTAAATTTAGTATCAAAAACATTCGATTCAGCACGACACAGTCCGACTAAAAATCGTTCCACTTTCCGGCCATTCCACTTACCGACGTTCCACTTATCGACGCTCTACTGTATATTCATACAATTGAAGAATTTTTTGTACTAGGTATGTATATTCGTCACACATTTTGTTTTACCAAGTAAGTTTTTCTGATAATTTTAATTTTAGCCCTTATATCGTGGCTAGTGATTCAAAAATTTATTTAAAAAAAGTTTTGGCTCAAGACCGTATAATGAAAAAGAAAACATTATTAAAAAAGAAAGAACAATGCCTAAATTAAATATAAATACGTCAACAAAAAATTTTGACATTTTGACGATAAAATTTATGACGAATGACGATTCTTTCGTAAAATTGAAGCAATTTGGAAATCAAAGAGAAATAGAATTTAACATTGGTAGACAATATAAAATAAATATTGAAAATTATAACGAGATAATTACGATTAATAGATATATCTAAATTAATAGAAGTTATATGTTTTTTCTCAAAGCGAGAATTGGCATTTAGAGGGCGTAGGGAATTTATTGAATCTAATAACGGAGGTAATTATATTGAACTTTTTTATTTATTAAGTACGTCAGATAATCTATTGAAAATACATTTAAAAAAGTATACGGTTTTTACTGGCTTATCGAACAAACGAATACGAACGGGCCCTGACGCGCAATTAATTGATTGTCCCTGAAAGTCGGCTTCTTACAGAAACACAGCTTCCCTATCATCAAATGTCACGGCACGCCACTGGTTGATGACTTTTTTACTTTGGCGGAGAGTCACTGCCGTGACTCCTGACTAAAATTATAAAAGTGATTTACTAAATAAGATCTCGATAGCCGGAAAGTTATGCAACTCGTTGCTGAACTTTTTTTTTTACTTTTACACAGTGGTACACAACAGTTTACCGTTTACCGCTTTGAAAAACAAAATTTCAAAGAAATTCTCTCTTCTGTCATACAAAGCAAATACTAAGCTAGGTTGGTTCGGTGATGCCGCTTTGCAGTGGCGTGCCGTGACATTTGATGACAGGGAAGCTGTGTTTCTGTAAGAAGCCGACTTCCAGGGGCAATCAGTTAATTGCGCATCAGTGATGGTCTAGGGCAGTGGTTCTTAACCTTTTTATACTCGTCGCCCACCAAATATTTCATAATTTTTTTGTGACCTCCATTTTTTAATAATAATTTATATTTGATAATTTGATAATTTATCTATAATAAATTGATTTTTTTATTATTGTTTTATTTTTTATATAATAAATGTAAATCATAACTTTATTATTTCATTATCTATTTAAATAACATTCAAACTTCACAATTAAACATGAAAACTCATTAATTTTTAACAGAAAATAAAATAAGAAACATGTCGATAAATCGATCGAATGTCGATGCTAAAACTAAACTAAAATTAAAACGCCCACTTGTGGTAAGGATTTTGCATATCTTTTGCAAAAATATTTAAATTTTCAAAGCCTACTATTTTTCCTAATTATTTTTAAAATTCCAAGCATTAATAGTTTCTTAAAATTGCTTTGGAATAAAAGAAGTAAATACTGCGGTGTAAGTAGCATATTTACATTTATTTCTTCTGTACTAACAAAGTTGTATGTAGGAAGAAATACAAAATAAATAAATAAAAACTAAATAGGAAAACTTTATCTTTCTTATTTCACTTTTCAATACGATATTCCGATTATACATCAATTTTCTTTTTATTATATTCCGAAGGAAATTTTACGTAATTTGGCGGCCCGGCAAACTTCTTATGGACTCCCAGGGGCCGCGGCCCCCTGTTAAGAATCACTGGTCTAGGGTCCATTCGTATTCATTTGTTCGATAAGCCAGTAAAAACTGTAGACTTCTCTAAATGTATTTTTAATATCACAATTACATTCTGAATCGCTAGCCACGATATAAGGGCTAAAATTAAAAATAAATTATAAAAACTTACTCGGTGAAATAAAATGTGCGGTGGATATACATACCTGGTACAATGTATTGTTCGATTGTATTAATATACTTTTAAAGAAAATTATAATTAAAATATAGCTTTGTAAAGAAACGTACATAAAAATAACATAAAATATTCTTTACTTTTTAAATCTTAAAACAATCCACTTAGTCAAATATCTTGATACGAGTAGCTAGTGGATGGAACTAGTGACGGTCCAGGTAGGTGTATAGTGAGTGTGTGCGTGCCAAATCTCGAGGGTGCCGATACCGGTCAATGTCAAATGCCTCTTTTGTCGCATCACTAGTATAGCTCAAAGGACGCCACAGGGCTGTTGTAAATTTTAAACGTTTCTCACCGTAGCTGTAAAAATCTAACTATGTTAAACTTAATAGTCATTCGTTTTCTAACTAATTCGTTTTAATACCAGGTGTACACGGAAATCAGTTTTCCACTGTACTAAGCGAGTGATTGGTTCTGTTAAGCTTTTGTTGAAGTAAAATTCTGGCTTTTTCAACAGGATTTTATTTATGTCCCCATTCCCTAATCTCTTAATTATTTAGTCACTTCTTAAGTAGAAATAAGTCGAAACCAGTTACTTTGTACCTGAATATCTGTAGTCTTGGGAAAACAGTGGAAAGACAAATTTTTATGACAACGGATATATAAATCGTAAATTTAAGGAAAATAAATTCTAGAGCTTTTTTTTTGTACCATTGTATGTACTGTACGTCTCATTCATTAAATTTGGTTGTAAATGATGCTGCCAAAGTAACAGTTAATTTTTAACACTGTACTAGAATTGTACACGTTTTTTCTGCATCCCCTTACAGATGGGACATACTAAATCGTAATATCACCGGTTTAACATTGAAATCCGTAAGTAATATAAGATGGGAGAGCGGAATAAACGCAGAATAAATATATCAAATATTTTAATGGAGTTTTTTTAAACCCCTGTCAACTATACAGAACTATCATAAAAACGTGCCAGTAAACACCTATCGGTTGGGTTGTTATAAATCTAGTTTAGAGTGGGCAACCCTTTTTTATAACATGGGCCAGAATAAATTTTACGTTTTTTTTCCGCGCCGTAGTAGTTAATTGACGCCTTCTTGTGACTCGTAATTTTTTTAGTCTGCAAATATGAAATAAATAAATAAAAAGTTAATTACTACATTTATTTTTTTTTATCGTTTTCGAAAATTACAAAGAATTGGAAAAATAACTAATTAATAGTTATTTTTCTAATTTAATAATCTATTAAAGATCTCGCGGGCCGGATAGAAACTTTTCGCCAGCCGTAGCTGGCCCGCGGGTTGCCCGCCGTTCATCTAGTCTGCTCATGATTCACATAATCGGGCGAGGGTGGCCGAATATATAGCAGGCGGCTAACAGCCCACAACCGCTCCGGGATATAAAGTCGCGTACTCTTTACGCGTGTGTCGCTTCTACCAGCTAAACCGTGACGTTGGTGCTGTGTAAAGCGCATGCGCCAATGCCTATAATCTGGCTGCTTGGAAGTTGACAGGCAGGCGGCTAACAGTTCAGAACCGGTCCGGGTTATAAAGTTGGACTCCGTACGCGTGTGTCGCTTCTACCAGCTAAACCGGGTGAGGTTGGTGCTCTGTAAACCGCATGTGCTAATGCCTATATAATCTGGCTGATTAGAAACTGACCCGGTTGCGACATTTCTTCCGCCACCGAATTATTCGAATATACAATAGCAATCTTATCGTTTTTTTTTCACATGTAGTATAGAAATTTGTAAAAGATACATAATGCAGTTATAATAAAATATTCATTTTAATTAATTCAAAGTACGTTAAAATATGAAAATTTATATTTTATAAAATACAAGGGAAGGTCATTGGAAGGTGGAATCGGCGCTTCCATCGCTTCCAATGACGGCACGCCACTGCCGCTTTGACGACTCGAAGGGCCTGAGATATATATAAGGTGGCTACGATAGAATATGATTTGTTAAAATCCAGAAAGACGAAGTGAAAATAATTAAATGGTTAATAGTGTTTGCATGTCGTTTTTTCGGAGTCGGTGGTAAACTTCACAGATAACTTTTTTTTCTTCTGCCAATCTAGAAAATACGTTAACAGTGTATTTGTATTTGAATAAATAAATGTTAACGTTTCTTGTCAAATGTGTGTAGTTTTCCCTAGTGTTGAGAATTCTGTAATAAATATATTTTCTTATCAGAAATTCAGAGTTACGAAGCTCAACAGATTTGAAACAGCAGTGCAAAATAAAGACTGGGATTTTTACGAACTTATAATTAAAACGTTTTGTCATTCCGAAAAATACTTTCTACCGATTACATAAAAATTAACATTGTGAAAGTTCTTAATTTTGAGCAAGTATGATATATGTTACGTTTATTTAATAAATTGATTACTATGCATAATCACCAGTTATTTTACTAAATAATAATTGTGGTTAATGCGATCATTTTCACTAACAAACTATTTTAGTCAAGTGATAACGATAAAAATATTCCTTAGGAGGTTGTCGTTTAAAAGTTAAATTATAACTTATTTCTCGGAACAAGACAAACTGTCGAAACATTTCGAATTAGAGTATTCCTTGCCTTTGGGAGCCGCATTTTCTCTTGCAGTGGCCTTTCTGGTACCCTCGATCGCCCACGATAGGAAATTTTCTGGCATGGTGCCTAAGATACCCGATAACACGGGGAACTTCCTCTCGTAAAACGAAAGTATCGACAAATGACAAATCGGTTCCTCGAATACTTTGAGCCAATCGGCCCTTTTTGGTCCACCCAAACATTTCGCCATCGGCATCCTAGCGGAACGACCGCTGGAATGTTCCCGGAGTCGCCCCTTTACCGTCGACGTCAGGAACTGGCAGTTTACGGGATCTCCAGTCTCGCCCCCGAAACTCTCTAGAGTTGGTACCACTGAGCACGCATGTAACCGGACGCGGGAGACGTCACATACGACCGAGACAGAAACGTCAGATTTCATCGGAGGGTGCCGGTTATCTTTGGTAATAACAGGTTAACGTGACTAATTTTACAGAAACGCGAATAACTTATCGCATTCACCAGAACTGTTGGTTATGCAGAATATCCGGCAATTATGCATTCGCCGGATTTATCGATTCAACCGTAATACCCTATTCACACTGTACATTTTAAGCGGGATTAAGATTTAAGCAGAATTAAGTTAAGTCGCATTGTCGAAAACAAGATTAACTACTCGTTCACACTAGGTAATTAAAGCGAATTATTCGCTTAGCCCTCAAGTGGGTGTACTCAATATTACATTTTAAATAAAATCAAACTTTTGCTTATTTTTCATAAATCATCATAAATTAATTTATATTTAGTAATTTAAAATATAAATAACTTATTTAAAATGCATAAGACGTCAGTTAGGAATTATTAACATTTATTATCAGTGATGTCGTCGTCGTTGGCAGCACGATTCTCTCAATGTTTATATCACTTTAGCGATAGAACTGTGATAAGAATGGATTTTTTGACAAAATTTATATATATATATATATATTTTTTTTCGTAAACAAGAAATTTATATTATTTAAACTTCTTGTACCGAAGCAGCATATGCATGCTAACAGAGAAGAGTATCGTTTGTTCGAACATTTGTACCTGCACATCTGCTTCCGCCAATATGGGGGGCCTGTATCTCGGGAAGGGTCGCCCGTACACCCATGGTTTATTAGACTTTTTTTGTTCCTATCAGTATTCTCTACAGCTCTGTTAAAGTCCCAACCTCCTCATTCGGACCTAGAATTGTACCCAGTAAATCACAGGAAAATTCCTCTTTGACAATGCAAAGCAAAACGCGTTTTTACGTTACTCCGAAATTGTTATACTGTTTACAAATAATTGAATAAGATATATATATTTTTGAAACGTTTGTTATAAAAGTTTACGTGTCTAACGAGATAGTTACTTTTATTCGCCCGTTGCAATATTAATTACACCCAAACGCACTTTTCGGCGTTCTTTAAAACTATTTTTTTAAAAGGTACAAATCCAAAAATCAATATTTCGAACGATAACCCGTTAAAACTTTTCTTAGTAGTAATGAATATTGAGATCGAAATTGCGGTTGTTATAAAAATAATTTAAAAAATCGTTTCTATCAATTAAATGAATAAACCGATCCAATACTTAAAGGAGTAGGAATAATTAAGCGAAGGTCGGAAATATTTTCGAAATGACATGAATTGGAAGGTGTGTTTTCGGATCATAAAATTGTAATTTAATAAATAATAATAATAGTTAATGAAATTAACCTGTATTCAAAATAACGTTTGGAGTAGGCGAAAGTTTATTTTTGAAGTTATTTGTACGGGACGTATTTTGACTTTTTTCCAACGCGGAAAACGTTCAGCGTTACACTAAGGCCAGGAACACACATGCGTAAAATTCGGCGAAAAATCTAGCGTAAAACAGAAAGCGTAAAAATTTTTCTGAAATTTTGGCTGAAACAGAACTGAAAATTGAGTAGAGCATGTCTCTACTTTTTACGGCGTAAAATTTTTACGCCAAAATTCCTCCAATAAAGAGAAGTCTTTTCTGTGACGTCAAAGTAGACACGTGCTTTTTATTCTAACAATGGCGGCAATGAGGGTTAACCCTACAATTGTGACGGTCTCGAAAAAACAAAAAATAAATGAAATAGAGGAGTTTATTGAATCCATTCGACCACATCAGTGTCATGTATAAAGCCACTATATTTAAACAACGTTTATGGATGGCTATAGGTGCAAAATTTCAAACAACAGGTAGGTCTAGTAGAATTGATTTATAGGCTTAGTATTTAGATTACACGCACGTTCTTTATTTGAATTCGGAATACAAGTGTATTAATTTAAAATTTTCTATATTATAGCAGAGGAAGCGGAAAAAATGGAAGGTACAAAGGAATAGATATATGACAAGAAAAAATTAATAAAATTAGCACTGTTAGTTGCAGTGATGTTTCCTATTCGGTCAGAATTTTTACATGTGTTCTGGCATAAAAGCGTAAAACAGAAACTGAACTGAAAGCTGATTTCTGATTCAGTTTTATGCCACACAATTTTACGCGTGTGTGTTCCTGGCCTAACTCCAAATTGTTATAATATAGGTCTAGTTACACGTGTTAGGCCGGATCCGAGCGGTTCCGTTCTCTGAACGCTGTTAGTTCGGTCGTGGATTCGCGCCTGGCCATGTGGAGTTTTCTGGGTTTTCTCTACGTTTTTATCGCTTAAATAGGAACCAGTTACTCTTAAAAAGACCTTCCAGAAGGCAGCTCCTCCAAGAGTTGCGTTGCCGTAACAAGCAAACAGTTCTTGCGTCTATCGCTCGATGCGTGCAGCGAAATGACATCGTTTGACGCATCCTCGCGTTAGAAAACTTTTTGAACAGAAGCTACTAAATATATAAGCCCTTATGATATGATATAGGTGTGCAAACTAAAAGCTTGCCCAATTTTGACATACGTATTTTTTTTTAATAAATTGGAGTTTTGTCGTTCGAACTCCGTAGATTTAAATTCATATTGCCGTGGTGACAATACTCCAAATGTAAACAAAATGGAAGAGCTTAATTAAAAGCAAAATTGTAGTTGACGAATTTTACAAACGCAAAGAAAAGGGGAGAAACTTTACGGTTAAGTATTTTGTGGGGTTAAAGTTTACCTAGGGAACCCCAATGGCCGCGCTTCCGGTCGCCATTTTGTTTGCTGTACTACGCACACGTACTACGTTCAAAAAATTATGCAAATTAGTTAGTATGTATAATTTTTTGAAAAAATAATAATTACATTAATAAAAAATAAATGTTTTAAGATTGTTTTATATTTCATAGCTAGCTGAACTTGCAAAATAAACTGTTACTCACGTGTTTGACGCTCTGTCATACATTTCCTTTCCGTTTTTTCTCGCTTTTCCTTGATTTGCGATCCCTATCGCTGATGTTTCTCTTTTTACTTGATATTTTTACACGTTTTTTAGTTTCGCCACACGAATGTGCCTTACTTTTTTTTCCCTTCTTACACTCGTCGCTTTGTGGAGCAGCTGGAACGGACTCCGGTTCTTTCCATTTTGGCTTAATTCCGGCACGTTGCATCACGAAAAGTAGACGGAATAAAAACTTACCTATTTACTATTAAAAATAGCAGAAAGTAGCATTTTTTCTTCAAAAATGTTTAACTGGTGAAAAAAAACCTCTCGCAGAAGTCCAGCTGTCACGAAAAACAAAAAAATTTGCATACGATAGCGTTATTTAAAAATTGCGCCACCTACACCGAATTTCTAACATCACCTGCCGTCGAGATTACCGGAAGCGCGGCCATTGGGGTTCCCTAGGTAAACTTTAACCTTTTGTGGATGTGGAGATGGCAGGAAAGATAGTTTACGGCATTGTAGAAAGGACTGGTTAGTGGTGAGATTGTTGCTACAGAAGGTTGATCGCGTTCCATAATGCCGATTTGCATATTACTCATAGTTCCAATTGTAAAAAGTAGAATAAAAGCAACTGGCCCACGTGCTGCTGTATATTCTGAGTTTTACTTTTGATAAGTAGATTTATCTATTGTAAATATGCCACCTAAAATTTCAGACTTTTGGGCAGGTTATGTAACTGCGCTTTCCGACGCAAAATGTTCGCAAACTCAAATTATTAAAATGCGCAAAAATCGTGGTTTTAACGTTTTATGATATGGGATACAGTCAGTTCTCAAAAGAAATGATTCGCAAGAGCCAGGACCGTCAAGTGTCAAATTCGGCCCAGAAAAAGGAACGCCCCAAGCCGCACACTGGAGGTGATAGCAAAAGTGCGACGACTGATCAGTGGTTCAAATCCAAAAACCCAACGAAGTATTACCCAGAGTGTTGGAATAGCCCAGTCCACAGTTCATGCCATCATTCACAAGAATTTGAAACTGGAGAAGCGCCATAAAGGTCGAGTTCACAAGCTGCTGTCTCGTCACATCCAAGAACGAAATACCAACTGCCGAAAACTGTACGAAAAGTATCTTTCGGTAAACAAGTGGCAGTTTGTAGTCACGCTAGATGAAGCATGGGTGTACCTGGACAATTGTAAGAAATCGCGGGCAATTTACAACAGACCATCAGATGGGAGACCATACCAAAAATGGTTCAAGGAATGCCGCGAAAGTTTTCCGTCAGGCTTTATGTGTTAAGCCCTGGTCACACTATGCGATTTCCAGCCGCGCAGGCGACCGCAACTGCAACAAGCGCGAGTCGCGCGCGTCTTCTCGTGGTCACACATTGTTCGTTGACGTTGCAACTCGGAACACCTGGCCCTATAATAAACCAATAAAATTACAGCAGCTTGTTTTTATCTACTTTCGTAAGTTTACCGATATTTTTACGTTCTACTTCAGAGTATTTACGGAATTTTAGCTACTTTTCTTATTAAAATAGCAAGCAGTTCCTTTTCTGGAATGAATAAAAGAAAAAAGGCGCTAATTTTGTTAGAGCTGGCGAGAATATACGAAGAGAAAAATAAGAAAAAAACGTTTATGCTGGGTTAAAACTTGACGAAATGAAAATCAACGGGCTAAACAATCGTGCTTTCACCAGTTGATGAATGAATTAAGGCTTTCGGATGCCGTAGGTTATAGGGGATATATCCGTATGAATACCAATACTTATTTATAATTTAGGCGAAACGTTTGGTAGTTTGGCATATCAATTTAGAGTGGCCCATAATTCGATATCAGTCATTATCCCAGAAGTTTTGGATGCTATTTATCAATCTTATAAAAGTGAATATTTGAGGGTAAGTGTTGTTTAGAGGAAAGCTTGAATGATTTAATTCATTTATAATCGATATATTTTTTCTTTTATATAAGCATTTATTTTATTCAATTGTATATTATTAAAAGTAATCAAACTTTTTAAAATAAATCTAACAAATAACTTTTATAAATTCAGATTTGATTTATATCAAATATAGCATTTAAACGTACTGAAACTGAGTTAATACAAATGTTATAATCAAGATATGTTGACAAATATATAACACAAAGTATGACGTGGCACAAAGAAGTTTTCTGATTGGATGCGCGTTTGCAACCGTCGCCAGTAGAACAAACTTTGTTTCTAGTTGTGGTTGCAGTCGCGCCGGTTTTCGAAGGGGGATTACCAATTAACGGGAACAGCCGTCGCGGTTGCAGTCGCCCGCGCGGCTGGAAGTCGCATAGTGTGACCAGGGCTTTAGACGTCTGTGTTTAACAACTCCTCAACGATAGTGCTCGCGAGAATAGCTCGAGATCTCGTCCCGTTATTTTAAAATTAATATCCCCGTTTTTTGTTTCGGTTTTGTTTTTTCCTCCGTGTAGTCAACTGCTTTGTGATTTATGTCTCTAACAATAACTTCAATAAAGTATTTTTGAAGACTGCTGGTATGTATGATTTGTCATCCTATCCTGCGCTGAGAACGGACAAATTATCGTTAGATTATCGAAACTGAAACTAAATTAACGATAAAAGATCTTAACCCTAACATTAAGGTCATTGCTGTTTATTGTTATCGTGGTAGACTAAATATCAGAAAAGTTGAAAAAGACGTTAAAATTAATTCGACATACTACAAGACTAACGTTCTGGAACCTCTATACCGTGAAGAGATCCCTGTTTTGTACGGAAATGACCAAACAAATGTATGGGTGCATCAAGACAAAGCTTCCAGTCATACCTCCAAATCGACCCAAGATTTCATTTATGTATTGGAACAGGAAACGAGAATCCATACCATCCTTTTCGATGACATTCCCATGAAGTCACCCGACGCGGCTCCAATGGACTGCTGTGCGTTTGGTCTATTGAAATGAGCTCTGGGAAGCCGTCGTCCAAAAACAATGGCAGGCTTATGGAAAGCCTGTAAGGAGGAATGGGACCGTTTGGACATGAATGTTCTTCAAAGAAGTCTTCTACAGTGGAAACTTCGATGTAGGGCTATAGTTGGGCTCAACATGACCATCATATTGAGCATAATCGAAACTGGCACCATGGCATTTAGGTTACTTTATAGGCCTCTTAATACGGCATTATGTAATGCAATCAAGCCTCTGTAGATGTCCAAGGACTGGACAAAAGAAAATTAAAATGACAGAAAAAGGGAATCTGGAAAGTGAGGCTGTCGGAAAATTGGACGGTCGCCAAAAAACCTTTGAAGAAAGTTCAAAATATCTCGTCAGTATGTTAAAAACATACGAGTCTAGCAAAGTGTTATCCTTCGGAAGTGAAAATCATCCCCAAGTTGTACACAAAAACAGATTCAAATTGCAAAGGACTGTGCTGCAAAAAAATGTGCGAGGTGGATCTCAAAGCTGGACAAGGACTGGACGTTGTTACAGACGACGAGTCGTATTTTCCCTTTGATGGGAGTGACTGCGCTGGAAAAAAACGCGTAACAACATGTAAAATTTCCTCAGAAAGTGTTGGTTTGGGTTGAAATCAATTCAAAAGGAAGATCGGAAGCCTCTCACCTCTGCATCTACAAAGAAGTGTATGTACTGTACATAAACGGGTGTATTGTGAAGAGGCCGATCCCATTCCACGAGAAATGGGATCGGCCCGTATATCTTCTGGCCGGATCTCGCGGCAGCGCATTCCGCAGCAGATACAGTTTCTGCTCTAGAAGAATAGGGAGACCGTTACGTCAGCAAAGAGAACGTTGAAAATGTTTCTCGACTGCGTCCATTCAACGATTCTGCTACTGGCCGAAACAGGTGTACGAAAATGGGTGATCTGCCGTAAATGAAACGGAACCGAAACAGCGCATCGAGTCCAAACTCAATGTAATTCAATCAATTATCAATCATAATATCAATTTAATGCGAACTTTCGATGGCCGGAGAGAAGAACGAAATCATGAAAAATCATCGCCTGCTGACCACATTCCATAATTTAGAGCGTTTTTGTTAATTTTGTCTTCCTGGGTAATCATATTGTAAAAACAGAGGTTTGATTTAGTGCAGATTTTTTTATTTACATGCTCTTATTGAGTTCGTTGTCGCGGTCTTTTGAGTTATATTAGTAGAGGCAACGAACTCTAGACTTTTTTCTTTTGCTCCAACGATTACCGATTTGAACTGTCTCAACGTTGGCAGATCTGCAACCAAAGAAAAAACTATAGATTTATTTATTAGAAAAGTACCGACAACGTGAAATGGCACGATTTGCGCATTACGGAAACGAGAGGGAGTTGTAGCTGACACACCGCCTACCGTACAGAGCGTTTGAATTACCTCCAGATAATGTCGCTTCAAGTCCGATGGAGGTCTTTTCGCGATTTGACGAAACCACGCTCGATTTTGTTAGTCGAACAAATAGTTTTGAAGGTCCATCAGTTGATTGTAATTTCAGTTCAGGTTAGAAGTGACGTATCCGGGTCGCGTCAAAGAGGCTCGGAGCCGGATCCATCATTTACGGGGCCCACTGCAAAGTGTAAATCTGGGCCTTCTCTTTACAAACTCAAAATAATAGCAATAATTAATTATTACGTATCTAAATATACGATTACATATAATAATAATGTAAACGGAATAAAAAACATGCAAAATGCGAAAATAATAGCTAAAATCATTTCTTTAAATACTAATAATTTTACTAAAAATTGCCTTAAAGTAGCATTAACATGATGATTTTGTTCATTATAAAACTTTTGTTGCTCCTTTTTAAACAATCGTTTAAGATGTCATTAAAAATTGTTTTTAGCAATTTCATATTCAATAGATACAATGGCAAGCGGTGTCGGATGTCCTTAAAAAAATACGGGACTACAAATAATTTTTCATTAGTTTCACTTTTAGCTAAGGAGGCCCTCTCAGTGCCCACAGGGCGGAAAGAGTTAAAAAAAAAACCTAGTAAAATCGTCATTAAGTCCGACCCTACTGGAGATACACACGACTCACATTATCTCCGCACCCCTCGACCTTTAACCGCCAAAATTTAATAGCATCAATCCCCCTAATAAACTCCCTCCATGCAAAATTTCAGAAATTTTCGACAAAAAGCACACGAGTTAACCTTCAAACAGGGTGAACAAAATCGGGCAATAAACATACATCTATATAGACACAGACCCATACATACATACAGAAATTATCCCCGATTTTTTTTCCATTTCTCGACGTTTCAAGGTGTCCTGAGTCAAAAATGAAACTTCTTTTAATCATACGTTCTCGTAACATTAATAACAAACTCTAGCAATGCGTTAAACAAAAATTAACCAATGAATTATTTATTTTATCATTCTATAATATAGTAATATATTTCACCGTCTTAGCCGCACGGTTAACTTTTTTTTTTTTTTTTTTTTTTTAGACGTCAGAACTTCTCACCTTTCACATTCTGAGGATATAGGACAGTATTGCGAATCTATGCGATTAATTATTAAAAGTTAAGTAGCTAATATTGAGAGATTAATGGCGGGCTGCATAAATTCATTAAGCGGGCCGTATGTTGACCGTGCCTAATCTAGACTTTCAGTGGGTACACTACACTTAATTAAATCAGCTTCAGCTTTCTATTTCTTTTTGCAAATCGGCTCAACACTTTTTCGGCTGTAATTTTCTGGGGAGGGGCACCAGGTTAACTGGGGGGGGCGTGCCCACCAATGCCCCTTCCTGGCTACGCCCATGCCGGCAACTAATAAAACCAAACAATTTATCGTCATTAATTCGCAATGAAAGTTTTGCCTGCACAACCACCTGTAGTTGCTTGCTCTTTTACTAAAAGAGTGTAAACATATGCATAGTGTAAACCAGGGGTTCCCAAACTTTTTCGATTCTCGGCGCCCTGCTAAATTCAAATTTTCCCAAGGCGCCCTACGTCAAATTCTAACAAGTACAATTTTTAAAATAACGAAATAGCCAATATATATATATATTTTAAATTAAACAGTTAGGACGTTAAGCAAAAAATAAATAAAACATGTATTGGGTTGTTCGGAAAGTTCGTAACGATTTTTGATAGCCGACAGTTGAGACACCGATTGACGCAAAAATGATTAGAATTGTACAAACCAATGAATATTACGATAAATGACCTTGAGACGCGTCCGTTACAAAAAAACCGTTAAGATTATTCAAATAGCGTTTAATTTGGCTCATTGCAAAAATGGATGCGAACAACGTGCATTATCGACACATGTTTCTTTTCTTTTTTCGTAAAGGCAAAAATGCTGTACAAACAGCAAAAAAGATATGTGATGTTTATGGTGGGAGTGCTGTATCAGAATCAACTGTTCGAAAGTGGTTTGCAAAATTTAAAACGGGTAATTTCAGCCTTGAAGATGCTCCTCGCTCAGGAAGACCTCCTGTTATTGAAGAGGACCAAATCAAAGCATTATTGGATGAAAACCCTTATTACACAACTCGAGAGATTGCAGACATAGTGAAGTCATCAAACAGTACTGTATTTCAACATCTAAAGGAGCTCGGATACGTGAATCGTTATGACATTTGGATACCTCACGACTTAACGAAAAAAACTTACTGGATCGCATCTCCATTTCTGATTCTCTTGAAAGACGAAATGAAAATGACCCTTTTCTGAAGCGTTTAGTGACAGGTGATGAAAAGTGGATCATTTATAACAACATCAGCCGAAAACGATCGTGGGGTAAGAAAAATGAATCACCATTAAAAACTCCAAAGGCCGGTCTTCATCCAAAGAAGGTCATTGGTGAAAAGAAAGGTCATCCAAAGAATCTCACTGTCTGGTGGGATTGGAAAGGAATCCTGTACTACGAGCTGCTTCCACAGAATCAAACAATTGATTCTAATAAGTATTGTTCCCAATTGGATAAGCTGAACATGGCAATTAAAGAAAAACGTCCGGAACTGGCCAATAGAAAAGGCATTGTGTTTCACCAAGATAATGCCAGACCTCACACGTCTTTACGAACACGCCAAAAATTATTGGAACTAGGCTGGGATGTTTTACCCCACCCCCTTACTCACCCGACCTTGCCCCGTCGGACTACCATTTGTTCCGTTCTCTACAAAATTCCCTTCATGATAAAAACTTTGATACTTTGGAAGCTTACAAAAACCACGTGGATCAGTTTTTCGCGGAAAAAACTGGAAAGTTCTACGAAGAGGGTATCATGAAGCTGCCCCATAGATGGCAACACGTCATTAAAAACAATGGCGCATACATAATGGAATAAAAGTATATTTTTAGTATTAAAACAATTTCTTTTATTTCTCTTAAAAATCGCTACGAATGTTCCGAACAACCCAATATTTAAGATAACAAAAAAAATGTAATTGAACAAATTCAATTAATTATAATTAGTGGGATGGATGAGCCTGTTGATCATTGCACATTTTCTCAAATCTTGGAATCAAACTGGACACAGCCACTCTTATTTCCTTCTCCACATTGATTTTCGTGCAATGCTTAGTTTTTATTACAGCGACAAACTCAGCTTCGCACAAATAAGAAGTCGCAAATGGAATTAAGATTCTCTGAGCTTTACCACTCAGAAGGGATATTCATCTTTTACTGATATCCACAATTCAGTTAATTCCATGCTGCTAAATTTTGTTTTCAACGTATTGTCGCAAAACAATAAGATTCTCTTCTTTTGCAGCAGTAAATTCAGATGGAGCTCTGGCATTAAATGAATCTTGAATCCATGCAAATTTATCGATATTATCATTTCGAAAATATTTTTCAAACCAGATGGTAAGCTGTGATAAATGTTCTTCAAAAATAGATTTCATACCTCGAGAGAAATCAACTCCACTGGAAGTCAAAAACTGTTGTAACAAGGGAAAACGTTTATTTCCTTTGTCTTCATTAAGTTCGGCGTTTATTTACCGAAACATCCGGTAAAACAATGCCAAAGGACGGTCTGGAGTTTTTTGCCGGTAATGCGGTCTGGCAACACTGTTCTCTTTTCGGATGCAGCCAGCTTCTGCTAGTTTCCGCAATATAACGTTGCGTTAGGAAATTAAAGCAGTAAAATGCCTAGAATCGACAATGACATTAAACTGGACTTTAAAGACGTTCTTTTAAGACCTAAGAGAAGCACGCTGAAGACCAGAAGCGAAGTAATGGAAGGCGAAATGGTTACTGGCGCTGCTCTTGTTGCTCCGGCGTGTAGCTAACCAGATTTCTTTTGCCTCCTCAGGTCGACTTAAATCGTTCCTACAAGTTTCGAAATTCCGGAAAATGTTACGAAGGCATTCCCGTCATCGCCGCCAATATGGACACCGTCGGAACTTTCGAAATGGCAATTACTCTTTCCAAGGTGAGTCGAAAATAAAAATAAATCTCTGCAAATTTCGTGTCGTCGCATCGTTTGATTATGCAAAAGTTTTTCGTACCGGCTTCTGTTTATGCGGTAGAAACAATTGTCGGTAATGTGAAATTTGATTCAGACTCGTACGTTGACGTTTTTGTTTGGCACTTTAAGTAGAATCGAACTCGTGCCGGAACACGAAGACGAGAGAAAAAATTATTGAAAATAGATGTGGTTTGCATTCTGGGTGCTGTCGGACCGCTCCGGAGGACGGAAATCTTGCCTTTCCAAAAGCATTTTCGAACCGCCGGGTCGAGCGCGGACAAAGTGGAAGCGTGGTGCCACCGCGAATTTTTGTTCGGAGGTGCCGGCTGTCTTTTCCGAATGCCGGTCCGTGACCGGAGAGGGTCTCGCATTTGTCGTCGATTCGTGTGGAGTTAACTGGGTGGCGTAAACGGGATAAAAGTATAAATGTAAAGCATTCTGTCTTGTACGACAAATATGCGCCTTGGATGGTGGTAGAAAATGACACGCAAAATATACCCCGACCGTGCCATAATCACAGAAGGAGTGGTTCGTCATGACAGACTGGACGTCGTGTTTGTCGATAGACAAAACAAAATCACACACGTAGGTGTTGTACAATGCACAAAATATGTATGTTGAAAAAATTAATAAACTCGTCCACAAAATAAAGTGGCAAATGGATGAGGTACTTACGTGCCGGTGGTCTTTTCTTGCGTGGGTATCGTACTGCCACATTAACTATGCGAGAGCCTCGAAACGTTAGGGCCTGCGATGGCACGTACATTACGTCACAGAAGGCCGTTGTACTAAACTCTTGAACTGCACTTAGGTATATTAATAATTTGTTTCACAGTTTTAGTTATGCCTTACCCTTGGTCTAGCATAGTGCTAGGTACTAGTACTGTATACATGCTGTCTAGGGTTTGTTCCATCATTCCCATAAAAATGTAATCCTATAAGCTCCAACGTAAATTTTAAATATGATAGTGCTCTTAACAATATATATTAGAGATGAGTGAATATCACTTCAAATTTGGATATTAACTAGATCTCAAATATTCAAATACAGTCAAACCTGTTTTTATGCGCTCTTTTTATGTGCGATTTTTATTTGTGCGATTTTTTTAATGCGAATTTTTAATTTGTGCGGTATAGTTGGCGACTAGTCTCGTGCGATTCGTCATGTCTTACGTTGACTTATTATAGCTAAATAAACTTATTATAGCATAAATGCACTTATTATAGTAATATTATTGCATGAATATGCAAAAAATGAAATAATTTACTTTTTAAGTCAACAAAACACCACCTGGACAAAAATATGTAAAACAGACGATAGATCAGACGATGCAGTCAAGTGCTGACATCTGTTGTCAATAAATTCTATTTCGTACGGTTTTGAGTTATTTTCTACGTGAGACTTTTTTTATGCGGTCCCTGTTGACCGCATAAAAAAAATATTTTTTTAATTGTGTCGCGAAAACTATTATTTACAGCCATTCGTGAAGTTTCGTGAGATTTTTTTTAATGCGTTTTTTTTAATGCGGTCCCTATCCCCCGCATAAAAACAGGTTTGACTGTACTTGAATACCTTAAATACTTAGCAAACTTAATTACCTTATATAACTTATTTAATAATTTCGTTTAATATTTATTATTTAACTTATTCTATTTATTTATCAATTCATTATTATGTAGAGAGTCAAACAATTTAGTAAATTTTAAGAAATGAAACTTCAAATTTTTCATTTTGACTTTGAGTACCTTATTAACTTAGTACTGTTATCTCAACATCAATAGATTAATTAATGATCTCATTTTTGTCTACTGCATATTTCTATATATGAACAGAAACATTTGAACACATTCAGGATCTAGTCTGCTACTTTTCCTGTGAATTAAAACAGAAGTACTAAAGACAAGGTTGCTAGATTGGGTTTTTTTTCCCAAAATAGAGACTTTTTGAATGGAAATGCAGAAGATACATTGAGGGAAATTGGGGAATATATAATTTGCCTGAATGAAGAAAATTTCAAAAAAAGCTTATTGAAATACCTAATTAAGATGCTATTATATGATTTTATAACATCATCTTGATATTACTAAAGATATTAAAATAAGAAGTATAATGAAATTGACTTTGCCTTTAATCTCATGTATTTCTTAATTTTGAAATTAAAAAAAAAAGAGAAATGTTTGTTTTATCATAATAAGAAAATTTTGAATCAAAAGAATGTTATTAAAATGTTCAGATGTGAACATCCCGAAGCCCCGATATTTTAGTAATATGCCAAACTACTGCCAGATTAAATCAGGCTACTTTACTGCTATTATTTTTAATTAATTTAACCCTGATATGCCCAATGACCTATGTGTAGTACACACCAAAAAATTTGAACATGTCTGTATGAGTCATGAAGTAGCAATATTATTATTAATTCTTGTTAGTTTAAGTTTCTGTCTTGTAACTGACAGCTGCTGGTTTAATTGCTAGCAAAAGTTTTTCATCTGTGTAAAGTATTTACTACTAATTTCAGAGAATGGAAAAATATAATGTTGGATTTGCAATATATGTTAATTTTTACATCAATGATTAACTATAAATTTTTGTTAGCAAATATTTTGTTTAAAATAACAGTTGTATAATGTATATTCAATCTGATTAATAAACTAAATATAAATAAGTATTTTATATTTTCATTAGTAACCTATATGTAGGACATTGGGAATATAAGTATGTATTAATTTTTTATCTTATAGAGTGTTTTCTCTGCACGATGCTTTGTTAATGGTAGCGGATGGTGACATAGTAGAGGATACAATTACTTTATTACCACACAACAATAGATGTGACAATTGTTTGTCACAAAAAACTCAAATGACAAACATTTGGGAGAACAATCTTGCCAGCATCCAAATGCAAAGTGAAGTTGAGCTGTTTTCAAAATATAATTTAGATACTGATTGGGATTCTGAAAATGAACTCCCTCTTGCTCAACTCTAAAATATACCCTAGGTAAATTTGATAAAGTTAGTTAAAATGAAGAAAGTGTTTAATTAAATTTGAGAAGATTTGTCATCAAATTCTGAAGTTTTTGAAAATTCTTACAGGAATGACTTTTCTAAACATACACCCTTCAAGTCTTTTCAATTTATTTCTTGACAAAAAGCTGTTGAAAATAATCACTTACAAAACTAATTGGTATGCTTCTCAGAAAAATAGATTAGTATGAATTGAAGTGAATGAGCGAAAATGTTTTATTGGCGTACTTCTCACTGGGTACATCTCAGTCCCTAGAAGAAGAATGTATTGGGAACGCTCTGAAGATGCTCACAATGTACTAGTTTATGAAACAGTTTGAAGAAACAAATTTTAATTTATTTTGTCCAACCACTCTTCACTCATCTAAACAAGAATTTTTCGAAAATGCATTTATCAAAGAACAAAGTGTAGATGAGATGATGGTGCCAAGTACAGGTAGATTGGTGTAAGCAATATATTCATGGCAAGTCAATATGCTACAGATAAGCTCATAATGCATGGCAGATTCATAAAAAGTTTGGAGGAACAATGGATCACTTGTCATTTAGACAATGTAGGCAAATATACTGCTTGTTCAAAACAAGAAGGGTTTACTTATCAAAGAGGACATTTATCACAAAAAAATCTAAAATTTAGATTTTTTTGTGATGAATGTCCACTTTGATAAGTAAACATTTATGACATCAGTCATAGTGTACTTCTAGATTCCAGAAGTACACTATGACTGATGTCAAAAGTGCTATTATACATAAAATGTATTGTTATATGTCATACCAAATATTTTGATAATATACCGTATTTTACGGACTATAAGACGCACTTTTTTCTTCGAAAAATTGCTTCCAAAATTCAGGTGCGTCTTATAGTCCATAAAATACGGTATTATGTACCCATTGTCTTATATATAGGACACTTTTAAAAGAACCTATTAAAAAATAAAACATTGTTTATTAGCAAATAAAAGTGTTTAATGAGTGCTTTTAGATCAGATATATTGTAAAAAATACTTTTTAATTATTAAAAAACTATTGGGCATATCTGAGAAAATTTAATTTAATTAAAAATAATAGCTGTAAAGTAACCCAATTTAATCCAACAGCTGATTTGTATTTCAAAACAATTATTTTGTTAAATTCTCTAATTTCAGTATTAGTGATTATTGCAAATTTTCACTGTCCAATATGTCTGCATAACACAAGATGTATTGCTTTCCACTCCATTCTATTGTGTGGTGAGGAATATATATGATGTATATGAGTAATTGAAAATAGTTGAAATCATTGCATCTAAATGCTCTTGGATGGAATTAATATATGAGCTCTTATACATCAGATCTTTGGAGAGGGATTTTGTGAATAATAGGAAATTTAGTACATATTTCACTCCAATCAGAATAAATGTATTGAAAAAGTCTACTTTATTGGTGAATATAAATGTACTGTACAATTTTCTATTCCAAGCACTTTTGAGTCATTGGGAACACGATTGAAATAGTAGAAATTAGATGAACAGAACATAAAACACTACTCACACTTGAAGTCTTTCAATTTGATCCCTGAACAAAAAGAATACCAATTCAAATTACAAACACTTCAAATTCTGTCATTTAAATTAACATTGCAGATAGCAGACAATAACTAAACTAAACTGTATCTCCTAACAGAATTTACAACTTTGAAAACATAGAATTTTGAATTGGAGACTTACAGAATTGATTGAGGCATTAATTTTTAACAAAATTAACTATAATTTAATTTTAGTTTAATTTTTTTATAAATTAACATTAATTGTCGGAACGTAGTGACGACTAATACTTGACTTTGTGCATTCCTTGTCCGCAGAATAACTCTGGAATGAGTTGTCCGATCTTGATGAAATTTTCTAGGACGACTCATCATCACTCAAGGATGAACTGATTAAAATTTCAACTTTCAAAAGTGATCCGTTTTTGTAGAACTGGATATAGGTGTTTTTCTTCAGTATGGATCATTTTTGAGAGTTGAAATTTTAATCAGTTCATCTTTGAGTGATGATGAGTCGTCGTGGAAAATTTCATCAAGATCGGACAACTCATTCTAGAGTTATTTTCTTGACAAGGAATGCATGAAGTCAAGTGTTCGTCGCTACCTACACGCACGTGTAGAAGTGCCATCTGGTGGTCGGAAGATATGACAAGCATTAAAACGGTAATTTTGAAAAGTAAATGTTGTCGCTAACTGGACACACAAGAAATATAAAGAATCTTTATTGAATAATAAGTTTAAACAAGTCTTCTTTTTAAAACGTAGAGCAGCAGCGATCAATATTGATGGATTTACGATCCATTCTCTCCTTCGTCTTCCGATCGTTAGTACGAAATTTCGATCTCTAAATAGAGAAGCTGCGCAGAGATTCCAAATTGAAATGAAGTCGCTCAAATTCATCATCATCGATAAAATGTTAATGATTGGTGCAAGAATGCTTTACATGATCGAGAGAAGATTGAGAGAGATAAACTCGGAGAAAGATGAGCCGTTTGGTGGATTCTTTATCTATTTGTTTGGTGATTTTCGTCAGCTTCCTCCTGTTAAAGATACTCCTCTCTACTCGAGTGTTTTTTACGATGTAATGTCCCAACAAGGTAGATTCGCATTTGATTCTTTTGAGAAGTTCATTGAACTTAGTAATTCTCATAGACAAAATAGCGCAGATAGTTCCTTCACGGATGTCTTACAACATCTAGCTTCGGGTGATTTCTCTGATACAGATCTGAACATTCTGACGACAAGAAATCGAGCCTATTTATCCAGAGATGAACTTGATCAGTTCCAAACGGCAGTAGAGCTATATCCAACAAACGAGCAAGTTAAACAAAGCAATGAAGACTACTTGCAGTCAACTGGATGCCCTTTTGCTTATATAGCAGGGGTGGGCAAGCAAGAGTTCAGTGGGAGCCGAAATGTAAGTTTTGCAAAATGCATGGGAGCCGCAGTTCTGTACTATCGTGGTGGATAGTATGGTAAGGCCGGAAAGGATAGCACTTTCAGCAAGAGCCGCATGTAACTCAAAAAGAGCCGCACTTGCCCATGCCTGTTATATATCATCTGAAAACACTCCAGATATTGCCCTGCCTTCGTCCAAAGATGACTCAAGCTCTTGGTCTCTTGGTCCCTCCAAGTTTTTGAATCTCTCAGTTAATGCCAGAATCATTCTAGAGTCAACTTATGGGTGCAAGGAGGTCTCGTCAATGGTTCACTAAGAACTATATGCTACATTATATATGTTCCTAATGCTCGCCCTCCAGCTCTTCCACTGTTTATTTTAGTGGAATTCAATAGCTATCAGGGACCTTTCATCTATGATAATCTGTTTCCAATAATCCCCATAACACGCACTTCGAACGATGACAGTATATTGCCATCTCGTAGACAGTTTTCCTTTACCTTAGCATACTCGATGACTATACATAAATCACAGGGATTAACTCTTCCAAAAATCAAAATAGATATAGGGAAAAAAGAAACAGTTATCGGTCTTATCTATGTTACATTGAGTACAGTGAAAAAATAACTGACATAGTATTTTTAGAGTTACAGATTGACTCGTTGCAATCTTTATTGTAAGTCCAAGGCCTATAGTGATAGACAGAATTTCATGAGACATTGGCATAGCAATTAATTAATGGGTTATTCTGACGTTATATTTGTACCTTTAAATGATCCAATAGAAATCATATATATTGTTGAGAATGAATGATTCTTTGTTTCTTTTTTCCTCTTAATCTAGAAAATAAAGGTGCAAGCAGCTTCGTTCTGACTACACGCTGATGTAGCGTTACTTAATTAGTTATAGAAAAACACATCAAGTTTTACCTGAACAGCTATTTTGGTTCATTGTGAACAAGATGATTCACTATTCCATTATCATATAGGTGTCTGGAGAACCCAATAAATGTTTCCAGGTTTATGGATTGGTCAAGCAGGGCCTGTAGTATGTCCAACTCATTTGTCAGATTTGACAGATCTTGAGTTTTTTTTCTGGGTTTCATTAAAGATCTTGTATTCTTTATTTTGTCTTTGCTTACAAATCTTGCTGAGTTCAAAACTCAAATTACATTGTAGTTACCAAACTGACAACAGATATACTGATTTTGAGTTTGAAAATAAATTTAATTCAGGTGGGATGTCTGTTGTTTCACCAATGGCATTCTTATCAAACTAAAATGACTGAGGTAGAACTTGATGTGTTTTGTAAAAATTACTATAAAGTAATGGCTCAGTAATTCTGCAAGTTTGATTAAAATTCTATGATTTCAAACTTCTAAAGTCCTTTTTGAATCATTGTATTCTATGTTAATATTTATTTTTTAAGATTATATAATACATGTCACAATAAATAAATGCTTGTTCTGTATCATCACAATGCCGGGCTTCGATTTTTAATCATATTTTTAATGTATATAATTTAATTAAAGTACATGCTCTCCACTTCGAATTAGTAGTGGCTTACTCCTTACATCATACTTATACTTTAACAATAGAGTTATGCCAGTCATCTATCTAACACCTTACAGGGGAAAATTTTTTAATTGAAATAACATGAATTCTGGTTTGCATCTTATCCTTCTTCTTAATCGGGACTTCCTGCCCCTAAGGTTTCCATATCTGGCCTCGTCTTTCATCTGTCTAACTTCATTTTCAAGATTAAAGAAAGATGGACAAACAATGACAGTGGGAATTTATAGGTCTATAATTTTTTAAAATTGCAGCCCAACAAGAACTTTGGTATAGGTGTAAATTTTTAATACAAAACAACAATTTATTATTGAGTAGGCCAACCATACATGCTGTTTTTTTCCCTCTCTCTCTCTTCTAGCCATCCTACCATTTTAGTAAAATTTTTATTTTTGTCCTGTTTGTTTTTTTTTTGAAAATCAAAAGCTTCTCTTCAGTTTGTATTCATTGTATATTATATTCTGAATGCACGATTTATTAGAAAAAATTTACTTTTCATTGGTATGGGTCATAAATTTGAATTGTCACTGTTGAGAAAGATGCATGGGTGTAAAAAAATAAAGTTTCAATGGATTTAAGGAACATGTTACATGAATAGAAACAGATAAAATTAAATTATTTGATTAATGGGCATTTACACAATAACCAAGCACTTGGAGAAATGGAATGAAGAAAAATCAATGTGCATTGTCTGTCTAGAAAGTTTCAGGACTGTTGTTCTAAAAAGTCCAAAAGTAAATAAAGATTTTTAATTTTTATGATATTCTACATAGTTACACTCCTTCAGTATACCATTGACAACACAACCATTCACAACTGGATATAGTTGATAAAAAAAAAAAAAGACAGCCACCAAAAACCAAAACAACCAGCAGGAAGAAGGAGATAGAGCCAACGTTTTCACCTGTGTTGAACAGGCATCATCAGACTAAATGACCCCGCAACTGTTAAAACAATGGAGGATTGCTGTACAAGTGTGAAGAGATGTAACATAAGAGACAGGGATAGAGAAAGGATAGTAACTTTACAGTTTGTAGAATGACTACCATGCAGGGGGGAGGAATCAACATTGTGAAAGTTAATGGTGGTATTTTTGTGGGCAGTTTTGTAAATTTCAACCTGCTGTAAACTTACTATCCTCTCCCCTTCCTTTCTTTTTCTTATGTCACCTCCTCTCTTCACACTTGTACATCAATCTTTCATTATTTTAACAGCTGCAAGGTCATTTAGCCTGATGATGCCTGTTCAACACAGGTGAAAATGTTAGCTCTATCATCATTTTCTGTTGGTTATTTTGGTTTTCGTGGCTGTTTTTTTACCATTGGCAATGTTTATATAACGACTGAAAGCTGCATGAAAATTCTTTTGTAATACTCTTCAATTCATGTCATTTAGACTTGAATGTTTTCTAAATTGTCATACTGTTTGCCCTTCATGTATATCTTGTGACATTTTTCCTCTTTCCATGGCTCAAGGTGCAAGATCTTGTGAACATATGGTGGATGAACAAGCACAATGACTTGTTTTTGAGATAAAACTCACTGCACACTTCTAGCTGAATGGGTTGATGCATTGTTATGAAGCAGAAAAAAATCTTTTACTTCCCATTTGAAGTGAACACACTGAATCCTATTACAAAGATGTTTCAGCACACTCAGGTAGAAGCAGGAAATCAGTTGTGTGTGCTAGGAGCAGGAAGTTGTAAATCTTCCCAATGTTTACATCTGTCGAACTTATGGCCAGATATCCTTGTGTCATCTTCAAGCAATTGTCTCCATACACAATTTTCATGGCATTGTAAGTTTCCGTAGCTGTTTTACCAAGTTTAGGATTACTGTTTTTTACTCCATCACACATTTTTTAACAAACCAAAAAAAGAATTATTTTTACAAGTGTAGTATAGAAAAAAGACTGACAATAGCATTCTTAAATAAATCATGTTTAAACATGAAAGTTTTAATTAAAAGATTATACAGTACTACTAGTCTCTCTCATAAAAATTGGTCCCAGAACTTTCTGAACAGATGGAGATGGGTCAAAATATTTAATTAAATACACAAAACCAATTTTGAATTCCAAAGCAATTTGATAGAATTAGTACTTGGTTTTCCTGAAACTACATCTTCTGTAAAAAGAATGTATTTGTTACAGTAAAAACTGTTTTAGTAAACGCGTTTTAACTAGTTGAAACTAGTTTTTACTGGATGTCATTGTTAAAACTAGAATTTACTTCTAGTCAAAAATGAATTTGAGTTAAAACTAGTTTTAACTAGACAAAACGGGTTTTAACAAAATGGCTTAGTAAAAACTGTTTCGACCAAGGTCATTCAGCTAACACGTTCCTATAGTGTATGATGAATTTCGTATCGCTTTAACCCTTTTCCCCCGACATCTTGTTTACGTTTATTTTGCGATCCCTCCTAGGGCAATATAGGTCAGTCAGGCGATATTATTTTAAAAGTTCACCAAAAATCAAATTATTATTATATCTATATGAAAAAAATCACTTACACTTATTAATATCTTTAGTTTTAAATACGATATTTTTCAATTGCATTTTATTAGAAAAATTTATAAGAAAAAAAATAATATATATCAGAACTGACACACAAACTTGATAATTCGTAACATTTTGTGAAAATTAACATTGTCTAGTTACATAGTTGTTTGCTGGCACTGAGCCAGAAAGAGGTAGAATATTGTTTTGTACAATTCGATATAACACTTATGCATGTATGTTTATTCGTTGTGAAATTATCGCACATTATATCAAACGTTTGTTTGAAATCAAAATTTTATACTGCTATCAACTAATATAATGAATTATTATACTTCATTCACTTCATATCAAACGAGATTATATCTGTTGTTAATAAATTTTACAAAAATCGATATTTACCAAAGTAACGATGAATCGGTACCCTCGAAGTTTTGCTTTAAAAGCCAGAGTACTGATCGATCGGTGCCTTCGGGGACAAAGGGTCAATTAATGTTAATAACACAGATATGTGACCAATGTTTTCAATAAATATCGTATTAAATAATACAAATGTTTTAATCGCAGTCATCACTTTATTTATTTCCCCCAAACATATTTATGTAGCTAAAATTAGTTTTAACTAATGTTAAAAGTTAAAAAGTTAATGTTTGATTTTAGTTTTATCTAAAATCAAAACATGTACAGCAGTAAATTCTAGTTTTAACTAGACAAAACGGGTTATAACAAAGACATTCAGTAAAAACTAGTTTCAACTAGTTAAAATGTGTTTTTACTGTAACATATTCACACGTGAATTTTCTGTGGTCAAAATAGAAATCAATGTTAATTAATTATTGAAGCCATGAAAGCAATGCTAGTTATAAAGCAAAATTGTGACTTATAATATGATAACTGGTATGATAAAATTGTGACCAAGTGGAACTCATTAATCAAAGTAAGTTCATCTGAAAAATATACTTTGTTTGACCCTGGAAAACTTTTACATCAACATGACTATTAAATTTGATATCATATTGCAATAAACATAATTATTACCTTAAAAACACTTCCAGCAGATAGACTCTTCAACATATGTACATTTTCAGCCCCTTAAGTGGCCCTCTTCAGGTATAAGAAGGCCTCTTAAGTGGCCTTCTTATACCTGCATTCAATCAAGCTTGATTGAATTCAAAGGATCAAATGAATTTTGCCAGGTGAGAGACAGTTGTGTTTCTATAAATTTGAAAAATTTTTAAAAAATTGATAATTGATACCATTTGAAGATTTGGGTCCAACATATTCAAAAATTCAATTCAGATCCAAAACGTATGAAAACATTTCAAATAATAAAAGTTCAAAATTAAAGTTAGGTTGCATCAAATTTGATGCACTGTAATGTTAACTTAAACTTTTATTATTTGGACTTTGGTTGTAAGCTTTTTAAAAATTTTTTCAAATGCATAGAAACAACTGTTTCCGATCAGGCAAAATTTTATTTAATCTTTTCAATTCAATCAAACTTGTTCTTATATCTGAAGGGGGATATCTGAAGAAGCCAAAAAACATCTGTATGCTAAAGAAGCTATCTGCTGGAAGTACTGTTTGAAGTGTTTTTAATGTAATAATTAAGGTTTTAGCCTTTGAGTAATAAATGTAGTTTTACTTTTATTAGATTTTTGAAAACAAAAGCTTTGAGATATTTATGTACTTTTTATGCTGCTAAATCAATATAATAATGTATTAACAAATTTCCAATAATGCTCATCTATATTTCTTGATGGAATTTAAATAAGAGGGCTTTTATTTATCAGTTGCAGCTGCCATCCTGTTTTAGTATCAATAAATTATGGTCAGCTTAATAATGAGCCATTATTCTTTTAAACATTAAATGTGTTTAAAAATTATCGATTATGAAAAGTTTTTCTTTAATTTCTAAAACTGACTGTATTTTCCTGTTACATAAATTATTATTTGATATATAATTGTATTTTATTAGTATGGACTGTTCACTGCCATCCATAAACATTATTCAATTGATGAATGGAAAGAGTTTGCAGCTAATAATCCACAAGTTTTAAAGGTTAGTTTTTTCTTTCAGTGTGTGTGTATATATATATAATGATGATAATTGATAATATAATTACAAGATGGTTTATTTTATAAATGATTCAGTCATATTTTTCAAATAAATAATTAAGTTGTTTATTTCTTATTATTATTGTAGTTTATTTCAATTAAATATTAAACTTTCAAAAGTTACTCATCTTCTGTAAATGTAAATAATTGTTATCAGACTGTTTGGAGTGTGATAAGTTTTTCTCATTCATTGGATAGTCTTATTGTGGAACTTTCATAGGTTTTTTAGTTTTTTTTTTTATACTGATATAAATAAGTTAATACGAAAAGAATATTTAAAGTATACATAGCAAAACATAGTAAATAATTAAGATTAAAAAATGTGTATATATACATATTTTGAGTATTTGTGTTGTCATATTCAATGTATCTCAAAAACTGGGTTTTTGAGATAAAACCAACACCATCGCATAACAAGAAAAAAGGAAAAATTCATGAATGTTTTCATCTATGTGAAATAGACATCCTCAGGTATATATGATATTGAAAAAACGGCCAACAAAAATAGAATATTTTTTAAAAGTTTGAACTGATTACATGATTCAAATACATTATGTTAAAATTTATATGTTTGGGATAAAAGTTCAAAATATGTATATTATCTAAACAATAAACAATAAAATAATCAATTAATTTCAAGTTAATTACTATGATCTAAATATTCTCCATAGTTTAAATTTTCATTATTGCGAGTTTATGTCGGCAGAATCTAGTTCAAAAATGGTGCACCATGCTGTGCATAGTGTGTCCGTTTCCTTGAAGTTAATAACAACTCCCTGTTTAATTGCACGCTAGATCTCAAGTGCCTTGAGGTATTTGAGTCATGCTTTATCCGATGCTCTGCGTACCAATTTTGCATTCTGTAGTTAAACCTGGACTTCCTCACTACCTGCATATGTCTCTAATGCCATGGTTGTCAGCTTTTTTCTTATGGAATATTCCTGTTCTTCATCCTCATGGCAAGACCTCCTGCAGTTGTTCCAATGTATATTAGTGAGTGGTTAACTCTATTGTCGTAAAGAGGTACAGTGTAAACCCCTGGAGAGTATGAGTCATGTATATGATTTTTATCATTTCTGATCAGAGAGAAGTTTGTTGGAAAGCGTTGATATGCTATGTGCGCTTTAGTGATCCTCGCTATTTCTCTATATATATTAGAAAGTGTTTCATTTTATGTGATAACTTTCGTTCTTCTTGTAGAATAGTTCTGTTCCTCTTATTTGTGTATTGTTTTATAAGATGTTTGACCAAAGAGGACAGGTATCCATGCTGTGTTGCTAGGGCTTTGATCCAAGATAATTCATTTTCCTTTTCATTTTGCTCTAAACAATGTGTGGGCCCTTTTTACCAGAGATCGAAAAGCGGAGACTTTGTAACAATAAGGGTCATATGAATGACCCTTATTGTTACAAAGTCTCCACTTATAAATTGATTGAATGCTATCACTGCATGCACTCACAACACACCGTCATAGCAGACATGCAGGAGTGACAATTGTCCTGATGATGATCAACTAGTCCCTATCACGTTCAATCCGTACGTTAAAATGCTTTACACGTAGATCGCCAAGAAGAGCCGAATTCAGATCATGTACAGATGTCCCACCATGTTTGACATCCTCTGCAATGGGAAAGACCCCCCTCCAACTGTAACAGACTACCAGACATGTACAGTATCCCTATTAGAGACAACAGATTTGATAGGGACCTCATTTACATCGGATCGATCAAACACTCCTTGGGGGTCAGATTGCAGGAGCACATAGCAGACATACAACATAAGAGAAACTCCACCGCCCTCGCCACTTACGCCTCCAATCCCGACATCGCGGCGGCCTTTAATCAGGCGAAGCTAGTCTGCTCTATGCCACACTTGGAACACTTAAAATGGCTAGAGGCCATTCACATTTATAAATCGACCCTTAACGACGTGCATCAATTTTAAAGATGAGTTAGTTTTGTCTGTAGCCTGGCAGGCGTTGATGGACTCTGAACTTTAATTGTTAAGATCTGGTAGCCCTACGATTACGCATGCGCGACTCATGTTACACTTTTGAATATTTTTTTCCTCATTTCGTTAACCAATCGCTCCGTCCCATCAGAAACTCCGTTTTATACCTGAGGAAGAACTCACAGCAGTTCGAAAACGTTTGTGGTGGTCATTTTTTTATTGGTCACACCAGATATAGATTCTAGGAGTATGGTTTTTTTTTTTTTTTTTTCAACACATCCCGATGTTTTGTTGTTAATCATTGATAAAAGTTTTAGCAAATTATCCAGATTTTGAAAGTAATGCAAAAGCAAAACAGGGCGTTTTGGATGCAGTCTTCTGCTATATGCCGATATTTGCTTAAGGAAAGAAAAAAGCAACAAATGAAACTTTACGACTTTATTGCAAAAAAAAAAGAATTTTAGAAAAGTCAGGACCTCCATCACAAAAAATAAACTTTACATTTTTATGTGTATATGTTTGTGTTATTTAACCTATATTATTATACAAATTAATTTAAAGTAAAATTTGTTTATTTTTGGTCCCGTGTACCCTATCCGTATTTACTCTATGTTAAAATGACCTCATTTAATGCTGTTTTGTTTAGCGCTTTGTCATCTAGGAACACATCCCCTGCATTAAGTGGGGTCTTACTGTATAGTACAATACAATACATTGCAGTATACAAATGAACAGTAATCTACCTGATTACATAGACAAGTCTACAATGTGCAAGTGGTATTAGCCAATAACAAAGAGCTGCAGAAACAAAAACATTGCAGAGGTGCAGCACTGCCACCCTAGATGAAATGGGTAGATGAGTACCCTTACAAGGGAGTGACAATGAAAATACAGGATGATACTAACTAAAAAGCAAAATGCAAAGTACAAAATACAACAGAACAGTAGCCTGCAGGGTTACAGAAGCAAGCCCACGGAGAGCTAGCAAGGGAACCAATAGTAAGAGTTATACTAGAAACTATTTACATAAGGTTGATGATAACCGAATAACAAAAGGCCACGAAAACACAACTGTTGTAGAAGTGCGACAGTATTGTTGGTACCTTGGGCTGGTGACTGTGGTTTATGTCCATAATGAGAGAGATTTGTTGACTTGGCAAATGTGGTAAAGGCTTTAAAGATGGCCCTGGAGTTCACTAAGCTGTTGAACATGCAGGGCCAATAGTGACTCTCCATGGTTATGGCTTTCATGAGTTGTTTACACTTATTGCTATAAGTGGGGCACAGGAAGATGATGTGTTCAGGGTTCTTGTCTTTGTTCATGTTGCACTGGCACCTACCATTTCCATTGTTTAGGATATGAAGAAGATAGAAGCAAAGTTAACGTAACCAATAAGAAGTTGTGTCAAGTTGTGGCAGGTCTCCACATAGTCCATCTTCTGCCTGGTGGAGATGTCTGGGAAATATTCACGAGTCAAAAGTCCAGTGGTTTCGTTGTTCCAGTGATCCTGCCATTTGGCAATGGTAAGGAGATCGAGCTGGTGGGGATGGCTTCATGGGAGTTAGTAAGTTCTAATGTTAAGTTTTGTTTTTCCATAATAAATTTTCTCTTTTATTAGTACATTAGTTTGCTTGACTGCATTCATCCTCCTGAGAGGCTCATTCCTGGACTTGCGGTGCAAGGGTGGGAGTCATCCTAAACTATCTGCCTTTTTTTTTTTTTTTCTTTCTTTTCTAAATCAGAGGTGTGTCTGACAACACACACCTGGTGGCACGGTCCTACCCTAAACTCTCATAATCCAATTTTTGACAGCCCCAAGTTCCCACACAATATTTTGAACAGTTCTAAACATTATTGAAAGCTTTTTCAAAATCCATAAATTTCAAAAATACATGAAAGAAAGTAAGACATTAAATCTATCCTTGAAAGTGATAGATTCCTTTTATGTTCATTTTTTAATTGGTTGTTAATGAAATTGAGAACTGTAAATCATTTACATAATAAGACAATTAATAATAATGAAGTTTTTAATGTAGGAAATGATTTAAAAGATTTTATTTGTGTATTTTAGGATGTTGCTGCTAGTTCTGGAACAAGTACAAATGATTTTGAGAAATTGAATACCATTTTGAACGAAATACCTCAGATTCAATATATATGTCTCGATGTGGCAAATGGTTATTCTGAGTTATTTGTAGAATTTGTCAGACAAGTTCGGAAGACATTTCCTTCCCATACTATCATGGTATGTATTTCAAAATCATTTAATAAATTTATGTATTATGACTTATACTTACATTTATGCTTAGATTTTAATTGAAAAATCCTGATATATTACTCCTCAACTTGGATAAACATTATTCTCAAACATTCATCATTGAGTATTTAACTTTTAAAAAAACAATATGTTCAAAATAATGTTTGTTTTCATTATTTTTGGATATTTTATATATATACATTATGACATTTAAATATTGAAGCATTCAGTTGTTTGAGAGACTTTTTCAAAAATTACTTACAACTAATAAAAAATAATTAGTTTTTGAATATTTTATTAATGTTAAATAAATTTTTTCTTTTTGAAAATTCACACATTGATCAAAATACAGTAGTCACCACTGAACTAGAAGGGGACCTTGCAGTCTTGGAAATTCAGTTCGGGATGAGACTTCGCAGGTTAGTAGTATACCTCAAGGGTGTCCACCTAGAAGAATTGTAAAGCACACTAGCCAGAAGATTCCGAGAAAAAGGGCTCTTAAGTTTTAAGCGCAGCTCATATACCTATCGATTTTACATTATGGCAGCACGGCAAAATGGCCGAGTCTGTAGCAAACTTTCTTGCCATGCGGGTTAGCTAGGTTCGATCCAATCTTCGGCTAATTCTTTTTTTTTAATTATTTAAAAGTTATAATTTTTAAAACAAAGTTAATGACCTAAAAATATTATTAATTAAATCATCAATAATTTTATTTTATTTATGAAATGACTGTTACAGCTAATTAAAATGTGAATTAAAGATAATATTTTATTTTTAAAAAGTTGAATAATTTCAAATGCATTTTTAATGGAGGTAAATTAAACCTTTAATTACTATTGTCATTAAAAGTTATTACAAATTTTAAGATATTATAAGCTGTGGAGAGGTTAAAAATATTCGTTGAAAGATAGGTAGATGGTCAGGAATTATCAAGACCCTAAATTTTTATGAATGTAAACAAAGTGTGTTTTCCAATAGATCTTTTAAAAAAAGATTGTTCGTGTAAGCAATCATCCTTCATAAATTGTGCAAGATATCAAAATAGTTTTTGTTTTCGATGTTTTTATGATAATTATCATTCTGGTGCTTGTATGTAATAATTACAAATATGATTTTTAAAATAAAGATTAATTGACCTAAAAATTTTTATTAATTAAATCATCAAAATTTTATTTATATTTATGAAATGACTGTTACAGCTAATTAAAATGTGAATTAAAGATAATATTTTATTTTTAAAAGGTTGAATAATTTCAAATGCATTTTTAATGTAACAGTCATTTCATAAATAAAATAAAATTATTGATGATTTAATTAATATTATTTTTAGGTCATTAACTTTGTTTTAAAAATTATAACAACTTAAATAATTAAAAACAAAAAAAATTAGACAAAGGTAGGATCGAACCTAGCTCACCCGCGTGGCAAGAAAGTTTGCTACAGACTCGGCCATTTTGCCGTGCTGCCATAATGTAAAATCAATCGGTATATGAGCTGCGCTTAAAACTTAAGAGCCCTTTTTCTCGGAATCTTCTGGCTAGTGTGCTTTACAATTCTTCTAGGTGGACACCCTTGAGGTATACTACTAACCTGCAAAGTCTCATCCTGAACTGAATTTTCGAGACCTCGTTAGACCAGGCTGCAGTTAGCATGTCATCCAATAAATATGTTTAAAAAAAAAGTAGCTTTGATTCATTACATGAATGTTTTACATTTAATTATTGTATATTTATTCTAAATTATCTTTATTTTTGCTAGATATCAACAAGATTGAGCCAGTCAAACTTGAGTCACAGGCATCAAAAAACATAGACCACTGTACGTTTAATGTTTTGTTGCATCACCTTTACGGCCAAAACACCTTCCATAGGATTTGGCACGCTGTTGACTAGGTGTTCACATTCATCTGCCATTATGGAATTCCAGACAGTTAAGATGGAAGCTTTTAGTCCTTCAACTGTCCGAGAGCATGTTTATCACAGACATTTCTTCATAATGTTCCATACATTCTCAATTGGTGAAAGATCTGGGCTGTTAGATGGCCAAGGAAGAACTTCTATGTTCTTTTCTGCAAGCCACTGTTTTGTTTTTCTGCTTGTATGACATGTGGCCCCCATCCTGCTGGAAAATGCAGGTTCTATTTGGATATAGTTTTGCTATGGAGAGAAGTAAATACTGTTGTAGAATGTTAATGTATTGCTCTGAAGCAAGTGTTCCATCAACAAATGTCAACTGACCCATACCACTGGCACTCATACATCCTCAAACCATGAAGTTGGCAGGAAACTTCACTGAATGGTATAACAATGATGGCTCATTAGCTTGACTGGCAGATCAAATGACACATTTGCTTTTGTCTGTTGCTGATAATTCAAAGTTTGATTTATCATGCCACTTTTGTTGAGACCAGGAAAGATGTTCCTTGGCTCACTGTACCCATTTCTTCTTTTGATGTGCTGTTAGCAAAGGTTTTTCATGTGCTGCATAGAACTGGAAATGCATTTCTTGCAGTCTCCTGCATGTTGTCGAAACAGATACGTTCTTTCCAGTTGTATCATTCCATATTATAGTTACCTTCAATATCTGTAGCACAGCGATTGTTTTTTATGATTCTTTTAAAACTCCTATCTTTTGAAGTTTTTCGCTGATGTCCAGCAGCTTTGTTAGGTATAATATGGCTGTGGTTAGTGTAATAAACAATAATCTGGTGCACTGTTGTCTTGCTTAGCATTAGCTCCTTTCTAATAGCTCTCTCAGACATGCCACGACTTTGTTTAGCAATGATAGTATTCCTTAAATCTTCTGAAACAGCTTTTACACTGGTCATTGTAGACAAAATGCAAAGGTTCATAAATAAAACTAAAAAAGCACCTTATATCATTCACAGGATTACTGCAGGCTAAAGTGAGGCTAAAATAATCAGTTGTTTCAGAAATATTGCAATTTTAACATTATTTAAACGCAAATTATCAGCTGGTCTATGTTCATTGACATTGGTGACGCAACAGTCTATGTTTTTTTGATGCCTGTTACTCAAGTTGCTATTTAGCAAAAGTAAAAATTAATTACTGTATGATTACTACATTGCATGAATGTTTTAAATTATGTAAAACATTCATGCAATGAATCAAAGCTACTTTTTTTTAAACCTATTTATTGGATGACATGTTAATTGTGGTCTGGTCTAAGTTCAGTGGTGACTACTGTACATACAAGATCTGTCCCAAAAGTAAATGTACTGATTTTTTATTTCAAAGTATACAAGATTTACATCAAACTACAAACGATCTCCTTCAAAGTACAGTGGAACCTTGCTTAATGAGCACCTCGCATAACAAGTGTTTCACATAGTGAGCAATGTATCGCATAATGAGTGACGAAAAGAGGGGAAATCCTGGATTTTGCGCAGGCTCCATTAGTTTGTGTTTAGCAGTCATTCTGCTAGCATCTTAGTGTTGTTTGTGATCAAATATTTTTCCAAACGTGTGTTCACACATATTACGCATAAACATCAACAACCATCGCCTGTTATATGATAAACACACCAAAGGGTAGCCCAAGAATTTGGCTTATGTAAAGGCTATAATTAATTTGACTAGAGGTAGGCAGTTATGCTGCCATCTCGTATTAAATTTAATGATCAATTCGAAATTAAATTTTTAAAATGTCTAAATTAAAAATTAATTATTTATAATTATGCCTACCTCTAGTCAAATTAATTAATTTCTAATATTTAATTATAGTCTTTACATAGCCCAAGAATTTGGCATATCATTTGGTGTGTTTTTCAGATACATTATCTGTGATTTTTTTTTTTTTTCTTGTTTTCTGCAAATTTAATTTGCATTTCAGGTTGGTTCATTCCATGCTAGAAGAAATGATGATGATTGACGCTCCTTAACAATGTATATTGTATAATTGTCTTTGAATAAACGTTATACATAAAATATTTGAGTATTTTTCGGCAGGGAATGCATTATTGTATTTTACATTAATTTATATGGGAAAAACTGTTTCACATTTACAAGTAAGATTCTGGAACAAATTATGCTCGTTAAGCAAGGTTCCACTGTACGGCCCTTGACTGTGTTTCACAGTGGTTCCAAAGTTTTTCCACTGGTTGTAGAGTACTTGAAGTCGTTTTCTGTAAGGGTGTTTAGTTCGTTGGTTGCAACTTTTTTGATGTTTTTCACTATCCTGAAATGACGACCTTTCAACTTGAATTTTATCTTAGGCAATAGGTAGAAGTTCCACGGAGCTAGGTCTGTGCTGTAGGGAGGTTGTGGGAGTGTGGGGATTTTTTCTTGGCCAAAAACTCTTGAATTGAAAGTGCTGTGTGAGCAGGCACATTATTGTGGTGCAGCACCCAATCTTCTACAATGTCCCTGCGGACTTGCTTGACCCATTTTCAAAGTCATTCCAAGACATCTTTGTAGAAGACCTGATTGTCTGTCCTGAAGGTAAAAATTCTTTGGGCATTATTCACAGCTACCGAAAAAAGCAACAACCATCATCATTACCCTGGATCTTTGTGCCATCTAAATACCGCATTTTTCGATAAAGTGGCATCTCCATAAGCTTCGGTTAAATCTGCAAATGTCTCGGTTTCAATTTCTAATTGCATATTGATGCCATGTGTGTTGAAACTAAACTTACCAGGCAAGGGCTTCTATGCCTGTAAGCTGCCTTGGTTGATGATGTTAAACTTTTTAAAAGCAGTTTGATGGTTATGTACCAGTTACTTCTGAGCTGAAAATGATAATTCATAAGGAGAATATTTAGTTCTTAATTGATGGATCTTATGACATTTTGTTTTATCTGAAGATTCATTGAAGCTTTTCTGAGGTCGGCCAGCTTTTTTACTTATAGCAACATCATAGTTTGAAAAACTGATAATGTGTGTAGCCAGGTTTTGTTTTTAATTAGGAATCTATCTTGTTTAATTTTTAGAGAGATGGCAAGAGACACAAAAAAATGAAATTTTTTTAATGAAGATCGGGAATAAGGTAATCAGGACAATTTGTATGTTTTTAGAGAAAGGTCTTCTACTTGCATGAAGGGAGAGTGTTTCACTATTTCAAATAGGGTTTTTCTTGTAAGAAAAATGTCCCTTGAACCTGAAAGAAAAATAGGAAGTAAATAATGGTGGAAAAAATATTTATCATGCCACTTTGATTCAAAGCTAATTAATATATAACATAGTGGCACAAATATGCACATCCTTTTTCTTTATGAACTGTTCTAGAAGAAACAAATATTTTTACTCAAAATTTGAAAGACAATATGTTGTGATTATCTACTAAATCTATTCAAACATTGTACTCTCAGAATGGATTGTTTTTTGATGCATCATTTTTAAAATAAATATTGTTAAATCATTACTATATGAAACACAACAAATATAATTGAAATTTATATTACTACTGTGTTAAGTAGGTATCCACTAGGGTTACCCTTTATAACCAAAATATATTTATTATTCCACTTTTTACAAAATGTGTGTATTGGTAAAACAGTGCATTGAGATTTTCAATTTGTTGCTGGAACCACAACTGTACTTATTAGAAAACTGTTACAGAAAGAGGAATCCTAGTGGATATTTATCATACTTAATACAGTAGTATTAAAAAATAATACAAAAGTTGCTTAGCTGTCTGTAGAAAAGATTATACAAGAAATCCTTATTAATTCAAACTCGGATAATTCAAAATCCCATTAGTTCATAACTGTACTTATGTGCTGGCCAGGGATATAGATTTACATGTTAAGGAAATTCAGTTAGTTTGAAATATGGCTACTTAGAAATTTGAAGTGAAAATTATGTCCAAACTGCAATGTGTGTACGTTAACTTGTTTGTTTAGTATTTAATACAAATATACTTCATTACACATTTTAGGGATATATAAAGCATTAATAGTTTCAGGTGTATGATAACCCTTTCATTGTACTATTCTGCATATGTGTATTATGTGAGGACCGAATTAAGCCGGTCCGATTTTAAATTTTCATTATTTCAAATCCCCTCGGGAGATAACGATCAAGATCCGCGCTAACGATCAAGCTTTGAAGGATGTACAGTCTTCCGCCGTCAAACCCGCTTCCCTCCTTCTCCGGATCCCACCTGAGTCAGGGAACTCACGTCACCACCCTCCACCGCGATTGGTGATCGTTATGGAAGGGACCGGGAGTATATAAAGGGGGAAGTTATCTAAGAAAGGGGGCTGAGGTCCGAGGAAGGGGAACGACCCGTTGACTCGAGTCCTGTACGACGGCCATTCCAAGACGCCGGAGCCTCCGCCTACAAGCCGATCCTGCCGCCCACCGCCAGGAAAGACGCCCGAAGAACCTTCAGCCCGAGCCGAAGAACATTCTCGATCAGAAGCGATAACCGAGAGGTATGAATCCCCTAACAATTGTGAGCTCTCTCTCTTCCGCGATTAGGGACGGAATGCGTCGCTTCGATGTAATCGATTCTCTATTCTAATAAATCTTATCTGTGTTGTCCTGCTACTACGGATATTGCCTTTTTCTTATCGACGACCCCCACTTCCTCCACTCGATCTGACAATTAACTAGCCGATCCCGACAAGTCGGGATATTACGATAAATTTAGCCATCCTAGACAGGGTTGGCTTACCGACCTGAACGCCGAGAAAAAAAAGGAGGTACGACTCCATCCTACCTCCGGCGTTCTCACAATTAAATATCTTAACAATAAGCCTTTAATCCCTTTTTCTTTTTAAATTGTTTGTTTAGATTGAAGTGCTTCCATACTATAAGAGAACAATAGAAATAGAACAACACTAATCTGGTCAATATGGCTTTGCTTTTACAGTAACACATTTTTGGGTGTCACATTAGCCTTTGAATACCTGTTTTTTTCCTCTTATCACATATGAAACCCAGCTGGGTTTCAGGATTGCAAGATTGGGCTACAAGTAGCAGATTGAGATATTTGTAGGCACTACTATATTTGGACAACTTACTACTTTTTTAGGAATTTTGCTTTACTTTTTATGAAACTTATCTGGCACCCCAGTGAGGTTCTCACCAGACATGCTATTTATCTGCAGTTTATTTATATCATTATTATTAATTAACAAAAACAACATTTTGTATACATAGCCCTATTCCATTTGCTTAATAATCAGTTACATATTTCTGCACAAAATGCCAAATGCCATGTAAATCTTGAATAATTCTAAACTTGATAATTTGAAGTCTAGATTATTTTCTCTCTTGAATTTTGAACTAACAAGAATTTCCTGTAATTCATTTATGATTTTAATAATTGGAAATTATTGACTTACCTGTGGGTAATAAGTCCATGTTAAAAGCAAATCAAAATCTATAAGCAGGAAAGAATATCTGTAAATAAAGGACACTGTTGATTAAAAATAAATTGAAATTAACACACAAACACAAAATCAGACAAGTTTTAAATAGTGGAGTGAGGCTTGTTGCCCTTCCCATGCTTTGTGCTTCATGGTGCCTTATGTGCATGCTATTCAACTCTCAAAAAATTTACCTCTAAGCTCTAAAGTGTCAAACAATGTCTGGAAATGCATTTTTACCAACTTTCACTATACAAGGCCCCAGAGTCCAGATGTCAACTGCTTATGATGCAGTGTATAATACACTGAAGTGCCAAAAGTCATGAGATAGCAATATGCAAAGATACAGATGGCAATAGTATCGCATACCAAACATATAAATGGGCAGTGCATTGGCTGGGCTGTCATTTGTCTGCCAGTGATTCATGTGAACAGGTTTCTGATTTGAGTATGGTCGCATGATGAGAATTAACAGACTTTGAACACGGAATGGTAGTTTGAGCTAGACAAATGGGACATTCCATTTCGGAAATCGTTACAGAATTCAACATTCCAAGATCCACAGTGTCAAGAGTGTGCCAAGAATACCTAATTGCAGGCATAACCTTCCACCATGGACAACACAGTGGCAGACTGCCTGCACTAAATAACAGAGACCAGTGATGTGTGCATAGAATTGTTAGTGTGAACAGACATGCAACACTCCGTGAAATAACTGCAGGAATCAATGTGGGACATACGAAGGAAGTGTCCGTTAGCACAGTGCAGCAAAATTTGGCATTAATGGGCTATGTCAGCAAAGACTAACTCGAGTGCCTTTACTAACAGCACGACATCACATGCAGTGCCTCGCCTGGGCTCTTGACCATATCGGTTAGACCCTAGATGACTGGAAAACCATGGTGTGGTCCAATGAGTCACAATTTCAGTTGGTAAGAGCTGATGGTAGGGTTCAAGTGTGGCACAGACCCCATGATGCCATGGACCCAAGTTGTCGACAAGACACTGTGCAAGCTGGTGGTGGCTCCATAATGGTGTGGGGTGTGTTTACACGCCATGGACTGGGTCCTCTGGTCCAACTGAACTGAACAATGACAGGAAATGGTTATGTTCAACTACTTGGAGACCACGTGCAGCCATTCATGGACTTCATGTGCAGTACCCAAACAAGGATGGCATCTTTATGGATGACAATGTGCCATGTCATCGGGTCATAACTGTTCGCGAATGGTTTGAGGAACATTCTGGACAATTCCAGCGGACGATTTGGCCACCTAGATCAATAATTCTTAACAAGGGGGCTGCGGCTCCCTGGGGTCCAAGAGAAGTTTGCCGAGGGGCCGCCAAATTATGCAAAATTTCCTTCAGAATATAATAAAAAGAAAATTGATGTATAACTGAATATCGTATTGAAAAGTGAAATAAGAAAGAAATTAAAAATAAATAATAAAAACAATTTCTTCCTACATACAACTTTGTTAGTACAGAAGAAATAAATGCAAATATGCTACTTACACCGCAGTATTTACTTCTTTTATTCCAAAGCAATTCTAAGAAACTATTAATGCTTGGAATTTTAAAAATAATTAGGAAAATAGTAGGCTTAATAGTAGGTTTTGAAAATTTAAATATTTTTGCAAACAATATGCAAAATCTTTACAACAAGTTGTGGGTGTTTTAGTTTTAGCATCAACTTTGGATCAATTTATTGACATGTTTCTTATTTTAGTTTAAAATTAATGAGTTTTCATGTTTAATTGTGAAGTTTGAGTGATTATTTCATTATCTATTTAAATAAAAAATTATGATTTACATTTATTATATAAATTATTATTAAAAAATGGGGGTCACAAAACAATTATGGAATATTTGGTGGGCCGTGAGTATAAAAAGGTTAAGAACCACTGATTTAGATCACCTGACATGAACCCCATCGAACATGTATGGGATATAATCGAGAGGTCCATTCGTGTACAAACTCTTGCACCAGCAACACCTGCCCAATTATGGACGGCTATAGAGGCAGCATGGTTCAGTATTTCTCCAGGGGAGTGCCAACAACTTGTTGAGTCCATGCCATGCCGAGTTGCTGCACTTCGCCGGGCAAAAGGAAGTCTGACAAGATATTAGGCAGTATCCCACAACTTTTGGCACTTCAGTGTATATACAGTGTGTGTGAGAAAGATCTTTATCATTCTAAACATTAATCACAAAAATACTAACAGGTGAAATGAAATGCAGTTTGCTGCAAAAGAACGAAGAAATTTAGAAGTTTTTTACAGTACCTTCAATGTAGCTGTATGTGAGCTCCATTAGTAGCACAAAGAATGTCGAGTCTGTACTCAATTTCCCTCCAAGTGTTTTTTAACATTTGTGGTGCAACAGTGAGGATTGCTAATTGTATCCTTTCCTTTAAAATGGATATATCAGAAACAGGTGTTTGATAAACCCTGTCTTTAACATAACCCGAAAAAAAGAAATCCAGTGGAGTTATGTCAGGCAATCGTGGAGGCCAAGGTATGAGTCCTCCACAACCAATCCATTGTTCGGGAAACACTATTAAGTACAGAAGGCAATTGATACCAGAAAAAACTCTTAGATTTCTTCATTCTTTTTCAGCAAACTGCATTTTATTTCACCTGTTAGTATTTTTGTTATTAATTTTCATTTAGAATGATAGAGCTTTCTCAGACACGCTGTATATAGTTTATTTTTAAACTTGAGTTGTGTGGCAGAGAGTGAGGGGATGGAAGATTGTTAGTGTGGGAAATGCCATGCCACTCCTTGTGGTTACATCCCTGCCTTTTAAAGTTGCATTAAAAATCAAGCCAATACAAATAAAATCTTTAAGTTTTTTATTCATTATTAAAATTTTAAAAATATATTTCAGTAACTTTAATCATACTTTTTATTTGGTTAAACTTTTAAAAATACTATATATAGTATTTTGTTTGTTTTATCATAACTTTGTTAATGTTTGTTTGTTTGTTTATGTATCATTTTAATAACAGGCAGGTAACGTCGTGACAGGAGAAATGGTTGAAGAACTTATACTTTCCGGTGCTGACATAATTAAAGTGGGTATCGGACCAGGATCTGTATGTACTACTCGCAAAAAGACTGGAGTCGGCTATCCACAGTTAAGTGCAGTTATTGAATGTGCTGATGCGGCTCATGGCCTTGGTGGACATATCATTTCGGTAAGTCATTAATTAAAATTTTAGTTTATGGTGTGAAAACTAATGTACCGCACGACACAAAAGGCAGGGTTACACAATTTAGGGTTCAAATCAAGTCCCAGGCCTGGACTTATTTTGGATCATTATATTTTGCTTCCCACTAACATTTATATAAGTAAAATTCCACAATAATATTTATATATAAATAAACAACAATTAGTAATAAGTATATATTCCAAAAGAAGTTAAGATCAATTATTCACAAAATAAACAATCAATCAATGAAAGAAGTTCTTTTTCATATAATTAAACAAAGAATGTCAGACAATTCCCTTCGATGAAGGTCGCTTTCGGGAACTATACCACACTGTTGAACAGGAGTGTCGTCTATTATCTGTCCATCAGTGTAATTCTACATTGCCCTATTTACATGTGTGTGCATGAAGGGATCAGTCACTGATGTAAATTAGTATATTTAGATTTTTACTTTTGAATTTAGCACATTTTGGGGGTTTCTTAGGTGTTTCTGTCCTAAAAAAAAATCTCTAAAAGAAAAATAACTATAACAATCGGACTGTGACTTCTTACAAAACTAACTTGTGAAGTTTGAAAAGCATTATATTATGGAGATAATAAATTATAGTAAAGCAATGTTTGAAATAGAAATAAACAAAGAGAAATTGTAAAGTACTAAATTTTTAGTATCTTAGGAAACCGACTATAATTGCGGTCGGTAAAACTTCCGTTAACCTAACGGGTACTTTACGCGGATTCGAGATTAGTTTGCCAGGCCTGGGCTTTTAAGCGTGCACCGAAAAATTAGTAATAATAACGATAAATATCAAGTCAATTCAAAAGTTCAAATATATTTAATTAGCAACTAGAACGTACTACGTACAAATGTCAATAATCCAAACAAAATTTATTAACGAAAATCAACAAGTGAACCCGACAATAAACTTAGCTACTTAGCTTAACTTAATATTAATTTCCCCTTTGAAATTCGACAAATCAAATACTTAGAAACTATGAACAAAATCTCTTACTAATTAAACGTCTATCCATCACCTCACTATACGAAGAAACTATTTCCTCAATCCTTTCGATATCGTCAATCGAATCAACTCCTTTAACACCTTGGATCATCCAATTATCAATCTGGACTTCTATCAGAAAATACTTCGCTTTCGAATTAACCTCGCTCTCACAGTCGCCTCGATTTGGAATTCACCTCTCCTTCTTCGGTTAACGTACGGGTTTTATACTGTGAGGTGACGTCACACTTGAGCTGGGTTACTCCCCTTATTTACATACTTAGTTGCTAACATTAACTTTCTTTTCTGGCAGCTTTAAGTTTCCGACAAAGCTTATAAACCGTTTACAAAATATTTATCATAATTTTCTGGGATGTTTAAGACGGTTTATTAAGTATTTCTCTACTAGTGATTGTGGGGACTCCCCCCTCCATTTTTTTACTGCGGACTGTTACTTCCGCCGGGCAGCGCAAGTGCGCAAGATGTTTCCTATGGCGCTTATTTCTCCGTGAGTTGTTTTATCTTCATTTTTCATTACTAACAAGAGAGTGGTGGGGAACCTTCGTCCTAAATAAACATAAGCCCCAAACAAAAGATAATAAAACGGAAATAATAATAAAATAAAAATAACGTTCGGACTCAGTTCCTTACAAAATTATTGCAATCAAATATTTTGATCACTTACATTAAATTTTTTAATGGTTTTATTTATTACAATAGGCTATTTTTACATGTTCCTTTAATAAACCTATGATCTTCATCTTGCATGTTCAGTCCATTTTTTTGTTTGAGTGTGTATCAAATAAAATTAAGATTTAAACAATTTTGATGATTTTATTTGTTATTTTTGTGGGCAAATATATAAGGAGAAAACTCCCAAAAGGATAATTGATAAGTGTTTAAAAGACATCTGGATATGAATGAAAACATTATTATTTTAAGTAAATTTTCTTAGTAGTTAATTAATAACTGTGTTTGAAATGAAATAAGGAGACCGTTGTAGTTATTATTCTTGTCATCACCCCTTACATTATTAAAGTATGCTGCTTGAGAAACAACAGAATTTATTCCTCTACCTTTAACTAGATACAAAGAACATATATTAAAATAAGATAAATAATACAATAAAACAGTTGAAATAATACATCATCACTTTTGCATGTACTGTACAGTACATTGAATAAACATTTATCTCTTGTGCTATACAGACTACTATAATAGAAAATTGCAGGAGCTCATAGTTAGAGTCCCATACAACTTGGGGGATACACTGTGTTACAGAAAATTGCATTATTGAGACATGCATTATCAGACAATTTTATGCAAGTTTAAACCTAGGCCTAGAAGTTGATGATAAAATTAGAATTTTGTATGAGTACTAGTTGCAGTTTTTTTGTTGTGTTATATGGGAGTTCACTGTTTATGGTCATGTTATACCTCTTAAAAACAGTCATTTATACTGTATAGTTAAAATTAAATGAAATTCTTTTAGTATGCTACAGGTTTGTCATCCCTGATCTAGGTAATATATAAAATATATCATTAATAATAATAGTATTTCCCAGAGTGTGATACTGACACCTTATTGCTAGAATTTTTTCAAAACAAAACAAGTTGCATAACTTTTTCAGCTTCACCAGGTAAGTTTGCAACATGCTCTTTTGTCAAACTCAATTCACCAAAACATACGTCGCTCCAGGCTCCCTTTGTAGAAAAATTTCCTAGGACAAAATATATATTTACTAGATGCTTGCTTTTATTTATTTCAGCTAGTAATTATTTAACATTTTATCAAAAAACATCTCAATTTTATTTTATGTATTATTAATTAAGCCTCCTTTTGCCTTTTATAATAATCTTAAATAAATTACTGACCCAAAAACCAGCAAAATGGTAAAAAAACTCACATTAGTGAATTTATTAAATGGACATCTTTAGGACATGGATTTGTTTCCGTTAGCTTGAAAAACCCGTTTCATCATAATTACTTAGTATGCAAGACTGTCGAGGCACCCAGTCCACCAGTAAATGAGCCTCTGTATTTTGAATTGAAGAAATTCCGATTTAGAATTAACATTCACAAAAAAATATCTCAAAGCATTTGAGTTTTTTTTAAATGTCCCAGAGAAAAACATTCTAATTCCATTGTTATGTGGTACATTTCTTTCCTCATTCCATAGGCTTGGTCCACTTGTTCCCAATATAGACAATTTTTAATAAAAATTGTGTATCAATTTATCCTCCACTCCCTTTATTCCATCTCTTAGAAGATAGGCAAGCCCAATTCTCTCACTTCCATTTGCTTATTGAAAACTTTTGTGATGATTCATTGATTTCCAATGCCACTATTTTGTTTTTTGTGATGGAAGAAAGTGCTATATATATGTATATATAGAATATCATTACAATCATCAACAAAGCTAAATCTACTATAAGCTAAGTGACTCTTCATCTAATAAAAATATTTATAATTTGGTATTGCTCTTTACATCGAGAAACATCTTTTTCATGTTCGTTAACATGAAATTTTGTTTTCTTCAATAAATTGTTCTGAAAACAGAATTTCATAAGGTCTATACATTTTGTTGATTGATATTGATTTTACACTTCCACTTTTATCTGAGTCAGCAATAAGAGATGGGGACCAGTGGCATCTAAATAGTCACATATTTGCAGATTAATAAAAGAAAAAATCCACTATTGTAGAGCATTTTTGTTAGTTAGTTCATCTAAATGACTTAATTTTAATTACTTAAAACAGCTTGAAGAATGGCTAGTTTTAGTTTTTAGATGCATTGACTCTTGTAAGGCATTCTGTTTGTTTTTGCTATTTCAAGTGCTTAGATGTTGCCTCAGGATTTAATTTTTCTGGCACTTCTTGAAATGTTAATCTCGTTTCCGCAGATGTTGAAATAAGCATATATTTGAGTAGTTGTCTAATGAAACTAGACATTTTGTGTAATGTCTAATGGCTTATCAGCACATGGCATAAAACAAAATGGCTGAATGTTTCTGCACTTCTGAGTATTGTAATGTGCAGATTCCTGTCTGTGTTCTTGTTGGCGATTTTTAAACATTAACAAAAAGTCCATTTTACAAAAGTTAAAACCAATTTAAAGAGTTGTGTTTATACTTCTGGATTAAAATGTACATAAATATAAAAGCCTCGCTATATTACAGATGCATTCAAAGTTTGTTAAAGCAGTACAAACCATATACAGTAACTTGCTTTTCTTGCACATTCATTTTGCTCCAATGCAATGGTAAGTTGAAGTCTTACATCCATGTTGGAAGAAGTCTTTGAGAACTTCCTCAATTGATAAGAAACTTTCTGCTAACTTCTGCAATCAAACACCCTTTAAATATGCTTATTACATGCACAGAATACATTATGATTCTAAGAAAATTATGTTTGCATCAGAAAACTTGTTCACTTTCTGCCAGTGTTCATAATATTTTGTCAGTTGCTAACTCATATAGTCTTTTCTGACAAGCATAAAAGATAAAGAAATGTATCTTCTGTTACACTTGCTAATGGAAAGCAGGCTTGATGAATGTCATAGCAATCCTTGCATTGAACATTGAGCTATTCTTCTTTCCACGGGTACAAGAATCTGTTTCAAGCCTATCTTTATCCTTCATTTCCCATTTTCTCAGACATATTCTGGTGATTATTTGTCATTTTCATGTCTAACCTCTTCCAAAGTATGATTAAAAACTTCTGCTACCACTCCTATTTATTCATCTTTATCAAGGGTTTGAATTCTCTCAGATGTCATTTTGATTTTGTAGTGTAGAAGCGGGAAGATAGAACTAGGTTCAAACTAGTTTTTTATGAATAACACAAAACCATCCTTTTACCACTGTACAAAGAAACTTAATTTTGGTAAAAGAGATATCAATTTTAACAAAATAATGCAGTAGTGTAAGTTATACATATACAAGGTGGGCCAACAAAAACGAAACGGCAGAGTTATTGTGTTCGTCCAAGCAAATCGCTCGGACAGGTTGATTTTATTCTCAAGGGGGACATCTTTTGCAATAAAGTTTTTGCGATTCTGAATACAACAGACAACAAAAAGTTTTTAAAAACTCATTTATTTTTTATTAACTAAACAAACATTTATTTTGGAAAAAGTAACACAAACTATTAAAAAATATAAAGAAAACCTTTTAAGCTAGACTGCATATGCAAGGAAAAAAAAATTGATCATAACACATTATCAGCCTTAATTTTATCTGTTTGCAGATGTTCTTTTTTGTAGTGTTCACATTAAGCTTGACCATTTAAGATTTTGTTGTACAAAATTCACAATAAACAAATAATAATCGTTATGGTTTACACAATTGCTGAAAGGTGGAAATAGTAACTCTTCATTTCAGAAATGGCGAGAATGCTCATTTTACTGCAAATTTATTTAATCAACGCTATCCAAACAAACATTGTAATGCAAAATATGTTCTGGAGTTGGTTCAAAAGTTTCAGTTAACAGGTTCTGTGGCTAACAAAAGATGCAACCCCGGATGTGAACGTCCAGTAAGAAAAGAAGTGACAGAGATTGGGATTTTGGGGCAAGTTGCTGCAGACCCAACTTTATAAGTACAAGGAAGCTGGAGGCTGTTACTAGCATTAGCAGAACATCTATTCACTGGATCCTCGAAGCTCACAAGTTTCATCCATACAAAATTAATTTAATTCACCAAATTAAATGAAGATGATTTTGATCGGCGACAGCAATTTTGTGAAATTATGACAGAAAGGTTAAGAGTTGACGTGGATTATCTTTTTAACATTTGTTTTTCTGACGAGTGCACATTTTTTTTAAACTCAACGGTCAATCGTCACAATTGTCGATATTGGTCAGATAATAACCCAAGCATATTTCATGAAGTTCATAGCCAAACTCCACAAAAGCTAAATGTGTGGGCCGGAATCTTTGGAGATAGATTACTTGGCCCCATTTTTCTAGATGGTAACAAATGGGAGAAAGTTATTTAGATTTACTTGAAAATGTTGTACTGTACATCCATTACTTGTTGATACCATCAAACATGACAACTGATACTTAGAAGACTGCCTTCTTTCCAACAAGATGGAGGCCCCCCGCATTATGCAAGACCAGTTAGTTTTTGAATAGGCTTTTTCTGGGCATTGGATCAGACGTAAAGGTCCTTTAGAATGGCCGGCTAGCTCCCCAGATCTTAGTCCTCTTGATTTTTTTTCTTTGGAGACATTTAAAAAGTAAGATCTATGCAACCAAACCAGGATCTCTTGAGGAATTACGACAAAGAATTAGACAAGTGTTGTCAAATAACACTTGAAACTTTCCGAAGTGTAAGAAACCGTTTTGAGCAAAATTTGTATTATTGTATGGAGGCTAGTGGTGCTCAATTTGAACATTTATTGAATACTTAATAACAAACATAAGAAAAAGTTATCAACTTAACAAAAAATTTTAAAAACTCATTTATTTTTTGTCTGTTGTATTCAGAATCACAAAAACTTTATTGCAAAAGATGTTCCCCTTGAGAATAAAATCGACCTATCTGAGCAATTTGCTTGGACAAACACAATAACTCTGCCGTTTGTTTTCATTGGCCCAACCTATATATGGACGAGACTTTTCCAATGAAGAGAGTACAGAGTGAGTCAAAAGTACTGAAGACATTAACAAAATTAATGTAGTTACATAGGAAGTCATGCATGGAGAATCAAATGGAATCTTTTTTATTGATCTTAAATCATTTTTAAGGTCACTTATGTTGTAACTTTTGACAAGAGTAGTGTCACTGGAACTTTTACATTGCCTAAAGCCTGTGTCACACTAGGTGACTACTTGCTGCTGAGATTAGTTGCTTTGTGTGACAGGTTAGTTGCAGCAGCTACAAACATTTGTGGTAACTTGAATTGAAGATGTTCCTACTTGCCAGGAGTCAACTACATCACTTGACCGCCAATGTTGCTGTCATGTGATTTCTACATTGCATGTGCTATAAATAATTTTGTTTTGTGTAGTTTCTTCTTTCTTGTGGCCAATGAAGTGGAAAGAGAGGAAGTGACAAAGTGATCAAATGACAACATTTTATGGTTTTGGGCAGTGTACAGAAAAAATGAGAAATTACAGGATAATTCCATTGAAAATTTCATGCAGAAGAGTTTGCAGGAGCACATTTTCATCAGGTTGATTGGGTACTGACTAAGATGGGTTTAAATATTCCCATAGAAGAGTATTCAGAATTTTTTTCTTCAGTTACATCTTTTACGTTCTTAAATGAGGTAAACAAAATGCAAAAACAGTCTAAAAACAGTGGCACCAAAGCTAACGAAGTCTATACACTAAAACTTCAGATTTTCAACTCCAATTTCACTCTTTGTATCAGTTGCAAGAACAAAAATAGGAGTATTCAGAGAACATTATGCTAATACAATAATGAAAATGAAATGTATATTTGGAATTCCAAAAAATATAATTCACATCCTAGCACAAAATATTGTGATTTCTATTCAAGTATTTTGCACTGCATTTAACTGTCATAGAACACAACATGTTCTACTGAAGGCTGTAGCATGGCTTTATCTCGGTACTTCTGCATCATTAGAGTAGTGGTTTGATAAACATCCTATGGCTGTCCTGCTAAGACTGGAATTGATCCATTGTCATCTTGTTCCCATGCTCCTGGGGTAAATAAATACTGGTGAAATTCTCATCAACACATCCTAATGAGGAGTTCTTGAAGAGATCATGCAGAGCTAATTGTGCAACCTTAACAAGCAATTCTGTTGTTACTTTTAGGTCAATGGGTCTTTGAAAGATGCAGAATCTTGAAGCCAGGATTCCAAAGGCATTTTTCAAAACATGTCTAGCTCTTGATAGTAGTTATTAAAACATTTTTGTTTCAGTGGTAATTTCCTGTAACTGAAAGGCTTGGAAAAGCATCATTTTGCACACAAAGCCCACCTTCAGGCCAATTCAGCATATTTTTTCCATTGCAGTATTTCCAAAGCAATATTAAAAGTGCATCTGACAGCAATATATTAACTTTACTGCTTCAGATACATCTGACTATATTCAATCTGTAACAACCATTGTGAACAGGAGAATAATGAAGAATAGTAGGCAAAGAATGGCATATCCTAACAATACAATGTGTTTCCCATCAGTGGCATCACAGCAATTAGGAAACTTGCATGTCAACTGCCACTTCTTCTACATTGTTAGGAACCTTAAATGACACAGAGAACATTCAGGTTAAATACTACCAAAACAAAATGAAACAAACTTAATATTAGCCTACATTTCATTCACAGGACCAATCAATTACAACAAAATTTGGCAGGGTTTGAAAATATCTCTTGACAGAGAGGAAAGGTTATGCCTATCCTAGTGGGGCAAGTGATTTAACATTTGCTACAGAATGAGAATTTGCAAGCTGCTTTCATACCAACAGAAAACTGAACAACAATGTTGCCTCCAGTACTTCCAAAGAAATGTTTGAAGACAAAAGTTAAAACAAATCCTTTGTGTTTCCAGGAAGTTGTTTCACAACTTCATGAAATTGCATAAATGGCAACAGAAATGGACGATGAATATGAATACTTGCAGAACATTGCATCCCAGCTTAAACTACCACTAACAAATTTTGGTATACTGCACTTCAAGAAAAAATACAAAGTCTTATTACTCAGGAAAGACTGACCACTGTGGTATCCCCATATTCATCTCCAAATATTTACCTGGACTCTTCAAGCTGCTGTCAACTACCTCTTCATACTTTTGCTTACCAGGGTGCATCCTCTTCTCAAAATCAACTAAGCCTAGAACAATCCTCAATACTGCTGCTGTGACAAGAGAGCTTGTTTTTAAGGATGTTTTCACTTAAAATATAAAAAAAAACAAGGAGTTTTGAATCTACAAATATGTTATGGACAAAGTGATTAATCGGGCATTATTCATAATGACCAAAAAGGGGCACGCAGTGTGATAAATATTGATTAATTTATCAAATTGATCGGTCATTATGAATACTGCTATCACCTAGTCGGGCAAAGTGATGATAAGTTGAGGAGTGATCATCCGACATAATCTAGCCAATTGGCACTCAGTTACGTGTGCATACTGTGTTTAGTACTGAATTTTAAATTTGATAAAAAAAACTCCACTGATTTCATTTAGAAATATTTATTTTTTGTGAATTATTTCAAAGTACTATTAACTGATATTCTTCGGTAACTTAGAAGTAACTTTCATTTTTGACTCTCTCACTTTTTCTATTATTGACAAATATGCTGATTTTGTAAAAATTTGATTGTTCTCACCCTTTTCTGCTATTAACTCATTTAATCGGTTATTCATATCACTTAATGATTCCTCCATGATTGTTTCTTTTGTCAAAGAAAAAAAGATTAACTACTGGCCACATAAATTTAAAATTTGGTACTAAATAATACACTCAAACCTGCTTTTGTGCGGTCTTTTTTTGTGCAATTTTTTATTTGTGCGATTTGTTTTGTGTGATTTTTTTGTGTGCGGTATATGAATTTCAATCAAATTGGTATACTGCACAAAAATAATTGCACAAAACACATTGCACGTATAAAAAAAATCGCACAAAAAAAGACCGCACAAAAACAGGTTTGAGTGTACTACTAAAGCTTACTGGAGTTAGAATAATAAATAAATAAATGCCACCTTTAACCATCCAGCAAATTGTTTATTTAATTCTTTGCATTCTATTTGTAGTATTCTTTTGTTAACTGAAGAAGGCCATTAAAAATGGTTGAAAATGTTTTTATTTATTAAACAATTTGTCGGTACTAAATGTAATTCACAATCGCAACTAAGATGTAAGTTCTGATTGGCTAGCGTATGTCAGATGATCACTCCTCAATGTATTATCATCACTTTGCCCGACTAGGGGTAGCAGTATTCATAATGACTGGTCAATTTGATAAATTATTGAAATTTATTACAATGTCTGACTTTGTTGGTCATTATTCATAATGCCAGTATTAATCACTTTTTCCATAACATATATATTACAATCTATTCACTCCATGAAGTTTAATGCATTAAAAATAGCATTGTAAGTTGCTTTCAATATGTAAGTTTTATTTATTTATGGTTTGAGGTAAATAAGTATTCATTAAGGTAAGTAAAAAGTTGATGTGAAGTGCACTGAATAAATATTTAAGTGACATCAGGCTGTCACCACTCCCCTGTGTAACAGTTCTATTTCCAATTTTTTTTTGCATGGAATAGTGTTTCTCATAACTTTCTTGTTTTCTTATTTCTGGAGTAATCACTTCAAAAGATTCATCAAACTTTACTTGTGTTAATCATATAGTATTTCCATAGGCAGTTAGATCCTCTGTAAATCTTTTAAAAGAAGAGTAATCGAAGCACCCAGTCTTTCTCAGTGATTGATCCACTCATGAACCTACTTTCTCTTTTGCAAATACTCCAATTTTTAATATCATTTGACATTTATTCTGCCAATTCTGTACATGCAAAATAGACACATAGCTATGATAGTTGATACATTTGCTCTCTGCATGAGCCTTGGCCACTCTACTTGGGATAAGTAAATCAAGATTAGTATAAAAGCTTGTGTGACAAGCTAGTGGTGGCTATTTGACATGGTGATTTAACTTAAGCCTGTGTCATACAAGGCAACTAAAGAGCACCACTTAATTAATCTAAAACCATTTTCTGCATTCAAATAAATACATTTAAGATTACATAATTTGAAACTTTACTTCTCATAAATTTAAAGGTTATTTTGTTTTTGTGATCTTGAAAAGTCACATAAGCTCGCTAGAGTCCTGATATAAAATTCTTGAAAATTATTTTCAAAGCCAAGCAAAAAAAATGTCCATCCAATTTTTCATGCATGACTTTCTATGTAACTACATTAACATATTTAGTACTTGTGAGTCATCCTGTTTATGTTTTGTTTTATGCCACATGTCAATAAGCATACTGCCCATTAGACAAAAAGCTGACATTAGAAAAATAGACAATCCCTAAAAAATTGTCTGTTACATGGTTTGTAGAACTGGCTGACAAATCTGAATGACTAATTTAAATCTGAAACAGTATGGGCCCATCTTCCTTTTCTATGGAACTAAGCTTTTTTTTTTTTTAACAAATACAGCAGTCATTGAAGAAACATTTTACATATTTCATTATAAATAAAAAAATTTTTTTTCTGGTAATAACATGAATTTATAGGGGTAGAAACAACTATTGGCCATAGCTTCTCTTCTTATATGATTGAGAAGGGAAATGCATTACTAACTATTACTCCCTAGAGTTCCAGTGGTTGCAGTTAATGATCAGATTATATGCTTTTTTGTTGTAAATTTTCTGTTTGTATCACAAGCACCAAAGCCCAGGAGCTACAGATTTGTTATGTGACAATCAATGATATGAATACTTGGTGTTCTTATAGTCTATCCATTTTCTGTTTTACCAGTTATTGAACATTCTTATAGGGTGGAAGGAGGCAAACATCTCTGGAATGTTGTTGTTGGCAGTCAGTATATACAGAACCTATTTTCTCAGCTTCCAGCTTTTTCCTAGGCAATCAAAATGCAAATGACTTGTTTCCTCATACACAGAATCTTTCTCAAGCTCATGGCTTCATTGAAGCGACAATATTAAAAAGCGACACAAACTTGAATTACCTGATACATTAAGTTTATTTCCCAAGAATGTTCTGATCTTCCATACCTAACATACCAACATGTTAATAATAAATTTTTTAATATTACTGTTTCACACAAAAGCTTTCCTTTATGAATGCAAAGAGAAGCAAATCGGACATTCAGATTAATGCCCATTTGGATTTTTCTTTTTAGGATGGAGGCTGTACTTGTCCGGGTGACGTAGCCAAGGCATTTGGTGCAGGAGCTGATTTCGTCATGGTGGGTGGAATGCTTGCAGGTCACGATCAATCTGGAGGCGACATCATTGAAAAGAACGGAAAGAAGTTCAAATTATTCTATGGCATGAGTTCGGCCACTGCCATGAAGATGTATCACGGAGGTGTGGCAGAGTACAGGTAAGTAGGTGCTTCTGATTCTCTTTGTTTTAGTAGACAAGCTGGTCCACTTTTTTCATTTCAGGGCTTCGGAGGGCAAGACAGTAGAAGTACCGTACCGTGGCAACGTGGAAGCCACTCTACAGGATATCCTGGGTGGCCTGCGCTCTGCCTGTACCTATACTGGAGCAGGAAAACTGAAGGAGTTGCCCCGACGGACGACGTTCATCAGAGTCACTCAGCAGGCAAACGAAATATTCCATAGTGAGACACGTGAAAATTAAAATTTGTCGTCGTGCATTTCCTTAACAATAGCTATTTATTTTTAAATTAATTTATTTATTATCTTTGTAATATAATAAACGGTAGACGTAGTGTCGTTCAACAGCTAGACCTAGTCATTTTAGATGGGAGCGCACATCCCTCAATCACTGTGATAACTTCCTATTATTTTCGCCTACGAAAATTGCTTACTGACTAAAAGAGAACCTCTTTCAACTGTTGATCATTGTGCTTGTCCCAAGGAGGAATTTTGTCTTTTTTATGGCATATATTCATCCTTTCCAACAAGGATAGAGAAGAGAGATTGCAGCCTAACTGATCAGTTCTAATTTCTGGAGCACAATGTAATTTTCTTTTGAGTGGCATAATCTCTCTTGGTTCTAGTCGTTCGCTACGTTTGCCGTGCCAATTCTTGGTTAGACGCGACGGGAGTGTTAGAGAAGTGCACCTACAAAATAGCCTATTTACTAACGTCCATTCTTTTTAACATTTTAAATAATATTTAATTTGTTAAACTAATACGCATTTTTTTTTTTTCTTTTGTTTTTCCCAAGTTCCCTGTTCCTCGTGACCTCCTTCAATAGTCAAAAGTTTAACCGGAAAACCACAGTCGAGCAGCCTCCCACTCATTAGCGAGATGATCTTATTTTTTGATATTTAGGCAGAACTGTCATAGATGGAATGTGTCAAGAATTCTGCACACTTTTCTACTATTCTGTTTGGTAGTGATGCATTAGGACTTCTGTCGTTCCATTCGAGTACCAATATGATGGATGGGCCACTGGACGAATGGGATGATAGAAATTAAGTAATATGTAATTTTAAATGAAATGAATGCATTCTGATTAACAGTCTGGTTAGCCTTTTGTAAAGAATCTCTGGCTGATGTTTGCCATTATATTTTTAATGCCTGTAACAAGAACCAGTTATTTTTGTGTACTTTAAATGATGGTTTGTCTAAAACTGTTTTGTAATCCAATTAAAGTCTGATCATTAATGCTTTGTGAAGAATTCTTTTTCTTTCCATTTGTCACTGCAGGCGGATCGTTTTTCAATTTTATAATAAAGTTGATGAAAATGAATGCGTTGCCACGCCTCTCTATTCTTTGTTATACAGAATTTTACAGACTTACAACTTTTCTCTCACCTTTAGGCAAGATAAATGGAATCTTTATCTCTGTTCAATTGTTTTCTTTATTGCTGAATGCTAGCACAGATAATTTTTGTAAGAGGCAGACAACTAATTTTATTCTATTAATTATGTTTATCAAATGAAGTTCAAAATGACATCTTTGACAAAAATTCTTAGTTGTTGTTCTCCCTTGTAAAAACAGTCATACTTAATTAAACTAACTTTATCCAATACACAAATGTGCTCACTAGGGTTTCTCATTTTCTGGTCTTTTGCTTGTCCCGGAATATTTTTTATTTTAAAAATATAATTATTTTTCATTTTTAAAGGTAATTTAATATGTTCTGTAACCTCCAAAATCATAATATTAATAGTGCTGTGTAAAATATATAGTAACCACTCTGCAGTGATTGATGGATATATCTGTCAAGGGCGATTACGTAGCAGTGGTGAACGACGTCTATATCCACAAAGAAATTTTGCGGATATTGCCAAAAACTTGCCAAAAATTACCGCAAAAAAAAATTCACATAAAAAAGGAATTACATGACAATAAAAAGAGATTTTTCTTTACTAGACATAACTGTTGAAAAAATTTTTTTTGAAACAGAAATGAGAAAAACGCATGGGATAATTCTTAAAAAATTTCCCACATTTATTCTCCACTACATCGTGATAGCTCCATATCTGACTAACCCACTGTAGAAAGGTTAAAAATTACCTTTGAATTATGTAGAAATTTTCACAAATAGAAAAAATTTATTAAAATTTGTTGGAAACTGCTTACAACAAAAATGCCTTTGAATTGAGTTGAAAATTTTAAAAAAAAATGAACTTAGATCAAACTTCTAACTTAGAAGGTAATTTTCATTTTTTAAATAAAACACAATACAAAATAATATAAAAATTTACAATAAGATTTTGAAAACCAAAGATGGCCAATACTCCAATCACTCAATCTGGTTATTATTTTAATAATGAACAGTCCCGCTAATGAAAATGCCCTTTCCAATTCAATGGATGTGGGTGGAACTGTCTTTAATGCATTTAAGGGAAGACAAATGTTGTATTTTTTCATCCGTAGCTTGGAAGATTTCTAGTTCATTTTCGAGATGCATTGCAGTACTTCTTTTGCTCTCAAGTATTCTTGATTTGTCTACCTTGGCTGCTTTAATAGTGGTATCAAGCTCATAGCCCGATAATTCGGCATTCGTTTGGCTTTAATAATTGGTTTTATGTAGAAAAATTTCATACTTTGCAGACTTCGTACTCGTTTCTATCCTTGCCCTATTTGCATAACCTGACATAATGCAGTTAATGAAGCTACTGGGCATAGTTAAAATTAAGATAGCATCAGCTCAATTATTCAAGATATTACAGGTTCTGACAAGTAAAGAATTTTCAGAGTCTTGCCACAAACGCATATTGATTATTGACAATTTGTGAGATGTCATAACAAACAAAATTTTAAAAACTAATAAGCAGGCTTAAAATTAATAAGTACAAATGAATTCTGACAGTTTGAGTTAATTTTACTTTCAACCTTTCAACAATGGGATAGTCAGGTATGGTGCTATCCCAAAGTAGTAGAAAATAAACATGAGAAATTTTTAAAGTATTTTTTCGTGTGTTTTTTCTCATTACCATTTTGGAAAAACATTTTGTAAACAGTTATGTCTAGTAAAGAAAAATCTTTTTTTTATTGTTACATAATTAATTTTTTATGTGAATTTTTCTTTTTTGCAGTAGTATTTGGTGATATCTGCAAAATTCTTTTGCAGATATATCCGTCGCTTCACCACTGCCACACAATCACCCTTGACGGATATATTCATTGGTCACTGCTGAGTGGTTAATAGTGGTATCAAGTTTATAGCCCGATAATTCGGCAGTTCATTTGACCTTAACAATCAGGTTTATGAAGAAAAACTTCATACTTGCAGACTTCATACTCATTTTTATCCTTGCTGTATTTGCATAACCTGACATAATGCAGTTATTGAAGCTACAGGGTGTAGTTAAAATGAAGACAGCATCGGCACAATTATTCAAGGTATTACAGGTCCTGACAAGTAAAGAATTTTCAGAGTCCTGCCACAAATACATATTGATTATTGACAATCTGTGAGATGTCATAACAAGCAAAAATTTAAAAAACTAATAAGCAGGCTTAAAATTAATAAATACAAATGTATTCTGACAGTTTGAGTTAATTATACTTTCTATTTGCAAAATTTCCTAAACCTTAACACAGAAAAAGAAAAAAGTGGACTTTTAAGAAATTTGCGGAATTTCCCGGGTTAAAAAAACAACAGAGATCCCGTTTGAAAAACCCTAGTGCTCACATCTGGTAGTTCCAAAATTTTTAAACATTCCTTTAACTAAGGTGTTTTTCAAATTTATACGGACACGAAAAAATTAAAGTGAAACACAAATTTGCTGCATTAAGTGACAAATGTTTTATTAAAAATAATATGGATTTACATGTTTCTACACTGCAAAAGAAGAATTTTAATCAAACATTAACATTTTGTCACTGAAAATAATGTTTATGAAACTCTTATGCAAAAAAACTGTTACATATTTATCCGGACAGGCACTCATTTTATGACTTAAACAGAAATATGCAAATTAGCTTACATATCCAATTGAAATACAAATTCTTTATGTTGTTCAATGTTCTAAAATGGGTAGAACAAAGAATTTATCTGATTATGAAAAAGGGAAGATTGATGCCTATAAATCACAAGGCAAGTCAATAAGAGAAATTGCAGCATATATAAATTGTCCAAAATCAACTGTTGGTGATTATTTATCAAAAAGACGTGGCAAGGATGTACCAAAATTCAAGACAGGTCCAAAACCCAAGCTTACTCCTCGAGATTGTAGACAAATCATCAAGGTTTGCTCCACAAAACAAACATCAGTAAGAAAAATAAAAAAAGAATTAGACTTGCCTTGTAGCAGCACAACAGTGTGGAGAGTTTTAAATACATCTCCAATGTTAAAATTCAGAAAAAAAGCCGTAATGCCACCACTTTCATTAAAGCACAAAAGTGACAGACTTGATTGGGCACAAAAACACATGACATGGTCCAAAGAATGGATTGAAGTTTTGTTCAGTGATGAAAAAAAATTCAACTTAGATGGTCCAGACGGTTGGAAGTATTATTGGCACGATTTAAGAACCGAAAAACAAATTTTTTCAAAACGCCAAATGGGTGGGGGATCAATAATGGTGTGGGGTGCGTTTGGATTCAACAGAACCACAGATTTAGCATTTATAACTCAAAGAATGAATTCAAAGAAGTATCAAGGTATGCTTGAAGATCATTTATTGGAAGCTGGACCAAATTGGATCTTTCAACAAGACAATGCCCCTGTGCATGCCTCTAAATCAACAAAAATGTGGTTTAAACGTAAAAATATTAATCTGATGACATGGCCTGCTAGAAGCCCTGACCTGAATCCGATGGAAAATCTTTGGGGGATGATGGTTCGTACAGTTTATGCCAATGGAAAGCAGTTTTCCACAATTCATGATTTGAAGGCAGCAATTTCAGATGCTTGGGATAAACTTAAGATTGAATTCCTTCAGAATCTAATTGAAACAATGCCTAATCGAGTATTTAATGTAATTAAGTTAAATGGTGGTTACATTGGCCATTAAATTGTAAGAAAACTTTGCAATTTGAAACCTGTCCGGATAAATATGTAACAGTTTTTTGTATAAGAGTTTCATAAACATTATTTTCAGTGACAAAATGTTAATGTTTGATTAAAATTCTTCTTTTGCAGTGTAGAAACATGTAAATCCATGCAACACAAATATTATTTTTAATAAAACATTTGTCACTTAATGCAGCAAATTTGTGTTTCACTTTAATTTTTTCGTGTCCGTATAAATTTGAAACACACCTTAATTGTAATGCCTAGGGCAGACACACTGCAAATGCATGTAGGGCAGACACCAAATGCATGTAGAATTCATGCACTGAATTGATCTATTTTGAAAGGCCTAACCCTCAATTATTTTCCCAAATTATAAATATACTGAAAAGTATTTAATAATTTTTTAAAAATATTTAAGTGCCTTTGTTTATTATTATATTATTATTTAAATGTAATCTGCTTTTTCTAAAAAAAGAAAAAGTAAATTTTTCCACAATAATTCATAAACATTTAATTCAGGCTGAAGAGCCAATTTTTGGCTGCAATATTACCACACTGTCTGCATAATACAGACAATTTACTCTGATATCTGGAGAAAAGAAGTCCTGAATATACTTTGTCAACGAAACACTGTGGGAGATCATTAACAAAACGTCTAAGAGTATCTGAGGTAATTTAATTTGTATACTAGTACTTTTTATATATTAACAGGACTTATTATACTGGAAAATATGGATGCAGATATTTAGTCTTACAGATCAAAAATAATGTTTTTTATTTAGTTCACCTGAACAATACACTTTAAACTTGTGTTTCGGACTTGTTCGTCCCTCCTTAGCAGGCCTTTAAATGACACTTTCTACAATTAACAATAAAACATTTCTTGGTACAATTATAACTAAAATCAATTAAAACACAATCATTTCCTGACAATAAATTAAAAATTCTTACAGAATTTGTATTTCCAACTTCTTTATATTTCCAATTAAAACTAGGATCCACAGCAACCATACAATTTGACACATTCCTAATTTTTATACATTAAAATCAGTTAAAAACTATAAATTTAATTTTTATCTAAAATATTTTTACTTCAATTGACTTACTTCTTTTTGTTTATTCTTTTCTATTTAATTTCTATTCTAATTCTTTTTCATCTCTTCTTTTATACTTCTTCCTCCCCCCTTTTTATAATGCTTATCCATGATTGGTGGATCTCTCTACCATTGTTGTTATTCATTTTATTATTTTTCCTAATTATATTTAAATGCTCATACGGTTGTCTTTTTCCTTTTTTTTCTGATTTTTACCATATTTAGATCAATTTCGCAACCTTCTGTATTACGATGTTCAGCCACTGCTGAATTTGCATATTTTCCTTTGATTGCTCTGATATGTTCACTTAATCTTATTTTTAATTTTCTTTTTGTTTCTCCTATATATGTTTTCTTTGGATTACAATTACAATCAAATGAATACACTATTCCTTTTTCCTCTGTTATATCATATTTTTCTTCTTTTCTATAACATAAATGTTTTTTAGTTGAATTTATTTTTTCTGGTATTAAGTTGATTCTATTTTTTTATCACATTTTTAACTCTCAAATAATTTTGGAACATATCTTAATTTAATAAATTTTTTCTTTTCATCTATTGATTTTGATTGATTGTCATTATCTAGTTTTTCAAGCCATTTTTTTAATATACATTTTGGGTAATCATTTAAAATAAACATTTTAATTATTTCTTCTTCTTGTTTTTGTGTTTCTATTTCACTTGTTCTTTGCTTTATTTTATTCATAATATATTTAAAATGTATATGTTTCATACTGACTGGGATAACAGATTTATAATTAATTATTTTTGGTATTTGTATTGGTTTAACATATTTCTTGTAAATTAATCTATTATTTTTTTTTTTTCTATGGTTATATCTAAATAATTTATGCTATTCTGTTTTTCTTTTTCCAATTCAAATTTGTTATTCTCTTTAATCTTATTGGTCCTATTTATAATTATATTTTCATTTGTTTTTGTTTTATCAAAAATTATTATGCAATCATCCACATACCTGCTATAAAATTCAATACCTTCTATATTTTTAATCTTTTCATCTATTTGTATCATTGTTCTTTTGGCAATTTTGGACCTATACATGTACCCATAGGTATTCCTTCTGTTTGGGTGTAGAATTTCTTATCAAACTGAAAATAGTTATTTTTAATTACAATTAGGCACAATTTAAGTATCCAATTTGGTGTATTTATTTTTATTAAAGAATTTTCTATATCTTCTATTGTTATGCTAGGGTACATGTTTACAATATCAAGTGATATCAACTTCATATTTTCATTAATTATATCTTTTAATCTATTTAATAAGTCATCCACATTTTTTATACTGTACTGAGAAAACTGATTTTAATGTATAAAAATTAGGAATGTGTCAAATTGTATGGTTGCTGTGGATCCTAGTTTTAATTGGAAATACAGTAGAGCATCGATTATCCGACCGCGTTCTAGTCGGCAAATTCAAATGTTCGCTAGTGATGTGGCGCTACAATATTTGGTTGTCCTGGCTACTTTAATATTATTATTGTTAAATTTTTGCATGTTTTAGCTGGCAGCACTGGCTCGACCATGAAAGGGAGGCTAGTATTTAAACCAGGCCTAATACACTACACTAATAATGTATTTTTTCATACTTTTCGGTTATCCGACTTTTCAGTTATCCGACCAACCCCAGTCCCCAATTAAGTCGGATAATCGATGCTCTACTGTATAAAGAAGTTCAGAAATACAAAATTTGTAAGAATTTTTAATTTATTGTCGGGAAATGATTGTGTTTTAATTGATTTTAGTTATAATTGTACCAAGAAATGTTTTATTGTTAATTGCAGAAAGTGTCGTTTAAAGGCCTGCTGAGGAGGGACGAACAAATCCGAAACACAAGTTTAAAGTGTATTGTTCAGGTGAACTAAATAAAAAATATTATTTTTGATCTGTAAGACTAAATATCTGCATCCATATTTTCCAGTATAATAAGTCCTGTTAATATATAAAAAGTACTAGTATACAAATTAAATTTAAGATAGAAAGGACACAAAGGCATAATGATCTGAGGTAATCCTTGAATATTCAGAAAGTTCTATTAAACTTAAGATATACCTAAGACTTTGGGGTTCAACATGTCAAAAGCCTTTTAGAAATCTATAAAAACAGTATACAACTTCACTCACTTTCAGACAAAAATGGCCCATATCAATCCTATCAGAATAAAAAAATTTTTTTTTAACACAAGCTCCTTAGAAATCAGATAATATAATTATGTTATCATAGACTGAATGGATTAAAAAAAAAATCCTAACAAGTTTTTTTGTCTCTAAACCAAAAAAATTTAGTAGTACTTTTTATATATATGCAGGAGTTAAGTCCTAAATTACTTTATCTACATTATACATTACTTTAAGGTATGTCAGGAGTTTTGAATCCAATGATATCTACAGAGAGATTGTGAGGATCAGAGAGAGATGATATATTTGGCAATATTAAACATTCTCTATAAAGTATGGGGTAAAATTAGTTCCAAAATTTTTCACTTTTTATTTCTCAAAACAATACTAAAAATCAATTGTTTTTCCATTTTGTAAGCTTTCAGTTGTCTGTAGTAAAACATGAAAAACACTATTGCACTGAGTACAGTACCAGATCAAATAAATATCTAGCAAGCTTTGTGACTGGGTTTCTGAACATAAAACAAAATTGTGCTTATATATGTATTTATTCTGTTTATGTCAATAGTCATAGTGGAACTGGTATCATGTGATAAATATGCTAAGGAAGCCAAAAGAAAGCAGTCATACAGAGTACTATAGCTATACTACAGTTTACCATATTCAAAAATAGCTTGTTTTCTAAAGCCTGATATTTGGCCCATTACAATACTTCTGTGGTTGCATCATCAGCCTGATCATCCAGTCTAACAATATTTATCAATAAAGAAATGACCAAATTATTACAGCAGTCAATTATTTAAGCCATGTGTCACTGATATGTTTGGCAAATGCTAAGCTAGAAGTGGGCAATCTTGCATTCTCTCTACCATGCCCTTCCCTCAGTCATCCCAACTGCCAATGTAAAAGACCAAAGAAATACTCTCATTGTAATAAATTGTCAAAGAAATATTCAAATACTCACCTCAACAATGTCTGGCAACATCTAGCCTCTTCTGGATGTTTGGTAGATGGGTTAACACTACAGGTGCTGCCTTGGCTAGGTCCTGGGAATTGGTAACTTGTCTGAAAAATCATGCAGGAATTGGTATTTGATGTCTGAAAAATCATGCAGTTCATGTTTTATGTCTGCAGGTATCCATTGATTGTGCACACCACATGCACAAAACTTGCATTCATTGGACATCTCTTCCTCTGTTTCTTGTCTTGTGTATGGAGGACATTGTTGCATGGTAGATGGTCATGTTGTCCCCAAGAAAATGTAAAAAATTGTGCTAATGGTGTCAGCACTTGGACAGGAACTACATCTCATAGGTGTAAATACAAATGTAATCCTGCAGGCTCCTGTCCTTGCAGAGTAATTTTATGGGCAACTTAAGCCAACAATTTCTGTTTTCAATGTTTTGCATATGGGATCATTGATGTCAATGAATCTGCACAAAAAATAAGTAATTTCAATAATGAATCTTCACTTGCTTCAGTTAATACACTAATTGTTCATCATCTCCCTTGACTCTACTGGCTGTGGTTCGACCGTGTAGTCTGAGAAGCCCAAAATCATACAGCCTTGATACTGGATCACAGTGTCAGAAACAATGATATCTGGAATGATGTGCTTTAGCATTTGACACCACAGAACAGATCTTCTCTTGTTTTCCAAAAAAATATGAGAAAAAAAAATCAAACCATCACAAATCCTTTGATTCCACTGTTCTATATAATGCCACAATTGCATTAGTATCTACTGTTATTGCATGCAGCATGACCATGTTTATGTGCATCACAAACAATTTCTTCACTGAACGGTAAGGTGCAATCTAATGCTGAAGCATATATTATGATGTCACCCATGATTTCCATCCCTCTCATGTAACTGCATACATAATGTCAATGCTGTTTGGTTCTAGAGAATAAATCAATAATTGAACCCAATGTCCATAGAGAAACTTTAATCTGATTGAACACAAACATCTACCATGTCTTAATGTCAGATAATAATCACCATTTGCACATTATCTGTACGATCGTCGTCAATCTAATGAAGATTGGTGACACCTGCTGATTGCTCACGAGGTTCTGCACATCATGGCATAATCTGCAAAAGTCAGTACTGCAGTGGCAAGAGGTTGAAACTGTACCATGCAGCCAAACATATAAGCAGTTGAGGCTAATTGAAAACTCAAAACCAAATTGATCATATACTTACATGCCAGAACATGAGCTCTTGCATTTCCAATATTAGGCACCAAACTTAGTAATTTGACTGTCTTTTGTTAAGCTATCTTAGTTGTATTTTTGTCTCATAGTGAAGGTTTTGTCAATCTGAAAAGAGAAGAAGAAATATTTTGAAACAATCTTATAAAAATTACAAACATGACAGTATACATAATTTCAACATGTTGATGTTTGAATGTCTGTATGCCTGAAGATTGTATTGTATTGTACAGGTATGACACAGGATATTGCAACTACATATAAGATATCAAAGACTACTGTCTTGACCCTGATATCTTATCTGTAGTTGGTACAATACCCTGTGCCATAAATACACAATTTTCATAATTTTATTATTGTTTACAAACTCTTACACTAATCTATTACAATTGTTCTATATTTAATTATTTCGATGTGTTTTTATAATTCTTAGTATTTAAATACAAATTAATTTTGGAATTATCGTGTTTACATTTTTGTTCGAATATAACCACAGCTCATTTGAATTTTGCAGTGAAATTCTTATTTTATTTAAATTGAAATTGTAATTCTGTTTGAACTCAGCAACTTGACCTTTAAAAAAAGCCATTCAATATTCAATATTTCAAAATGTATTAATTGACACCAAGTTAGTTTCTTTCAACTAATTTCTTTGGTGTGAAGTGCAGTTAGTTTTTCAATTCCAGTAGAATAAGGATGTATCTTGTATGATAAACATGGAATGGGTATCATGATGACATGCAAACCTTCACAGCTGAGCTGGATGTTCTGTTAGTGGGAGATGAAAATCTCTACGGCTTACAGTAAGTTATACCAATCTACTGCTGTGTTGGGCCATGCTACATTTGTGTGACTGCTGGATTTTTTTTGGGTGAAACAGGAGTCAACCATTTGCTCACTTCATTATTTAAAACTTCTTATTTTTAACTATTATAAAATAGTAAAAAGCTTAATTTTGAGGCTAGGAATGGGTTTTATAAAAAATTGTAAATACTGATGATTTCACTTGTTATTAGCAAGTCCTGGAGATACACACAACCCCCTTTATCTCCCCACCCCTTTGACCTTTAATCACCAAAATTTAATAGCATTGATCCTCTAATAAAACGAACCTCCTTGCAAAATGCCAGAAAATAAGCAAAAAGCACAAGAGTTGTTAAGCTTCAAAAAAGGGTGATTGTGTCTCACCCAACACACTGACATCCATACATACAGAAATTAACCCCAAATTTTTTTGCATTTCTCAACATTTCAATGTGTCCTGAATCCAAAAATAAAAAATTTTGAGGGGTTATTTTTTTTGACAGATTGCCATACTTTCCCACTGTTATATATAACAACTGGGAAAGTAATAAATAAGTCTCAATACCTGTGGAAGACAACACACCTTAATTAAATTTTTAATACTACTGTATTATATTCAGAGCTTATCACATTAATATAATAAATGTGTGATAAGCTGTAAATATAATACAGTAGTACTAAAAATTTAATTATTAATAATAGTGCAAGAAGCTAATCGTAATAAGACATGTTTTTTGTCTTAACTGATAAGGCCAATACATCAACACAGAATATAGTGATAAAACTGAAGATTCTTCACAATCAACACAAATCATGTCTTGGGAAAGTGTTGAGTGTAAGCAAGGCTACTGACACATACAACCCTCCAGATGTGCAATCTGTCTTGTTTTTTGTTGTAACTTTTCAGTGATAGATGAATCCAAATGTCTCAGGTAGAGCCAGTTTCTTACACATGGTGCCTAAAAGATATATGACAAACATACAAAATGAAGTTGACAAAATAGCAGTTAACGAATACTAGTTTGTATCATGTTGAGGAAAGTTGACTGTTTAGGAATTGATCTAATTCTTAAAAAGGCCAATTATTGTACAAATGCAGTTTAGTATCACTGCAAACATTTGTTTACAAGAAAATTAATTACTTAGCTCCAAAATGAAGGCATGCTGGTACAAAACCCATTAGGTCCAAATGAGTCTAGTTCCACAAGATGGCAAAATTTTCTTTTCAGCCTATTTGCTGGGAAGATACCTATTAAGCTGGTAAAAGTGTTAGGATTTGAGACAGGCAACATTACATGATTACAGTTAAAAAGCATGTTGCTTTTTTATTCTGTAAAGATGCCATGTAGGCAGGCAGCTAAGGATAAGGTTTATATAATCTCAAGAGGAGGAGGGAACACAATCAGATGACCTGCATCTGGAGCCTGTTAGGTGGGCAAAACATACTGCAGTGCAAACTTCAAGGAAGAGAAATTGACATAGACTAACAAGCACACCGACAACCTTGCACTTGTCTGAAATTAAGTTCTGAAGAGGTTCTGCCAGAGCTATAGGAGTATATTAATAGTATTTGTAACTACAGGTAATGGATGAGGATGATGGAAGATATGGACCAGGTAGAAAATATGCAAAGACAATCTGGAAAGAGGGACAGTGGTAGCATTAAGAGAAAAGGGGTAAATGAAAATGGCAGTTTAAATAATGGTTTGGGCATTTTTTTCTAACTGCAAAACCATTCCCGGCACCCATGGACCACACCCACAAAAAATCTGGCACCCCTTTTTAAGTGTCTGGCCTAATCATGAGTCCAACGAGAAAGCCTGGAAAAGATGCCTGGGTGCAATCAAAACATCAGTAAATCACATGACCAACTTAGTGCTATTAGTCTATCCATCTATCTAGTAGTATAGCAAATATTCCAGAAAAATTACTTATACAAAAATATCTCATATCATATTGATATTACAAACATTTTGTGTTTCACTTAAACTCCACACATTAATATAGAATAAAATTTTACTTTTTTTCGAGCTAATATAATAATATTAAAGTTAAGTATTTATATTTCGTTGCTTAAGCACTACAAAGTGCATCCACATGGTTTCAAATTGGCAAAAAATATTTGTATTTCTTTAATATACTGTAGTTCAAAAAAGGTAAAATAAAATATAATATTTCAAATTTGAAATAAACACTGTAAAATATTTTTTAATATTAGTAAATTTATTAGAAAAAACAATTAGTCAACCCTCATGAGTATGCCAATGTTTGTTCTTCCCTTTTTTTTTTGGCACTATTTTGAAATTAGAAAAATATGTACTGCTGAAGAAGAGAAAATTCAGTACAACATGTATACCTCTAGAGTAGAAATAAAAGTTGGATTCAACAAATAAAATGTACACACACTACAAGTAAATACAAAACATTTTGAGAGATAAAGAAATCTGGTATTAATGACTGATTTTTTTATGCTCACTAATTTCATCAATAATATCATTTATGACATAAACATGGGACATTACATCAGAATCAACACAGTGTGCTTCTAGGAGGGCTCTTACTATTCTAACGCTTTGTTTTACTTTTTTAGTAAATGGTGGATGTTGCACTTCAGTCTTGTCATCTGAATCAGAATTTTCAGTGTGATTTGCAGTTTGCAGGATCTCTTCTACGTTCATTTCTTCAAAAGTTAAATTGTCATTAATGTGTAAAAAATTCTTCTAACGTTAAGATATTTTCCAAATTATGCTGTTACTTGAAACTGGTTCAAAACATCTGTCAGCTCTTCTACCACATGATTTTGTTGTAATGGAATATGAAATGATGGAATTAAGCCTGTGTGACTCCAGCAATTTCAGATTGTTTCAGGAGTTACAGGAAATTGTCTTGTCTGGCTGCATGCAGTAATACAATCCACTTTCATCCACATTATGAACATTTTGTAAGTCATACTGTCCAACATGTCAGACAACGTTTCACGAGCATCTGATACTACTTGGCCATTCACTTTAGCTGTTTTACCCTGCTTGATATGTTGTGAAAGTCCACAAGAGTGAGACTCACACAACAGCAGATTGCAGCAAGTTAACAGTACAGTAGAGTAGAACACTATGAAAGAGCAACAGATTTCAAAGCAAGAAGTCAAGACTCATTACTACCTGCTGTGGGTGAAATGCATCCAACATTCCACCAGAATAATTCATTACAAAACTGTTTAGGGGAAAGGGATTCCAAAAATTTTTACTGGCATTGAGTTGGCATAATAATGGGGTTTTTTAATGTATAATCCATAGGGAAGATTTGTTCTTCATAAATATATAGCATATATAAGGCACTCTTAATGAAGGGGCATACTAACAAGGCTGACTATTCCTAATATGTCAGTATTTACAATGAGTTATTATTATTATAAGATATATACATAGGCTAAGATACATATTTCAAAATCAAGAACGTTTACAACTCAATATAACATGAAAATAAACATGGTTTTTTAATATGACATTAATCAATATTTAAATATAGTACATACCTTACATTAAATAATTATTTAATTACATTGTAGGCTATAATTAACAAAACATTTAATACACTATGCTTTTAAGATACAATTAATCTTAACTTTAACAGAAGTTATATTTAATTAATTTGATTTTAATTTTTTAATTTTACAGCTTGAAGATATTTTCTGAGATTGGAAATCACTTATCATTTTAGCAAGATTATTCAAAATAACTCTACAACCTATAAAGTTTGTTTTTTAGTCGAATTTGCAAAGTAATTTTGCAAAGACGTTCGTTAAAAATATTAAATGTTTTTGTTGCAAGTGGCAGAACCTGTCTTATTCATACTTGATAACCAATGTTTTGCACACAGTGGCGTAGCTAGATGGCACTAGCATGGGTGACACCTGGTGCGGATATCGTGGTGTCACCCTTTTTAACTCTTTTATAAAACACTGTTGAATTGTAATATCTTCGCACTCGAGCAACTTGAACGCTATATTGAATATGCGATGTCGCGACGTATGAGTTTAGATTTATAGAATAAATCATAGTAAGGTTTTCAGCTGGTGCAAGCTCTCGTGGTGTCTCCTCATAGCGAATAAACTGTCATGGGAGGCGAGCCGTTGACCTTTTTTTTTAGGTACAGGCCTACCGGATGTCACCCCTACACGGGTGACACCCGGGGCGGGCCGCCCCTGTAGCTACGCCCCTGTTTGCACATAAAAATGTGTCCCGAGATTTATTAATTATTGTTTGCGACGTAAACCGCGAAGCGGCAATTGCAATAATAGCACATTCGTAGGCAAAGTTAATTTTTTTCTGTGGAGATGAAAACTTAATTCATTTGGAAATTGAACTGCTGCTACTTTTTGATTCGAGCCAATTCTGACAAATGAAACATTTATTTTTCACTGTATAGCCTGCAATATAGGTCTAAAATTGGTAACAGATTCGGGTACATTTTGGAAGGAAAATTCATTCTGAATTATTTTTGTATAAAATGGGTCTATATTAACAGAATTTTTAGTTTTCTTTGCAAGGTAATACTGTTTTTAATTGAATATCGAAACCTTTATTTGATAAAATTACAGAGCTTTTAAATCTCAATTTTTTTTTTTTTCACTTTCTAATAACTGCGTATAACTGATATAATAATTAGACTCACTTAACTGCCCGTAACATCCAAATCGTTCCTCTACGTTATCATTCTGATTTACAATTTAAACTATATTCTGTTATCAAACATATATGCAATCAGTTTTACAAAGGCCTCATTTGTTATAATTAATGTCTGAAATGTTAATTTCCACTTTTTTAGCCATAAAATCATCTAAGAAAATCAATTTGTAAAGCATTTGTTTTTTTATTGGTTCTCTAAATTTATCATTAAATCTTTGTACATGTTAGCACGCTTTTCAAGGCCAATTTTCCACCAAGTTATAAATATATGCAAACAAGTGCACGTATCTTCGTATCTCGGAAACATACTGGGATTATCGCTGGCGATACATCTCAAAGCAAAAATATTTTTTCATTAAATATTCGCAATGCTAATTTAACATTTTGTTTTTGAAGATTAGATGGATATAATACTTTAATTGAAGGTAAATGCCCATATTTCACTAAAGATTGTTTTTCTAGTTCGTATATTATTTCCAATGTTTAAATTGTGCTTCATTTACATCATCATCATCATCAGTGTCGGGAAATTTAACGGATTTATTTTCAGATCTTTTGGTTATCCAATTATTTCCAACACACTTAATGGTACAAACGGAATAAAAAATAACTATCTCGAACTATCTAAAGGATGTGGAATTGATGACCATAAAATTTTATTAAGTGAAAGTAATTCAGAAGCTTTTCAATTAACAGTATTGTTATCTGCTATTAAAGAAATAACTTTTAGAATAATTGGAAAAAATACGTTTTAAACTTTAAATTCATATATATATATTTTTTAAATTTTTAGCAGTTAAATTATATATTGGCATTATGGTAACATCATTATATTTAAATACAATGGTAGGTATCATTGTATCTAAATATAAAGATGTGCTGTTTTTGCTGTTTTGATGGATCATTTTCACTACGCCCAAATATAGTATCACCTTTAATATTAATTGTTGCTCAATATATATTTCATCAAATAATAAATTTATAATGTATTCACGACTTTTTAAATACTTCATTTTATCCTTGAAAGAAAGAAAGAAAGAAGAAAAAAAAAAAAACAAAAAAAAAACAGAAGAGAGGCATTCCTTAGGGGAAGGCCCTCTAGTACCGGACGGCGGCTTAGTATCGGACAAGCGTTGTTTCTAACATTTGTTGCAAGTGGCAGAACCTGTGAAGTTACTAATACGTATGTGGCAACCAATGTTTTGTTCCATGATGTTTTGGGTTGTATCGGACAGATATGTTGCGGTTTGTATGAGACAGAGGTGTTACGGGTTGTATCAGAAACAGTTTGAAATTAATAAGAATTATATTCTCACGGAATGTTATTGTTTTACGTGACAATATGGGTAAACTACGGCAGAATAAAGAAAAAGAAAGAATCTATGGAGCTAAGAGAAAACTGCTGGGGAAAAATCGTCTACATAAAGAGAAACAAAAAAAAGAAAACAGTAAATAGGCCTAAATCAGTTCAAGAAAAGACCACTGCATCATCTGTGGTGAAACCTTTGAAAAAGACTGGATTCAGTGTAGGATTTGTGAAGATTGGGCTCACAAAAATTGCACTGATCTTGAAGGAAACAAATATTTTTATGAATGATGTTTGCATTATCAAAAAAATAATAATAATAAAATAAAAAATAATAATAATAAATAAACACAAAATGCACTTGTCATTAAAACGAATTGTTAAATTTTCAGACTGATAATTTTTAAAATTTTTCTCATTTATACCACTTCCTTATCATGTACAGTGTTAACTTAGTTTTACGATCTGTAATTTGTACTTTTATAAATTTTTCAAAAATAAGTCTGCCTAATAATAAAAAGTTGTTTGTGAAACCAAAAGTAATTCTTTTCTCGCAGATTTTTCTCATGTCCGATACAACCCTCCACAATTGAACTTGGTAAAAATATGACGACTATAAAAAGTGTAAAAAATTATTAATATTTTTATCTTAGAAAAATGAGTTTTAACAGGTGTTTTTATAAGACAATGAAGTTTTGTATGGAATGTAATCTGGACGAATTGAGCTGTAAAATTTTTTTATAATATAGGAAAAGCTTAGGTGTCCGGTACTAGAGGACCTTCCCCTACATAAACAAGTAATAATTATATTGTTCTGTCTCAGTTCATTTTCCAATCAAACAATATGAAATAAAATCATTGAATGCTTAGTTAAATGAAGTGCTTAACTCTTTGGTTCACTATTCTACAGGTTGACTTACCGGTTTTCTTTCTTTCAAAATTTACTTGCTCTTAACTACACAATTCCTTATATTTCATTCTTTCTCCAGAATGTAAAACTTTTTATTATATTTCGGACTATTGTCCCTCGTCGGCGGGCTTGTAACAATATATTTATTAAATACATTGGTAAACAATACTATATTGACATTACACAAATTTTACGATACCTTAAATCCACTTTTACAGTAATATAATTGACTTAAAACAGTGAATTAAGACGTCGTATAATTACGCCTTAATGTTTACTTAGTTCCTTTAATTTACATACGTTAACGGTTACACTTGTTTATCATCATTCTCATTTTTCTAAATATAGAGTCCAAATTTTTAAAACATTATTTAAAACTATCCCTAAAAATTATTACCAAATTAAAATTACTACTGTACAAGTATCATACGTCCTTGATTTTTCAAATAACTTTTGCCCTAGGAATCTACGAGGGCTGTTCGGAAGGTTTGCGGCCTTGCTTATATGCGGCGCTGCAATCAATTTAATTTTTGGCGGGAATTATTCAGCCATCTTTGCTAAAGATACGATACCAATTTCCGCTTGATTTGTCGTAAAGTTTTGCCACGACAGCTTAGCAGATAGACAGTGTGCAAGTGCTTTGTCAAAAATGGAGAAGACGGAGACTCGTGCGGTCATAAAATACCTGACGAAAAAAGGGTTGGCCCCATCTCAAATAAAGCTGAAATGGATGAAGTTTTGGGAGAGTCTGCTCCTTCGTACACCACTGTGAAAAAATGGACAGCCCTTTTTAAATCTGGCAGAGAGAGTGTGGAAGATGACCCTCGCAGCGGACGGCCGTCAACTGCTATCACTGAAGAAAATATCGACAAAGTTCACGATTTGGTGTTAGCAGATCGCCGTTTGAAAACGCGTGAGATAGCTGAGACAACAGGCATCTCTGTCGACCGCGTGCACCACATCTTAACCGAAAATTTGAGTGTGACGAAGGTCTCAGCAAGGTGGGTGCCACGTCTGCTGACCGCCGAGCAAAAACGTGTTCGCACTTTGATGTCAAAGGAGTGTTTGGACTTCTACCAGAAAAATCCACAGGATTTCTTGCGTCGGTTTGTGACTACTGACGAAACGTGGATCCACTACTACACTCCTGAAACAAAAGAACAGTCGAAGCAATGGAAACACCACAGTTCGCCACCACCAAACAAGGCAAAGACAGTTCCATCAGCGAGGAAAGTGATGGCCTCGGTTTTTTGGGATGCTAAAGGCATCATCTTTATTGACTACCTAGAAAGAGGAAAGACCATCAATGCTGTCTATTACTGTGAACTTTTGGAAAAACCGAAGAAAGAAATCGAAGAGGCCACACTTGAAGAAGAAAAAGGTTCTGTTCCACCACGATAATGCACCTGCACATTCCGCCAGAATCACCGAACAAAAGATAAACGAACTTCGTTTCAAATTAGTTCCACATCCACCGTACTCACCTGATTTGGCCCCCCAGTGACTCCCATCTTTTTCGAAACCTAAAAAAATTCTTGACTGGAAAGAGATTCCACTCAAATGACGAAGTCATCTCTGAAGTGAATGAGTATTTTGCACACCTTGACAAATCGACCTATTGTGATGGCATAAAAAAGCTAGAACATCGCTAGAATAAGTGCATTGCTAATAAAGGAGACTATATTGAAAAATAAAAAAAGTTTTAACATTATTTTGTTTGTTGTTCTATTTGAGGCCGCGAACTTTCCGAACAGCCTTCGTAAATCTTAAACTCTCTCTTACATTACAATTTATTTTAACATCCGTCTTGAAAATAGACATTGAAAAAATAGAAAATCAATATAAGATAGCATGTATCGTGCATTTTCATACTATAATTACTATTATCTGATACCTAAGCTGCACGCATGCGTAGCCACTCTGATAAATATAAAGTCGCACGGGTGCTTTTACTTCCTGAGCACACAGCCGACAGCCCGACATCTACCTACACAACATTCATGATGATCAAATAATTTTTATATACGGGATGATTCGGGAGGAATATGCAATATTTCGGGAGATGATAGGATGAGTGACTCTAAGCAACATAATTCATATGAACAGGTATCGGATTTGTAATGGTTTGGGGCACCTACTATGGCGTGCCTCTTTTCGGGATCGATCTAGTATGCCGATCAATCAGATTACATCCACGCGTAGTGTCGTCGTCTCGTGCTGGATAAACAATTCAGACAGGGCGATACGCTTCCCGAGAAGTTGCTAAATATTTATTTCCATATCTATATACAAAATTTACAATTATATGTCGACCTCGAGACAATGTTCGAGGCGCGAGGTAAAGACACGACCAAGCAAAAGCAGGTCGACCAGAATATTGAGGTTAGCCTCGGTCTGACGTCACATAGTCAAGCGCCGTGTTGCCAACCGCTGCAGGTTACTGAGGTAGAGGAAAATAAAGTAGGAATTCACACCGTTTCCGCTCTGGAGCATTCTTCAGTACCATGACTTACCATGGTATCGACAAGTGCTTCAATGAGAAATTTGTTACATTTCATTATAATGTGTGTTGAAATTATTCCACAGTAATGCAATTTGTCAATGCATGTTAGAACACGAGTTGCTCGACTTAGGTCACTCCCGGCATTTCTTGGTTTGGGTAGTTTCCGACGTATATTTGTTTGTACGATAAAACCCCATAAACAGAAAACCGAAAGTTGGCCAGGAAATGAGCTGCCACCACCAATCCACCAGTTATGAAATATATGAACGAAATGATGGACCACTCCTAGTATAATAGGGTGGGGTTCCATCATCATGTAGGTTCATGCATTGCCATGTATTCAAAGGTACAGTACCTCTTCCAAAAACATATCACTGTACCTAACTTGTAACTGTTATGAATCCAACACACGTCAATATTAACTTTTCGAAATCACTCGTGTTATATATAATATTGCAGATTTGTCTCAATCATCACTATAAAGCAGGGATTCCGAACAGAGTCAATGGAATTTTGAAAGTGGTCAATGGGAAAATCACACTGGAAATATGAATTGACTTTGAAAATTTGATGATCACCGTACGGCAAGTTATTTTACGTATTACTTTTTACTATGAAGACCCCGCGAGGTGGTTCACGAGCCGATGTCGTGTTACGAAGGTACGGCCAAATGCCCTCTTATAAAATTCCCAGCGCTCAGGATGCCTAAGGATAACGTATGCGGGGTGGTTTGGCAATTGAGATATGGACGCCGGCTCTGCAGGAAACCCTTTTATTAGAAGGAATAAGACTCTTACCTGTCAAAAGGAAACGGAGAGTGGATCTTTAAGAAATAACTGAGCTTAAGGAACAGATCTTTGAAGAACCTCGCGTCTTCGAAACACGGGTTTTTATCTATTTTGTTCTCCGACCGGCCTCGGTGCCCATCTACCCTTTCGATTAGTCTCGTATCTGTTTCTAGGGTAATTCGAATCCCACTCGGGAAGCGGGAGCGATTTAATTCCATACCGCCTTCTAATACCAACAGGGGGAAGTCGATCTCAGGACTTCATCAGTTCCTCTGACTGTGTAAACTTTAAAAAGACAAAATTTCGTTTTTGCCTTTTTCTATTTCCTTGCAATTCAAACATTGTCTAAATTTTGGCGGCCCAGTCCGGAACCTTGCGTTACTAATTAATACTAAAAAATATGTTCACGAAATAACGGCGAATTTTGCACAATATTTTTACAAATCGATTAAGCTTAATCTTATCCGAAAAATTTTACTCCGGTGCATTTCGGCACTGCGCAAACTATACGAAAAAGCCATCAATGAGTTGTTTAACTTTCCCGGAAACATTCGGTGGCACCATCTGTTGTGATATTTTGTTTTAAAAACTTTATATTTTTAATTATTATAAAATACCAAAAAGCTTAATCTCGAGGATAAAAAAACGTAAATGCTAATAACGAGTAAAATCGCCATTATGTCCGACCCTACTCCAGATACGACACACATCCCACCCTTTATCTCCCTACCTCCTCGACCTTTAACCATCAAAATTTAATAGCATCGATCTTCCTAATAAGCCAACCTCGCTGCAAAATTTCAGAAATTTTCAACAAAAAGCACGGGAGTTATTAAGCTTGAAAGAGGGTGAACAAAATTGTGCCCCCACACACATGCACACACTAACATCCTTTAAACTTAGTAATAGAGCAGACCTTCTACCTGGTAATAAATGTCAGGCTTCCGGTGCTCCACTTTATTTTCAGACGTTCTCTGTTTCGCTCAATGCTTTACAGAAGGTGGATACATTGCGGTCGTAGCCGCTACATTTTTTTTTTAACCGACATATGTTCGTATATTGTTACATTCAGCATATTACATTTTATATATTTAAATTACATATTATTGAAACAATTAATATAATATGTAGATTTTTTATAATTCCATGTTGGCTGTTTTGTACTTTTTGTACAAACATTATAAATAAAAATAAATACAAATACAAAATGTAATATATATGTGGAGTTTTTTTTAGATGTTAATGATAGTATTAAAGTCTACACATGTTTTATGTTTTATTTAAAAGTACTTGAGATATTTTAATTAAGGTTTCATAGATAACCGCTGTGTTTGCTTGTCGTATATTGGCACTTCTCTATTATCACTGTATTTTCATATTACCACTATAGTATCGAAACGTTTCTGTAGCTGTACTAGTATCACTCTCACTGTCACTGAGTAGGTACAGTACATCCACAATTTAACACTTTAATTTGTAGAACTTTCACTTATAACACAAAAGGTATCACTTTCTTGTAGTACTTTCACGTGTAGTTTCTTAAATCACTGTACAGCAATTCCTCTTGCTCCTCCGTCGTATTTCCATATTATTTCTAGCACTTGTAGTACTTCCAAGATTATTTTGTTTTTCATGATAACATCTCATTCATAGCACTTATTTCATTATCACATTCATTATCACATCATTATAGCACTTATTTCATTAAACTTCCTTTTCGTTTTGTGGGTAAAATTAGATACACTTGTAGTACTTGTAGCACTATTGCCTGTTGTTTCTATTAGTTGTACCATTGTTAATAGCACTGTCGTTGTATTTCCACGTTTCATTATTTCTTCGTGATATTTTTCTACCGCTGTAATGTGTGTATTACTTTTCGCAATCGCTTATGATACTTTCATAATCATTTTTTGTTTGCATTGACGGCTCTCATCTCACAAATTTATAGCACTATAGTGGTTCTCTACAAATTATGTGAATGTTTTGATATGGATTGGTGTGCAGAGTTCATTACTCTGAGAATGCTTAGCACAATAAACACATTTAGCCATAAAGTTTGTAAATGTGTTAATAAATAATGATAAGCAAAGTCCAATACCCTTAGAGGCCATAACCCCAGTAGACAGAGTCCATTTCTCTGTGAATGCATATCACTATGAGCCCATTTGGCCACAATGTGCTAAAGTATGAAATGAAATAGAGTCTTATACTCTGAAATGGTATATTACTATGGATACATTTCAACATTCTGTATGTGGATGTTTCAATCCAGTGTGGAACGCAGAGACCTTCACACTGCCCTCCATATTAAATATAAGATTCTCGATAATAGAAACAATAATTAATACAATAATAGTAATAATGAAAATAGTTGTTGTTATATCATTCTCAGACCGACTGACTACTAGAATATATATACCTAGTGTTTTAAACTGTAGAATAACCGACAAAACCGACACAACCTCAAAAAGTATACAATAGCCATATCAGTAATTAAATTATACTAGTTAATGGGAATAATTTGACAATAGAGCATAACCAAACTAGTGAGCCAATATAGGTATCTACAGTGAATTTCAGCCTAGAAAGATTATTTATACAATAAAATATATACAGTTTGGTATACAGTGACAGGGGGACGATTATATTCTGGTTTTATAACATATTCCCCTTGTCAACTTGAAATACGATGGAACATTAAATATCGTTGAGAATTTTTAGAAGGGTCTAAAAATATGTTCGATTTTCTGCAAAAACGGCATCTAAAGTAGTACAGTACAACAAACTACTTCCAACAACCTTTACTCTGCAGTTAAATTATTTCTTTAATCTAACGTTTTCGGTTAGCTTTACTAACCCTCTTCAGGATCGACCAAAACCGTTATTTCAAAAAATGCTTTCGAAAAAAATCTTTACAATTTAGAATGCTTTCAAACTTTCCGGCTGCGCAATCTCAGATCATTCCCAGCTGCATATCGGCCGCTCTCCAAGCGGATGGGATTCGATACGATTCTTTAAAATTAATGCTTTGCTCTTTTTCATTGTACTTGCAAATACATCACGCCTCCGTATATTTAAGCTGCCTTATATTTGCCACTTCCTGTATAATTTTCGCATCGCCATTTGATAGACACCTCGTCCGGATCCGCTATCGCAAAGTTCGCTAACGCCGTAACCGGTTGCCTGTATCTTACATTTATTTTATGTTCCTCTATCCTTACCGCCAGCGATCTCTTCGTGGCCCCTATATAATACAGCTCCGTATTCCGCCTTTTATCTTGCACCGGTATTCTGTAAACCCCTGGAACTTTCATTCTGTCTATGGGCGCTTTGTCATTTCGTAGCAACTGAAATACAGTAGTGTTCCTCCTGTATGCTATTTTCTTATTCTTCTCTACTCCTATTCTTCTATATATGTTGCTTAATTGAGCTCTATACTCCATTATGGTAAATTATTTCCCCCCCTTTTCTTTACGCTCGTTATTACCTTTCTCTATTTCTTGCACCAACCCTTTTATTATGCTACTCTTTATTCCTACTCCTTCTGCTATTTTCTTGATGTAATCTACCTCTTTTCTTGTGTCTTGCATCCTGCTACAATGCGTGTACGCTTTTCTAAGCAGAGCTCTGAAGGCTGCCAACTTGTAGTTCGCCGGGTCATGGGAGGTCCATGGTATCATCTCTGGAATGTACGATGGTTTACAATACACCTTAGTAGCTATTTTTCCTTCTTCCTCTACTTCTATATCTATGTCAAGGAAATGTATTTTTCTATGGCTCTGTTGTTCTATTTCTAGCCTTGTTGGCAGCCTGGTTGGCAGCCTTCAGAGCTCTGCTTAGAAAAGCGTACACGCATTGTAGCAGGATGCAAGACACAAGAAAAGAGGTAGATTACATCAAGAAGATAGCAGAAGGAGTAGGAATAAAGAGTAGCATAATAAAAGGGTTGGTGCAAGAAATAGAGAAAAATAATAACGAGCGTAAAGAAAAGGGGGGAAAATAATTTACCATAATGGAGTATAGAGCTCAATTAAGCAACATATATAGAAGAATAGGAGTAGAGAAGAATAAGAAAATAGCATACAGGAGGAACACTACTGTATTTCAGTTGCTACGAAATGACAAAGCGCCCATAGACAGAATGAAAGTTCCAGGGGTTTACAGAATACCGGTGCAAGATAAAAGGCGGAATACGGAGCTGTATTATATAGGGGCCACGAAGAGATCGCTGGCGGTAAGGATAGAGGAACATAAAATAAATGTAAGATACAGGCAACCGGTTACGGCGTTAGCGAACTTTGCGATAGCGGATCCGGACGAGGTGTCTATCAAATTGCGATGCGAAAATTATACAGGAAGTGGCAAATATAAGGCAGCTTAAATATACGGAGGCGTGATGTATTTGCAAGTACAATGAAAAAGAGCAAAGCATTAATTTTAAAGAATCGTATCGAATCCCATCCGCTTGGAGAGCGGCCGATATGCAGCTGGGAATGATCTGAGATTGCGCAGCCGGAAAGTTTGAAAGCATTCTAAATTGTAAAGATTTTTTTCGAAAGCATTTTTTGAAATAACGGTTTTGGTCGATCCTGAAGAGGGTTAGTAAAGCTAACCGAAAACGTTAGATTAAAGAAATAATTTAACTGCAGAGTAAAGGTTGTTGGAAGTAGTTTGTTGTGATAATAATGCAGTTTATATAGTAATTAGTACAGTACAAGCCGAGTTCTTCGGGTAATCCTTAACCCTCTCCCTTCTAAATATACATTCTCATGGCATACCTTATTAAAACGCAGTAAAAACGCAAAACTTCGCATCTAAAATAGTTGAGTTCTTCAGGATAAGCCTTAAGCTTAGTTCACACTGAGCGCGATTCGCTGACGAAAACGAAAACCAGAGCGAATAACACGTCAGACATGACGTCGTTTCCGGCGAATTTTACCATTTTGCGAATCGCTTTGAAGTTCGGAACCGTCGAGCTTTTTCGCTAGCGAAAAAATTTCGCACCAATCGTATTCCCGCTAGTTGTCACGTGGTCATTGTTGTTTTCAAGATGGCTACAGAAACTTCCTACGCAATAGAGTAAATGTTGTAATTACGGATTTTTAATATTCCTCTCACCCAATATCGTTTTCTTTTTAATGTATCATTCATTTTCAATAAATAAACAAACGTGGTTAACGACGGAATATCGGAAGCGGCCATTTTGTTTTTCGAGATGTCGTTTTCTCTTACTTGCAAATGGTTGGCTCCTCAAAATTCGCAATCGCTTTTCGCTTTTGGTTGTAGGGTCAATTTTGCTATACGAATAAAAATCGCTTTTCGCTTTTCGCATTCGCTTTCGCTATTCGCTCAGTGTGAACTAAGCTTTAACTTCTCCCTCTCCCCTGCGGGGGGAATTTGTAAAAATCAGTGGCGTGCCTTCATTGGAAGCGGTGGAAGCAGCGCTTCCACCTTCCAATGACCTTCCCTTGTATTTTATAAAATATAAATTTTCGTATTTTAACGTACTTTGCATTAATTAAAATTAACATTTTATTATTACTGCATTCTATAGTACATGTGGAAAAAACGATAAGATTGCTATTGTATATTCGAATAATTTAGTGGCAGAAGGAATGTCGAAACCGGGTCAGTTTCCAATCAGCCAGATTATATAGGCATTAGCACATGCGGTTTACAGTGCACCAACCTCACCCGGTTTAGCTGGTAGAAGCAACACACGCATAAAGCATCTAATTTTATATCTCGGACCGGTTCTGAGCTGTTAGCCGCCTGCCTGTCAACTTCCAAGCAGCCAGATTATAGGCATTGGCGCATGCGCTTTACAGAGCACCAACGACACCCGGTTTAGCTGGTGGATGCTTCCTTCACACATAAAGCTTCTAATTTTATATCCCGGACCGGTTGTGGGCTGTTAGCCGCCTGCTTGCTAGATATTCGGCCGCCCTCGCCCGATTATGTGAATCACGAGTAGACTAGATCAACGGCGGGCAACCCCCGGCCCGCGGGCCAGCTACGACTCGCGAAAAGTTTCTATCCGGCCCGCGAGATCTTTAATAGATTATTAAATTGGAAAAATAACTAATTAATAGTTATTTTTCCAATTCTTTGTAATTTTCGAAAACGATAAGAGAAATAAATGTAATTGACTTTTTATTTATTTATTTCATATTTGCAGACTAAAAAAATTACAAATCACAAGAAGGCGTCAATTAACTACTACAACCCGCGGAAAAAAACGTAAAATTTATTTTGGCCCACGTTATAAAAAAGGTTTCCCACCCTAGACTAGATTTATAACTTAACCCAACCGATAGAAGTTTACTGGCATGTTTTTATGATAGTTCTGTATAGCTGACGGGAGTTTTAAAAAAATCCATTAAAATATTTGATATATTTATTCTGCGTTTATTCTGCTCTCCCATCTTATATTACTTACGGATTTCAATGTTAAACCGGTGATATTACGATTTGGTATGTCCCATCTGTAAGGGGATGCAGAAAAAACGTGTACAATTCTAGTAGTGTGTTAAAAAATTAACTGTTACTTTGGCAGCATCATTTACAATCAAATTTAATGAATGAGACGTACAATGGTACAAAAAAAGCTCTAGAATTTATTTTTCCTTAAATTTACGATTTATGTATCCATTGTCATAAAAATTTGTCTTTCCAATGTTTTCCCAAGACTACAGATATTCAGGTACAAAGTAACTGGTTTCGACTTATTTCTACTAAGAAGTAGTTAAATAATTAAAAGATTAGGGAATGGGGACATAAATGAAACCCTGCTGAAAGAGCCAGAATTTTACTTAAATAAAAGCTTAACCGAACCAATTAATAGCTCAGTACAGTGGGGAACTGATTTCCGTGTACTGTACACCTGGTACTAAAGCGAATTACAGTAGTTAGAAAACAAATGACTATTAAGTTTAACATATTTACATGTATGGTGAGAAACGTTTAAAATCTACAACAACCCTGTCGCGTCCTTTGAGACATACTAGTGATGCGACAAAAGAGCCATTTGACATTGACCGGTATCGGCACCCTCGGGATTTGGCAGCCCGCGTGCATGCACACGCCGCACACCTACCAGGACGTCTCTGATTCCATTCATTAGCCACTCGTAGGGAGCTATTTCACTAAGTGGATTGTTTTAAGATTTAAAAAGTAAAGAATATTTTGTTATTTTTATGTACGTTTCTTCACAAAGTTGTATCTATATATATAATCGAGACGAGTTGATAATAATAATAATAATAATAACTCTCCCGTGGTCACCACCTGGTCGTGGTGGGAGAGCCCAGTAATTTTACTGATCCATAGGGCAATGCAGGCTGGAGCATAAGCTCCTGGTAGGGACACCCATGCCAGTAAGGTCTATGGGGAGAAATGAAGCTAAGAGTGACCACGCCCACATTCTGTGGAGATATTCATCATGGTAATAACTAGATCAAAGTGTGATACCGGCTCGGACGTCGCCCGGGTTAACAAGGTCCGCGTTCGTGGGTTAGGCAGAGGCTCACGTTCGAAAAATAGGTCACAGTCTCCCTTGGTTACCGGTGGCGAAAGCAGCACCGGCCCAAGCATGGCTACTGCAATGCCCTCAACAGATGTGAGGAACCAACCCAGCCTTGGTGTTTCTGTGGCAATGCATCCACAGACCACAAAGGCTGGAAAACCACGCCAACGGATGAAATGGACAGTAGAAATGAACGAGTTTATCATCCGTACTTATTACACCATCACAAAACTCGAAACAAACATGACAGCATACAGACAACAACTACACCATAGATTCACACAACAGTATCCTCATCTCACTGTCACCAAAGGGTTGTTGATCAAAAAAGAACAATTATACACAACAACCTTATTCCACAAACAACACTTGAACTTATCAAACAACAGGTTGCTGATCAAATACATCAACAGACAGAAACATCTAACATTAATGAAGATCATGTAACCTGTCAGGATAATCCAGCAACAAGCATTGATAATAACACACATACAACAATTACCACTAATGATACTACAGACACTTCCTCATCCATCACTGATAACATAGACTTGGATTTAGTTAATACGCTCTCACTTATATTTCAGGAAACACTCACTAAATATACAGGTACAGATCCCACACAACGACCACGAATACCAAAAATCAACACGTCAAAGAAAGTAGGAAAAACACTAAATTATGTAAACACTCACTTACTACCACACTACATTCATTCAATTTCTACACTCTCAGACATTCATACATTAGTTTATGCTGGGGCAGTCACAGTAGTGACACAACATGGACTGAAAGTACAATCACAGACAAATACACAGAAAACACAATTCTATCACAAACCTGCCTGGCAGAGAAGAATAGAAACACAAATAAATGACATTAGACAGCAATTAGGCAGGCTGACACAATACACTAAAAACAACATAACACCCAAATTAAGGAAACAGCTCAAAAACATTTTCAAGAAAATAAAAACACACACAAAACACGAACATCACAACACACGCATTACAGAATACATTGATACACTAAAACAAAAACTTGCTGCCAAAGCACGTAGACTCAAACGATACAAAACATGTACACTACGAAAACAACAAAATAAATTATTTACAAACAATGAAAAACTCTTTTACAGACAAATTAATAACAAAGCAAACACTGATACACAGCACAGTGGCACACCAACAGAAGAAGAACTCACAACATATTGGTCTTCTCTTTGGTCCAGTGCTGTCACGCACAATGCCGATGCAGGCTGGATCGAGGAGGAGAACAGAAACTTGCACAACATACCAACTATGCCCTGTGCTGAAATAAACATACATGATTTCCAATACACTGTTAACAGAACACACAACTGGAAGACACCTGGTGTAGACAACATTCACAATTTCTGGTACTCTTAAATTTACCCCACCGAATTTGTGCCCAGGGCCCCTGGATTGGTAAATCCGGCCCTGTATACAGATACGAGCAGGTTAACGTATGCAACGTATCGACTCCGCAGTCCTACTAATTCGACACGATAAATGCCGCTGGCCAGTAAAGCGCGCGCAATCTCGGGGAACAGTGGTCCAGAAACTACAAGAATCGGCCGACCCCTCGATCCGAATCCTCATACTAATGCCAAAGATAAGCTTGGCGCTTGGAAGCGGTACCCACAAGATTTTTAGTGTGTTATTATTTTCTACATTTCGCCTCCCAGTGCCAGGCTTATATTTACCAAAGAAATCTCCCAAGGAAAATTTTAACCGTCGTTTAAATTGTCAATTTTTACTTGGCGATGTCTACGTATAACATTCGTAATTATTAGCGAGGTTGAGGCCGAAGTTTCAAACGCGAAAACGTGTACGTCGGACGTTCGGCGCCGCTTTCCTGTAAGCCTAGAAGTTTGACAATGGAGTTTGGAATGTCGAGCATGATTCCACTGACTTTCCAAACACCATTGTCAAACTTCTAGGCTTACAGGAAAAGCGGCGCTGAACGTCCGACGTACACGTTTTCGCGTTTAAAACTTCGGCTTGGAAAAGAGAGATCCGGGCGACAAAATAAGAGACGAACAATGCACAAAATACAAATTTTTTGTTCTCTTTATAAAAACCGCCATTCTTTTCTATCGACCCGGTAAATTTAGATAAGATTTTAAGAAACGATTAACTCTTTTCTTAAAAAATATTATTTAAATTTACGAGTTACAAGAACGATTTTGTAATTAACAAATGTATTTATAATGTATTTATACAGATTACGTATTGTATTTATTTATTTACTTTAAAAAGTAAATAGAAATGTCTGGAAAAACGGTTGATTTCTTCTCCCAAAATTAACAAATATACGTAAAAACAAAGTCGACATTTACATAAAAATACATTACATTTAATTTATATTATATTTAATGTATAAAGAAAAAATATATAAGAAGTTCTTGGAAAGAAATGCATTTCTTTGCTGCGTCTTGTTAACAGTTCTGACAAAATTAAATCATTTCCTTTTCCTAAGTTAGAAATAACTCGTAACTCGTATTTCGTAAGTCTTAACCATGTTTATATTTATATATATATTTTACCAATATTTACAATAAATAAGTAATATCCACCAAATCACATGCTTGCTAAGCGTGCAAAAATTTTTAAGTTTGTCGCTCGGTTGTCGCGTAACCCGAGGAAAGCCGTAATCGTGGCGTCGATAATTATTTCATTAATTACAGTTTTGGTATCGGTGCCTGATGCATTTTAAAGAAGAATATTTCGATTCTCAAACGCCCACTCGGAAGTGCGTTTTTTTTTACAGATCACAACTGCTTTCAACTGTTGCTTCAGTGTATATAATGTGACCGTAATTCCTTTAATTAAACTGTATAATGTTTTACTGTATAACTTTGTTTTTCGTGTATATGTAAGATTAAACGGTAAACATTTGAAAACGAGTGATCTACGCGTGTCTGACACTAGATTTTATACCCGTAAGGTGTACAGGTATGTTTTGGGAGATACGAACGGTTTTTTTTCATTTCTCCTGCTTTATAAACGGTTACGTTAGTTCACTGGTCCGTGATGTATTTATTTGTGGAAGGTCGTCACAGTGGCGTAGCGAGGGGGGGTGCAAGGGGGTCTATCATGCACCGGGCGCCACTCTCAAAGGGTCGCCCAAATGGTCTCCAAGACAAACTATATGTGTTTCTGGAGGGGGAGGAGGCGCCAATAAAATGTCGTGCTCCGGGCGCCAGTTATGTTCGCTACGCCACTGGGTCGTCAAACAAAAATACGTCTTATATAGATTCTCCATAGTGGTGAAATAAATGGAAAGATAAATTTGGAAATAATTCTTTAAATATTTTTAAAATTATTATTCGTAGCGAGTGGCGAGAGTTTAATTTTTCCAACACCTGTAAACGAATCTGTGTAAAATGCAATAATTTGGACGAATTAAATATTTTCGACAAACGAAAACGCATGTGCTAGTATCGTACCGGGGTGTACTATAGATTACTCCCTATGGAATTTCAGGATTTTGATTATATACAGTCAAACCTGTTTTTATGCGCTCTTTTTATGTGCGATTTTTATTTGTGCGATTTTTTTAATGCGAATTTTTAATTTGTGCGGTATAGTTGGCGACTAGTCTCGTGCGATTCGTCATGTCTCACGTTGACTTATTATAGCTAAATAAACTTATTATAGCATAAATGCACTTATTATAGTAATATTATTGCATGAATATGCGAAAAATGAAATAATTTACTTTTTAAGTCAACAAAACACCACCTGGACAAAAATAGTAAAACAGACGATAGACCAGACGATGCAGTCAAGTGCTGACATCTGTTGTCAATAAATTCTATTTCGTACGGTTTTGAGTTATTTTCTACGTGAGACTTTTTTTATGCGGTCCCTGTTGACCGCATAAAAAAATTATTTTTTAATTGTGTTGCGAAAACTATTATTTACAGCCATTCGTGAAGTTTCGTGAGATTTTTTTTAATGCGTTTTTTTTAATGCGGTCTCTATCCCCCGCATAAAAACAGGTTTGACTGTATTTGAACTCAGGGGACCGAGACGAGTTCAACGGTACCCTATTTTCTGACCGGAAATGAAAAATAAAAAAGTTATCACACTTTTTAAGTTACCATACTTTTTTAATGCTCTCATGCAGACGGCACCGTAGTTGCTAGTATTGCCATCTTGCGGTAAAGTCTGCAAACCGTGACGTCGGACTACGGTTATCTCCCGGAGGGTAAACACGCGATACGAGAGCGGAGAGAGCGACGCGACTTCCGATCATCGCGCGATCGCAAACATGGCGGCTGTTCCCACTGTTCGTGCTCCCGACTGACCTCTCGTACGGGAGCCACCACACGCCGCCATGTGCTAAACTAGTGATCGATTCACGGTAGTTCTTGAACAAAGTAAAAAAAGGGGGGAAACGTCTACTAAAGGCAATTTTAACGGCAAGCACGCGACTCCCGATCGCGATAGCGAGGCCGCCTTAGCGGAGAGCGACGCGACTCCTTTTCATCGCGCGATCGCCGGAATAAAGTGTGATAACTTTTTTATTTTTCGTCTCCGGTCCAAAAATAGGGTACCGTTGAACTCGGCTCGGTCCCCTGAGTTCAAATATATAATCAAAGTCCTGAAATTCCATAGGGAGTACACCCTCGAATGCTAAAGACATATCAAAAACCATTGTGTATACACCACAATCCACTCCATTTGGTTGTTGCACCACTCTCGGAAAGTTCAAACAGATGTCAATATTTACAGCGGGATAAATCTCGGCAAAAGTGTAGCTAAGTAAACCTGACGGCGGCACTTCCGGTCGCCATCTTGTTCGTGAACGAGACGTCCACAAACAAGAGGGCGACAGGCGCAACTACTAATTACACCGGCATTTAAAGATGATAATCTTTCACCCACCGTTAAAATATTTCTAATTCCTTACCTCCAATTTCTTCGGTAAATAACGTGGTTCGGATGATTCTTTTACAAATTCATTCTTTTCCATCGTAGAAACTTTTTCCGCATTATTAACACACGTCTACATTCGTTTTCTTAAGATTTTCGAATCTATTGGTACTTTCTTTCAGGACTAAAGGTAAAATTCCTGGTTTTCTCAAAACTGAAACACGTCCCAGAGCGGGACGTGTTTCAGTTTTGACAGTTAAACGTTACTCGTATGTTGAACAAACATATCGAAACTTTCTCCTAGTTTTGTCCTTTTGCTCACATCTGTCTCGTCGATTCCGACAACCTTTCCAGGTCTGCCAATTTTCGGGGCAAATTAGTCTATGAAACCATCATAACATGTAGTATGAAATCCGCCCAGTCAACAGCTGTTCGACTACTCTCGCCCACAGCCGATCAGATTAAGCTCAGCGTACATTCTATGCAAATTAGATGCAAAATAAGCGAAGAAATAGTTCCCCAGGAAATTTTCCCGAATTTACGTTTAAAAGTTCTTTCAAATAATGAACTGTTTATGTTGCATTTATGGCATCCAAAGGAAACAGAATCACAATCCTTTCGATAAATTAATTAACGAAGACCATAACAATTCGAACAATCTGCATCTACAAGTTGCAAACCAAACTTTATGACAGTGATTCTCAACCTACTTAGCTCCGCAACCCCAAATAGTAAATATAAATAAAATTAATATTTCGCGACCCCCCACCCAAAGGAATAATAACAGTAAGGGGCCATCCATAAATTACGTAAGGGCGATTTCGGCCATTCTAGACCCCCCACCCACCCCTGTGTAATAAATCGTAATATTTTCTTTGATCCCCTCCCCTTCCCCTTCCCTTCCCTATCTTACGTAATATTTAGGCATAATTTTATAGAAAGATTTTAACAAAAATAAATTTTTTTAATGAAACCCTAAAAACTTTAGGTCCAAAATATATAATTATTAATTAGTTAATTAATATGTACTGTTATTTATAAAAGACTATGTTAACAAATTTAAAAATATAAAAATTTAATGAATTCGAATGAACAATTTATTTTAAGAACTTTATTTTTTAATTATTAACAATCTTTTTATTATTATCATTAATCAACATCATAATATTCATTTTTATATTAATTTTAATTTTCACAAAAGGACGCAAAATACTTTGACAGATCGACTAGCTAGTGCACGTGTAAACAGAAACGTCATACAAAATGAAACAAGAGAGAATAGAGAGAAACCACATTCCGTTGCCATATTGGTTACATCTTGGCTAAGGCCAAGAAAATAATCTACATGCTACTAAAATGGGCAAGATTCTAGGTCCGAATGACGCGGGGGGGGGCAAACTGTCGACCCCCTGGGGAGCAAAAAAGTCAAAGGAACCATACCTGTATATGTGCGCGTTCGCGAGATATAGCCCTCGAAAGTTGGGCCGACGTCACGCGGGTTCGCGGGCAAAAAAGCCGGGTCACGTGACCCAATATTTTTTTTTTCGATTTTTCCGCCTCTCAGTGTTTAAAAAAAGCGTGCCCCCCTTTCCTAGTCCCCCCGCGCGCCTCCCCCTCCTGTCCGAGCCGCCGCCGCCGTCTCCCCTTCGCACGCGGCCCGCGGGCCAAGTCTCCCGCCCGCAGTCGTCCGGAGTCGCCATCTATTGCCTGTAAATACAAGTATCTATTATTATTACACCTCTTACCTGAGCGGGGATTCGAACCCCGTCCTGGCAGGCGCCGGTCCACTCCCGTACGCACCCGCCCGTCAAGTCGCTCTGCCAGAACCTATTCGGAACTCATATTTCAGGCATGCGAGGCCGAGGAACGCACTGCGCATGACTGACCGTCCACGCGGGCCCCACCTCGGCCAGAGATGCAGCGCGCCCGACCACGCGGCCCCACCTCGGCCGCGAAGTTGAAGCGGGCCCCTCGCGCGGTCAATGGCGAGCCGGCCGCGGGTCACGTGACCGCGGCACGGCCTACCGAAGTGTTATAAGTCCGTACGCCGCCTTCGGGCATTTTCGGCCGGTGTTTGTCACCTCAATAGTCGGGAGTGCAATTCAGTAAATGTTCAATAGTTGTGACATTCGAGGCTACGGAAGAAGAAGTAATGGTACGTGTTGACAACTTTCAAAATCCGAAACTACGTAATTTACTTTACTTCTCCCAATACTAAAGTCTTTTGATAACGTACAAACTCGAGTGTGGATTAAGTGAACGAATCGGACAATCGTCGCGAAACGATTCCGAATGAGACGAACAGGGGGCTCCCGCAAGTTGTGTATCATTTCGGTATTTCCCTAAAGTTTTCTGAATAATATCACAATAATTTGGAGCAAGTTCTGCACCTGTGAGGTAACAACAGCATCATTCAGTGACGGAGCAGACTGTTTTAGATGATGCTGGGAAACTCGGTTAATGTTACCTATGGTAGCAAACATGGCGGCTCATCTCTGAAACAGTGGGGATGCACGTTCTAACCTATTCTAATAAATTACCCCTATTTAATAATTTGGTTGGCAATAATTGTGGTAATTTATTAGAATAGGCTAGGTTAGAACGTGCGTCCCCCACGGTTTTCAGAGACGAGCCGCCATATTCGCTACCATAGGTAACATTAACCGGAAACTCGTTCCGCGATATCATAAAAGCCATGGTCGAGTGATGTGAATCGCTTTCCTCTTTACATAAACTCTTCAGTATAACCGATCTCAGCGTAAGGAAACCTTCTACCGTTTAAGTCACGATAATCCTTACGTAATTGTCCAACGGTTATGTTCGAGGGACAGGAAATCGACAGCGAAGGCACGATTTGTTTCGTTTCTAGTAAAAGATTGTCGATTCCGCTCATTTTCGATCTTGTATTTCGTAAACCATCAATTATCGTGTCACCATCCCGTAATCTCTACATAAAAACTTTTCCTCGTGTGAAGACTGCAAAGAGCAATGGTTTTCAAAAATCAAATGTCCAGAATGAGATGATAACACTTGTTGGAGCTGCTTTTAATCTCATACTTGGTATTGGCTCGTGACAACTGTCTAAGCGATTTACTTTTACTTTCTCCACATATGTTATCAAAAGACTTAGTTACTTTTAAAAGAAATATATATATATTTCTAAAAGACTTTGTTACTTCTTTGAAGAAGTAAAGTAAATGATATTGTTTCGGAATTTTTAAATTGTCAGTTTGTAATCACATAGCAATGTAATGTCAAATTCGCTTTCATCGTCTTGATTATCACAATGAATGAAGTCAGGACATAGTTACTGTACTTCCAAATATTGCGTTATTTTATAGATCATCCAGAACATGTGAAACGGATTTCAGTTTGGTGACACATTCTGTCTTCATCTGATCTGTTGAAAGCATTGCTCTCTGCAGCTTTGAGTGTTAACACAAGGAGAAGTTTATATGTAGTGATTGCCTTTTCATTCGTACTTCGATTACAGCTTTCCTGTGCATCAAGGTTTCCGGTTTTGACCATTCACAACCCGGAAGTTGAAGTGTAATCGATGGTTTAGGGAATGTAAGGTCGAAAGTGAGAGAAATGAACGATCTGTTCTTAGAAACGAAACAAATCGTGCCTTCGCTGTCGATCTCCTGTCCCTCGAACATAACTGTTGGACAATTACGTAAGGATTATCGTGATGTAAACGGTAGAAGGCTTCCTTATGCTGAGATCGGTTATAAGACCGCTGAGGATTTCGTTAAAAGCTTGAACGACGAATGAATGGATGCCTAACCTCAACGAACATGGATTAGGACTTGTTTTAATCGTAGCTTGGAAAGTTTGGCGGCGAAGGTTTACATGTGAAGATCGACCGACGTTTCTGTCTTCGCCGACATGTCTGCATCATATGTATACGTGTGTTTTCTGATGTACCCGTGCACGAGGGCGACGAAGAGAAACGGCAGGGGAAAGACGACTGGCCAGCGAACGGCGAAGCTTGTGTGTGTGTATATGGTGCGCGTTACCGAAGGATACTTGTACGCGAAACCTGGATTATATGCGATTGTTCGGACACCATCTTCGTCGTCGCCGACCTCCGGGACATAGCCGAGGAGGAGGCGGCGACCGGCGACCTCACCCCGTTCTACACAAGATCGGAAACAGGCTAGACGTCGTCAGGTAGCGAGAGGAGGAGACTCTGTCGAAGGTGAGTGCAGGATCTGTTTTCTTGGCCTTTTCGGTAGTTAGAGCGTGTTAGAGATAGCTCGAAATAGAAGAAGCGCGCTCTGTTTACGTAGGAGCGGCGTCGGAGAAAGCGTTGCCTAATTAGTCTTGTTAATCGGGCTTTTCTTTCGTCGTTGTCGACGAGTGTCGTTAGAATAGGGCTTGCTGACCGTTAAACGCGCGACAGGCTTAGCGGAGAGAGCGGCACGAGTCCCGACGGCGCTCCCCGGAAGTGGCGGTGGAGAGGTGACACCCTCGTGTTTGGTGGCTTTTCTTTGGTCGTTGTCGACGAGTGTCGTTAGAATAGGGCTTCATTTGGGCAAGACTGCCGTTAAACGCCCGACAGAATTAGCGAAGAATTTTAAATTTTACCCCATTTTTGAGGGTCTAGAAAAGTTCACATATAGTCATTTTGGGGGGCCTATATCTCGCGAAGGCGCGCTCGTAGACCCTGGTTCATTAGACTTTTTTGTTCCTATCAGTATGCTCTACAGCTCTGTTAAAGTCCCAACCGCGTCATTCGGACCTAGAATTGTACCCTAAAATGTGCTAGGTGCACCGGGGAACTAAATCATAAAGCTTATAAAACTGTATATAGGCCTAATAGAGCAATACCACCAATGCTACTTTACGCGGCTTCTAGCTGGAATCATGTAACTAGTAAAAATTTAGTAGAAAGTAAATTACTCTCTTTTCAGACAGTTTGCCATCAGAATTTCAAAGTGCTGCAGAACTGTTTCTACTAATGCCTCTCTGATACTAGCAGAGCTCCTTCCTTTGACACTATGTATTGTAGAAAAGGTTCTAACCTACTACATCAGAACTACAAACATCAAGGCTCACAACAGTCTCTACTCCTATCTGTGGCTGTTCAAATGCTACCATATTGTAATTACCCTATCTCTGATCATCACCCTGTAAAGAAGGTTATTCCTAGGGTACATTACCATGGATCTTCCATGGATAATCATGCAGACATTAATATTTACACAGATGGGTCCAAAAGCCCCCTTCATGTCCGCTCAAGTATCTGTATTTTCCTCGAAACTGACATATTTTGCCCAAAATATGTTAGAAGATACCCCCATATATCAAGCTGAAGAAGATGCTGTCTACCAAGCTTTTCAGTGGGCCACTTCACTACCAAACAAAACTGTCTATCAACATTTACAGTGATTCTTAGTCCGTTTTAAAATTTCTAATAAATACCAATTTCAATAGCAATAAAATCACATATATCCAGCACCATATTAAAAATCTTGTAAATAAGATAACTGTTATGTTTGTTCGTGGCCATACTGGTACCCTAGGAAATGAAAAAGCCGATTTTGAGGCTAAGTCAGCTGCAAAGGACAGTGACTTGGACTACACTCACAACCTTCTCTCACGCAGCAACCTTAAAAATTATATTTATGACAACGCTATGCAAAAGTGGAATCAACAATAGTTGAGCCGTAAAACTGGTGGAATAAGATTATTTTCCTAGCGTTGAATGCAGGTTCTCATCACCACATAGAGATTTAACGTTTGCTACTGCTCAACTACTTACTGAGCATGTATAACCGGACAGAAACTGTCTCTTGCTTTTGCTCTACAGAAAACCTGGACACCGTCGACCATATGATCTATCATTGTCCAATTTACGATCAAGATAGACTTATTCTGAAATTAGAAATCTTTACGCTTGGTTTCAGGTGGTCATGTCCACTCGATAAGCTTGTTCAGAAGCCACTGTTTGATACTTTTTACAATTATTTTCAAAAATTATGGAAGATAAGATTATTTATAATTTCTAGTTTTACATTTTAGTTTTCACTAAAAATCGAATACTAATTTTATGTTTACTTTGTATCATGTATTTTGGTTTATGTATTCTTAGTGTTATATACCCATAGGAGTGGTGCACTTATTCAAATAAAAAAAAAAAAAAAACAGTGAGAACACGGCTTTTCTCCCATGATAAAAAATGTGTAGAGAGTGAGTCTGCTAGCGTTATTATTCTACACGTCACATCTGATGGCGTCAGTACAACGAGCGTTCTTAATAGAAACAGCCAAATTAAAGCCAAATTCAAAACTCCATCACTCAACGAGATCAAAAAATAAAAACAAGAATATTACGTAAGACGAGATCTATACCCCCTACCTCCGAGTAAGAAATCGTAAGAAATCCTTGACCCCCACCCACCCCAAAATACCTTACGTAATTTATGGACGGCCCCTAAGCCTTACTATTACTAATTGAATGTTGACTGTAGGGGAAGGTGGGGCAGGATGAGGAGGACGTTAAGGTTTGAAAAATCTTGCAAGATGGCAACCACTTTAATAAGAACAACATTTTTTTTATTCTCAGCAGCTACAACATTTGGTAATATATAATACAAAATTTAATTTTTGAAAAACGTTTTTAAGAAAACAAGAAAATTTAATATTTTAAAATTATATGTAAATGCACCATCTTGCCCCACCCATGGGGTAAGATGGGGATATTATTTTTATATACAACAAGGACAAATTAAAATGGTTAAACTGTCGTTTTCTTCAATATGGGCACAAGAAAAGTGTGCCCATTTATCACAACGACTACATTTATTATTATTTTCCGAATAAATAAATATAAAAGTTTGAACTTACTCGTATTTACTTTACCAGACGATACTGTCGCTTCGCGCATGCTCAGTTTCGCTATTTTGTAAGCAGACGATATTTTTTTCCGTGGAAAACTTTTTATTTCGATTGTTATCTCACATTTTATTTCTCGTTAAGATAGTATTTAAATTTAAAAAATGTTTTCATAAATAAAATAAAACGTAAAAACATAAATAATAAAGTAATACAGTATATACTGTATAAATTTATTACAGTTAGATATGATTTAAAAGTGGAATATTTCATTTCCTATAAAAAGATCATTTTTAAAATTATTATTTTATATATTCGAAAAGGTGAAATACAATTATCAATGACAACGAATTTAAAACTAGTTCACTGCACTATAGTCAGCAGCAGAATTCATGGCCAACCTTGGGCAAGATGGGGTAACCTATCTTGCCCCCACCATCTTGCCCCAACGTGCACTTTTCATACTGATTGCAAACACGGGTCAACTTTATTTCAGAACTAAACATTTTCAGTCTTAAAGGTTACTTCGAATACAATAATATCTTCATCTAAGGTAATGTAAAAGTTCACAATAATACTTATTTTGTAGAAAGTTTTTAGCGGGCGTAAAATTAGATGAAGTATTGCTGAAACATGGAAAACAGTCTTACTTCCAAACAAAGAGACGTTCTCTCGTCCCGTGATTCCTTTTGAGGTTGACATTTAGTTCCCCAAATAACAGCTAGATGAAAGCACGTTAACCACGAATAAACAGACGTCCCCGTTTACCCCATGGCCCCATCTTGCACCACCTTCCTCTAATTATAAATGTCAATTTTTTTAAATATTATATAATCACATTGCACTAATTTTATACATTAAGAAAATACCGACAGTATAAAAAATGTAATACAACTATTCCTATTATTTTATGTCGTTGCGTTTATAGCGACGGGTATGAACATGCATGTATGACGAGTACATGCATGAGCAATTTACAAGTTCTAACTTGATGTGTACGTGCTCTTTGTAATTTGATCTCCTTCTATAATACTCGCTGTGATAGCACGTTTGAACATGCATATGGATGCGTTTGAACAAGTCGTGCTGTCACTAGTATAAAAGAGGCGCTGGCAATTGCGCTACTTCAGTTAAGTTTCGAATGCGAAGCGTGCGTCCGCTGCGTTAGTGTGCGGTCAGCCGTGAAACTGAATTGTTTTTTTAAATTTCTAATGCGAAATGGATAAATTTGTGAAAAAAACGAAGTGAGCCATCTACATCCAGTGAATCGGTTGGTAAAAAGACAAAGTTGTACTGTACAATGACAGTTATTTAAATTATGGTTTCACCTCATTGGATGGAAAGCCACAGTGCGTTGTTTGCTCTCAAGTTCTCTCCGATGAAAGCATGAAGCCATCAAAATTAGTTCGACACTTGGAAACTAAACATCCGGCTCATAAAAACAAATCCTTGGAATTTTTCGAAAGAAAATTACATACCTTGAGAAATCAACAAACTTCTACTTGTAAGTTAAGCCATGCTGATAAAAGTGTACTTGAAGCATCTTATCTCGTAGCATTAAGAGTAGCTAAGATGTCCAAACCCCAGACAATCGCCGAAAACCTCATATTGCCTGCTGCAATTGATATGGTCAGTGTTTTAATAGGTGTGGGAGAAGCAAAAAAATTGAAAAACATTTCGCTTTCTAACGACACAATATCAAGCCGAATCGATGGCATGGATGCCGATGTTCGCGATCAGATAATTCAGCGAGTTCGAGTGAAATTTTTAGAATTCAATTTGATGAATCAACAGATGTAGCAAACATGTCTCAGTTCTTATGTTTTGTGAGGTATGAATGCGATAGAGACACATCAATCAAAGAAAATATATTGTTTTGCAAAATAGTACCGGGTCATGCAACAGGACAATGTCTTTTTGATGTTTTTTATAAAGCTATGAGAAACTATACTAACATAGATTTGACAAAATGTAGTGTAGTATGTAGTGATGGTGCAAAGGCGATAACAGGAAAGAACAGTGGATGAATGAAAATATTAAGAGATCGTCTTATACCAAGGGCGGAACGGACGCACTGCTTCGTTCACAGACACACTCTTATCACAAAAAATATGCCGGAAAATCTCAATCAAATTCTTTGCGAAGCTGTAAAGTTGGTTAATTTTATTAAAAGCCAACCGTTACAAAGCAGGCTGTTTGCTAAACTATGCGATGAAATGGGCGAAAATTCTTTTCCATACAGAAGTTAGATGGTTATCGCGAGGGAAAGTGTTAACCCGGGTACTGGAATTGCGAGATGAATTAATATTTTTCCAGGATAAACAAATGCCATTCTCATTGTTTTTACAGAATAATGAGTGTATGTTGTTGTTGGCTTACTTAGCTGATGTATTTTTGCATTTAAACGACTTGAATGTGATATTTCTTTGTAAAATGGGCTGGCAGAATTACAATTTAATAAAAAGTAAAAATACGTTACAGATGGATACTAGTCCTATCTTCACTGCTGTAACGTATTTTTACGTATTTTCACTGCTGTAACGTATCTGTAACGTATTTTTACTTTTTATTAAATTGTAATTCTGCCAGCCCATTTTACAAAGAAATATTATATTTTTAATTGTGTTGGGATTGTCACCTGCGGACATTTTAAACTGTTTTGCATATTTGTGCAGAGGCATAGCCTCTAAAGAAAGGTTGTCTCTGCAATGGAAATAGTTGTTCCTGGTGATTGGACATGGCAAGCAGTGAAGATAGGACTAGTATCCATCTGTAACGTATTTTTACTTTTTATTAGACTTGAAGGTGAATTTACAAAGACGTGATAAAAACATTTTATTAATGACAGACAAAGTTCGTGCCTTTATTAAGAAGCTTGCTATCTGGATTATTCGCCTTGAAAGCAAAAATTTGGATATGTTCCTACTCACTTCGGATTATATTGAAAAAAATTTGAATGAACAAGACACTATTATTCACCACAGTTTGGATTGCGTGAAGATGCATTTGCGTGAGTTGAAACTCAGTTGACGGAGTATTTCCCGGAAGATAAAAATGATTTCTGAAGAGATGGGTTTCGTTTAGTGAAAATGTTGCCGCTGCTAAGTTACCAGTTGAGATTCACGACCAGCTCATCGAAATGTCTGCCGACAAAACGCTACATCTGTAGATTTAAATACATTTTGGCTTTGGCTTGCTCGTCGACATGAATATGGAAATTTAGTCATAGAAGCATTAAAAATATTAATCCCTTTCGCAACGTCTTATCTCTGTGAAAAGGGTTTTTCGTCTATGGTTGCGCTAAAAACTAAGTACAGGAATCTTCTTTTATCACTCGAAAACAATTTACTTTTGTGTTTCTAAGATCCACGTATGGAGAAAATTTTAAATGAAAAACATATGCAACCATCACATTAATTTTTTTTCTTTACAAGTTTATAAGTTTATAATACACGACTTTTTTTCATAAAATGATTTCATTATTGTTTCGCGACCCCTTTAATTTCACCGCGACCCCCAGGTTGAGAAACGCATCACTAGAAAAACGAGAATTATAAAAGTTTACATTACAACCGATGTATAGTGAGTTTAGTTCATTGGAAATTCTCTTGATTAACGTCTCTCAATATTAAAAATTCATCACCGTTTACGAAATCAGAATGTATCCTTCGAGACCCGCCATCAAACTGTCATAGTTAGAAACAGATAAATAAGTGAGAACCAGCAATTATTTATTGTGACATGGACATCATGTCGGACTGCAATTTAAAAATTTTTTTTAATTTAAAATGTATGCTCTCCACCTGAAATTAGTAGTGTCTTGCCCCGGTACATCATACTTTGCCGTTAGCAATAGAGTCGCGGCTGGTCATCTAACTCCTTTCGGCGGAAAATTTTTGAATCGAAATGACGCGACTTCCGGTTTTGACCGGAAGTTCGTATATAGTAAATCGAGCCCTCCTGTCCCTAATCTTTCCATATCTGGTTTCGGCTTTTATATATCTAACTCCGTCGTCGAGATTAAGGAACGACAGACGAACGAAAGTGAGAATTTATAGGTCTACAACTTTTTCAAATTGCAGCCAAATTAACGTTAAACTACCCGTAAAAACTCCTGGTAATAATTGATTTCGACTATAACGAAATTATCAGATATATTAAGTAATTCAAGCTTACTGTTTGACGAACAATTAGTAACAAACAGTTCACCAGAAGCTCTTCCTGGTCCAACCGGTTTACGCGCTACGCTTCCTACGATAGTTATTGACGAAGCAAAAAATGGCTTCGTCGAAAGTTTTCGAAAGAGCGACACCACGAAAAAATTCACATTCACGAGATTAGAAGACTAAGTTCCTCGACAATTCTACGACAATTCTACGATTCGAGTCGAACTAGGTGGTATTCCTTGATCCTTCCTTAGTTGCGTGTAATCCTCCGGGGCTTTTCCTTTCCCTGAAAAAGTACTAATTTGAAGCATGACATTATTTACAAAATCGTACGTAAAATTTTCACCGTCACTCTTTCAACAATAGGCTTTAAGATAAGCCACTTTATTCTGCCGTTTTGCTTGGTTACGAACTAGGTCATTGGCGTTAGGCATTTGGGCAAAAAAAAAAAAAAAAAAAAAAGGCAAAGCGGTGCCGGGATACGAATTGGATGCAAATTTCGGAACTATTTAGGGCCTATAACAACTGTCATTTAATAAGAAGTTTTTGGTGTTGGAAGTGGGATTAAGTCACAGTGTCGACGGCCGTATTTTCTAATTTACGAGAAGTCGGAGTCCGGCCATTTTCGGGTTTCTTTCCCTTTCTTGCCGAGTTTAGTGTAATACGGACGGGGAATGCCTAGGCCACGGCGACCAAAATAGCGGCGACTGGCGAAACATCACAACGTTTCGTCTTCGGGTTTATTACCAAACTCGCGCCGTTCCGCGCAATCGGAGAAGGTGAATATCGGTAATAAACGGGGAAGAGTCCGGAATGGCTGGGCAGTATTTCGTCTCGGATTCTTTAAATTCAAAGTATAGTTCTCTATTTGTTGGATTGTATTAAAAATCCGCCTCATTGTATTTTTTATAAAGTATAACTCCGTAAGAACGTTTTATTCGATTTATTACACCATTAAATTTAGGTAATTGTGTGGTTATACAATTTAAGCGGTAGCTTGGCTCGGACGTACTCGAATATTTGACGCAATTATCTTTCCCGGATAATAAATCTCCTAATTATAAGCAAAAATAGACTCGGGAAAACGAATATTTTGTTTTATTTACATCGATTTCTACTCGATTTAATGCCAAAATATCGCCACCGATATTTAGTTCTGCCTGCAAAGCACTAAAGTTACCGTGGTCGGTACACAATTCGACCGCCGCTACAGTCTTAAATGGTTTGCCGCTGTAACGTTTTGTAAGACGGAGCCGAAAAAAAAATATTTTCACTCTCCGTTTAACGCTTAGAATTACGCAAATCACGTACATTAGTAGATAAATAAATTACGATTAAAATTTGGTGGTGTTTCCCACGGCACGGCACGAGTCATTGCGAAAGAAACAGACACCGAATTGTCTACCGGTATAATAATAATACTGTAATACTATTTTGTTTTGGTCAAGTATTGGAATATCCCAGACGGACCGGGTCACACTGCAAGAGCCGGATGAAAACGGCGCCACACGACATTGGTCCAAACTACCGTCCCGTTTACGCCGGACCAGAGCATCCGCCCGACCCCAAACCCGTTCTCGTCCATCCACTTATAATTCTAATGAATTCCTTTCTTCTATAATCGTTTTTTCCGTTTGACAAAAGTCGACGATACCGCCGTCGGGCCACGTAACAATTCTCGGACCGTCCCAGGGCGTCAACCGGACCAAATATTAACGCGTAATCCGGCGGCCGGGTCGCCTCCTTCCTCCCTGTTCTACCTTTCCCCGGGGGCGGGGAACAAATCGGCGCTTCTGTCTCCGCCTCTCCTCCGGGGAAGCCGTTTCCTTTTCCGGTGACGCGCGCACGAAAAGAGGGGGGGCGATTTATCAATTAAAGTAAAAGACTCACGTCGTTTACTTTAATCGATTGGGTGCGTCGCAAAATTTTTTTTTCGTTTGCGCGAAAAAAGAGCGTAAGGCGAAGGGAAAGGTGGAAAGAGGCTGAATCCAGCGTTACGCCGGCGTCCTAACCTTATTTACCAGCGGCGGGAGGGAGAGGGGAGAGGGGAGGACGAGGAGGGAAGGAGGGGACGCGGCCACCCCCGCGGATTAGGTTTACCCACGGCGCGTCTTCCGGCGACGAGTGACGGGAGAGCGTCTCCGGGCTTCGGACCGACTCCGTGTTTTCTTTGCTGTTTTTTGACTGCGGGTTTTTTTCGGGGGCGTCGAAGGTCGCTCGGTCGATCGATCTTCTCGCTCCGAGAAGAAACTTAAATCGCGCTTTTATCCAGATAAATGGAAGGCGATAAATTTTCCTCTCGTCCCAATTAACCGTCCTCCTCTCCCCCCTCCCGCCGGCCCCGACGCCAGAGTCCGCGGCCCGACCCTTCTTCCTCTCCGAGTCGGCCGGCGGGAGGGGAGGAAAGAGACTCCCGTTTCCTCCTTTCGTTTCCGTTTCCGGTCCTTCGGGTGTCCGATTACGGGCCGACGCGCGCCGCCCTGACGAACGAGCGACAGGTGCGGGACGGCGCGTCCGGTAGCCAACCGCTCCCCGCCTCCGGGTCGTCGTCGCCTCCGCGGGAGAAGGACCGACGGGAGGAAAAAAGACGGAGCGCCTCCCCAGGCTCCTTCCGTATTTATTGAGTTTCAGTTGTGGCGCGGGACTCTCTCTAATTCCAGACGGTATTCGGACGCGAGGGGGTGCCGGGAGAAGGGAAGAATCCGAGTGGCTTTCCGTTAAACCAGTATCATCCGTACCGGTTTAACGAGTCGGATGCGGCTTCCTCCGGTTAATCGAACCCGGACCGTCTTTAAGTTAAGAGCGTCGACTTCCTTTCAAAGAGACGCTCGCACCGAGACTAAATAAACCGGGCCGGAGGTTCGGGTTCGTAACCTCGTCCGGCGTTTCCTGCGGAAATCCCGGGTCCGTCGGACGAAGTCCGAAGAGAGGGGGAGATGCCGACCGCCTGCCCAGACCGGAGCGGAAGCGGCGGAGAGTCGAGTTTAAAGGATAAGGGAAGCGTGGGTAGCGGGGAAAGAAGTTCGGGCGCGGAGAAACGAGAATAGAAAACACCGAGGAAATAAACTCCCGGAAAGTTTTTCCGGGACTTCCTTCTTCCAGTCTCCCGGCGTCCTAAATCGCTCCGCCAGTTAAGGAAGGAGTTTCCGGGAAGAATCGACGGGGTGGAGGGGGGGTCGGCGACAAACTTTCCTATTTCTTCGTCCGGTTTCCGAAGGGAAACGGAAAGTAAATAACAGAGGAGAATGTCTCTTCCCGGAGTGGAAATGTCCGGGGGTTTTATTCCGGAGGCCGCCGTCCCGACTCTTTCCCCGTTTCATCTGCCGGCCTTTATTATACTGTAATAAGTACCGTACTAGGTAGCCCGATAGTTCGATGGACGTTAACGCCCTTACCATTACAATTTTTAAAAAATCGGCTAATTCATACAACAAAAATTAACGCCGCAAGTAAAGTACGGGACCGTACGACCGATAAAAGAAAGTCTTGTTTGTTTGGCAAAAGGTAATCGAGCGGTGTCTCGTTTATTCGTAGAAGAAAAATCGAAAGCCAAACCGTCCGAAAAAACGGGCCCGTAAAAATTACATTTTGTCTCCCGACCATCGACGGGAATCCCGGAGGAAGGGACGGACACTCGATTCGTACACCATTACGGGCTGCCGAGCGGGCGCGAGGAGCGGAAGGTGGATTTATAGAAGGATCGTAGATAGGTAAAAAGTCCGCGGGGATTAGTCCCACCCCCGACGATTTTAAATTAATTTGTCCGACTCGACACCAGTGGCTTATTACGCGCCACCCGTTACCCGGTAATATAAGAGAACGTCACTGTCGGGCGGAAGGTGGAGTGAAATTCGTAACCGTCTATTCCGTAGGTTATAATTTATAATCTAGACCTGAGGTGGGAGTCGACGGATAAACATTAATCGTATTCGATGGTTTCCGGAAAAGAAGTCGATTCCTTCCACCGCCATTTTAATACGCCGTTCGGAAACATTCTTCACCCTTCGTCGTCGATTCCCACCCGACGGAAGTTCACCCATCCAGGGCCATAGCCAGCAACCATTATCTCCTTCGTCCCAGGCCATTACCAAATAATCCCCCTTCCCACCCCCGAAAGCTTAAAATATCCGGCCATAGCCCCAAACCGGTTAACCGAGTTATTCGAATTTCCATTTCTCTTTCTCGGCCCCCGGAAGCCTTTCTCCACCGAGAAAGAAAAAGACGTCGTCCGTAAAAAATGTCGCCGTGGATTTATCTGGGAGGAAACGACCGAAACCGGAGGGATTGCTCCCGGGAGGGAAATCGCCGCGTCGTTTTCGGGTTACTCACTCCCTCCAACTTAGATCGTTCCTCCATCCGTTTGGCACGCGACGCTTCCTCCCTCCCGGCGCCACCTCCCCCGCCTTTTTACCTTCCGCGCTCCGTTCCGGAAAATTTCCGTCGGTGGAAAGGCCGGCAGCGGCCGAGACGGACAGGGAGAGAGAAACCGACCGACGGAGTGCGGGGGGGAGAAAAGGGCGGGTGGCGCCGGGGAGCCTCCCGAGTGGCCAAAGGCTTCCGGAAAGACCGTCGGTATCGGCGGGACCTTTCCGAGCCCGGGTGTGGAACGAAAGACTTCCGGCGTGGGAAGTCGCGTCTTCTCTTCGACCTCCTTCCCGCACCAACGTCTATTTTTAATTCGGAACCGAGAAGAGAAGGAGGGCGGACGGGCCCCGACCGAAGAGGTCGAAGCGCCTGGAAAGACGAGACGGTCCGGAAGGGGTCCGAAGGCGCCAATTCCCGCGGGCTTTGATGGTAACTGGAAAAAAGGAAAGCGGAGGAAAGACCCAGACGGGGGTTAAGAAAGAGCGCGGCTCTGTCCGAAGCGTCGGCGGAAGGAATCGGCCGCCGTTTATTCTCCCCTTCGTCTTTCGACTTTGGCCAAAATTTCCGGATTCCGCCCCTCTTCTGGTCCAGACCGTCCCCTTTATCCTCCCCCGCCGTGAAAGAGACGAAGACGCAAAGGGACGAGTTCTTCGTCCCCGCAATTTGCAAAACGACGGATTTATTCCCGGCGGGGGCCGAGGGAAGCGCGACTCGTCCCGGGAGAGAGAGGGAAGCGACCCACAGCGGCGACGACCGGCCACCCGCCGAGACCGCGCGTCTACCCGACGCTTCCGGTCCGGATCCGGTCGGAGTGGCGGTTCGGACCCCGAAAAGCGGTGGCCGGATTTCGGGTCCCATCGCCGCCCGCCTCGACCAAAGAGGGGCCCGTCCCGTCGGGCCCGGGCGGAAGCTTCTAGCGTATCCCGACAGGCGAAAGTGGAGAGTTCCTCAGGGATAAGTCTCTCTCTCCTTATTGAGGAACACTAGAGCGGTTGGTCCGACGTTCCCTACGGAGGAAGACCCGGGGCCCGCCGACCAGGAACCGACATCGTCCCTCTTTCGTAAAATCGGCCAAAAAGCGTTTAGCAGGATTCCCTCCGGCGGAAGTGGCTTCGGGCTTTCTCTCGCACCCCGATGCCAATTTCTCGTCACCGCCTCCTCTCTCTTCTGTCGACTTCTTAACTCACTCGGTCCGCCCATCGCCCGGTATCGTCTCTTCCGGTGCACGCTCCCGCGCCTCTTCGGATCCGGATCAAAACCGGCGCGTGCCGCGGGTCGGTCCTGTTTACCGCCCGGCCTCTCGAATTGGAAAAAAAGAGGGAGTAACTGGCCCGCGGCCCCCTCCCCGGGGAGGCCCTGAAATCGGTTTAGGACCTTCTTCCGACGGACGTCCTCGGTTCCGGTTCCGGAGCGTAGACGGGCCGGCCGCGGATCCGACGGACGCGGAGAACGCCGGAGAGAGAGGAGGGGAAAGAGCACGAGTGTCTGCGCGCGTGGAGAGGGAAGGTTGCCAAAAATGCGGATCTATTTCGGTCCCGCGTCGGTGGCGAGCCTTCTATTGGTCGAGACGGGATCTGCCGGTGTGCGTAAGTTGGCCGCGGTCCCCCGAAATATTATTCGATCGCCAGCCGCGTCCGGCGAAGTAACGTCGAAAGGACTTCCGCGCCACGACCGTAATTCGACTCCCCGGACCTCGGTATCCCCGATCCCCCGGCGCGCGGCCCCCGCACACGCGGTGTGGCCGGAGGGACGAGGCCAAGAGCCATGCCCAGAGCCTTCCTCATCACCAATCGGCGCTACGACGCCGACTTCGACTATCGACGCTCGCACGTGCCCACCGGTGAGTACTTTTCTCCTTCTTCTCGAATTCCCGGCGCTCAGCCCGTTCGTTCCTCCCTCCTCTCCGCGGGCCGACGACTACGGAGAGAAACTCTCAGGTCCCTTCCGTGCAATCCCACGCGTCGACGCGGTCCTCCTTCTCCGGTGGCCGCGTCGGAAACGTCGCTGTCAGCGCGTGGACTGGACGGGCCCCCCGGCAAAAAACTGCGGGAGTTTTTTGCCTGGAAACGGCACGTGGAGAGAGGGTAATCGGACCCTTTCGGTGACACATTTATCGTCGTCCGGAGAGAAGCGTCTGTCGAGGAGGTCGGGGTCGACCCTCCGGCGTTAATCCCGGCGCGGAGTGGCGTTTCTCGTCTTCCGACGCGTATCTCTTCCCCGGTGACGTGTGTGGCCCGGTGTGACGTTTCTTTTTTTCTTTCAGAGAACAGCCCCGAGAGGAGCGTCCGGACGGCGGAGGACCCGACGGACGGAGAGGCCAGCGACCCCCGACCGGCCCGACCCGACGGTCCCGGATCCCCGGCCGACACCACCCGCGCCCCGTCGCCGGGACGCTGCCCGCCCCAGCCGGGGCCTCCCGGGGCCCGGGCGCTGGACTTCCGCGCCCGGCGGTGGGCGCGGGGCCAGGCGGCGGCGCTGCACCGGACGGTGCTGGCGGCGGTGGTGCGGCGGATGGCGGGCGAGGAACGGGCGGCGCCCCCCCGGGAGGCGCACGCCTGTCCCGAGTGCGGCAAGCGATACAGCACCTCCAGCAACCTGGCAAGACACAGGCAGACGCACCGCAGCGTGACGGACAAGAAGGCGCGCAAGTGTCCACACTGCGACAAGGTGTACGTCTCTGTGCCGGCCTACAGCATGCACGTCAGGACTCACGGCCGAGGCTGCCAGTGTCCCTACTGCGGCAAGTGTTTCAGTCGACCCTGGCTGCTGCAGGGCCACGTGCGCACCCACACCGGGGAGAAACCCTTCGGCTGTCCCGTCTGCAACAAGGCCTTCGCCGACAAGAGTAACCTGCGGGCCCACATCCAGACGCATTCCAGCAGCAAGCCCTTCGTCTGCCAGAGATGCGGAAAGGCCTTTGCCCTGAAGAGTTACCTCTACAAGCACGAGGAGTCGTCCTGCATGCGCCTGCACCGCCGACAGGCCGACCCGCGCGCCTAGAGGCGCCCGGCCGATTCCCTTTTCGTGGACCACGGACGCGTCCGTCCCTTGCCGGGTCCGGCGGCGTTCCGAGGGACTTTTTCGCCTCCTCCGAAAATAGGTCCGGGCCCAGCTCTTCCCGGAATCTCTCCTCCGCCTCTATTTATAGTCGGCCGCACGGCAGGTCACCGCCGCCCGGCGGCGCGGCACGCGTCCGTCCTATTTATTTCGATAACTTATTTACGGCGGGTCCGTCCGACGGGAGAGACCTTCCGCTCCGCGGATTCCCGTAGGGCGGCGGGAAGAGCCGGCACTTTATTTTTGTAAGCATCTTCCGCCCGACGTATTTTTTTGTACTTTTTTATAACGAAGGACTCAGCGCGTCCAATTGTACTTCTTGTGTTTTTGTATCAATAAACCGAGTTTTGTACTTAATCCGTCTCTGTCCGCAAAGGAAAGACTCGGGCGGAACGTGCGTCCGTCGTCTGGGGCTTTAAATAGAGAGATGCCCGAAATAAACGCGGGTCGACGAATCCTTCCCGGGGGGAGGCCGAACCACCCGAAGGAGAGGAGCGCCTCCCGGCCCGCTCCTCTCCTTCGGTTCGGCACGCGCCTGAGAAATACAACTCCGCCGGATGCGAGCAGCTATATTTATCCGGGACGGGCGCGTGGCCGAATCTTCCCCCCGCGGACGGGAAAGTGGCGGGCGGTGGGAGGCAGCGAGTGGCGACGTTCCCTCCTGGACCGCTTCCAGAGCTATAAAAATGCGACAGGTGTCGCCCCCTTCCTCTCTCCGTCGGGAGGGAGGTTTGCCCACTTTCTAATTCGGTTGGCGCCGGGAGAAGGTCGCGACCGACTTTTCTCTCGGGAATCCTCGGGTGTCGGTCCGACTCCTTTCTTCGTCCGCATCCGCCGGCGGAAAGACGACGGCCAGACGACAACGCTTTTCTTTTCCGGGAAAGAAGTTGCCTCGACCTTCGGTAAAGTCCGTCGCCCGCGGACGGACTTTAGAACGTAAACAACGGGGGGAGGAAACCGGAAAGAAAGAAACGGAGAGGAAGAAGGCGAGAGACGGGTGATTCCCGGAGGAGACGATGCGGCTGACGTCTTCTCGCCGTTTACCGGATGAGTCCGGCACGAAACGGAGGAAACGACGCCGGACCGCGGGTTTCTTTTCGAGGGAATCCCAGAGAGTAACACTACCCGGTATATCCCGTATAAGCGCCTGAAAAAGGCGTAAACCGTCGTCTTCCTACCTCTGTATCCAGTGCGCGAGTACAGGGAGAGTTGGTCGTCCAAGCGGATGGGAGAAATATCTCCGGAAAATGTTCTCCGAAACGCTCGTGGCCTGACGTCCTCCTCCTCCTCCCCTGGGCCAGTTCGGATCCCCGTAAACCGCTGGCGGGACGATGGTCCCTTTAACCCCAGGAGCGGACGACGGAGGGGACCGACGATTTACACGGAAGGAAAAGGAGGGTCGGCGGGTTTTTTGCCAGAAGAGAACGCTGCCACCGGGACTGACAAAGAAAAGTAAAAATAGAAAGACGCCCGGCGTTTCCCGCGCCCGACGGCCATTTCCCTTCCGCTCCGACCACCGGACGGTCTTTCTTCCGACGCGGGCAAAGTTTCCCGGTCCTCCGCTTTCGGTCCTCTTCCCGTCTCGCGCTTTCGGGAGGTCGAGGGAGAGGGGGAGGCCGACGGATTATCCTTTCCTGGTGTGGCTATTCCTCCGTCCCAGAGTACTTGGAGAAGCCAAATCTCGTTCTCCTCTACATCCCCGCCGCCCGGGGAGAAGGGTGAAAAATGGAATTTTTACGGACGTCGGGACCTGGCGCATCCGCGGGTGGAAAGCATTATTGAACGCGTGACTACGCGCGCGTTTACCGTACAGCCGTGGCCTGTCCCGTGTCGACTCCCGGAAGGAAAAGTTGATAGGAAAATTTGGAACGGTAAAGGTGGAAAGCAAGGCAAAGAGGAGGCAGAGAGGGAGCTTACGATTATTAGTGGAGAAAATGGCTAAATTATTTGGAAGGCCGGGAAATTGAAATGTGCGTACGGTATTCCTCTTTGTTTGTCCGGTGACGTAAACAAAGTTAAGGTTAAAGTACGTCGGACTCGGGATTTTGTGAATTTATTTAATTAATCGTAAGAGACTCCCGGCTACGTCCACCCGTAAGATCTTTTCCGGTGGGCTCTCTCACCTCCGGAGTGCGTGTGGTCGACCAAAGCCCATCCATTTTTTCCAGTTGCGGGATGATTCTAAGCGGGCCACGGAAGTTAGATGAAATTTTCGCCGGTTGTTGAGTTAAGCCCGCGTTTTACCTATCGTCTAAAACTAAGGCTTCGATAATATCCTTAATCTTCTCCCAGTCCTCCGCATAGTACCGGGCTTCTATCCGCGCCCCGTCTTCTTATCATTGGCCCGAGGTAACGGTTTGGCCTGGCATTTGCCTAAAAATGCCCCGTCCGGTTGGCATTTTTAGGGGCGCTTCGAGAATACTTTCTCGCGTTTTGCGTAAAGAAATCTGCTTTCTCGCCAGACCACCGCAATTCCTCTTCCACTTTGAGGAAGGCGAGTAGCGCGCAACATTTTAGGATAGAGAACTTACCGCTCTAGGCCCGCTTTTACCGCGTGAGGGGCTGCGTGGATGAGAAGCGGGAGGACGTTTTCGTACGTTATTTGGTCCGGCGGGGAGTTTTCGTGGCCCAATCGAAGAGACTCACTACCGTCAGAGGCATAGCGAATATAACTGGCGCCCGGGGCACGACACATTATTGGCGCCCCCTTCCAGAAACACATATAGTTTGTCTTGGAGACCATTTGAGCGCCCCTCTGCGAGTGGCGCCTGGTGCATGATAGACACCCTTGCACCCCGCTCGATACGCCACTGACTACCGTCGAATTGTTTGTAGACTGCACCACTTCGGCCTGCAACGAATGAATTCGTCTGAGAAAGTTTTTCTCAGAGTTCCGATTATGATGTAGCCGACGAAATGATTCTTTGCATCCGCGGTTTCCTCTATGAACGTCCAAATGATTTCTTTGTTCCCATTACCTTCCTAATACTGTACGCGACGTGGTTTAAGGTTTCGTTCCGGCAGTGTAATTTTTTCCGGTCGTATATTGTCCAGACACAGACGCCTTTCGATATTTTTCTACAACTTTTCGGAATACCGCATTCTCCAGTTTATAGAAAGATATATCGGCCGCTGACAAAGCCGATATCGGGTCATTCCAAAACCCACACCGCTGACATTCGGCTTGTATTTCCCTTTCGATACAAGACCGTATTTCAATTTTCCGAGTCGATCTGCGTCTTCCACCGGGATGCTTCCACCACCAGTTTGTTATTACGGTGTCGGTAGGCGCCGTGGCCGATCCGTTGTTACCGCTACGTTGCAAATACCACACGAAAGAACTTTTGCCCGTGTGCCAAAGATGTTTCTACCCAACTTCTTAACCCCGGCAGTTGGCAATTTCTCCAACTCGCTACTTTAGGCGTTGCCGTCTTCTTCCTCCACTTTTCACTAGTTAACAATTAACTTGCAATACGCGTAATGTGCAGAAAGATAGCTATTTTCGGTCACTTACGGCTAATTCGGCCGCGCTGGTTATTGCAATAAGGGGAGGAAGATTATTTTTGTAAATATTAAGGGCGCTTCTTACGTTTCGGAAGAACCCATTTTCTGATATATAAAAATAATATTAATCATTTGAAATTGCAAAAATAAAGAAATATGTAAATATTAAAAAAATGACTAATTTATGTAGCAAATGTAACGTATGTTTTTACGTAATTACATAAACATCCTAGCTTTATTTATTAATTTAAATTAAAAGATTTTATTTTATGTTAGTAAAGTAATGATAATTTTATAGGGATAGCAAACGCCACGGTCACCTAAGTTTTCCCGGGACGCGGAAAAATTCCCCTCCCCGTCCCAGCCACACCGCTTCAACGGACGAAACTTGTCCTTCCAAAAGTGACCACCAAAACTGGTCAGCCTGTGCGCATTTGCACAGCAGACATCCGACGAGAAGTGTAGAAATACTTTTTGTTAATAATAAAGTTTTATTTTTATAAATGTTTCGTCGCGTCTTCAAGAGTTTATTTATTTATTTATTACAATATACAATATATGTACAGTACAAGTAAGTTAGCTGAGCGGGATCGTAGCGCGTGCTTTATTCGATTCCCTCTGTGGAAAAAGTCCAGCAACGATTTGCGTAACTTTTCCGGCTGTTATGAAATTTTTTTTATTAAGCGTAATTAAAATTACGTGTGGCGCCATCTGTTACGAGATTTTGTTATAAAATGTTTTTATATTTTTAATTGCTATAATATGGCAAAAAGCTTAATTTTAAGGATAGTGATCAGTTTTATAAAAAAATTGTAAATTCGATACCCACGTAATAAATGTTATGGTAATTGTCGGATACTGTTTAATGTCTATCGTCTTCATAATCGGATTTTTCGGCCTGGTCAAATCGGATAAGCGCACTATAAGACACCGTGGGATGGCAGAAACGAATTAGTGCATTACAAGCAGAAAAAATGAATTGTAAATCAGAAAACGTCTTTCATACCGAATCTTCATCGTTTATGCAAAGGCTATTCGATTCTATAGAAGAACAACTAGACGATAAAGAATTACAACTGCCGAAAATTCGCACGAAGGGTGAAGGTAAGTCAGTAAGCAAGATATGAGTATTAGTAAAAAAAAAAAAAAAAAAAAAAAAAACGCTGATTTTCAAACCAGTATTTGTGAAGATGTTACTTAATATTAAAGTGAGACACGTTTAAGTGTTTTCGAAGAACCTGCTGACGAATTTATTGAAAAACCTACAAGTCAAGAAATTAAGACAAGTGGAGAAGATTTAGCCTACCATTGTCACGTTTATCGCGACACTTGGACGGTTCGAAATGTCACCATTTCATTGGTCAGGTAGACGCCAAGTGCAAATATAATCTCTTAAATTTTTTAACGTGTCATATTTTTGTCCTAATGTTAACGCTAAGAAACTACCATTCATAGCCGAATATCAAACGATAATTTGCCAACCAATCAAATTTCGCGAAAAACGGACCAAATACTTAAACTCAGCACCTTCGAAAGTCAGTTAAAACATATTTTGTGCTCACCGGTAACCTCGTATTACGTAATTTTCCTATTCGAATGCCACCACGACGCTGGTCCGATAGATAAAAGAAAAGAGGTTGAAGTAATTCCACCAAAAATAATGGATGGTCTCCTCGAAGAGAGAATGGTCAATAACTACTAATTAATACTGGTCTATTGCTAATACTTTGAAAGTGATCCGTGTAGACAGCTCGTGATGGTCCCCGTTAAATAAAAATAAAAAAAATCTTGTAAAAATGCTAGAACAATTGCTTTTATGTAGTAATAAAGTGAAAAGTGTAGTAATATTTTTGCCACAGATTCTGTAAACTAAGTAGGAAATATGTTCTTGTAAACATCGCGTTTATAGAAAAATTATTGGAATGCAATTTGAAAAAATTGTAGACATATAAACTCCCACTGTTGTCCGTTGTCTGTCTTTCTTTAATCTCGAGAAAGGAGTCAGATATATAAAACTGGAGATCAAATATGGAAAGCTTAGGGGAAAAGGCCACGATTGACTATATACGAACTTCCGGTTTGCACGGGAAGTCACGTTATTTCGATTCAAAATTTTTACCCGAACGAAGTTAGAACTGGCATGACGGTATTGCTAACAGGAAAAGTATGATATAAACGGCCAAGACACCACAAAGAATTAAGAATATTGTGACGAAAAGTTGCAGTCTGGCATTGTAAAGATGTCACAATAAATAATCGCTCGTTAGAATTAGTTTGGTTTATTTGGTTACACGCGAGCGAACTGCCAAGAGGGATGCCTCCTGGCAGTGCCGTAACTAGCCATTCCTGTGCCCTGTGCAAGAATTTGCATTTAGGCCGCTTAATTAATCAGATTTGGAAAAATAATAAAACAAAATACATGCATTTGGGCCTCCCTTCCAGTGGGCCCTGTGCAGATGCACCTGTTGCACCTGCCTAATTACGGCACTGCCTCCAGGGAAGACTTTTACGGGAAGCTGGGCCCTATTTAGGTGGGAAAAAACCAGGAAAACTCCACGTGGCCAGCCCGTTTGCCATGTCCGAACCCACGACTAACTATGAGAGTTCGGTGGTTTTATGTACTCGGCTACCAGATGGCGGTAGAGAATTAAGAAAGTAGAGAGGTCGCGACCGTCGTATTCAACCCAAAACGTGAACGGCGGACTGTCAAGCGCCGGCATCTGGCAATTCTAGACGGTGGATAATGGCGTTCGCTACGTCTAGCATGGCGAGTAGACGATCGGTTTAAACTTCATTTTTTTTTTTTTTTTTTTTTTTTTTGGGGTTAAAATTATGACGTATTTTATTAAAATAATGCTTATTTAAGCATTTACGAATAATATTGTAAAGAAACAGACGATTTGAACAGAATTGAGCATGATAAAATTCTATTTCCGTAAATTTCGCATATCGTAACATCGTAAACCTTCGGTAAAATTTATTGCTTGTGTTTCTTTGAAATTCTTCTACTTTAACATTTACTTTATAACCGATTTCAAATAACAAGATTAATTTTAAGCCGAAATTAATAGGAAAATAACGTTAATCGCATCCCAGACCGAAATTATTAAAAATGCTTTTCCGAAATTTCAATTTCTGCTAGTCTGGCGGGAGAAAGAAAGAAAACAAATGATATTGTATTGATTAAAAGCTTCAACAGATGGCGCGAGAGTAATGTGCGCGGTCCAGTCGTCAATTTTGGAGTAAGAAGCCGTCTGGTTTACTTTTCTCCTCGCTAGATGGCGGGAGATACGAAAAGTTGCGCGCCCGTCAGGTCAAAGGTTAGCCGGCGGGTTGAGATTTTTCCATAAATTTCTACCAATCCGCCGAAGTTTATAATATATTTGTCGGGTTTCCGGGCAGCGGGCCGGGCCGAAACGGAAGAAATTCGTTCCCGTAGTTTTCTTTCCGACCACGGGAGAGCGTTAGAGTTTCTCCGCGTTTATAAGGAGGGCGTAAAATAAGGAAAAACGAAATACGACGTGGTTCCGAGAGAAGATCTAAAGGTAGGCATGCGCTTCTTGATTAAATCGTTGTATAAGGAAGTGGCGGTGACGCCCTCTCTCGTTAAACTCGACGCTAGTTTTTGCAATTGTCGGCATGACGTCATCCGCAAGCGGAAATTTCAATTTTACCTTCGCGTCTATTTAAGAACTGATAGCCAGATGCGTCGTTAGCTTATTTCTGTTAAACGGCAGGCCGGGGAAGACGGAGGGAAGAAAGGTAAACGTCGATTAAACGTGGAAAACAAAAATCGGAAAGAAAAACACATTTAGCGGAAAAGGCGGATTTATTCATTTATTTTCGTGGCCAAACCGAAATAAAATTAAAGTCGTCAAAAAGGAAATACAGTAGTTAGCTCGAACGCCGGCGTGTTTGCTCGGTCTTCGTCTTTTTCCCTCGGACACATGTCCAACACGCAAAAACCAAGTTTCGTTTATTTATTCATTTTTGTCTACGGTCGGTCGATTTATTCCTTTCCGATTCTTTGTATTTTTCTCTTATAAGTACGAATATTTATATTATTTTCATCCACAGCAATCGGACCCCAGCTCTATGCCCGGCGCGTACGCATCGCCTAAAGCTGGATCGTGTTAAAAAGTGAACGGTGGTCGACGTTAAATGTCATAATTAAGGTTAACTGCTACGCGTAAGCGCAGGTACAGTACTTAAGAACGGACGGCGTAAATTGTATATTTTTTGCGCGCCCTTTGTTCTACGCCACAGCACGTTTCGCCTGGTTTCGGGAGGAGCGGCAGCTACGCTCCCGTCTTTATAAATAAAAATAAGTAAATAACGATGTTTAGTCTACGATAGAATCGGCCAAGGTTAATTGTTTTACGAAATGGAAACTCCAACGAGAACACGGGAAAGAAATAATTAAGGTTTGAGGGAATTTAAATATCCAATAAATAAAACGCCATCTTAAACAAACGATTTTGTTTTTTGGACCCTGCCAGGACGGGGTCGAAAGTGTAAGAAAGACGTTTCCGGGTCCGAGGGAAACAAATTGGATCGTAAGGCGTGTTAACTTACATCGACGGACGGAAGGAAAACGTGGAAAGACGTCAATGAGAAACAAATGGAAAGAAGACCGAGTCGTTTATTCCGGATCGGATGGCGTTTCTCCACTTTAAATTGCGTGCACCAGACGAAAGTATATATTTTGTTTGGCTTTTGACAAAAAACCAGCGGCGACGATACGAGAAGGTTAATAAACGCGTGGGGGCCGGGACTTTTTTCGCCCGGTCTGGCAGATATCGTCTTACGTCTCTGCCTCGAACCTCCCCCAACGTCTTTTACGCCACCCGTCGCAGGAGAGAGGGCCTATCGAGTTACTCGACCACCGCCGAGAACTATTAAACTGCGCTATTCGATTAGTAAACGGGCATCTTCCCTGTCCCGTCACCATTGTCGCTAAACCTTTCGTAATTTCCGACTCTGTTCCGTTTATAAAAATTAGGGATTTACTAAAAACTTTCCGTTAGAATCGTTCCGTTTCGGTCGACGGAACGGCGTAGCTATTTTGAAGGCGCGTCGAGCCACCCCCGAAATTTGGATCCGGAAGTCGGCCACGAATTTACGGAAAGAGGCTGGGGATGGAGAAACGAGTTCTTTAATGACCGGTAATCGCTCTGTTACGTCAGCAGAGGGTTCGCCGTTTTAATGTCTTAGTTTAGTAAGAACGAAGGCGCGCGAGTTACGGCTACGTTTTCATTTGTAAAACAGTTCTTCAGAGAACGCCACGTTTGGATGGAAATTTAAAACCGTACCAACTGCGGTCACTACAACCACGCAATACTTCGGTGTTAAAAAATTATATTTCGTACCTTAATCTAAATATTTCTATAAGCGAACGTATAATATTTATTAATGCCGGATTCCGTCCTTTGTATTCTTTCGGATCTTTACCACCGGTCTAGTCCGGTGTTTTTCATCCGATTCTCAATTAAACGGTAAATCGGAAAGAATTTCGATAATTCGGTGTTCCGGATATAAAAGTGGGTGGTGACGCACTCCCACCACGTCGTCCCTTCCCGGGTTTTATGGAACGGTCTGGCTATTTCGAAGGCCACCGTTGGCCTTTAGAAACATTGTCGGTTAGGTCGCGTTTCTTTATGCAACGAGAGTGTAGCGAAATGACGTCACGAGCAGTGTTGGCCAATTAGAAACCAGTTTCAGTGTGTTCGCTATAAAGCGCTTCTCGAGCGCTGTATAAAGAAACGCGGCCTTACGCTTACCGTCGGTATTTACGGGCTGGTCACCGGCGGCCCCCACGCTTTTTAGTCACGCGATAAGGGTAGAAGAAAATTGATTTTTACTTTTCACATCGTTCGTGCGAATAAAAAGCTTCCTTTAAAATTCTTTTATTCTTCTTTTACTTTAATTACTGGAACATTCGTGGTCGAATAAAGAGAAAACAGAAAACGAAATTAAGACGGTTATGGTATTATTTCAATCTACGTCACGGCCATGGCGCGGGGTAACGGGTAAAACGTTCACGTGCTGCGGAATAATACGAGATTTTTACTAATTCTTTCCGACGTTTCGGCCGCTTCTGCATTTAAATTAGGATTTGTTACGTAACTTTCTGTCTTTTCGTATCGTTCGTTTTCCCAATACCTATCCGGTTACGCAAATTATTGCCGAGGAAATTTTTATAATTAACGAGAAAGGGGAAAGAAGTAAGAAACGACAATAGAGAAAGATAACGTAATTATTAGATAAGAAAAGACGATTAACGAAACGGAACTAAGTATTTTATCCACGCAATTCGGAAAAAGTGAAAATATTTATGTTTCTATAACTAAAAAAAAATATGAATTTTTACCTTAAAACTTTGCGGCTTCGTGCACTATACCGCCACCTGGCGGTTACGGCAGAAAACAATACTATAACGATTTTATACCGCGTATAAACGTGGCCGGAAATGCCCAATTGGAAAGGTCCGCGCGTCCACCGGTGGCCGAGGGGATAAAACCACGAACACCGGTAGCGGGTGGCGGGTTGGCGCCCGGCCTACGGGCCGGTCACGTGCAGTTTTCGGAGGGGGTTTTTTTTTGGCCGGCGTATCATCCACTTCAGGCCAGTTTCCCGCAGAAAATCCTCTCCGAAAGGCATCGTCCGGGCCGAACGTAGGCCCGTTGCCGTATCCCACCCGTCAAATCCCTATCCGGCTTTTCCTCCAACGGAAAATCTCAACTAAGTAAAACCCGGATACGGCCGAAAAAATTCTGACCTGCGACCGTCATTTTACGGAATAATAATCCGTTTTACAGATGATTAAAGGCGAGGCCATAAGCGTTTCCTTCCCAACGACCAAAAGCGGCTTTCTGCTTGATCGACCCCGCGTGATTAATCGTATTATTAAATGCTTCGTGTATTAATAGATTTTGCGTATTGCGATAATAAATATAACAAGAACGTTACTCTGCACTATTAATTAATATAAAATTTATATTAAGTAGCGATACGGGCATTGCCAGAAAGCATATACGAGTCGAATTGCAGTGCGTAAATTACCAAGATGGAGAAATCTTTGGTAAAATGTTTACTATTATTATTACTCATTTTAATACTTATAACTTTATATACACAAGTATATCTCCCGGTTTTCCGGACTTCGGTCTTAGTTCGAAAATGCGTATTTTATATTTATATATCGACGCGTCACTCGTCGTTAAGTCAGTGGCGTAGCGTGGGTGTCAGCCGCCCGGGGCGGAGAAAAATTTTGCCGTCCCCTTATTTAGGTATAAGTAATGAAAAATTCCGTGCTCATTTCAATCGGTCCGACTCGAAGGTGCGACAAAAATATAAAATAAAATGGTTCAAATTTTTACAAGATATTAGGCCTATTATTTATTGTGAAATGTTGCCGCCCCCTAAAAGTGCCGCCCGGGAGGCGCCGCCCCTGCCGCCCCCAATACGTTACGCCACTACGTTAAGTACTTACGTAAATGGGAGTAAAACGCAAAGTTTCGAAATTTCGGCCACGGAAAAAGGATCCGTAACCGAAAAAGCCACGGAAAGTGTGACCTTCCTGTCGGTCGACGTTGACAGCCACGCGTTATCGCGCGGGCAAAAGGAGCCATGTTCCGGGACCTCAAACTGATCTTTTATAAACTCCTTTACTGTACTAACGATATTTAAATTTATATTCGGAGACCCAAAATTGTCGGTGAGGCACGCGCGGAGGTGGCGTTAAACAACCAACGAAAATATCGGGGAATTCCGCCAAATCCCCCCAAACAAAATGTTTGAAGTCGAGACCGTACGCGGGGCCCCCTAATTCAAATTTGCCCGGGACCCCACCAATCTATAAAGCGCCACAGAACGTTGGGGGAATTAAGAGAAAGAAAAAAAAATACGCGAAAACGCTATCGTGTATTTTAATTCCTATTCCATTGATAAAATATACATTAGTTATTTTAGGAGTAACGTTCCTTTAATAGAAGCGATATTTTTACAATAATAATAAATTCCGCCAATGCTAAATTTACATTATTCGACGTATTTAGACAGATTCTAAATTAACCTTTCCCGGAACTCTGTTTCCGGGAATTTTATCGACGCGGCCGCCCCGATTCCTTAGAAATGTTTGTTTAGTCACGACAGAAATTTCCTATTATTCCGACGTTCCCGTTTTACCTCGCATCGATCGGATTCAATTAGAATGATATTTTGACGCGGTCCAGCTCTTTCCTCTGCTGCAAAATCTAATCCGGTCGACCGCCTTTCCTTTTAACCAAAAATTTAAATATAAATTAGAATTTTTTATCTTCGTGGTAAAAATGATTTAAAAAGTTAAAATCCACATTTAAAAATAAACAAAAAAAGGTTTCCGTTAAGACCATTTGCACCACGAATTCCCTACGGTTCTATTCGATTTTTTTGCTTTTTCCACCACTCTCGATAACGCGGCCTTTGGCATTTCCAAACCTCTTCTCATTTAACCGGAGAGAAAAGTGTAAAAGTGTTCGCCCGAATAGGAACATTCCTGCCAATGCACGCGCTCAGCATTTTCCAAGAAATACGAATTTCCAAAACAATTTCCCCTTATTCTCCATCCTTTCTTTTCTTCGGGTGGATAATTGTTTTCTCAAAAATGCACGAACTCCGGGATATTTCCTAACGAATATTTATTGCAATTATTTATACGGAGAGGAAAGGCGGCCGTAAGAGATTAATTGTAAGTAAAATCCCGCCGAAAGCCACGGGATAAAAGCATTTTTCCTATCGATAAGGCGTTATTATAATTTGTTCCGAAACACGAAAAGTTAATTGTATGGGATCGCCAATTATATTCCACGGCCGTCCCGTTACCGGTTAACCGATTTTACAGTTTCTTCCCGAATAAAGCCTGAAGGCATTTACGATATTCTAACGGCGGCTCCATTATTATTATACGCGCCTTTAAGCCGCGCTTAAGGACCCCGAACGTAAGGTTCCAGACCCGGTCCGGCACAGTTTCTACGGAACGGAATAAACACCGGAATAATTTTTAATTAACCCAATCGATAAAAAAATATATATATAAAGACTTAAGTACCGTAGGATTTTTCTGTTTCTACTTTTACAGATTGTGAAGAACAGTTTCCTCAAAGAGCAAATATCTACAACCAGGGAATTTGCCGAATTATTTTAATAAAAATTTAATTATTTACCGTGCAATTTACAGAGTGTAAGCGCCGCCCTTCTCTTATATTTAACTTTGGCGGTGACGGTGGCGACGGAAAAGTCTTTTAGTAAATTAAAAGTCATTTGCAAAAATTAGAGACAACGGAATTAATTAAAATTTTGCGGCTGAAAAAGTAGAAAGAATGATTTGAAATTTTAATTTGACGAGCGTAAAACCCATATTTACACAGTATTATGTATCCATTCGTCCAATTATAAAACCAAAATAGGCGATTGGCTGTAAATGTTATGTGATTGCAGTGATTATTTTTGTAATTCCTTTGTGGTTTTTATCTTTAGTTTTTATTAAAATAAATAAATTTCCTTCCCCGGCTCTGTTATAAGCCTATATAACAAAGGAAAAGTATGACCATGGGTCAAAAATGTCCCTAGAGTTTTTTACATTTTTGAACTCGGTGACCTCGAAACGTCGAGAAGTGTAAAAAGAATTTAAGGGTTTTTCTGTAAGTATGGATGTTAGTGTGTGGGGGGGAATACGATTTCGTTCACCTTGTTTGAAGCTTAATAACTCCGGTACTTTCTGTCAAAATTTTCTGAAATTTTGCAGGGAGGTTTGTATATTAGGGGGGTCGATGTTATTAAATTTTTGGAGGTTAAAGGTCGAGGGGGTGGGAAGATAAAGGGGTCGGTATGTCGTATCTCCAGTAGGGTCGGACTTAATCACCATTTTACTAGTTATAACCATTTACAATTTCTTTATAAAACCCAACCTACCCTCAGAATTAAACTTTTTGCCATTTTATAATTAAAAAAATTTTAATAAAGTATGGTAAGGAATGGCACCACGAAAATTTTAAATGTTGTTGGGAAAGTTAAGCAACTGGTTGCTGGAATTTCACTTTGTTTATAAATCTTTTTGTAGATTGCTTTTGAAGTATTTTTTCTTTTCTGTTTGATATTAAATTTGTTTACAAGAAAAGAAATTTTTCGTATAACTACCCGTAATATTTTCTAACAATTTAAAACTTTAAAATTGGAAATTAAAAAATTTTGTTCAAATTCTTATGCCATCGCTAACGTGGAGGGGCGATGCCCTAAGCATTGGCACTTTACCAAATTTTGAATACGGGACTACAACTTCTAGTTACGCCAATGTATTATAATGACGGATCGGACGGAATGTCTACTTTAAACTATTTTCTAACTAACAATAACGTTGTCCAATATCGTATTATCAATTATCATCTCGTTTGTCGCGATTATATATTTCGCGAGTAGTCACAATCGTACGAAAGTTAAAACGATAATTATCGACTAATCGACATGAAAAATCAAAACTTGCGGAATGCGGTCAATAAATAACGTTGATTGAAACGGATTATTTGAAACGAGTGATGTCGAGCTGTTTGCTCAAACTTTTTATGACTTGTTTTTACATTCAATTAACTTCTACGTTCCTGTAATTGTAGAGAATAACAATGTAAATTCCGTTATACGTTGTCGCTTTAGATCTATTCTCTCCTTTAAAACTAAACAGTTAATTACGAGAAAAAGTTTCTGGCGTTAAGAGTTAATCTACAATCCAATTTTCTAGTAACAAACACGAAACCAGAAATTAATTAATATCTTAATTAAGGAAATATGTCATTCTTTAAGATATAATGAAATAAATTAGGCCTTCTATAATAATAATAATAGTATTACGTTCTGGAAGATCATACAGTAAGTCTGGGTAGAGGCAAGCCGTCAAGTAAGCCAGCGAACGAACCAACGGCTTAACAAAGCCAACCTTACTATACTGGAATTACGACACTTTCTGCCTATCCCAATTCACATTTTATTAAAAACTTAAAGATATACGCCTCATCCGGACAATATACGAGTATCGTCGTGCTCTGCTAATTTTTTTTTCCACCTACCTTTCAAATTCCATCCATTCGTTCCCGAGATATCGATTTTTATCCATATTTTTCTTTTCATTTAAAAATTCTCCTTTTTTGGTTTGTTTGTTACGACAACGCGACAAACCAAAGACAACCCCCTAGGCAGATGTTAGAAGGTGTTAGATAGATGACCAGCACCATTCTATTGTGAAAGGAAAAGTATGATGTACGGAGGCAAGCCACTACTAATTTGAGGTAAAGAGCACATATTTTAAGTTTAATAAATTAAAAATATGATTAAAAATTGTAGCCCGGCATTGTGACCGTGTCACAATAAATAGTTGATCGTTTACTAATAAAAACAAATGATTAAGAACTCGAATAAAAGTATAACGTTTAAAAATATCTTTATAAATTTAAAATACTCAAAATTATTCCTTAAAATTCGTGTGACATTGTCAATTAGTTTTATGTTCAAAAATCCATATAAAGAGTTGAGTGTTCCGTTAAAAGCTGTATTCGTAAAATCACAAAATGAAGAATGCGTTGGTAGTTCCGGAACTGGAACTGTCTCGACCCTGGACATGGAACTGTTTGTAGTAGTTTCGAATCCGAAACGATTCCCAACAGAACTACCCGCCTCTAACTCTGAAATGTTCGAAATTGGAATCGTCGGAAGAAGTACCACTGCATCCTTTTGTCCTTTATTTAATAAGTATTCGAATTTAAAAAAAAAAAAAAATTGACGAGATTTCATTTCATTACTCCAGTTTTATTAAATTATAGATCATTTGTTTACCGAGCTGTCTGTTAGTGAAAAAAACAACTATAATAATTAATGGAAAACTAGAGGATTTGCACACGACTTTTTTTGCCCATATTCTACAAAACTGTACTTATTATTCGATGTTACCACCCAATTATATCTTAAATCCTGCAATTATCGATCATATACAAATTATTAATAGCAACGATCTGCAAAAACATACGTGTATTTGCTCTTATTACGACACAAAACGTATTCGTATATACGGTTCTATAAATTACGGTAAAATATCTACGGTACTCAAAGTATTCTTACGAAGATTGTATCCTCGTATTAATAATGACATCTTTGAACTTTTTGAGAATACGTTGCCGTATTCTCAAAAAGTTGCCGAAAAATGAATAAATGTTGCCATTTATTCATTTTTCGGCAACATACATTTATTTCTCCACTATGGAGAATCGAGTGCGACGTTTCTCCTCTTACGGCTTTCCAAGGATAAATTCATTGTAAACGAGTGGACTAATGTAACTGTTTATAAAGCACACGAAATGAAAAAACCAGCGATATCCGCAAAAACATACGTGTAAACCTTACAGATAGACCGCGTTTCTTTATTCAGCGAGAGCGTAGCGAAATGACGTCACGAGCAGTATTGGCCAATTAGAAACCAGTTTCAGTGTGTTCGCTGTAAAGCGCTTCTCGAGCGCTGCATAAAGAAACGCGGCCGTACAGAAACTATTGTCAAGCATGCGTAGATCAATCGTTTTTAATTATTACCGTTTTATCTCAGATATACACGAAACACAATAACGTACGAGACCTTCATTCAACGAATACGTTTTACATTCGTAATTATTTGGCTACGGAAAGTGGTGATATCGGAACGTCAAGTAATCTTTCCTTCGTCAAAAGCCGTAATAGTGGTGTCGAGAATTTTCGTTATATACAGTTTTGGTATCTGTGCCAATGTCATTTCTAATAAAACGATATTACGGTTTCAAACCACACTTGGAGGTGCGTTCATCAAACTGTTTATAATGAAATAAATCTGTAATGCATTGCTCCACTGTACTGGGTTCAATTTTTTCCAATACCAAATCGTCATGAAATTTTTGTTGCGAATGTTCTATTCATGATGATTCACGGATTCCCGGTGCCTCCGAATTTTTTTTTTTTTTTTTTTTTTTTTTTTTTCGTGACGGAAAAAGGTCGTTCTTGTAGAATAGATTTGCCTATTAACAGGAGTTAATTCTTCGTTTAACATAAATATTATAGCTTTCGTTTATTACTCCACATTAGTTTATGGAGATTTTCAGTTTTCGTTTCTTAATTACTGGTATATTAACCATTTTTTTTTTTTTTTTTTGTTTTAGAATATTATTAGAAAGTTCCACCGCAATAATGTTACTATTACTTTAAATTTTTAGTTAATCGATGAGATTCAAATATTCTATAAAGTCGTTATCTTTGAATAAGAATGCTTCCGGGTATATCTAGCGTGTTGCTCGATTTCTTCTGTTTGTATCTATTCCTGACATTCGGATATCTCTTTCTTCGTATTTTTATTTTCCTCAACTAACTTTTGAGTCTCGGTAGAGTTTGGAAATATTTTCGCTTTCCGTTTTAATATTTTACTTTTCACATTTCTGAATTTATCAGCCATCCAGTTAAGAGTATATCATCTATTGTTTGATTATTGCATCGTTAACTGTCGAGTTATTTTCGCTATCGTTTTTATGTTTACATCATCGATTGTTAAAGGTGTCAAAAGGATGACTACTTCTATATTACTATTCTATTTTGACGTACTGCATTTGCAAACGAATAAGGTTTACGATCTCACCCCTGTTGCACAAGTTCGGTTTTCCAACAGTCGTAATTCAATTGTCATTTTCGACTCATTGCAATTCCTTCCAGTTTTACATCCACAACATTTCCCGGTATCTTTATTTTTCTTATTAAGCTTTTTATAATTTAAGTGAAGAAATCCCGCACAATCATAACGAAAATTTCGTTTAAAAAACACACGACAGTCTTTCGTTTTATTCGATACGTACTGTACGATATACAACACGTAGTATACGGAAAGAACGAATCATTTTTCAAATTTCTCATTTGATAAATCAATAAATAATACTACAAACAATGCAGATAAGCAATTTTTACCCTTTTACCAAAAACAAAAAAAAATTCTAATCCCGCCGATAACTGCATTATTTAATGGACTAACGACTACCAATAAGTTACGACGACCGTCTGGAAAATGTTTTAGAATTTTAAATTTCATTAAACTAATTCAAACTTTCTTCTGTAATAGTCTTAGATTATTTCCAATGGATTTTCGTCTTTATGTCTCCGTGGTATTCTATTATGGCAATAATGTTACGATTTCCCATGACTAAAAATCAAAACCGTGACAAGTGTAATAATAACAATGGATACAAGTTACGTATCTCTCGCCTGAGTGAGGTCACGATACGAGTTCAGAAAATAGGCCTAATAACGATAGGACAATAGGTAAATCATCAACAAAGCGTAAATATTAACGAAGACGTAACCGATGAATTAGTATATACAAACGTACAGTACAGTACAGTACAATACATACAGACCAATTAGTAAAGTTTACAAAAACCAGAAATTTTCTTTCTTAATAATAACATTTTATGCTTTTAAAACAACCGATTATTACCTTTCCTACAAGACTAAAATCTTTTATTATTTTAATTTCAGGTATCCAAATAGAAGTGGTGCAGTACCGGCGGCTGGTTTTCACGCCACCGTTTGACACTGCGATTCTTACGGCCGTAATCCACACTTTTAAAGTGGAAAAGGTAATTTTCCGTCTAAAATCGGTTTACCGAACAATTACGCGAAACTCGAAATGTAATTCGAAAGCAGCGACGTAGGTGTAAGCTATCCGATGGTCGTTACTACTTATAACACGCTTACCGGCAACATTATGCCTTAGGCTGGCAGAGACATCTCGAGCTTTTTAATTCGGTCATAAATAAGTTCTCATTTGATCCGAGTAATTTTTTGGCAGTTTATTCCTATTTATCTTTTTAAAAACAGGTTTTTTGACTCTCTCCTAACGCATCACCCGGCACACTTCGACCTATGTTTAAGGATTTCGAGTTTTCCTTTCAATGTGTTATTTAATTTACACTTGGTGAAACGGTTAGTGCTACAGACAAACTGCCCGTTTCGTACCCGTAGTTCGGACTGCATACCATCAATTTTTGTAAAAAAATTCAAATTAATTAATAATAGGCTTACCATTTTAGTATCTTCATATTTTCCGTTTATACCGAATCAATGGATCCTCGCTGCAATTTATACAATTTCTTTAAAGGGAAGTAACAAGTACGGGCAATTTCGAATTTACTGACCTCCGAAACACGCGTTTATTGTCGTACAGGACTAGCTCCTTCAACTATATGTAAATTACATTCAGTCGAACACTGTGATATACAGCATTGTTCGACGAAATCCAATTTAGTAAAGACCCGGTATGAAATTTTAAAATATTTAGAGAACAAACAAGTTACTTGCGTAGTTTATTTGGACCACACTCGGGCGTTTGGTTCCCAGCTTCCTTTCTTAACAATAATTTCAATTTAAATTCAACAATTCCTTCTCGAATTAATAACTTCTTCCTATTAAAATAGAAATAATTAAGTTAGTCATTGCAAGCTCTACTATTTATGTCATAAGTTTGTGTGTCAAATAGGCCCATATACAGGAAAAAAATACCTCTAATTTACATTTCGTTCACGAACGGACGTATAGCTTTTCTACTATAGTTCCAATTATAGACCAATAGAATAGAACGATTATGTCACACGACTGCAAATGGCTACTTGTAAAATAAGGGCTACACGATTACACGGTAAGAATGTTGTCGATAATGTGGGTTTTCTTTTTTAAATTTTTTAAAAAATTAAACAGTTATTTCAGACAATTATTGTTTTAAATACGGTATTATCGTATAGTAGACTAATGGCTATCGGCAGTTCGGAGGACGAGAAGGAGTGATACTATCTGAAGAAGAGAGAAGTAGAAAAACAAAAACATAATCCCACCAAGAGTAAAAAGAGTGAAAGAGAAATTCAGGTAAATACGAAAGATTCCAAACTTGCCCCGCGGATTTTTTGTAACCATACAAAAAAGTCTACTGGTAGGCCTACTATATTGCGTGGAGTGTATATGTTATTAAATGTGACATAATTCACTTCCATAGTAATTTTTACAGGTATTCATAAAAACAAAGGCAAGATACCGCGATTCTTTCCTCGATTTCAACTCTAGCTAGAGCTAGAAAAGCCAATGCTGCTAATGGAGTTGAACATGTGACTTTCGTACATTGTTTTTTTTTTTTTTTAAAAATAGTTTGGAAAATCCCGGCGACACACACATTTATTCCGATTGTTTTCAGATCCCAATTCGCATAACTGCTCTGCTGCGTTTCTCAGTATTAGCCCAAACTCATTAAGGACCAAACAGACATTTCCAAACTTTCATCCTTAGTTTTGCATGTTGTAAAAGGTGCGGATTCTCTAAATTCATTGGGGATATTTTAGAGGTCCGTAGGGAACTATACATCAAAAACACATTGTAACTCTAACCATATTAAGAAAGAATGATGCCTTTTTGATATTTCTCAATATTCAATTATCAACATTTGTTATTATTATTATATACACACTGTGTATTTATTGTAATTATTCGATAGCAACTATCAACGTTATTCGTTAGAACTGATAATTGAATACGCCGAATGTAGAAGCACAAAGCCCTAAGTACGCTAATATCAGGAATACATATAGGCTTACCGAATATATTAGATTGTCATAATACAGATCTATCGGATTTTAGTATTATTAATAATATTATTATATTTCATTTCTCGCGGTCTCGTAATTTTAACATCTAAAAGAATGGAAACGGACTCTTTCTCTAAGTTATACAATGAGCTAACTACAGCCTACAATAGCAAATCTCAAACGGTACTCCGCGAGATGCGGGTAAGCGTGCGCCAATATTACGAAAGTATATTTCGGACACGAGAAGAAATTCGTTGGTATTAAGATTTATTAAATTCGCCGTGGACGAACGGCTAGGCTCGTCCCCTAAAATAACGTTTATCGTCGCGCGCGGCTATTCGTACTTTCCATGATTTTGTATAGAAAATGTACTGTACGTGTTTAACACCTCCAACCGAAAGGGTGGAAAATCACGGGATTATGATAACTATTTCTACGACTGGGGGCTTGGCTTCCTTATTTCCAATAAGTAATATTCGGAACAAATATTTTTTTGAAGCTTGATCGATTTCCAGTGCCGCCGTTTCCAAGTTTAATTTGCGTGGGAGAAGACGTCTTCTATAAACAAATACAGTATACTACTTTTTACAAAAAACAGTGCGGTTTGAAGCCACGGGGAGGCACAAATCACGTTACCGTAATAACGTCCTAGACGTTATTACGGACACGTTCTCTCTACGTAGAGAAAACGTAGGATTTTATTTGCCGGGAGATACATTTACAGTCCTAATATTACATTAACAACAGATGTTACTATAAGAGGGGGAATTAGAACACGTAGATGCGTCCGCTAAGGAACTACGTCGGCCCGAACGTTATTTAATACGCCGACCGTATTATCGGAACAGGCGCGGCCTTAAATTCGGATAAGACTTACGGAACAATATACGAAGAATCGAAATAAAGCGGAGTCTTTTTCCCTATAAATTAGCAAAGATTCCAAGTCAAAGACGGACGAATGGTCGACGGGTTCATTTTCATTTTAATCGTCCGGGGTAAATCTACAAACCGCCGGATTTACGGAATGAAGAAACAATCGGACACTTCCCGAGCGAGGACATTAAATCGGATTCACACCGAGACTCCGCCGGCGTAAAAACCACGGCCGTAATTCGTTTTTAATTACGCCGCGTTAATTAGTTAGACTTTCCAACCCAATACGTCGGCCAACGGAAGTGGAATTGCACGTGCCAAAATTACGGGAAACGAGCTTTTACGCACGTTGGCCGGCAAAGTTTCTCGTCGACCCGGCTACTGCGCTTGGTTTCCGCCCAATCGATTGGCTTTCGACACCCGCCGCGGCCTTATAACCGGGCCGGCGTCTTCCGGACCCGGAAAAGATAAATAGTCGACGTCATCGAAAGAATTACGTCCGGGGTTTTTACGCGGACGTGTCCGTTAAAAGGGGCTCGTTTGGCTCTCCCCTCTAACTGGAGTGGCGGGTGGACCAGAACCAAGAAAATCGACAGGGTGCGAAACCCGACGAGTCGGCCGCACCCGGTCCGGGAACGGCCCACGCCACGGGCGTGCCCGGCCGTCGGCAGTAAGCGAAAGCGCTAATTAAGGAAGGCCCGGTTAATTTGGCGGTTGGCCTCTTCTACCAATCAGTAGAAAGGAGACGGGAGATAATTAGGGAGAAACCGGAAGGGAAGAGGGTCTCCAAAGCCAAGACTCGGGGTCGACCACATCCGAGTAATTTCCATCCCCGTCTCAGCCATAAGGGACCGGGTGGCCTCCCTCGAACGGGGGAGGCCACCCACCAAGGCCTTCGTCGCCCACAAAATTACTCCCAGCTTCGGTCGACAGTTGGTGGGAAAAGAAAAATCCGTCGGTCGGAGGGGGAAAACGGAGAGACTTTTCCCCAGGAAAAGGCGGTGGGAGAGGGGAAGTGTTTAGAGAAAAGGAATTTTCTTCGGGGTTGGGTAATTGGGGGCGGAAGACGGGCCGCCGGCGGAAAAACCAGTTAATCCTCCGCTGGGCGGGGAAGGCCTTTGCCCGAGAACCGCGGTCCCCTACCCTAATAACGCGCCGGGAGGGCAAGCCGAGAGGACCCGACCGCGCCCCGAAATTCTCCGTCTTTCTCCACGTTTTTCCTTCCGGCGCGTCCGACCTCCTCGGTTACCCGCCACTAATTACGGTCCGACCGAACGACGACCGTTCTTATTCCGAACCTGGACCGACGTTTACCCTAGGCCGGGCGAGGAAGAGAGGAAAGGAAGACTCTCGACCCGTCTTCCACTCGTTCTCGGTAAAGTCCCACCCTCTCCGCTTCGGCCTTCTTAATTACCCGGACGTCGGCGCCTCCTTTTGCCGTCAACTGCCCCTTAAAAGGGAGAAAGCGTCGGAGGAGCGAATTAAGCTTTCGGAACCGGACGAAGAAGATCCCCCGCCGGGAGGATTCTCTGGTCCGGACCAAAGTCCGAGATAAGAGAAAGGTTCTTTCGCAGAAATTGCCGTCCGAAAGCCACCTCCCCTCAAAAGAAGTGGTTTCGTATTAAAACTGTCGGCCGGCGTTTGTCGTTTTTTTTTTTCTGTTATTCCTATAAATTTGGCCACCAATTATTAAGACCGTTATTCCGGTTTAGCCCTTTCTCTAGGAATAATCGCGTCGATCTCGTACAGTACGTCCGAACGGAGACCCGTTCGGACTGTACAACGAGATCGATGCCACACATCGTAGTTAATAAGTGGGGGTGGCTATCTCATACCGACAAAAGTCGGTTGTCGAATTTCCCGTAAAGAAAATTTCTTGTATTAAGAAATTTAAAGGCCTTTCTTGCATTTATCGCCCAGAGGACGTGATTTTCTTATTCCTAAATGGCGTGGTTTCTTTAGGAAAATTTCCGAAAACGTAAAACAAAAACTCGGTAGTGTGTTGAGGAAGGGAAAAACGGAGTCCCGGAGTGGTAGCCGCCGGAAAAAGACGGCCGCTGTCGGTCTGCCTTTAGTTTACGTCCAAACGCGGAAAGTGAGAAGAAAAATCTCCCGCCCGGACAAAACGGCAAATTTTTTTACCGGCTTTCGCACCTTCTTCGCTTTGGTCTTTGCCCGGGCTTTATCCTCCGACCGAAGACCAATTTATTCCCGGCGGAAGAGAAGGGGAAGTGGTTTTGCAGAAACCCACGCCTTCTTTCCCGGCCGGTCAATAGTTCCTTGACAATATTTAGGGAAAAAAGTCTTTCCGTCCTTCTACCGGGCCGCAATTTTCCATTTAATTCCGACTGGGATACAAAGTTTTTCTCAGAAATCGGCCGCGGGGAGAGTTTTCGGGGAAAAATCGTAGACGATGAAAGAGAGATTCGCATCCGCTTTAAGGAAAATATAACCGCGGGAAATCGACTTCTTCCGGTGGAGGAAAGACGACTAAATCCCACCGCTTCCGGGAGGGAAAGAAGGTGGTCCGAGGAGCCCCCAGTCTCCGTCGGGTAAACCGGCACTCGATTAACCAACCGGGAGAGGTTTCCGGACGAGGCGACGGCGGTCCGAATCGGCCACCGGTGGGGGGAAAGGAAGAAAGAGTCCCCGCACGACGCGGCCGTCCGAACTCCCGTCGTCCTACGCCGGTTTCCACCCGACCGGTCGGTTGAATAGGCGGCGGAGGGATCCGGCGCGGCCGCGGTTAACGCCGGGAGAAGGGGAAAAAAGGCCGGCGGCGGTGGCCGAATCGTCGGTAACGTTATTGCGCGATTCGGACGGAGAAAAAGAGCGCCGATGCCCGCCTCCAGCCGGCGCGGAGTTACCGCTTTTCCGGTGAGCGCATCGGCAGCCGCGTCGACGTCCGGGCAGTCTCCGCCCCTTTTCGACCTCGTCGTCGGATAACCGGGCGAGGGCCGGGCACGCGTTGGTCGGAGCGACGTGACGTCACGGCGCCACAAGCGGGAGTCGGACGCAGTCGAGATCGGACTCGGACCCGGACGGCGGCTGTTCTCTCTCTCTCTTCCCAGGTAAGCAGTCCCCGTCGGAACCCGGGCTTCCCCCGTCTCTTCTCGGACGCCAGCCGTCCGTCATTCCCGCCACGACCACGGGATCCACCCACATTGCCGGATGAGGGAAAGGGACCAGCCGGGCCCCCAAAGGCCGGAGACGGGGGTTTATCGGGCCGATATAAAGGGGAAAGGGAAGCCCGTTAACGGACGACGTCCCGTCGGGAAGGGGCGGGAGGCGGCCGACGGCCCGCCGCCGGGGTGACGGCGGCGTCGGTCGATAACCCTTCGAGGCCGCCGATCCGGGCGCGGACGACGGGTCGGTCGGACCGAAAGTCTGGAAATAAGGCCGCGGAACCGGGCGTCGGAGGCCGTTTTGTTGGTAGGGAAGCGGAACGGGGGTGTTAGGCCCCCCGGGCGGTGGGAGGCGAGGGGGGTTCGCGGAGGTAGAAAGAAAAATTCCCAAACGAATGGAAAAACGTCAGCGGAGAGGCCCGAGTCGGTCCGCGGTCCCCCCTTTCGTCCTTCTTGGCGGAACGAAAGATCCGTCGGGAGCCGCTAGTTGGCGCGTCCGGCGCTAAATAACGGCAGAGGGACGTGGCGTCGGAGGCCGGCGGCAAAAGATCCTCGGTCGTTAAAAGGACTTTAAATAGGAAAGTAGGAAAAAGACGGAAAGAGCCGAGCGCGTGCGGGTAGATTCACGCCACCGTCTACCGACTGCATCCGCCGCCAACCTTCCTGTACCGATCCGGGGTCCGGCTACTCGTCCGCTTACCGTAAGAAGGCGCCGCGGTCTAACCCGGGTTCTAGACCCAATTAACGGGCCACTCCTTCGGTCCTATTGTGCTTTTTATCCGCCGTCCGGGAATACGGCGTGGGTAGGTAAGGGCCGGATCGGTCGTCGGTCTAGGTCTAGCCGGTTCGTAACCTCCGACGCGGCGCGGCACGGCGCGCTAACGCCCCAATTACCGTAGACGGGCGTTAAGTACGTCGAATCCATTACGTGGATTTCCACCCGAACTCCTCTATTAATTTTCCCGGTAAACGGTTGCCCTCTACCCGGGATTCGTCCCGGCGCGCCAATTATTCCTAGGTATTTGCCTTGGTTCGGAAAATATGGCGGAAAGTAAATATCCCCCAGTTTCTGGACGCCGCCCTCCCCGGAGGAGGGAAGGCGGGTCCGGTCGACTCCTCCCGGAGACGGAGGAAAGGACGGGCCTCCGGGTTCCGCGTCGGACGGGGGAAGGGTGGAAGAGTCGCAGATAAATATTTATCGGATTCTTTTCGAAATCGAAAGGAACCCGCGGCGGGGTTCTTGGCGGTTCCTGCCCAACCGCCCGGGTTTCTGCCCGGTTATCCGCCCGAGAACGGCACGAGTTTCTTCCCAGTCTTTTCCCTTCCGTCTTAATCTGGCCGCTTTCGCCCATTTGCTCGTCCTGCGCCGGACAGACTGGCAAAGGGCGGAGACGGCGGGGGTCCGGCTTGGTCGATGAAGAAAACCGGGTGGGGGTCCGAAAATTTTCTCGGTTTTAGGCACCGGCGCAGGAATTTTTACGCCTGCTTACTTATCCGGCGTTAAATTGGCCGGGAGAAGGGAGGGACGTTTTATGGTCGGTGGCCGTGGTAACTTTTAATTCGTACCTCTTTTTCCCGCGCAGAATGCGGACCGACAAGGGAAAATTGGTTTTATTATTTGCCGTTATCGCCGTCTGCCAGCTGACAGAATGTAAGAGGAGCAGAGATAAGTTCGGCAAACACGTCAGATCGCCCGCAGCCAAACAAGCAAGATTACATCACCGCAAGTGAGAACTTTTTCTTTCTTCTTTACCAATCGCGCTCCGCCGTCCGGGCCTTACGCGCGCGGCAAACGGAAATTTAAAAAAAACAGCCAGACCCGAAAACGGCGACAGTTTCTCGGTTTTACGGGAGATTTTGGCAGGCGGAAAAATCGGGCCCGACCTTGTTAAATACGGGAAGAGGGAAAATGGCAGTAACCAAGAGGAAAACGCGTTAGAAAAGTAAGAGGAAGCGGCGGAACCTGCGGGTAATTTGTTTGGTGTCTTTGCAGAGGGACGATCTCGGACCGGACGGAAGATCCCGCGGGACACAATGAAGAAATTGCCAACGTCCTGGCCTCGTCGGACAAAGGTAAATCTCCGCGCGGGCGGACCGTCTTCCTTCCCCGACCTTCGGGCCAAACCTAACGCCGCGCCGCCGCCCCGGGAACCCGGTGGGTTCCCGAACGAGCAGGCGTCCGGGTCCGGACCGGGAGGGGAACGGTTCCGGTGGACGCCCCTTTAAAAGGGACATGTGAGACGGTGGAGAGGGGCGTTTTGGCGGAAAGGACGTATCGTTGACGATTTCGTTTGTTTCTTTTTGGGGCAGTCGACTGTCACAAGGCGGCGGTTCACTGGTGCGGAAAGAGTTTCACCAAAGTTTCCAAGCTGTTGAACTTCTTGTCCGGAGACCAAGCCTTTCAAGCCAAGTGTGCCCTTAGAAAGGTGAGTTTCTTGGCCGTAATTTAACCACAATTCAGCCGCGGTTAACAGCTTTTCGAATCGGAAAGCCGGATTCTTCTCGTCCGTCGTATCGATCGTTCTGGGTAACTAACTTCTATTTTCGGATTACCGAACTATTTGCGTTCTTTTCTATTTATAAAGTTCCTTTGAAAAATCCATTGGCAATAATTTATATTTACGTCGGCGCCTACCGTCGACCGCCCATGGGGTGGCCCTCCCCGGTATTGAGGAAGGATCACCCCCGGAGACGGCGTTATTACCGGGCTTACGGCGGAAATTCCACGTCCACGGAATATCCGGGTTAACGGAAATACTGTAACTTTTTAAGCCAAACTCCCGACGACTTTTTCGTTTACCTTAGTTTCTCGGAGGTGGCAGCCACCGGAAAGAGAACCTAAAGAGTAGGCGGAAGGACCAGGAAAGTTTCCGTTAACCATTTTCGCTCCCGCCGCTATTTTATTTGGTTAATTGCCTTTGGGCTACTTTCTTAACCGACTTGGCCTTTTCTTTTCGCCAGGCGTTCTTCACCTGTCTGGACAAGATCAAGGAGAAGCCCTGCAAAAAGTACCACAAATTCCACAAAGACGACAACTTTCGCAAGAAGCTGGCCGACAAACTGTGGGCCACCAGGGTCTGCGTCCTGGGTGTCAAAGACGCCGAATGACCGCCCTCTCCCTGGCCGCGGACGACAAGAAATGCCAAATTAACCGGACGAAAATCCACCCTCGGTCCGGTTTATCGAACAAACAGTTTCCTCCATTAAACGTTATCGTCGTTTCTCTTCCGTCACATCACTGTACAAAATGTAAATTACCGTCGTCCGGGAGTTTTGTAATTACCCGTCTGTCGGATCGGAACGCGCCCACCCCGCCGGAGTTCCGAATGTATAAATTTTCCAAATAAAATCCGTGTCCTCGTCCCGGTCGACAGTCTTTCTTTTCTTCCCCTCCGATCGCGCTAATCGGGAAGAAGTTTTCCCCGACCCTTTCGATTTTCGGCGGAATTTGCCCGGTGGTAAACGTTCGCTTCCGGTTTTTCTTCCTCCTTAGGTTTGTTTCCCCGGCGCGGGAGTTTATTTTATCCGGAAGACGTCCGGTGTAACATATAAATGGGTTTAAAACGTCGAAGAGCCGATCACTTCACATACGTCGGACACTCCCCGTCGCTCTTTATATTTTACGACATTGGCCACTGAGTCGAGCGGACCCGTCCAAAACTGACAAAGGGACGAGTTTTCTACAACTGCGCGAGAAAATACGATAAAGCAAGTTTTTGCCTCCGTAAGAAATACAAGGAAACTTGATAAAGCCATAGAAAAAAGCTAAAACTCTATTATCTGTGTATTTACATCTGTGTCGTTGGCCTATCTCCACAAAATATCTGGTAAACCACACGAAACAATACTTAGCAAAAACGGTATCTTATCAATTAATTTCTCATCGTTTGTTTGATAATCGTTACTTCATTCTTCGAGCGATTTTAAAGAAATGGACTGCCGTTTACTATGTTTTCGGCCTTACTTTTTCTTCTTTTTAACCTTCCTCGTCCCAATTCTCCGGCTCTTATCGCGCTACGGCCTTAATTGGGAATGCCGGGGAACCATCGCCGTTATACGTTTCGCCGGGAACCGGTGTATAATTGAAGAAATGGCCATTTTGTGGTCGACGTCCGGGCCTTCGACTTTACCGACGCAGAGTACCCCCGGTTCGCCCACCTTCGGTTTATTTACGCGCGTAGAAAGTACTGCGAAAGGACACGTTGAACGGAATGGCCCTGGCAGAAGGCCGGTTCGAGTTTTTTCCACGTCAGAAAAGTGCGGACGGCACCTCCCTCCTATTTAATGCGTCTTATTACTCGACCAAACTCTCTTATTCTTATTTTCCATAACTATAAACCGTGTCCGCCGTGACTAGGAAACGGCCCCGGGGTTTGCCACTTACCGCCGTTGTTCCGGAACGTAACTTTTTAATAAAATTCTTTTAACGACTTCTCGGACGATAAATTTCCCCCCTTTGTCCCTACAAATTTGTAATACTTCGACCTAAATACGAAAAACGTTCCGCAGGAAAAAGTAGACGAAAGAGGTAGACCTTACCCTATTTATAATCTTACCGTTTCCCGCCCCAAGTTTATCGCCATTAACCATCGACCGTTAAAAAATTTACCGATTAAACGAAAATAACGTTGCCACTTTTTAAAAAGTCGGGATTTAAATAAATCCACCGGTGACGAGAATACCGCCAATAGAATTATTTATCCCCATAGGTGTATTAGGTGTTTTCCTCACGCGTTAAACTACGCCCGGTAACGAAATAGACGAAAAAGCCCTCTTCCATTAAAACGCGTAAATTAAGATTTTAAATCCGTCCGAAAAATATTTAGGAGGCTCCAATTTGGCCGTCTGACCTGTACAATACGTTGTACTGTTACGTAAACTGATGCATTTACGAAATAATTTTCTACGCTCTCTTATACGATTTAAGTTAATCAGATAATTACTAGTATCCGTGCCTATATAATTACGCCCAACTTCATTAGAAGGCAGAAAAGAAGAAACCCATAATGTATAACTTAGATGTTGTACTTTACGTCAAAAACAACTAGGTGTTTTGCCACGTAGACCGCTACAGAGTAGAGTAAAATATCCATTTTTGCATATATTTTCTATTAAAATAAAAAAGTTGGAAAGCATCGACACCCAGAATCGAAGTTTTTCTATTTCCGGGACTAAACAAATTATGAGGGAGCAAAAATCCGTTTTATATTCGTCTTCCTAAAAGTTGGGATTCCCGGCAAGAAATTGTAAAGATTAATACAAATTACTGATAAATGAAAATACAAATTAAATAACCTACCGCCCGTGTTTATTTCGTCGAAAATATATCCAATTCGGACGAGTATTAACTCAAACTAATCTTACGTCGTAACGGCGTTTATTTTCCTTTTTTAAGGACTTCCGAGAAAGGCCGGGCCGATGGACGTTCGAGAAAGTTTAAGTTTATGCTTTACTTGTATTTTAAAAAGACAAAACAATGGCCGAACGCCTTACCCCAAAAGTCGCTAAAACGGTTCTACAGGTGTTGGAATAATTACCGAAGAATAGATTTGTCCAGGCCGGGCACCGATGCACGGCGGGCTGGCCATCCTACCGGATTCGTGACATTCCTATTTACGGCGACGTATTCGAAGAGGGAGGCTTGAAAGCGCTGCCAGTAATTATTTACATGGACGCAAACGTTTCTGGAATTTTCTACAACCGAAGAATATTCCAAATTGTTCTCCCACAGACGGAATCTACAAGTTTCTGGCGGGGTAGCTAAACGAATGATGACGAAGTGCACCATCGGTGCAAAGTATTGTGCCAGGCCAACAAATGTTTTACAAATATCTCGAGTTTGCAACGCCTTGTCGTTTCGCATACCTGCGCTTTACGATTGTCGTTAGGTTATAAAAGCGGCCGGTGCTATCGTTGGGCAAGAACGTCGTCTCCGTCGAAAGACGGGCAACACAGAGTCTAAGACGAGCTATGCTCGACTTACTCGGTCGCCACCAGTTCAACGTCAGAAAGGTCTGCCAGATGGACGTTTGGGTACCTGGCAATCTGAACGAAAGCCACAAAGTTGGCAGTGGGAAGGCGTGAGCCCGACTTTTAAGAAGCGTTCCGCACTAAGTGGCCACGGATTAACATCGCGCGCTTTCTTCGTCACCGCGTTAAACCGCGCCTGTCGAGGTTGACCCGACCAAAGCCGAGAGGTTCTCCCTCCGTACGGCCCAGACCAGACGTTGCACCTCTCCGTGCAACACTTCTTGGACGGAAGGTGGTTCACCGACCACCGGCGGATGCAAATCGTACTGGCAGAGTTCTTTCTGTCGAAATAAAGAGGAAAAAAATCCAAGTGAGTTAACGCCGCCGTCTTCGGCTCTGAAAGTCGGTATAAAAAAATCTTTCTTTTTCCGTGGCAGACGTCATTTTGGCTTATGCGGAATGAGCTCTTCTAAAAGTACTCTCGAAACAGATACCCGCTCGGCTCGAATTTAGGAACGTTTCTAGGAACGTCCGTGGATCCGTGTCTCTGGGGAATGGAAAAAGACGGAAAGCACGAAAAATCCTGCCGATATCCTTGGCAGAATGTGGGCGAATATCGCATCGTTGTTATAGAACCGACCGTTTTTGCTGTATTCGAAATCGACAATGAACGATATTTATTGGATGTGGGAGTGAAACTTCGGAATGAGTTCGGAACGGAGGAAGTTGTAGATATATTCAGTTATATAAGTTGCGGTGAAAGACAGAATTTCCGTAATTATCTAAATTGTTTTTTCGATAGATTTAAAAAATATTTAATGTATTAAATTGTGTGAAAAAACAAAAAGACTGCCGGAAAGACAGTTGTTTACAGTTTAAAATCAATGGCAGATCTATTCTATCGCAATTAGAAGCGATATCGCCTACACAATTCGCGCAGGGTGGACAAATTGATAACGTTGCTACGATCATTATATTTTTACGGATCGACAATGTGATATTGTATATCTTATAATACGCAATGGAAAGGAATGCAGGTACAATGCAGTTTTCGTTTTTCTCTTTCCGCCCCGTGGACGTCTAAGTCCGTTTTTAGCCTGGTTTCGCCTCTGGCTAGGTCCAACGTATCGGGGACGAACCGCCCTCCGAAAAACTGCTAGGGTTATCCACCCGTCCGGACACCTTATCCCAGGCGCGTTACATTTCGGTGTCGCCCCTATAAATTGGCCACACCGAAATATTACGCGCGTACTCAAAGTAGCACGCCGGAAGATTTCTTTCGGCAAGCAAAGTGTCGTACGATTTTACTTATTAATATTTGTTATTCCACAATATTCGGAACAATAATTATTATTTATAAATAATAGAATACGGCAGTAATCATAGTATACTAACTCTAATACGAAATACTCCGAAATCAGTTTAACAATGTCATTTCCACCGAGTAAACGTCACATAAATGACATTAAAATTTCACCATTTAATTTCTATTTCTTGTTTTACCTGTTTACATTTATTCTACTTACAGTATATTCATTTAGTTTCTTTAAAAATAGTTTTACAAATTAAATACTTCAGCAAATATTTAAAAAAAATTAAATATGTAGTCGGAGACAGAAGTCTGCCTGCCAAATCCCTTAGGCCAACGAGATTCGGTAACCTTGACCTATGGGAAAATATAACCAAGTATAGAAACTACTGTTGTTTGTTGTTCGAGGAAAGACCGCATTTTCATTTTATCTTATTAATTAAACGACGAAACGGGTATCGTCGTTACCGTCATCCACCACGAAATGTTCAGACGACAATATCGAAGTAAATCGAGAAATTGTCAGATGGACGCTTTTTATTAATAGAGAAACTTTCACTAATTTCATTTGAACGAAAAACAAAAGGTAAAGGGGCCGGTTGTACTCCTGGCCCCGTATAGGCTGTCGTCGGCCCCGAAAGTATCCATGCAGGGAATTTAAAACTTCATTTGGTGATGACGCGCGATGGCTTATCGACGAAGTTGCGAATTATCCACTTTTCTGAATTACGGAATGCGAGATAATCGGCGATTATCTTTTTTGATAACTTTTATCCCCGAAACGACAAATAAAGTGCTTATCTGGATAAAGTTAAATAGAAATGAAATCATCTTTCGTTGACACGTCGACCGATAGACTTACGTAAGGTTATATGTTGTCATCAAATTCTTACGCGCCCAAGAAATTGTTAAAAATAAATTTATTTCTCGTACGTAATGCACGTCACGGATGGAGAAGATCTAGTTTATTGTTCGCTTCGCCTTACTTTAAATGCTTACCGTTGTAATGGTAGTTCCTCTCGACTGGTCGAAAGGTGGCCAGATTAAAAGTTTGAAAGTGAGGGCGAAACACTATCACTTGTATCCATACACTGATTTTCGATAATTCTTTCTTTTTATCGTAGTGTACTCTACTTGAAAAGTGTCCTTCGAGTCTTACACAAATAAGTGTTTAACGATTTCGTTCACGAATAAACACTCGGTCTTCGGTAGCGCTAACAACTCCCAGAATTACGGATTTTACGTTGGTAAAGCTGCAGCTTGTTAAGAAAGTTGGCAATTTTGTCTTCGACTATCGCGTTTTCTTGTACCGAAAGGATAAACTGGCGATCTCGATATAAATGTCTGAGCGACAGACTATTTTTGGAATGAAATTTTCCACTTTTAACAATTCTTTTGCTTTCTAGGAAAATATAAGACTTTCGGCGAATATATCTAAATAATAATACTATAATGATAATCCTTACTAAGGCGAGAATTCTGTTCAAAATTTAGAAATATTTGTAAGCGGGACCTTTAAAATCACTCCGATACAAAAGAAGGCGTAGAAAATGCTTTCTAATTTCCAAAGTAATGACTAATTGTAGGAGCCGGCACAAATTTCATTTCTAAGCTTACTTGCGTTTTATTAAAAATCCAGTCATGCCATGCTGTTTGAATCCGGTAAAACCAATTCGATACTACCTTGGCAGAAACCTCCGAAATGTAGAGCGAGGACGGTTCGGTTCTTATTCCTGAAGTATTGTGTAAAAATAAAAATTTCTGAGATAACAATCCGTAAAATCCAATCAAATTCTTCATTTTAAATAATAAATGTTCTATACGGGAGTCACTTCAAATGCATTTTGGTATTTCTGAGTAAACGTTGTAATACACACGAAATACGAAGTAATAAAGGAACCAAGACCTAGTTAACAACACGATTTTCCAAACGATACGAAATGACTGGATGCGGGGTGCAGTCGAAATATAAAGATATTTCGGTACAAACGAAAGTTTTCGTGGAATAGTTCGATATAAACGAAGGAAAATGAAATGACATTTCGTGATTTTGGAATGAGCATTAATGGCTCGGGAGCCAACTTTACATGATCTTCGAAAATATCCTAATTTGTTAGACAAAATGCTTGGTTAAATCCATTCGGATAGATCCAGAACGGGCGGTTTCCTTTTAAATACTTAAGCGTTTTACTTGTCAGCTCCGCATGACGTGGCTCGAAATCGTTCTTCAGTTTGCAGTTTTCGGCTCTTCATTATTTCGAACGACGTACTACGGCTTTTCTCTCGACTAGTGAAATACTACCAAAGCCCCGTTATAAGAACACTTTTGTAATTGTATAACCGTTTCTTTCTTATTTGATCGAAAATATTTGCGGGTCTGGAATACAAAAGAGAGGTAGTCAATCGATTAGTTCCGAAGTAAAGAATATTTCAAATATTTTTTATTGTATTCGGCCAATCAAATGCAACACAATTAACAAGTTGCGTTCCATCGAATGCGATTCTACAAAAATATACATAAATAAATTTCCGTTATTTTACTCGAAACTACTGTATTTACACACGTGTAACGAGAATAGAAAAAGAGCTTATCGAAGCGAAAATAATACTTAAGTAACTAGGCTATGTGGACTTTACATTAACAGTAAAGAATATCTTTAGGCTTCTGTTAGTTTCATTAGGCGTATCGTTAGGTTTATTATCACTGGTAACGAGGTTAGTAATTACGCAAGTGAAACCTCGTTACTCATGCTGTCACATATCCTGTCAACTGTGAGTCGGCTAACATTCGAATAGTCCTTCTTTCCCCACTTTATTGTTTCTCACTATAATATAATAGTTACATATAATGTAACTTGAAAGTTTCGAATAGAGAAATTATGTTACTGCGAATTTATGTTTTGAATATAACGTGGTAGATTCATCAGAACGAAATATTTCCGAAAAATTATTTGCGCGTAAATAGTATTAAAATTTATTAAAAAATAAGATTTCTTAATTAAAATCGAACAGTTTTATTGGACTAAAAATTAATTACTAAAATAATTATGGATTGTAAGCCGTATGACAATTAATGGTGCAAAAAGTAAAATCTTTTTACTGCGAATTATGAAAAATGGTTACAGTTAGTAAACAATTATTTTATTTAAAAGTTTTAAAAACCTATTTTATATCGCAATTATAAAATTTACATTTAGTAAAATTGGGGAATTCTAAGTATTTTTCGATGTTTGAGTGGTTAGAGAATTCTGGGTGTTCCCACCTTGGATCTTCTGGGAAAAGTTTGCTGTACCATCTGTAAGACCAGCCAGACCGGCAAAACATTTACGCAGAAAATTGTTAACCTTTCTTTTCATTAAATTGTACTTGGTTTTTAAAGATATCCGTCAATTCTTTCTCCAGCGTAACGCCTCCAATTTCGGACACAATTGGCCAATAAATCCAACAACGCCACTTTTCTTTCGTAATTACGTCTTCTAACTACCTACGGTTAAAGTACGAATAACGCAATTGATCTAAATAGAAAGACGTGGTGTATATCTAGCGCCGTATGCAACATACGTCATTGTCAAATTATCGCCGAAAACTCGAGAATTAAGTGTGCTACCGGCAAATAATTCAAACTTTGTATCACATGCGACATTATTCAAGATTTACATATTCTGTTTGAAACTAACATATTAGGTTAATGCGCAATTATGAGTGGAAGAGACTATGTTAGGGTCAAAAATACTTCCAACTAAAAGCAATATTGACTAATAAACGATTCCTAAAAGAAGTTCCAAAAAACAAAATCGGGGTTAACTCGATACTGGTGCTAAGTCATCTTATAACCGTTCACTAAGTGAGTAAGAAACAAACGATTCGTAATTTCTAAAAAAAACCCATTAAACTGGAGGACTCACTCGATACTTTATTTTCGTTCTAAACGATATTTTTTGCTCTATAAATAAAATATATAACGTACTGTACCGTACTGTACGTTACTAAATAAAGTCAACTGTTACAAATACACAGTATTTCAAGTAACTCGCAATTATGACGTAACGTATTTATCCCTTTCGTCCTTTCACTCTCGTATTTTAAAGTTAAAAAACCGATAATGGCTTTTTAAATTTGACGAGACGTTAAAACGTTCAACATTTCCCGATGCTTTCCAAGGTCGATCTAAGTCCCGGATGTAATAAATGTCGGCCGTATTTCAAATTTATGCAAGTATTTTAATAAATTATCTGTCGCATCTCGTAAAGAATAACTATAGTCTATGGCACGGCAGAAGGGCAAAATCGTAATAAGAAAATGCTGGATGGAATTGTTTCTTTTTGTGGATTTAATCTTCTCATTGACGAGTGGAGACGTTACGCCGTTCCGTTCGGAGAGGGTGGTCCGCGAATTGTCGTTGTCCCACCCTCCGTCGTCGCCATTACGACGTATTCGAGGAAAAATGTACGCGGCGTAGAGAATAAGGTTATCGTAGTTGTTGCATTAAGAAAAATAATATCTTGTCGGGAATGAAATGAGTCAGGCGATACTGGGAGTTTTCGCGTCTCGGCGGGTACCGGTTTTTTCTCGGAGGCCCGGGCTCCCGAATACAATCAACCTCTTTTCTAAATGAGTAACCGCGGGCGATCTCGGGGTTAAGACGATGGGGCGTGGCGTTGGCGTATCCTCTTTTCTCTCGTAACAATAGTTTCGAAGCGGTGAACCGTACGCTTATTAACTCTATACGCTTTGATGACGCGTCAGACAGACATACAGACGGTAGGCTCCCGTTTCGCTGCCAAGTAAGATTTCTACAGATGACGACGTATCGAATTCGGCGTAAATGAAGGGCGAATTGTAGCGTATTTCCATAGGACGAATTCCGAGTAAGCCTGTACGAAAACTACAACTCTCCTTCATAAAATAATACAATTATTATAAGCGTAGGTTGGTATTATTTTTATTATTTAATAAAACGTAAATAATTGCGCCGGAATACCAAGGCGGAACCACGCGAATGGAAATCGCAGCAGTTTTCCTTCTTGCATTGTGTTCGATTGTGTTTTAATTTTATCGCCGTTTTTCACGATTGTTTCCCTTTCACGACACGAGCAACGAAACGAATTTAAATAGGAATAAACAATAGGAAGGCGCTTGTCTGTCTATACTCCATGCCGATAATAACTTCCGTCTTTTCTAACATTATACGTTTCATAACATTATACGTATTTTAGCTACATTCCCTTTCACTCTAGACACTAGATAAGGTCACGTCTTTATTTTTTATTTTAAAGCACGAATTTTTTTAAAAAAGGTATAAATTTCATACGCAATATTAACGACGCAACGGTTGCTACAAGGAGCGTGGCTAATTATAAAAAAATTATAGTTAAGTAAAATAAATTTACAAAATATAATATTAAATTTGCAGTTAAGTTAAAGCAACCACCGCACCCGACAGTGCATTATATACGGAACGAATGTAACTTATACGATATAGGCTATAACTAAATGCGATTGGGTTACGAATACGTGTCCAGAAGACTCTCCATAGGCCAGCTCCAGAATTTTGGAAAAATCAAAACTATTATTGGATAATTTTCAAACCGGCAATACTCGAATCGCGATAAAAACCAGGAAAAAGATTCCGAATTTCGAAAGGGAAACGTCGAAAGATTGTCTTTAGTACGAATCCATCCGTAAAATATTGTGTCGAAGTTGGAGGAAAATTCCAACGTAAGATAATAGATTTTCCATATAAATGTATTACCATACGTTTTCTTATTGTCGGTAGCGCGTAATACGCTAGACTACACGTCATAAAATCTAAAAAAAAGCTCCAAGTCACGCATCATTAACACCGGAAATGAATTTTACAAAACCGCGATTATTATTCCGGCGGCTTTCGCTATTAAATAAATAATTAAATTAATTAATTATCGCGGGGAAAACGTGTTTAGCGATATTGTTTTGGAATTTTGAATCTCTCTTTCGTAACTCCGATTTAAAACCAAAATTTCGGTTTTTGGAATCGATAAAAATTTCGATTACTTGTCATATAAATAACCGCAGTGTTTTGTAAATGTCATCGATATCTTCCCCCAAAATATTTAACGTGTTATCGTTATTGTCAGGACGCAACGCGGTTCGAAGTTTGCGATTTCGTCACTCATTTTCCGGGTGTCCGGTAACAAATATAATTACACGTACAGTACGATAGCTGGATATTGTTTTCGTGAAAGAAGGAACAAAATCGAAAGTTCGACGCCAATAACAAAGTCCGATCGACCAAGTTCTTGCGAAATAAATAATTTTCGAAATAACATTAAATTCGTTCGTCACGTCGTCCCATATGTTTTATTGTTAACTTCCGGGAGAATTTACTCCGTAATAAAACTTTCATTTGTAAAAACACTTTCCTTTTCTACACTCGTGTAACGGCGTTTCGGTTGATTATTTTTTGGTTTAATCTCTTAATTTTTCCACTCCTTCCGCCCCGTGAACACTAACGAGTAACGAGTACGTAGCGTCTTTTTCGGGCTCATTATGGGTTCTGCCAGGGGCTCGCAGACGTATCGCCCCCAAATAATTCCAGGAGATTTCGCCCGGATTCGATTCCGGATCTCCCGGAGCGGTAGGTTGACACCTTAACCGCTCGGTCATTCGGCCGTCTTCTTTCTTAATTAAGTAATACGTATGTCGATGCACGTTTCTTGAATATACTAGAGAGCGTACAAATATATTCGGAAGAGGGAATTAAATTTAACGCGTCTGTCTTTAATGGTATTCGAAAGGACGTACCCTACAGTACAGTACGTATCGAGAACTGGAACGATAACGTCGTGAACTTTTGGAGATACGTAGATTGTCCCGAAAGTTCTCGGCCTGATCACGAAGGAGTAGGCTACGCCTAGCTTCGCCAATGCTTACGGCTTAATAATGCATATCTACTCACTTTCAGACAGAATATCTGTCGACCAGAAAGGTTCCCATAGTATTCCAAAACTCTTGACACCCGATTAGGTAGAACATGCCACGGTGTAATCACACTATTTGAAGACAATCCCGAACTTTGGTAACGATTTGTAAAAATATATGAACATTGGTTATATGAACACAAGTGGATTCGAAACTACCCTACATTGTACATTGAAACTACCCTACATTTCCGTACTCGCTCGATCTTGCCTCTTGGACTACCACGTGTCTCCTTATACTAAGAAATTGCTTGGTGCGCATTTTGGGACCTACGAAAATTTTATTAATGTATACTTTGGTACTCCTAACAAATAATTTTATTTGAAAGAAATAAGAGCCTTGCAGCACCTTTTTAAGGGGAAAGTGTGGATCTTCAAAGAGGCTACGTAAAAAATAGCCCCATGGTATTTTTCCGACATCCTCCTTACATAACGAGATCGAAAACTTTGGGACCATCTTCGTAAATAGGCATGTCCAAGATGTGTTCTCTGAACTATTACAGCAAATAAAAGACATCGTCAATGTTTAGGCTAAGCCGCGAAACTAAAATGATCGATTGATGGTATAGGGCAAGGTAATACACGGACGATCTGCCTAAGGAGGTGGCTGAAGGGAGGCATTTCTATGGAAAACGGAACCCTATTTATGTAGTTGTTAGATACGCGAAAAAAAAACCTGAAAAACTCCACCAGACTAGGTCGTCGGTCGGACGCCAAGCGCTACCAATTATCAAAGTTCAATTGTTTTATCTATTCGGATACAAGAAAGCTTGAACAGAAAGAGAATGAAAGATTGGATTAAAAACGTAAATGTGAGAAAGTCGAAATTAAAAATTTTATTAACCATTTCGTGGCCTTATTGAAAGATAATTTTAAAAACGTTAATATTTTCCAAAGAAAGGCTTAAAATAAGCACTCAAATTTGGAACATACCGGCAAGAGGTGGATTATCGATAAACCGAACCAGCAGAATCTTTAAAATTACTTAAAAGCATTTTGATGATAAAATAGTTCCAGAGAACATGCGAATCAAACCGCGCGTCATCGAAAAGACGCCGTATCGTTATTTTTAGATTACTGTACGCTCTACATAATAAAATTTCTTCTGTGGTTGACTGGCATGGTACGTAATGCGTCACACCGAATACTCTTAGCTCTACATCGTGTCCAATTTTCGACCACTTCAATCGGCTGGATGTAACTTCTTCGAAGTATTTGTGTGGATTCTTCAGAAAGGGAAAAAGAATGCCAAAATCTACACGGGCACAAATAGAACGGAGAGCAGAACGACGAGTAAAACGCACAGAACGTACTAAGTCGAGCAAAGGGAGTAAAGCGGAGAGCAAAATTTTAACTCCGGGAAAAGGAACGATTAGTCATCAAGTTATTAGGTAAATATTTGAAATGTTGTTTATGGTAAATAAACTTTACACGAACAGAGTAACGTATTTTTCGCCTTATAACATGCACTTTTTTGTACCTCAAATTATTCGTAAATTAGGACGCGTCCTATAAACCCAACGAATCTTACGCTGTAGAGAATATTTTCCCCAAAAAATCCGAGGTAAAAATACGAAGCGTCCAATTCGACTATCCGTCTTACAAGGTGAAAATACGGTAGTCACTCGCAGAATTTAATCCTTTCTCGGTAGCATCCCACGCTTCGTCTAGTATTTTGTCTAGTTCGTGTCCGACGTGTTATTTTCACCTTTTCGGATCCGACGAACACTCCTGCTCTTCCAGTAAACACTTAGCAAACGTCCCACACATGTTTTAGTCTTTCCATTGTGCTACTTTACATTCGGAACAAAGCGGCGAGTCAAAGAGCACCGTACCCTATGCATTGCTTTTATACAAAACAAAACAATAAGCGGGAAGAAAGTTAAGAGAAAACGAAACGCTAAGAAGTATGCGATGTCAATACCTAACTGGGCTGAAATTTGAAAAAATCGTAGACCCAAAAGTTCCCACGGTCGTCCGTCAGCCTGTCTTAATCTCGAGAACAGAGTTAGATAGATAAAAGACGAGACCAAATATGTAAACCTTAGTGGCAGGAGCCCCATTAACTATATACGAACTTCCGATGCAAATCGGAATTCACGTTATTTCAATTCAAAACGTTTCCCCCAAAAGCAATTAACAGATGACTGGCACGACTCTGTTGTTAAAGGAAAAGTATGATGTACGGGGGCAAACCACTGCTAATTTGAAATGGAGAGCATATATTTTAAATTAAATAAATTAAAATTATGATTAAATATTGCAGCCCGGCATTATGACCAGGTCATAATAAATAATTGCTCGTTTTGTATATCCTATTAAAAGCAATGATACGTATTTTAAAAAAAATAATAAAATGGCTTAATTAGACCAATTTAATGTTCGATCGTCAAAGTTTCGAATTTTACTCGATCTTTACAAGAAAAAAATATATTTTATAAATAACATTAGTTTCTACTTTGTTAATTAGTTTATACAAGAAAATGTAAACAAATCGCACTATATAATTCAGCCGAGTGAAAAATCCAAATATTTAAATAATGCAAATTAAAAGAATATTTCATAATATTTTTTTTGCATTTTTGTTTGAATTAGCGTTTCTAACGTTAAGAAAAATCAACGTTCGACGTAAATCAAAGATCCGTGTCAATTAGTGAGGTACAGTACAGTACCCATTGAAAATTATACGCGACCAGACTCGAAGGCACGAAATTATTTCGTTTATTCCTCGACAGATGGCATGGGTGTACTCTTTTAGCCCGCTTTTCAAACGAACGACTTGGAACGCAGCTCTAACGTCACAGTTTAGTCTAATTTTTAAAAAAAGTTGAAAAATTAAAAAGGGGTTAATGGAAACTGTTTAAAAAAATCCCCATTAATTCCTAATACAACGTTCGCCGCTTACTGTTATCGGCCCCATAACGTAATCAAAATCAGCTTTCCCACATTAATTCTCTTTCCTGCGTGAAATCTCGCAGGTTATTATTATCAGATTAAATTAAGGCATTTATGATATTTATAACCGGAAAATTTCGATTAGTTTAAGATAACTTTTCGAAGGAATTACTTATTACTTTTCTGGAAGTATTATTTAATAATCATCTTTGATACTTTTTAAATATGGCACCGATTACAGATTTATTAAGAAATGTTCTATGCCAGTTGGCGTATCACCAGTTGATAATCGCCGTTCTATGACCGTAATTCCCGAATAAGATATTTTTAGAACATCGAAAACTTCAACGTTGGAATTACTGTTGTAATAATGTATCTATTTTTATTTATTAAATAACACCGTAAATTGATTTCCTTTAGTTTTACGATTATAGCTTAATGCGCCGTTATATCCATACCGTAGAACGGGGATGACTAATTTTTTCTTGCTGCCATCGATTTTCCTTATATTAAAAACAGTCGCAATTTAGCGTTATACAAAAGTGACGTCACTACGTAACGAGTTTATAGTAACATCCGTATCAGTTGTGACCTACTACTATTATATATAGTATAATGGTTCGAATACGCAGAAAAATGCTTTAATAGAAGTTTATTACAGTACAGTTTTATTTGTTAAGCTTAACACTTGATACAGATAATATAAGACTATACTACGACACATTATTAAAGAAAATAAGATCAACGGTAAGCCGACAGCGAGAATTACTACTCCATGGGAACAACTTTTTCATCTCTCAATTACAAATAAATAAATAAATAGAAAATACAACGAAACACGCTCAACATTATATTTAAAAACAATCAGGAAAAGTAGACAGAAAGCTATAAATTCGAATTTATTAGTTTGAATGTAGGTCAAATATTTTCCTACGAGGTTCTCGCGTAGAAAATTTGCTTCATTTTTACTGTTTTTTTCGAAATTATTTAGGTTTATATTTGCTAATAATACATTTATATTAACCTAAATTTGATTCAAATATAGATCGGTTAAAAAAGCATCGTTCTACCCTCCGGGCCATCGAACTCGAAAGCAATTCCGAAATGACGATTCTAAAATGGCGTCGTCATTATTTCTACGACGAAAGCAGTTTTGATCGTAATTATAAACTATTTTTGCTCTATTTAAATATTTAGAAAATTAAATAAAATACGTTTTATTAATTTTAATACTTAGAAATTAATATTTCTGGTTTTAAAATAGGAAAGACGACGAAAGAGAATCCAGAAAATGATATTCAGATATAAATTTCTCTTGTGTGTCGAGAAATGAAGCTCCGTGATTCATAGAAGCGGAGAATCACATATTTCATTTCTTTTAAAGTAGAACGAAAGTCGTTTCCCATGAAAAACCTACAGTTATTAATGTTTTCATTATTCCATTTTTGGTTTCTCTAGAATTAAATGGGGAGTCGAGAGAGTACGAAGAGAAGAAAAATGAATCATTCATCAAATCTTTTTAAGAGTTTGATTTATGAAACGGTTGAACTTTTAAACTTCTTTTTGCGTGATCTCGGCCGAAATACATTACGTTCTTTTACTTTTTTTAAATTAACGTTACGTAAATGGTATAAAAGGCACTTGTATCGGAGGTGTCAACGGAGAAAGGCACGTCAGGATTGTCACCGCACAGACAAAATTTACTGGGCATGCCACGTGTTCTACAGGTTTTATTTATTTTTATTGTAAATGTTTGCAACGATCATTAATAACTGTTTATTTTGTATTATTAACTTTTTAACATCGAGACATTTTCAAAATAAAACCTGGCTGCGATAAACGATATATAAAAATTGTTTATTTTGCCTTTAATTTTCAGTCATTTTAGTGTTTTTAATTGGGTTTGGTATTCAAAATGATGCCCTTGTAGCTCGCATTGGGTTAAATTTATTACTTTGTTATAATTTCTTTAAAAATTTATTCGAAGTAATTCGAACCGATTTGATTTCTTTAATCGTGACTTATTAAGCTCATAAGTAAGCTACTTCGGGCACGTCAAGCAGACTTATTTTGACAGTAACCCCGAAAAGATCGGTTAATTTCACCATCTACTGTACATTAAAAAATACAATTCGTACGAACAAACAAAAATAAATAACAAACTGGTTTTTCTACGTCATATTATAAGGAAAAAACAAAACAAATTTGACTTCCAAATTACGTAACAAAAATAATCCATCATTTTTGACAGGTTTTATCACTTGTAGATAAGTCCCTTGGGTTTTATAATTGCGTACGCTTCCACACATCTGTTTGCTACTTCGAAACCAAATTACGCGAAAAATAAAAGAACTAGAGCATTTATTTACTCCCTTAAGCCAAAGGACGTATTTCGTTGGCAGAAGATTGAATCACTTAAGTATGTGTAATTGTTATTTTTTGAACACTGTTTATTCTAATACACTGCGGTAATAACTTCTGTAATATTCGTAACTAATCTCCACGAGAAACTGCGTTTGTAAAATTTGTGTTAAATACGTAATCCAATTTAACAATTAACGCTCCCGTGTTATACAAGACGCATTCATAAAGTTGCGGAATATATTCCAGTTAATTAAAATAATAAATTAAATAAAAATACTTGGAAATAAAGTTCAATCAGCCTACAAAAGTAAAGTGACTCGTATAAATTTCCAAATAGATTCACGTTAATTCGTGCTGATAGCAAGAATTCACTCGTTAATCTGAGTAACCGTTTATTTCATTGGGATTTTGTGATGAAATTACCACAAACTTGAAAAATCTCTGCTCTTTCTTAATGTTAAGATGGCTTCGGATAATAAACGATCCGTAGTTGCCTCAAAAATATAAATTAATTAAATATTGACCGAATTCTGTGTAATTTTAAAGAAATAATGAAACATTTTAAAAATAAGTGGTCTTATTACTGTCGTAAATAGAATTTAAAAATAAAATTAAGTAAAAATATAACTTTCGTTAAAATTGTTATAAGATAAAACTAACCTACATTCTTATGAATTATGTATGTATTATTTCATATGCCGTTACATTCAATTACTGTAAAATTCTTATGATTCGTTAATTACTCGGCAAGACTACAAACTATCTCCATTCTTCACTTAAATAAACTTCCTTTAGCAGTAATTGTAAATAATCACGCTAGGGGAAATTCGTCCTGGTATTCTCCTCTTCTCCATGATTAAATTACAGCTTTTATGTCTACATAAACGGGTACGTGGCTCGTTGTAAAAGTTGATTACGGTGAGTTCGTTACGTCTCTTCGATATCTAATAAGTAGGTATAAAGTGTAACCTAATAAATCCCAGAATTCATTTTTATATAAGAAAACTTAAAAAAAAAACAATTCAGCAACGAGTGACGTAACTTTTCCGGCAAAATAATTTAAAATTGTGTGTGATGCCATCTGTTATATTATTATATTTTAAAAACTTTTTATATTATTAATTATTATAAAATGGCAAAAAGCTTAATTTTGAGGGTAGGGACGAGTTTTATATATATATAAAAAAATTATAACCAGTGTAATCTTCATTAAGTCCGACCCCATTCGAAATAAGAAAAGTGACCCCCTCGTATCTCTCCATCCCTCGACCTTTTATCCACCAAAATTTAATGGCAAAGATGCCCTTAATACACAGACCTCTCAGCAAAATTTCAGAAATTTTCCACAAAAGATACGGGACGATTTTGTTCACCCACTTTCAAGTTATTAAGTTTGAGAGTGGGTGAACAAAATCGTGTCTTCTTACATATTTAAACATACATACAGAAAAAACCCCCAAACCTTTTTGCATTTCTCGACGTTTCGAGGTCTCCCAAGTCCTAAAATATAACAATCTTGAGGGGGTAGTTTTTCGACCCATCGTCATACTTTCCTTCTGTTATATATAATAACCGGGAAAGTAATAACGATAAAAAAATCGAAGAGGAAAAACTGCATTTGTTCTCTATTCAGCAAAGCATTATTAAATACGATATGCAAGCAAGAATACATAACTTCACATTAAATAATCAGTATTACTGCTAAATAATTACAGCTATTGCTTGGAGAAAAATACAACGAAATTTCTCACGGAATGAAACACCGGAAAATCTGTATATTACGTAAGCTTATAAGATAGGTAGATGCTGACGGTAACAAGGAAATAGACACTCGATTCGGTCTTTCGAAATATAATTTTATAAAATTACGTAATTCCGTAAAAGAAAAAATCTTTGTGTTTGGCCCTGTAATGAAAATTATCTGAGATTTGATTGCGCGAGAATCCGCGATATCCTTCAGTCTTTTGCGCTCAGTTAACAAGTTATACGTTCGCGACATGGTAGAAGCTTTTGTGGTTAAAACTGCGTGTGTGGCGCCATCCGTTATGACATTTTACTATTAAAAAACTTTTTATATTATTAGTTATTATAAAACGGCAAAAAGCTTAATTTTAAGGGTAGGGATGAGTTTTATAAAAATTTTTAAATAAAAATGCTAACGAGCAATTATTTATTGTGCCGAGCTGCAATTTTTAATCATATTTTTAATTTAATTTAAAATATATGCTCTCCACCTCAAATTAGTATTGGTTTGCCTTGTACATCATACTTTTCCTTTAACAATAGAATCGTGCCGGTCATCTATTAATTGATTTCGGGGAAAATGTTTTGAATTGAAATAACGTGACTTCCGGTTTTCATCAAAAGTTCATATATAGTTAATTGGGGCCTACTGCCCTTAATCTTTCCATATCTGGTCTCGACTTTCATCTAACATCGAGATTAAAGAAGGACAACAGTGAGAACTTATAGATCTACAATTTTTTTCAAATTGCAGCCCAATAACGAGTAAAATCGTCAAGTCTGCCCCTACTCGACATACGACACACGACCTCTTTTATCTCCCCCTCGAACTTTAACTACCAAAATTTAATAGTATCGATCCCCTAATACACAAACCTTCCTGCAAAATTTCAGAAATTGTCGACAAAAAGCACGGGCATTATTAAGCTTCAAACAGGGTGAACAAAATTGTGGCCCTTCACACACACACACACACACACACACACACATCCATGCATACAGAAAAATACCCGAATTTTTTGCATTTCTCAACGTTTCGAGATCGCCTGAGTCCAAAAATGTGAAAATCTTGGTGAGGTCATTTATTGACCGATTGCCATACTTTTCCTCTTTTATACGGGGGGTGCGCAAAAGTAGGTATACAGATGAGAATCTGAGAAATACAAATGTTTGGTGTTCATTATTAATATTTTTATTGTCTTGTATCAGTTCGTATTCCTTAATTTGTACATAAAAATAAATGTTTTTTTCTTCCTATTTTCTCCCTGTATGTTTTTTCCATAATAACAACTGTATGAACCGGGAAAGTAAAAATGTTATCATCATTAAAAGTACTAACAATCGTATCGACCGTAAATAATAATACGATTGTTTGGCAACTGGCTAATGTCTGTTTCAAAATAAAATAACGAATAGAACAAAAATGGTACAACAAAGATACAAAAGTTGAATTGTAATAGTCGATCGACTGGATTAAACAAGTTATTTAAAAAATAGATTCGAAATTCACGAATAAAAATAAAACATCCGGATCGAAGCGGACGAGCAACCCCAGGCGCCAGGCATTTTTCATAGGTGTCCGTTTCGAAATGTCGACCTCCATCGTGGCCAACCAAGATGCTTATGAAAAATTGGCGCGTCTTAATGCCCACGGGGCGGAAAGAGGAAAACAAATGAAAAATACATACATAGCCTACATATAGGCGGTATAATAAACAAATAGCACTTTATAACAATAGAACTCAATACAATACGAATACGACCAACTACCAAATGTAACTTGTACCGTACTGTACGTGGATATGATACGGATGCAAATTTGAGCGACAAGAAATTAAAATCAAATAAAATACTTCAACGCGAGATTACAATTCATTCGAGACAGAGATAAGGGCAGTCAGTATATAATAAATATTTACATCGTATTAACAGGGGTGTAGTGGTAAATTAAAAAGTGCCATGGCGCTAACCGGTGCCTCGAGTTTCAATCGCCACTATCTATGGAGTTTTGTACGAGAAAAGTGCAACTTTGTGGCACTATATCTGGAGAACGAATGAAATGCGCCAAAATGAGTTATAGCCTATACTCGTAATCGGCGCAAAAAAACTGTGAAAGAAGTAATTTTCTCGGGTTTTTGGCCGCGGCACTTAGTCTAAAGTCCGACCCAGATGTTCACAGAACACAAGGGCTTGGTCCGTCTTAAATAAAGCATCAGGTGGCGCCCCGGTACGACTACAATGTCCACTTGAAAGAGAATCTCAGAGGACGTACGACACTCCTGGCAAACCGCAAATAATTTCGCTTCCCGTATTATCGAATCGTTCGGAAATTAATCAGAATTTTTCTACTTGTTAATCCAATTTTAATTACCGAGAATTTCGAACAACCCGTCCGGTTATAGACTTTGCGGCATTAATCAACCGGTATTACGATGAGAAACCAAACAGCGTGTATCGATGGAAATTTCCATCCAATTCTTCGTACAAAGTACGTATTAAAAACTGTATAATAAAACTGTACAATAGCCTACGTTTAATAACACCGATATTGGCAGAAGTTAACTCTCCGATTGCTACAAAAATGTTAAATTACGCTCCATTAAGACGCTTAATTTCTGAATTAGAATACGTGGCCGGTGAATTTCAACGGTTTTTTTTCAATGAAAAAAGGGTATGGGCCATCTTCCGCTCTTTTCGCTCGATTCTGGCTTACGTTGGCTCGCCCCACGGCCTTCGCCCAATCCTTCCCAATATTTATGTTTATCACCGACTAGTTTTTATATTAATTAATAATTGCGATTATACAATTGGAAACATTATAATTACACGAGAAAGAATATCGGCATGGAAAATCTAATCGATACTATTCTAATTGCGTATAACTGCCAATAATATAAATTGTAATAATTTTGATTTTCTACGGTATAAATTTAAAATTTTTCCAAAAATTGAATTTATGGAACCCAAATTTTTATCGATTTTTACTTAAAAACATTTTTCAATCGGGAGGACGCATTACTGTTCGAATAAACCCGGTAAATTGGCTCGGATCGAATTCAAAACATTTAATTCCATTAAAGTACTTTCGGTATCGTGTAAAAGAACGAATTAATTATCGTTTCATAGACTGCATTTAATGAAGCAAAACGAAACGACTTGGTGAATTATGTCACGTTGAGAGAAATGGGCTAAAACATCGATCAGTTGTTAGTTAAGTAAATAATATAAGAGATGGTGAAGGAATTAAGAAGTCGAACGAGTAGATCAGAAGAGAGACTGGTAATGCTCGTCGGTGTAGGCTACTAATATCCCGTTATCGAAAGTGGTTACGGGTAATCGCTAAAAACATTTGCAGACGAAAAGAAAAATTCTACGCGCGTGTAACTCGGATAAATCAATGTGTCAGAAAACACAAAGCAGAAAAAATCATTAGAATTAGTGCCGAATGTCGGATCGAAAGGTGTAAATCGAAGCAGCGAATGTGGTTATTTACATCCATCATTCGTCACTCCGTTGTTCGCTTCGACCATTCATTTCCGAAAGCAGAAACGTCAGATAATTATCAATCGATAAATTTTTCATGAACAAATTTTTCTCCGTCGAAAAATATCACCCGTATTTATCTTTTTTTTTCTGATGATCCGCGAGATTTGTTACTTGAGAAAAGAAGATAAATCGAACCATTTCCGACGTAAACAAAAATTCATAAATTCTTTTCTATATTTAAGTATTTACGTAAAATCAAGCTACAAACTCTTCCGGATTAACTAAGTTCGAGAATTTTTCTATATTCTACGCTTGTTTCCGACTTATTTAATGATGGCTTTTATGTCCTCTGGCAAGAGTTACAGAATACATCCACGCAATATTACGGAAACAAAACAGAAAGGAGCATTAATTTCGAACGCATAAAATGTTTAAATTTTCACTACGAAAAACAACCAAAACTATCCATACGTTGAGATAAAAAAGTATTTTATAATATCGACAGTCGTAAGTTAAGAATATTTTTAAGTACAGTAACACCTGACTAAAATGGAATCTAAATAAAACGAAACTACTTCTTGCCCAAAATCCGAAAATAATTTTTTTGAAGTAGAGAAAACTCTACCTTCTATTCTCTCTTCTTTTACTTTCAAAAGTCTCGGATTGATGCGTAACAGTAAGTACAGTTTTCGTTACGGAGTTTATGCGTTAAGCGCTGGCGACGATACTAACGTGACTAAATCGAGAACTGCGCGTAATTCATTAACCATCTCTGCCGTATTTCCTAGCAGCCAAGATAGCATCTACTGTTACGTTTGGCTTCATATAAAAAAAAACCACTTTTTAATAATATACTTTATTGATGTCTTTATCCAATCTTCACACAGTTGCATTTAATAACTGCAGTGGATTTCGACTTGCTTGGAAACGTAAAACGGAAAGATCGATACAATTAAAAAGCGTGACAAAGGAAACTGATCGATTAAACAATTGGCGGTTCAGTTTAAAGATGTTCAAATTTACGACATTCCACAAATTAGCATTAATATGTTCATTTACGCTGTGTTGCAGCATTTATCGAAATGATTTCATCAATGAAAATATACGTATCAAAAAATCTCACAATAATATAGGCCACTGACTAAAATTTGAATGAAAAAATGGGAAAAAGATGGGAGGTTTCGTAGAAAAATATCACAAAAACGGAAACTTTAATTATTGTAGTCGTTAAGTCATTACCACCTACCTACCTTACCTACTTAATAAACACAAGAGTATAATATGCTAAAAATAACAGTAGTAATAATTTCTGTTTTTTACTGTTTATTACTGTAATAATAATTATTTTTAAATGTTTAATGTCAGCTTTTATTATTCATATTTGAAGTATTATAATACTAAATTTTAATACGGGTGAAAAACGAAACACGACTTCTACCTGCGACTCTTAATAAACAAACGAAATGTTAAATGAAAGTTCTGTCCAGTGAAAATAATAACGAGTCAATAACACCATCTTTCGCGCCATCAGCATCTAAAGACGAAAGTGGTGTCGGAGGATCAAACATAACTTGCCTAGTATTTATACTCTCAATCTCCCAAAAAAACCAGAGGGAGTTCGGAGAATCTGGGAGCAGAAATTAGAAAGATCGAGCGAGTGTAAATTGAATTACTTTGCGCAAGATTTTAATTTAGCGTAATTACAATGTATAAATGCACACGGAGACTATTTAGATAACGGTGAAAGGATAGCACCTACAGATTTAAAAAGCTTACTTTCATATTCCATCATCGAATTGCGTAGCTCCGTTGAGTGCAAACGAGGTGTCGGTAACACGAACTTAATTTTAAACGAAACGAGAAGTAGACTATTTACTGAACAGGTTACAAATTTATAATTTATTAAGATGCTTATTCAACTCGGATCAATGTGTTGGAACTTGGCTACGACCGCATCGTTCCGCCGATGACGATACAAGTTACTGCGCCGAACATTATAATTCATCTCCTTTGGGAACTTGTAGAAAATAAACATTTTAAACTATGTAAACGTAAATAATATAATTTGCAAGAATTTCGTGTGCCGATTTTGTTTTCATCATTTTAATAGACAATTTTCTTTTTATTACCGTGTAAATAAATATCTAAAGAAAATAGTTTAATTATATTTCTAGAGCTATCTTACACGAGTGATATTAGGAGATGAAACTAACTAAAAAAAAACCTCTTGAATTTGGGTGGCTTTCTAAACAAATGATTTATACGTAAAGGACACAGCTTTTCAAATGTTCGCATTCTAAAGTATTCGGAGTAATGCGGACTAATTTGTTTCACTCGATAATTCGATAAAATATTGTATTTTGACTATACGAAAAACAGAAAGAATAAAATATCGGAAAACGCATCATTTCGTAATTTTTCTTCCTCCAGACGAATAGAAAATATCTGATAAAACAAAGACGTATCGAACAGTTTGCAAATATACAGTTTCACTTTTCAGAAGACTACTTCCGTATCCGTCGTTTGTCAATAGAAATTTACCGATCGTTTCCAAGAATTATTTGTTAACAATTTCAGATTGCGGCTATGGACAATTATAAAGTATTTTTGCCTTATTAATAGCATTAAAATTGACGAACTGCATAAAATTTGAATCTAAAATATCGAGGGTTGTTCATTTTCTGTGAAATTCACAATTTATATTTTTACGTTGATACCAATATTTTAATTTAAATTTTGAATGATTTTTCTATAAAATGGTCAATGTTACCTATGATTCTAAAATGGCGGCTCGTCTCTGATTCAAGGAAACAGAAGAAAGAAAACAGTGGAGACACGTTATAACCTAACCTAACCTATTCTAATAATTTGGTTGGTAATAATTATGGTAATTTATTAGAATAGGTTAGGTTAGGTTAGAACGTGCGTCCCCACTGTTTCCTTTTTTCCATTTGCTGGAATCAGAGACGAGCCGCCATTTTGGAACCATAGGTAACGTTAACTTATAAAATAACCCATTCTAGACTTTTCACACGGATTACATCAAAAGAAAAAAAAAGAGGTTCATTAATAGAATTTACGAGATTTTATTCGGCAGTGCAAAAATAGACATTCTTCATTTTAATATGAGCGTTGTTGTCGTCACAAATGTGTGTTTTGATAGATTTTTCTACAAAAAATGTCACTTCTTATACGTCGTTTTATTACGTATAAGTTGCGTCATTTCATTACAATGTACAGCACATTATATCTAATACATCTATTAATATATAGCAACAATAATAAATTGTATTCGATCGCGTGTTATCGAATTGATTTGAATAATTACCATCTTCCCGAAGAATAAGTAACCGCGTGTTTCTAACAACTTTAAAATCAATTCATTTCGTCAGGCGGTTAAAGATATTTGATATTTTAAATATTCTTAACTTTCTTTTATATCTTGTGTACTTTTCATTAATTTAATTAAATATACCCGGAGAAGAATCCAATATGTTTACAAATTATATTTGAATATTCAAATTACGCAGGATCGTATTATCATAGAATTATTTGAAAGAAATCAAGTAAAAGCAATTTTGTTATATGCCTACGTTGTATGATATTTAATATTTAATTAAAGTTTGTGAAAGTACATTTATAACTTTTATAATATTATTGTAAAATTTTCAAAGCAAAATTGAAATTATTATTAGACTTAATAGAGTCAACACGACGTTAGTTAAGCGAGAATTTTTATTGTATTAAAATGTAGAATTATCATAGATATTCATACTTTACTAATTTTTAATCTGTACAAAATTCTTCAGAGTTCGCTGCCGAAATTTAATTCCATTTACGAACTTATATTTGTAGATTTTTATTTCTTTTCCGGGAATTTCGCAGTTTTCGCAACAAAATGCTAATTTTTCATAGTAGCTAATTACACCGAAATAACCAAAATGTGTTTAATGCGATACGAACATATAGCATCGAAAATACGACGGGCCTAAAACATATTCTTATAACTTTTATCCAGAAAAAAATAAATAAATCTCATTATAAGAAGGATTAAATTAACTCGTAATAAATAGAATAATCACGAAAGGTAACGAAACGGAAAATTTAGTAAAACTTCGGGCAAATTGAAATGCGTAATTTAATTAAGATACCAGGTGGTGTACTGTACTGTACAATACATCAATGATAATAATACATTTGGCAAAGTACTCGTTGTTTTTGGGCGGGAGAAAACCATTCTCAGACAACCAACGAAAAAATTCTCGGAAATCTTTTCCGAATGCAATTTCCACGCGCCTCGTACATTCCTCTATTTACATATTTAAAACATTGGAATTTTCATAATCCCAATCGTAGATGCCAGACCAGAAGTTAACGGCTTACGCTGCTTTTCGTAAGACACAGCTTCGAATCTCAATGTTATGAACTAAAACATTTCGTTAACAAATAACATTCTGTCGTGATTCTAAATAGATTTCTACTTTCACAGTTTCTACTTTCCGTTAAATTAGGTAGAAAAAATTCAAGCATTTTACAGAAATAAATAAGTTACGAATTAGAATAAAACATCTCGATAGGAACAAGATTATAATATTTAAGAAAAAGAGAAATGCTCCTCTCACTAGAAATCACTAAATTATCCAACACCTTCCTGCAGTTCATACTTCATACTTTACCCTTCCGATTATAAATTCCAACAAAGTAACTTAAAAGCTGAAAATATAAATTGTTTAATTACGAGCAATTATAAAAATAATGATACCAATATACAGTAATTTACCTTCTATGAGTATTTGTAAAGTTGATCCGGTAACTGGATGAAATTCCTAACACATCCGTCATCTTTTTTATTGAATATTTATAAATCTTCGGAGTTGTATTGAAATTACACGTTTGGACCGTTCTATTGATTCGCTGAATATTTAACGTTGGCATTAAACCATGACATTTACCCTAGATTACAATGTATTCCATTATCGATAATTACTGTAAACATTTATTTAAAATAACAAATTCACACGTAAAGATTTAATTAAGTTCTGTCTTTGAATCTTTTTGTTTTAAGTAATTTAACTACACCTAACAGACCGTGACTACCAATTTTGATCCGTTAACAAATGGGATTGAATAGTTATAGTCTTAAAGAGAGAATTTTCCACCCCAATTATCAAACTACACAATGATAAGTTACGGATTATTCATTTTCCGATCGTCCCTGCGCCGTATTTTTTTTAATATTAAAAAATGTCGATGACAATACGTTGGAAAAAATCTATCTCACTTCCTTTATAAATGACAGTTCCATTGATAAATTTAAAAAAACCTCATCAATTTGTGTTAATTGGAATCATTTATGCATTTAAATAATTGGAAATAGACGAGTATTTTCTTCTGTGATTTATTAAATTTTTTAAAATCGAATGCACTTCTTTAGTTTAACACTTCATTTAAAGATAACTGAAAAAGTAGGCAAAATTATTTTGTTTTCGTTAATGAGAAAGTAAACATTTACTTTTTACTGTTTTAGTTTCTACAAACAGGTACCACCTTTTTTTCAAATTGCTTTATTTGAAAAGGACCGAGCTTTCAATCTAGATGTATTTGTCTTTCCGTACGAACCAAAAGTCGTCTTTCAATTCGATATTTAAACAGATAAAATCCACTAAAGTATGTTTTGTAGGTCCGAAAAAGTTTCCAAGCTTTAAACTGGTATTAACGACTAAAATGAGGAGAAACGGTTAATTCTATACAAATCCCTCCTGTTTTGGAAATTATTTTCGAATAATTGTCGTTTCTATGGAGATGTTATATAATAAATTCATATCACGAACGTAATTCTGTTCGTTTGATTTTAACAAACAATTATTTAGAATCAAATGAACTCCTTTGTATACGGCTACGTGACCGAAAACGATATAACACTAATACAAATGCGGTTCGAATGTTTGTTCTGGTTTAAATGTTATTAACATTAAAACAATAAAACATAATTGATGTTCAGATGTTATTGCGGAAATGTTATTCGACAAATTTGTCTTTTAATTCCGACGACTCCAAAATTTAATGTAATTTTGCCAAAAATACATCCCGTGAAAAGCGTTAGTTATCGACGGATTATGTTAATTCCTATAATCGCAAAAATAAATAGAAATAGTTATTAAAATTAATCGAAAAGCATTAATTAATGAAGTAAAATATCCTAGTCGCGGACGGCGGTTATTACTACCTCGTTTCTTAAAGAGATCAATTGTCACGCACGTTCGTTAAGTGCAATTTTGGATTATTAATCTTCTATAACATTAGAGTTATTAGACAGAATATTTACGAATCGATGTCCGGTTTTACTCTGATTCTCTTAAATTTCTAAAACGAGTTAGAAGGTTTCCTCTTTTATCTGTTTACTTTCTTGTAAAACAGAACAACTTATTGTTTGTGACATAATTAAGTAATTAAATCAAAACTTTTCCAATCTATTCAATAGTGTTAAATTTAAATATCAATATAAGTTATACGATGGAACAATCACGGTCGCCCTATTGCACGAAATAATACGTTTTCTTTACGCGAAAGCATCGACTTTTCACTGTAAACCAGTGGCTCTCGAACCTTTTTCCTTAAACGTGTAAAATTTCTCTCCAGCACTTCGCATACAAAATAAAAAATATCTTATTGTTTAAGTGAAGGGCCGTAGAAAATATCCAAAACTTGACAAGAAATAGTTCACTTTAAAACATTTTTAAAGAAATTTCTTAAATACCATACAAATTGCAAAATTATTAGAAAGATTTCAAAAATTTTCGGAAGTCATTTCGGGGAAAAAATAGAATCGAGCACGTATTTCGTTAATAGAGGAAATAGTGCGTTATTTACGAAACGGATTTCAAGATTTGCGGTGGTGGCAAATGTTAGAAATTTATGGAAAATTAACGAACTGACGGCAATTTATGGATTACTTATCCGAAGTATAAGACCCGTCAAGACCTCGGCCGCACTTTATCTATAGATTTCACAGTCGTCCGGACACTCACACCTATTTACTGGGCACACGCCAACCTCCCTCCTCGTCAGCACGTGGAGGCTTTAGAACGTTTTGTATATCGTTCGAACCGCTTCGCATAATTGTAAAGCGGTGTACATCGGAGAAAAGGCCAACAGACTAAAGTCTCCATATAAACTGGAATAAAAAAGAAGAAAAACTGACGGCAAAATACAAATCGATGGGTGTTTTTGAGATATTTCGTATATTTTATCTTAAAATGTCATATCGTTCTACAATAGGTATTACCTAAAATACATTTTAGTTAATTCGTAAAGAACATAATCAAGTAATTGGATCGACGTACTGTACAAGTTCGATTAAATTCATTTAGGTCTAAGTAAAATATCAAAAATCTGTTATTACGTGTCTCTGCCTAACTGTGATCTTCAAAAATACAATTATGATAAGAATGCATTTGCGCAATAAAAAATTGTAAACGATAGTAACAAACAACCAGCTTCTAGACGACAATTGTCGGACGGGAAAATGGTAGACGGGCGTAACTTCACCGTTCACCATCTCTCGCGTAACGCTAAAGACCCCGTAGATGAAAACGGAACAGCAATTATTTACCAAATACCCCTCGATCCAGGCCACGAGAATGGTGTGAGCAAAACGACTTTGTTTATTGATTTAACGTGGATATATTTTCTTATACAACTAATGCGTTCATTTATGGTATTTTTTTTGTATTTTTATTTTCTTATTTTTATTTTAATTTATTCTATTTTATTTTATTTTAAACGCTTTCTTCAATAGACGATATGTTTTTGTTCTATGTACAGTACAGTTTCGTGTATTCATTTAAACTGAAATATAGTTGAACCCGTCTATCTCAAAGATGTTTATCTCGCTATTTATTTTTCCTCCTGCATTCTCGGTCTAAATTCAATACACTTTCCATGTTTATCTCAAATAATTTTCTCCCAAAATCTCTAAAAGCACATCTCTGAACTCAAGTGTCAATTAGAAATTCAAAGCTAGGCGACTTCATTTTCATAGCATAAATTGCAGTTGAGAAACATTTCTCGCAATACAGTATATATTGTAGTTGCAACTAACGCTGCTTTTCTCCGATAGACGAGTTTGGCTTGCATCTTATTGTTCGAAGAAAGTCGGGCATCGGAAACTATATGTCAAAAATGTTTTATTTATACCTAATGCAAGTATGTACTGTACTAGCTATTGTATTAATAAAATACCGTACTTCCAATCAAACATATTAGATTTACTGTTTACTATGTAGTTGGTATAGTACTATTCGAGTAGACAGGTTCGACTGTATAAGTACAGTATTTCATTTTATGTTTTATAGAATGTGTCCACAAGATTATTGTTTAATTCTATAGAATGTATCCACAATTATTGATTAATTATGCAAAGTTCTCATAATTCAACAAGTGAAGTTGTCATATTTCTTGCAACAACGGATTACTTTTTTTGATGCTTCCGGTAATAGCGCGATCCTTCCGAAAATTTTTGAAATTTGTCAAATAATTTTGCAATTTGCCTGATATCTTTTAAAGAATTTTTTTTTTTAAATTTTGAAAAGTGTGAACCATTTCTTGCAAACTTTTTACAAAGTACTGTAATATATATTAAATTAGGCCTACGTGCACAATAATAACTGTTATCTCGGTCTCAACTCTAGCCGTTAATTGATCGGGGATGTAGTAAATTATTATATAAATGGGTTTCTTCTCAAGTTTAATATGTGCTTTTATCGTATTCGTGGCACGCCTAACATTTCTTGCGGCGTACTAAGAGAATCACTGCTCAAAACATTACAGCACATCAATTTAAAAACGAAAGCAATTCCACTCTAAAAAATAAGCATGTTTGCTTCACGTAATCGTTATTTTGATTAATACAAAAAAATAGAGGAAAAATGAAATTAAGCAACATGATCTTACTTTCATTTTCTCTTGTGTTTTTGTATTAATCTCTCTTGAAATAAGATATATTAATTTTCTTGATATAGAAATGAAGCAACACGATCTTAAATTTGCGCTTCGTATACGTGTCAGTTTAGTATTTTAAACAAAAAAATATGTTTTAAATATCCCAATTACTTTTTATTTTATAATTTATTTACTCCGTTGGAGCCTTTGGCCAAAAGACTTCACGAAAGAAAATCTGAATTTCAAAAATGAGAAGACCTTTGCAATTATTCCACAAAGATGTCATCATAAAAGATCACGAATTCCCCAACAACGCGCAATAATAGGAGAAAAGTGTTGGCGATTTAATGAAAACCTTTGACAAAACACGTGATATTCCGAAGAATAGAGGCGACGAATTTCACGAATTAAAGAAAACTTTTGGTTAATGTTACCTATGGTTCCAAAATGGCGGCTCGTCTCTGATTCCAGCAAATGGAAAAAAGGAAACAGTGGAGACGCACGTTCTAACCTAACCTAACCTATTCTAATAAATTACCATAATTATTACCAACAAAATTATCAGAGAACATTAACCAAAATTTTCAATAAATCTAAGACAAGGTATTATCGCGGTTTGAACAATATTATTTCTAATTTTAACTCGATTATTTCGTTTCCCGTGACATCGCAAATTTCCTTTGATCGGATAAATGAGGATTAGATGGTGGAAAAAGTTCTGGAAGTCGTGATTATAAAAATAAATTTTATTTAAAAAATAAGAAAACACCAGTTTGTTAGATTTTTTAAACAAAATTTATTTTTTATTTAAAAACACAGTAAACAGTAAAATAATAATGATTTCCAAAAAACAGATTCGAAAAACCGAAACATAATTTCCTACTAATTCACCATCTCATCCTCAGAGGTGGTGGGTTATTTGATTAAAAGTACAGGGTGTTTTTTTAAACTGACGGTATTCAGAGACATTTGTAGAGCAATCTAACGGCCAGACTGTCGCCAAATTTGGGAGAGTGACTAAGGACGACATGGGAAAGAGATTTCGCGAAGAAAAAAATGTAGTACCCAAATTCGCCGGTAGAGGTGGATTTGGCGCTGTTGTAGCGAAACAGCTAAGAATTTGTTGAAGGTTCACAGACTGCACTTGTTGAAGGTTCACAAGGGACCGTTGCTGGTAGTAGCAGCGCCTGGAGAGTAGCACGGCAATTGGAAATGACGCTTTCGACGGTATGACAAGTTCTGCGAAAAGTTCTCAAGTTCTATCCATACAAGATAAGCCACCTGCAAGAATTAAAACCAAACGACCACACTACACGATTGACATTTGCTCTGACATTTTACCTAATTTCAGGTAAAAATGGCTCTCATCTTCCCAGAGAATTATCCACGGCCAAGCATCGTCCACCTCTATCCCGGCAAGAAATGTCAGAGCAAATGTCAACCGTGTAGCATGGTCGTTTGGTTTTAATTCTTGCAGGTGGCTTATCTTTTATGGATGGAACTTGAGAACTTTTCGCAGAACTTGCCATACCGTCGAAGGCATCATTTCCAATTGTCGTGCCACTCTCCAGGCGCTGCTACTACCAGCAACGGTCCCCTGTGAACCTTCAACAAGTGGAGTCTGTGAACCGTCAACAAATTCTTAGCTGTTTCGCTACAACAGCGCCAAATCCACCCTACCGGCGAATTTGGGTACTAAATTTTTTTCTTCGCGGAATCTCTTTCCCATGTCGTCCTTAGTCACTCTCCCAAATTTGGCGATAGTCCGGCTGTTAGATTGCTCTACAGGTGTCTCTGAGTACTGTCAGTTAAAAAAAAACACCCTGTATATTGATGAGCTCTCTACCAGAGGCTACTCTGTTATTCTTGACCGATTACAAGTTAGATTCATTATACGAGCTTCTATAGTATTATTACAAGAAAAGTTATCTGCTAATCTTAAGATTTTTCAGGCTATGGTAAAAATAAGCGTGGGTAAAACGTTCTGCAAGTCAGAAACAGAAACATTTGATTTTTTTCACTTATTTTTAGCTTTCGATTAACATGATGTATTAATACGAGGCTCTATTTTTTAGTTTATACAGTAATTACAACGCGTTCACTATTTAACCAGCATTTACCCTATACATTTTAACACTACGATGTATAAAATATACAATACGAATGCTAAAGTAATATACCGTAATAAACGATATTGCATGTACTGTACGGTTTCACGCAGTACAGAAAACGTTTCGTCTCTTTAATTAAAAAAAAAAAATTCTTCTGTGATGTTATCCAGACTAGTTTCACTGTCTTCGAATTTGCATACGTATTTAAACAGTGCTCTCGCTAACTCCTATTTTGGGAAGAGATATCCTTGAGAGAATTTTTATTTTGATACATTACAAAGAGAATTAATTTCGTCAAATGTTATTACTTTTCGTCTGTATGTAGCGGTTTCCGCATAATCTTCAGGCAATGTACACAGAACACACTAAGATTATGCAACGTCAAACAAAATATGAAACGAAAACGAGACAACGGAACTAAATTTACAAATGATATTGAAACCGCGATAATACTTTGTCTTAAATTTATTGAAAATTTTTTCAATCCGTGACATCAGTTTCCTCTATTATTCAAAATGCCGCGTGTTTCGCGAAAGGTTTCGACTAAATCGCCAACACTTTTGTTCTATTGCACTCGTTGGCGAATTCGTGAACTTTCAAAATCGTCGATGGTGAAATCTTTGCGACAATAATTGCGAAGATTTTATTTCTGAAATGCCAATTTTCTTTCGTGAAATCTTTTAGCCAAAGGCAGCAACGGAGAGTAATATCGTTTCTTTTTTATATTTTGACAACCATATAAGCCCGCGTTGCTCGGGCAAAAAATATCAGCAAATATTAAGATTATTACATTATTTCGTACTTCTAATCCTTCTATTACATTACATTATAGTATTTGATTAATATAACTACAAAGGTTATCATTTGTAAGAGTTTATCACACCGAGTGTGCAATCTAACACATTTAAAACATTTTTTAAATTGTATACAATAGAAGAATGAATAATTTTAAAAATGGTTAGATTGGGCACTCGGTGTGATAAACCCTAACCTTTGTTGTTATATAAATCAAATACTATAATATAATAAATATTAAAACGAAAACCATATAGTTTGGTTTTTTAGCTTACCGTTGTCACGTTTAGCACGATACTCGAACGGTGCGAAATGGTACAATTTCATTGGTTAAGTAAAAACGTGGTATCTTAAATTTTTTAAGATATAATTTTTTCTAATGTTACCTCTAAGAAACTGTGCCATTCACAGCCGAATATCAAACGGTAATCTGCCAACCAATGAAATTTCGCAAAAATCAGACCAAATATTTAAACTCGGCAGTCTGGAAAACCGCTTAAATCATATTTTGTGGTCACCGGCAACCTCGTATTACGTAATTTTCCTATTCGAATGTCACCATCCGCCAGTCAGATAGAAAGAACCGTTGCGGAAGGGAATCGAAGTACAGTAGAGCGTCGATAAGTGGAACCAATTGGGGACTGGGGTCCTTCCAATTAATGATTTGTTCCAGTTTCCGACTTTGTACGAAAAAATACATTAACCTGTCCGTTGTTCAAATTTTTCTCCGTTGCGTATCGCTTCCTGTTGAATTTTTCTCCGTTGCGTGTCGCTTCGTGTTGAATTTTCGTCGATTTTAAGCCTAACGAAAATTTTTATAATAATCATCGAGGCTATCGTATCGTTAAAAATTATTTTTGCATTTTGTACAAACAAAATAAATATATTAAAGAATATAAAAAACATAAAAATTATACTTTAGAAGTAAATTTAGTATCAAAAACATTCGATTCAGCACGACAGAGTCCGACTGAAAATCGTTCCACTTTCCGGCCATTCCATTTATCGACGCTCTACTGTAATTCGACCAAAAATAGTAGTTGATCTCCTCCTGCAAGATCACTACTAATTGATTCTGGTCTACTATTAACATTTGAAAAGTGATCCGTGTTAAATAGGTGATCAAAGTTAACCTTAACGTCCGAAAGATTTCATATAAAACTTGTTTAAATAAAAAATCTTGTAAAAATGCTAGAACAATAGCTTTTATGTAGTAATAAAGTGTTTATATTTTTGCAACAGATTCTCGTAAATATCGCGTTTATAGAAAAATTGTTCGGTTCCAATTTGAAATAAACTGTAGACCTATAAATTTACACTGTTCTCCCTCTTATTGTCTGTCCTTCCTTAATCACGAGAAATGAGTTAGATAGATGAAAATCGAAACCAAATATGGAAGAGTTAGGATAGGAAGTCCAGATTAACTATACAGTGGTGCCTCATATAACGTACTTAATCCGTTCCAGGTGCACGTCCGTTAAGTGAAACGTCCGTTATACGAAACGCATTTTCCCTGTAGAAATACATGTTAAAACATCTAATTCGTTCCGCAGCATAAAAAAATGAACATGGGGTGCGTTCTTTTATTCCTCCGCGTAACTCTGCGCGAGCGACATCCGTTTAAAAATTCCTGCCGAACGCGTTCCTAAATTCCGGTGGGAGTGCGCGCCGTCGAACGGCAAAAACGGCCGCTTGTAGCAGTAGTTTACGGTGGAAAGCAACATGGCGTCCTCCATGGCTCTGATAGTTTCGTTTCCGGGCCCATTATGTGGTTTTATGAATGAGAATTTAGAAATTGTGAAAGCGCGAGTTAGCGCACGCGGTGATGTAAGTGTCTTTACGAATTTTTTTTCGAGGCTATTTTGAATGCTCTTTCAACAAATAATCCATCCTATGGTTAAATTTTACAATTGAAACTCTTCTTTTGCCTTTTAAAGCTCATATTTTAGAATTATAGATTCCTCCATCACGATACTATCGATAGTGCGGACGCCGCCATCTTTCTTTCTTTCACCGTCGTTCCTAAATGCCTACAAATAGCAGCGCACTCCCGTAGTAGCGGAGACGCAGAGCGACCGCTATTAAAGAACGCACCCATGGAGCAGTCACCAATTATGCCGGAAAGTCCGTTGTTCGCAGCCAGTCCGTTGCTCGAGTCACGTAACGGCCAAACAGAAAGTCCGTTGTTCGCAGCGTCCGTTATTCGAGGCGTACGTTATACGAGGCACCACTGTATATGAACTTCCGGTTTAGACCGGAAGTCAGGTTACTTCGATTCAAATGTTTCCCCCGAACAGAGTTAGACAGATGACCGACACGACTCTATTGCTAACAGGAAAAGTATGATTTGTTTACTTGTGGTCTTGGCCCTGTACATCATAGTACAGGGACAAGACCACAAGTAAACGAATAGAGAACATCGTGATGAAAGTTGCCGCCCGGCATTGTGACGATGTCACAATAAATGTCGCTGGTTAGAATTAGTTTGGTTTTTGTTACGGCAACGCGACACGTGGGCGATCTATGGCAAGGAATGCATCTCGAGAAGACTTTTGTGGGTAGCTGAACCTATTTAAGTGTTACTAACGTGAAGAAAACCCGGAAACTGCACGTGGCCAGCCCGTTGGCCATGCCGAAATCCGCGACAAACTAACTACTGGTGTTCTGTGGTTTTATCTATTCGGCTACTGGAGGGCACTTATTAAGAAAATATCGTTCAGAAATGAAAAAATCCGAGTGGCAAGTGCTATAAGCTACCTGTCGCAGTAATTAAGTGAATGTAATATATACTTTTAAAAAATTATAACCTTTTTTGTAAGAATTATATTTAGTTTATGATTTTGTTAAATTTTTGCCAATAGATGGCGCTACATGTGAATCAGCAAATCGAATGTAGATAGAAATCAATTGATCTACAGAAATTCGATAGTTATTTTGGTGTGAAATGTGCGAGATTATCTAAGTGAGAAAAATTTGAACGTAACTGCCGAGTTTCGTAGCAATTGGTCGGACGGCCTAGGAGTGTATAGCGAACAAACAAACATCCTCGTTTAATATATATACACATATACACAGTATATAAATATATAAATTTACTTAAATTTATATTCTACACGAAATACGACATCGCTAAAAATCTGACGCGTTAGAAGCTATCCGTTGATGTCTACAATAACAAAATTTATTCTGCAAGAATAAAAATCTTTTTTAAAGTAGGAATTTTTCATTCTAAGAAGTTGTTACTCTCGAATACTCTGTCGAATTGGGAACCGAGGAATAATGTTTATTTGTCTTTCATCCATAAGCGCTTGGTAATAATAATTAATATACTAAATTATAATGCACACGGATTTCTAAGTCTTGTTTGAAACTATTCCCTTTTTGATGTTTTCGAAGGACTTCGAACCGTGCGAAGTATTTTACAATACCGTAATAAACAATTTGTTATACTGTATTTTAAAAAGCGGAAAGTTTTTTAAACTTCGTTAAGACAAAAAAAGCAAAAGTATTGACACCAATCGCAAATTTCTACATTATAAAGTATTCCATTAAAATGCTAATTCTTTATGCGAAATTTTGAATTTTGCTGTAAAGTCTCGCGGTACATTTACATTCCAAGAAAATTACCGTAACTTACTTTAGAAAGTTACTAAGTTTAGAATCGAAGGAAGTAAAATATCAGCCCGTTGATATGGCGGAAATTAAACTAGTTCGTTATTGTAAACTAACGGTGCTCCAGAGACGAACTAAATCTTTATATTTTTGAGCGATCGGACATTTAGTATTCGAACGAAATTGTTTTCGCGATGGGTATTGGCGATAATTAACATATATTATTAGTGGGGACAGGAAATTACGTCCAGTTTTGAATTAAATAACCGAAGAGGATGCCGAGAGATCGGCACCGGCCATTCGACTCCGATAGTCGTAAATGTAAATGGTATTAGAAACCGAACTAATATGTCGAGAATACTCTGTAAACAAACAAAAGATAAGAGGGTTTTATAATAAAACAGTATTAAAATATATTAAATACGCCGTCAAATCTTAAAAATAATAAATAGAGACGGTCGTCTTTCCCCATTCTAAACAAAATAAAAATCTACCATTGCCAATCGGTTTAAATGGTTTATACAAGTATAACCGCATTTAACCATTACACAAATATAATATAATTCATTCGAATCTTTTGAATATATGGGTTTTAATTTCACTCTCTCGACTACATTTAGAATTCCAGTTCGAGTAGTATTTCTTATCCCACGAAATTCCGCGTCGGACGGAGGACAAATCGAATACAGAATAAGTGTACTTAAAGCGAAGAAAGTACCGACATTTTCCAGTTGAAATTTCCTAATTAATTGCAGAAACCAAAAGCCAAGGTGAAGTTCGATTCAGATTGTATGTTAAACCCCTAGTAACAAATACACGAAGTATAAGTGACGAAAGAGAAACAAACAAACACGTAATGGAAGCGTCTCGAGTTGGCTTCGTTGTAAAAATAGCGGAGGAAAGAAGCCAGAGAAGAGTTGCCAAACTTTCCGTTTCGATTTACAGTTACGGTTTTCCAACTCCATTTAACTGTCAATTACGACAGGGGTATAATATTACCCCTCCTTTAAGTTTACTTTCTCTACCACAGAATGGATTTAACATTATCTAAATTACGCTACTTTTAACGTCCACGTTAATATCATCTAATTATCTTACCAGTCTACTTGTAGCGTGGAAAATTTAGCGGTGGGCGGGTCGTGGCGCGGCTCTACACTTAGTTTTTTCTAAACGTAACAAAGAAATGTCCGGTGCCTACTTAAGGGTGTAAATATAGAACGGGCCGAAAGAAGAGAGTTGGTAAACAGCGAAATATTTTATGAAACAGTCGATCCGTGTACGTTTGATCGGACGTCGGGAATACGATAACGACGGGAAATAACCATCGGTCACGAAGTTCCCGTTTAATCTATGTCGATTTGGGTTAGTAAGATAAGTAGACGAAGCGGTAACGTCGCCTGTTCGGCGACAATTAGAACCGGTGTAATTGGTGGAGGATTCGGAATCGATGGCAGCCGAGAAAAAAATAACGAAGAGATAAAGATAGAGAGATTAACGGAAGAAAAAGAATCGTCTCCTAGCTAGAAGATAACGACTTTTATGTAATTGCGTATATCTAGTCGCGTTACGATCGGACGTTTATTTTCCCCAATTCTCCGGTGTCCAGTTTTCTTAAATAATGTACGAGACGGTCGGCACTCGACCCACTTTGGCATATTACGCGGGAGAACAAAATTATTGCATCTAACTTCTTCTTCTCTCGGGGATTGCCCCGGGCCCGGGGTCACTTCAGTAAACGAATTGCCTTCCCGATTAAAAAAAGAAAGAAAGAAAAATCGCATACGTCTTCGATCGCGTGGGGAAACATTTCGGTTGGACAATCTACAGTACGGAAAAATAATGTTTAAACACCGGACAAAAATATTTAAAGATAACCACGCATCATTAAACACCATTTTAGAGCTTCTTTAATAAATAGGAGAAGCTTACGTTTACTTGAAAATCCTTATTTTCCTTTAATAGTTTAATTAAATAATGGCCATTTTCGCGCAGCCAATAAGTTCTTTTTTAAATTATTTATTTTCGCATTAAACAGGAAAATGAAAACGGAAGAAAACAAATATTTTGAAAATACTAAAAGTCAAAAACGTCGAAAGTTATCGCAAACAGGATTTATTAGAGGTAATATTTTTCGACTAAGCTCTGTCACATTGGATATTTTATTGAAATCGTACGTCGCCGTCTTTAAAATAGCTTGTTTTTCGTTCTTTTACGTAAAACAAGATATTTTAAAGACACGATTCGTCTGTTTGATGGTGTCGGAATATAAGTTACACCACAAACAACTTTATGTAGGCAAAGATAAATCCATTAAAGGGATTGAAAACCAATACTTCCGTCGAAATATCGGAGGGCTTCTTTAAATATACATAAATGATGTTAATAAATTACTTTAAAATAATTAAATATATTTAGAAAACAGAAGTAGAGAATTTTTGGAGCCATTTAATTATCCATTTATATTTCATTTAACGGAATCTTAATTTCGTCCGTATTTGTAGAAATGATAGATAAGAAGAAAATGTGAAATGAACTGCCTCTTTATTAAATCAATTGGTAAAGTTTAGGAATTATTTGGATTCTTATCCTTTTCGACGGGGTTCCGGTCGGTCCAAATTAATAACGTGATAAATAACTGCCACTTCTATCTCGAACACGAAACGGAAAGGAAAATCTCCGAACTTTCGAAGAAAACTTTATAAAAACGAATTCTGTTCGTAAATCATTTAGTAAATATCTGGCCGAGTCAATAAAGAAAGTGAAATATCTTTCTCTTCCCTCCGTAGAAAACCCAAGATTTGAAAACAATCCTCTGCAAAAACGATTTTGTTACGTCCTAAGAGTTTATTAGTTCGATTAAAAACTCCAACTGCTTTTTTATTTAAATTTTATAAAAATTCATTTTTTTTTCTTTCTCCCTCCTAAATCGTCATTTTGCCTATCTCTGACATTTAATCCCGGGAAACGATAGGCGGTTAACGTCTATAATTCTGCCAGATTTAATCTGTTCCCACGATTTTCGTTAGCAAATTCCGCCAAATTTTATGAATGTAACCTACGAATAGACGTGGCCGATTTAAATATCAGCTATTTAATGCGGATTCCAACCAAAGAGGCCCGAGTTAAATAGCCAAATTCTGAGAATTTCAACAAGAGGAAAAACTTTGTAAAAGTATCTACTAATTAAAATAACGTGCCTGGTTTTTACAATTAAATCCAACTTAAATTTTTTAGGCTCTGGCCAAAAACAAAAAGCTCTGAGCCATCCGAACTTCGTGGTGCTAATTATAATATCCAGCCATCGCGATATGCTTCTTTCTTTAATTATTTTGTTGAAGACTTTTAAAAAATGTCTTCATAATGAAATAAAATTTAAAGAAAAATCATTTTAACAGGAATATGTTATTGTGACAGAGCTTAACAAAGCGTAATTTTTCAATTTAATTAAAGGCAAAATAAAGTAATGCCGTGATAAAAGATGCATTTAACTTGCTGTTGAATTATATATTATTTCTATATTTTCTTTTTAAATCGAATGAAGAACTTCGTTAAAGAAAATTCCTCCGGAAAGTTACGAGTGATATTCTACCGTAAATAAAATAATAGTTCATTCATTTGAAGAGTGTATTTTATACAAATACGGGTTGGAAATTAAGATTATTTAAATAATATAGACCTACTCGAATGTTACTTTTCGGATAGTATTTGCTAGCTAATAATATTATCCAATTAAGAAATCTTTCTTACGGTCGAGGATAAAAAATATGAAAATTGACAGGAAGAAGAATGCTAAATAATCAAAAAGTGTATCATTTCTACTTGTTATCTTCGGAAGGGGAAATAAAAATTCCTTCCTTTCGCCGTTTTAACCTATAAATTATAAAATTTAATGACGATAAAACAAATGAACGAAGACAAAAAAAGTATTAAAGTAAAAATTGACGATATTTTTGATTTTTTTTATTAAAGAATTGCAGCGAAGGGCCCATAAATCGTGTCAATTATTTTAACGGTTTCGGACAGAAAATTTATATCGTTTATCGAATTGTGGTCCTTTTTCTTTATTGTTAAAGAATAATCAACAGGATACGCAGATACAATATAATATAAATTATTCTAAACGGGAGTCCATCGAATAATATTGCTTAAGCTAAATTGCCCACTGCGATCAACAATACACAGATACAGATTGTTAAATACGTCAGAGGATTCATTAGAGCGAGTGAAAGCGAAGAAAAAATTTAGGATTCTATCGTAAAAACCTGTTACGTGTCTTACAAAGTTTTTGGATAGACTGAGTCAATAGATTAAGAATAGCAGATTATTTCGATATTATCCAATGGGATTTTACGTTTAGAAGTCCGAGAGAAAAACTTTTAAAGCGGAATTAAACATAATTAGCCATTATTAAACGTACCGAAGTGTCACATAAATTAAATTAATAGGCAAAATATTTGTCGTGTTATCGTCTTTAAAAGAGTGACTATCGCAATAAATTACAGAATTTGGTCATATTTTTAGCGTGTCAGAAGCTAAATTAGACATTTTCAGAGAACGATTTTGTAGTTTCGTCTCTCTTTTCTGACATTAACGAGATTCTCTAGTATATTTTTCCAATTATTCTCGAAGAGAAGAAATATTCTAGTTGTATATATAATTTACAATTTGTATTTACTTGTATTAAACGAAAATTGAAAATAATTAAAGTCGACAAAAATATAATTTGTTTCTCATCGATAAAAACACCAAAATATCGAAAGTTTATCGATTTCGAGTTACTTTTTATCTAAAAATAAATTCCAATCGGACGTCAACAAATATCTAATCAGTTTAAATTCGAAAAACCGAAAGAAAAAAATCAAATAAAATACAAAAATTTGTTTACATGCATTGAAAACGGAATTATTTTAAAACTGACTTCATTTTGTTTCTCATTTATTATTCAATAATTAACGCGCTGACGCTTTTTTAAACCGTCATTTTTAATTTCCTAATAAATTTCGTCGGCGTAAACGAAACGGTGATTTTTTTTTTGAGATTTTTATCTTTTAAATCAACCAGATATAAACTGAAAAGTTATTAATTTTATTATACCTGACAGAGATAATAGAATAAAGACACTATTAATAATTTTATCATTTCTCGCCAATCTTCTGATTAATTTCCGGAAACGAATCCATTTAATCTCCGGATACTTAATGTTTCCCACTTACTTTATTATCCCGGCAACGGAATGCGAACTTTCGTGATTTTCCACTTAGGAAATAATAAAGGTTTCATTTTAGTAAATAAATATGTTATTGGCGTTTTCAAATTGCCTGGAGCATTTCTCTTTTCGAATCGATGCCAAGTCGTCAGTGAAAAAAAAAATACGTACCAGTGTTTACCGTTTTATCATCTCATAAATATCTACAACGGGTGAACCACGTAATCTATATCGAAATCAAATTACTATCGACTCTACCCTATTCAACATACGCGAGCTTTCTACTTTTTTTCCCCTTTTTCGCATACGACCTTGTGAAAATAGAAAAACTGAAATGTATATTTTCTTTATGGACGAAATAAATAAACGTAGGTATATTCGATTCGAATTTGTTGGAACGAAGCGAACGGATGTATCAAATCAAGTAAGGAAGAGTAATCGAGAATTATCGATTCTCGGAACCTTTCTGAAAATTTCCGGAATGGATTCGACGTACCCGAAACTTTAAGCTTCGGTAACTTTTTATAACAATTATAGACTATATAATCGATACACTTGAAGTGACATTTCGGGCCAAAACTGTGAAAAATGTAACGTGGAAAACTACTATTTCGCGCGATTCAAATCTTACGGTTGGTTGTATCGGAAACGGATATCAAACGTTTCTATCGAGTAATTCGTTCCGGTAGGAAGCGTGGTAAGCTTACTAATTAATTCGACAGCTAACACGACCCGCCTCCCTTTCTGCAACGACGTTTCGCCATACGCCATTAATCCGGGTTATATGATAAGAGCATTTAACAATGGCATTTTCTTTCTTCCGCTACAGATTTGGTATTGTTTCCAGCGCTCGTTACCTTATTTATACCAAAAGAAGCTGTCGAACGTCTGAAGAAAAACGAAGAAACTGCGGGAGTAATCCTCCAGCAAACAAAGTGGAGACCGCCCGATAACCTCGACCGACATAACAACGATTAAAAAAAACTTAGATAGACCGGAAAACGATCGATAGGATTAAGAGTTATTTCCTTTTATCCTTTTAAATCCCGTAATTAACGAAGGAGGGTTAGAAATTAATCGGGTTGGACCTCCCGAGTCATTTCCGGTTTGCGCCCTCCAATCCCCACCGGCAGCCGTCACCTCGGACGAACTTAATTGGAAGAGCGAGACCACCACTTAAACTCGGACAATTTCCAATTTAAACCGCTGTCGAAGTCCGCGATTCTCGAATTAACCGCATTTTCGTAACCAAATTATTCGTTAATTATAGAATTTGCATCCAGTTTCCGTAAACAACGTTTTCTCTCGGGTTTGCTTTACGGAAGCACTTAAAATAGAAGCTGTTTGTCTAGAGAAAGGCAAGATTTTCCATCGATTATAAAAGGAAACCGGAGAAGGAGGGCAAACCGTCGACGTAACGGATACGTCGGTTTTATTTGTCGTAAATTATTGTCACCGTCGTTCGTCCTCGGGTTTCCAATTAACGACAGACGAGGTTAAACGTTTCCCTTTTGTAAAATAAACGCCGTTTAATTATTTTCGAGATAAAATATATTTATAGAGATTTATTTAAAGGAGGTTTTCTATATATATTAAAGACGTGTTGACCGACACGTCGCACCCAAGCCAGCGATGGCTCGGGGCGCGAAATCGCTGGCCACTTCCAACTCGGTGACACTTCATATAAAGTACGGTTCGTCCTTCTCTAAAGATGCCGTAAACTATATATTTTAGTAAACAACAACAGATTTTTAAATCGAATTTCTTCTTCAAATATTAAAGTAACCTCGATTCGGACGTCGTTTCTTGGGCTTCCACTTAAATTCACCAAGAAATTTATATCGAAAACAATTTTTAAATTAAACTTTGGTACAGATGAATCGGGTATATTTAAATATTATACGAGGGCCTACTCTAACGTCGGAAATCATGTCTGAAGTTAGGCCTGCTTATTACACGTGTCTAGCAAAAATATTTCAAATCGACACAACAGAAGATATTGTCGAGCTTACGTGTTTGTCTCGGCGTAGAAACAACCCTCGAATTGAGGAAAGAAGAACATAGGATATTAACCAAGTAAATCGATACGTTGGATAGAAAAGTACTTCCGCATTTAACGAGAGAAGTCGGAGTCTCCCGTCGACGACGAATTGATAACTTGTTTCGTTTCCAAGAGTTTGTCTCGGAGGAGAATCGCACTTCCCACCGGTTGCATTATTAAACGGCAGACTTTATTTATCGTTCACGTAATGCGAGACTTTATTAATAATTTGCACCCAATGCTAACTGTGTCAAAGTTCGTCTCGCCACCACTTTTCCACACGTTCTTTCGTCGTCTTCCCGTGTCGAGACTTCCACGTCTTTCTTCGATTAATTAAAATTAACGTCGCTGTTTCCGCCGCGTGTTCGGTTGCACTTTTATTTATATTTAAGTACGTAATGGCGCTTTGAATACGGTTAATCGCGATTAAACCGAAAGGGGTATCAAAATATACGGATGCTTGCCGAGAAATGCGTGGCGGCGATATAAAAAACAAGCTAAAATTGTTAAATAAAGTATTTTTGTTTACTGAAATTTCCACTAATATAATGAATTGGGAGCCGCATTTTACTAATCTATTTCACTTTTATAATGTTTTCTTATGACGTCCGAATACTCTGCATCTAGTTACACGCTCCTTATTGTTGACTTATATTAAGAATGACATTTTATATAAAGAAGAAAGAAAAAAAAAACAAATTTCCATTAAGTTTGCGAAATAATTTGAATGAGGAATAAAGACGACAAAGACGACGTCATCCGGACTCACCCGGAAGTGAAATGGACTATTTCCCGGCTATAATAGGGGAGCGACCTTCGCTCGGTCGTCTGTCGAATCCGACGGAAGCGCGTTCGATACTCCTCCGCGCGCTCCTTCCACGGCGATGAGAAGAGGAGAGAAGAAGAGGTCCCGCTGACCCCGACATGTCCAAGTCGCCGCAATATAACCACCGACACAGATCGGCCTCCATCCCGGTCACTCTCGAGACCAACTGTAAATCCTTCAACGCTCGATCGCGGCTCCCCAACGGAGGTTACCTGTCTCTACCCAAGACCTACCCACCTTTAGAAACCGTGCCCAGGTGCGCGCCCGAACAGATGCCGACGGAAGCGCACCCCAACCAGTTCAAACCGAGAAACGAAGAGGCCGAAGATCTGTCCAGAAGATTCTCGGAAAACCTGACGGTGGAGGGTTCTAGTAGGAGGAGAAGGGGCCTGGCGGGTAGCCCTCGTCACTGCCGATCTCTGTCCTTCAGAGCCATGAAGCGCCCCACTCAGCAACAGGTTCAAGACGACTTCCGGCCACGAGTATCCACCATGCCTTCCGACACCACTTCTTATCTCAGGCGCCGCAGAAGAGCCTTCGACTGCGCGCGGGAGTGCCAAACCAGACCCGCGGGCCTGTCCTTAGATTTGGAGTTCGACGAACCGGTAGAAGACGAGTATTACCTTCTGCGAAGCTTCAGCATCACTTCCAAAGGCATAGTCAATCGAGGCGATCTGGTCAGACAGAGAAGCAGAAGTAATAACAGCGTGGCCTCCACCGCCTCCAGTTTGACCGGAGGAGCGTCTAGCGCCACTTCTTGCTCTTCCGGGCGCCAAAGTAATCATAACTGTAAAGTACTAATACTGGGCAAATGCGAAGTGGGAAAGACGTCGTTGATGACTCAGTTTATGACCTCCGAGTACATGAACGCTTACGACGCGCCGCAAGGTGAGTTCCCTCCCGTCTTTTTCTTTCGTTTTACCGTTCCGCGAGAATTATCCCGCCAAACGATAACCTCATTCGTCACTTCTACCTCACCGGAGGAATTTATCGCCGTTTCGCCTTTTAAAAATGAAGATTTCGACTAAATAAATAGAAAATAATTTTCATTCCGCCGACCGGTCGAAGACGTAAACACGGCTAATGACGTCGAATACGTTTAATAATTCCGAGAAATCACCCGGGGCGGCAAAAAACGAAGGCGACGGGGAAACGTTTTAAAATGGTTAAAGTGACGAAATTTCGTTTGTTTTTATCTTTCCTTTAACAAAGTAATTCGATTTAACGGCGGCATTAACTATACAAACTTTAATTTAATTAACGCTTCGGGTTCTTCTCCCGGTCGTTCTTCCGGCCTATTTCTGTCGTCGTCCGAATTAAGAGTTTGAAGAGTCCTTCTGCTCGGCAAACGACGTCAATGTATAGCCTACTTGTACTGTGCATCTCGATAAATACGCCTTTCTAATCTGGAGGGAGGGCCAAGCGATAGTTTAAGTTTAATCGACCGCCGTCGACGGATATTAAACGTTTCAATTAACATTCCACTTGTAAGCCTTCTCGGACTTCTCTTTCTGGAAGATGCGTTGCTATGGGAACCCGGTCGGAGGTAACGAACGGGGGACGTCACGTCGGAGAACGTTTCTATTCGATATTATCCGTCTTTAAACTTTACCATTAGCCGTAAGAGTTAAGTTTGCTTCCATTCTACTTATATTATCGTTTTTCGATTTTTCCATCGTTCCGTCCACATTTACGTCAGGAAAACTTTAATAAATTTACCGTATTAGTCCGCGCCGAATAATTTACGTATGTAAGTAAATTAGAACTTTAACGTTCTACCAGCGTCGAACCGAAATATCTACTTGCAAGAGTTTACTAAAGAAGTCCTACAAGTGTTAAAATTTCCCCTTGGAATGGTGGCGGTAAGTGACAAAGAAAAATGTCTGAATAGGATTTCTCGCCGACGACCGGAAGAAAATATAAAAACGAAGATGTTATTTAGTGTATGGAATTATAAAAAAATGAATCGTAGAGAAGTGTCAATATGTAGAGTTTTAATATTCTTACCGCGTACGTTTTGCACACCCGATTTAAAGAATTGGTGTATAATTAATAAGTAATTTGATTTTTTAAACGCACACATAAAAGACCGTCGTCGTTTTATTTTCCGACGCCGTTTTTATAGGCTTACAACCTTCCTATAAAGCAACTAATAATAAGAAGTAACAAAAATTAGGAAGCGTACGAAGACTCGTGGGTGTTTTCGTTGGAAGAAAAGGACAGAGAATCGTGGTTTGGAATACACAATAATCGTTCAAATCTAACCGAAATTCTTTGGCGAAGAATACAAACGAAATCAAAGACGTTGTAGCTGAAAATCATTAACTCGATTCCGAGTGTTCTCTAACTGTGGAAAGATGGGCAAAGACGGAATATAAATAAGAAACGAATGTGATGCAGAATTGGCAAGTACAAAAAGGAGAGTGACTGCGATCAAATTTGCGGTTTTGCAAATTTCCACTCTTTCCGGAAAAGGTTTTTCTTTTTGGAAAATTCCGTCATCATTCTCTCGTTTTCTATTCTCGTCGACAAAGTTAAAAAATAATTTTTCGAAGTTAATCCCGGAAATGCTCTTCCTTCCATCTACCGTCCGAGGGAATAAGAAGCGCTTTATCGAGAGGAAGAACGTTTTTTGCGGGGCAAACAACGTTTCCGGATTAATTTCTATTCGGTAAATATTTACCGAGAAGCGGTAAGAGGAGGAGATTTTTTTCATTCCTCCTTCGTTGGCTCGCATCGCTCCAAAACCGTCGACGCGGAGCTCGTCGACCCTAACTCCTTCCCATCGATCATTTATAAAGGGTGATAAAAAGTGGATAGCTTCTGTCATCTTTTATTTTAAAAATGGCGATTTTACCTCTTTAGTAAACTAGAGCTAAGTGTTCTTTTTTTAATGGAACCACAATTAAAGCCTTGGAAATGTTCTTCCGAAGAGTGGCTTTTTTTTCGTGGCGCGTGTTCTTTGTCCATCTCCGATAACGAAAGGCGGAAATCCTGGCTCCACGCGCCCCCCGGTTCCGGTTAAGTGGGATCTTCGAACGTGTTCCGTTAAGAGCGTGGAAACTTTCTTCTTCCGCTTTCCTTCTCGGTTTCGCCTTTCTTTTCTCGTTGTCCATTTATCCCGGCTTAATCCTCGCACGTCGTAACTACGAGCGGAAGAGCCACCGCGTCTTTCTCCCATTTTTTAAACAGAGTTTAACTGGTAAGAACATTTATAACAAAACGTCGCGGTCCTATTTTTAGAATAACACACTCTAATTTACCCGGCCGCTACTTGTAAAAACAAAAAATTCGCATTGTTTTTCTTTTCTAATTGTTAGAAAGTAAAAGTCGACGGCCTGTTATCTCCGGCTTCACCCCGAAGTAACGTCGTTGTAAATCGTTCTATCCGTAACGAGATAAGAACCGTGTGTCTTATCTTTCTATCGATAATATTCGGTAATCGAGAAAGATGCCAGATTGCGAGATCCCCGAAAAATATAGGAGGAGAAAGGCGATAATATTTTAAATAGAAGACAAGGCGAAACAATTAGGTACGGATTTGGTATACGGCGTTACTCCACCGCCCGTTTCGTATCGCCCGCCCATCTCTGTTAAAATGTGTTAGGATGTTATCTCTGGCGGAGGATCGAGTGTCTTCTTAAAGGCCTTTGTATTTAGTCTGCGCCATCCGAGCGCGAAAAGATAGACTCGGCCCGGCTCAGTGTTGCCTGGCACTTAACGAGTCAGATAATGGACGATTAACTCTTCTCGTTAATTCCGAGAAGATAACGATATAACCGATATTTATTATTTTCTCGTCGACCTTGCACTCTCTCGTAAAACGTAATTCGTAATCGCGGTGCGTAAACCATTCATTTTGGATAATAGAAAAATGTAAATAGAAAGCCAACCGATTCGATTGTTTCTTGGGGTGTTTATATACGATGTAGTAATATCTCTGATCTCTTTAAATTTGGAAAACACATCTGGTAAAAGTTTACTCAACTGAAATCGAAGAATCATACTTTTCTATTTATAATTTCTCGAACTTTTTCATTATCGCAACTTACTTTTGTGGACGAGACGGTTCGTCTTTAACTGCTCAATAGATTTTCCTAACATGTATAAATTTCGCTTCTTAAATAACAAAGGAATATTGTATCTCGATAATTCAATCACGACGAAAAGGTCAGCGAATTCCTTTTACCCAAACTTCTTCATAGATTAAAGCCCCTCTTCTTTCGTCTCGCACGTAACGCTATGTTCTGCGCTTACTTAAAGTTAATGGAAAATTAACTTTAGCTCGAAGGCAAAGTTAATGGAAAATTTTTTCGGAGGGGAATCGTCGCCTCCGAAGTATTCTCTGAATTGGCTAAAGAAAAATGGACGCGACTTTCCAAATTGCCAAGAAAAAATTCATTACGTGGCTCCCGTAACGTATGCTTTTCCTCTCGACGTCTCTGGTCGAAGGAGAAGCCGAGGAGCACGAACTTTCCCAAATTGCGAAGCTTAGGAACAGCGACGGAAACAAAATACTCGCGCGCTCATACCGTACTTAAACGAATTTGAATAACGTAGGGAAGAGTGGGACAAACAAACAAAAATAAGAATTATACGGTTATTACAAATTATTTAATTTGATGACCTTTTTAAACTCTGGTATAGAACTTGGACTAATTCCACTCTTTCCTATTCTTTAGATATTTTAAGAGCGCAGGACGATATAAAACTTTAAATAATTTTATTAATAACACGCGGCATAAGTAAAACACAATCAATAATATTCATCCCGGTTCGAGTAAACAGTATCGTTTGACTAAAATAAATAAAAATTTCCATTGATATTATATTGAAAGGAAAAGAATTATTTAATTTTTTTTATCAAAACGATATTATACAAGTAAAATATTTCGACGTAAATAAAATTATTTCAATGGAAACTCGTACGGGGAATGGTGGAAGTAAATTCACTTTCACACGAATTGCGCCGGAATATCGATTTCCGAAATTAATAATGCAGGCGAAATTTTAAATCGTGAAAACGAAGACGTAAAGATAAGAATCGATTTAAAATAATGTAATTAAAAACTGGAAATTGGCAATTGTCGAGTTCTCCCGCGCAACCGGCAACAGAAGACAAACGGAAAAGAAAGAACTGGAACAAGGTAAATGCTTGGAAAAATCTATTCATACTTTTTGTTTTTTATCTAGCGAATTCCGGCTTTAGGAATAAAAAGTGGGTCGAAATCGTTATCCGTCGGCCGAGCACTTATCTTTCGTCTTTGACAGATTTATCTTGTTTTATTGCCGGTGTTAGTTTCTCCGGTTGCCGTAATTTTTTAAATTACTGCTCTTTGCCGCATTTTATACTTTGTACGTACTGTACGTCAGCGATTCTGAGTACCCGCGAGGATCTCTTCACCGTACTCCAACTTTTATAGTTTCTGCGCATCTCTAATCTTTTCCCGTCCAAACATTTGTATCGTTTCTCGAATATAAGAAGCACCCGGCCTAAATAAATATATATATATATATGTTCGATTTTGCATTTAATTCAAAGTTCATTCTTTGTTTTTCCCATAAAAAATTCCAAACGGAGAAAGAATGTTGGCGGGATTTAAGGTACCGCGTTATTCTCCGTCTGGGTGCCATCGAAATTCAATTTAAAATTTTTTCGTCACCGCGACGATGACGTAAAGACTTTTCCTTTTCGTTACCATCGAAAAATTTGATATCTTACTCCGCTGGTTAAAATAAAAACAATACGAATCTTCCTTCTACTCGAGAATGAATCTACGCCTCGACCAGGAAAAAAAAATCGCTTTGATTTTAACCATTACTCATGTCAACGGACGTCCTGTAAATGGTACACGGGCTTCCAATTACCAAGCTGTAGCGAAGAAGTCTTTAATAGAATAAGTTTAAGAAAAATAAAATTTTAAGAGAAGACCTTAGTAAACAACCCTCATCACCGCTCAAAGTAAGAAACCGAAACCCGGAGAAGAAAAAATAGGCCTATATTTAAGAAAATAGTCGAGATGTGGGCGAAAGAAGTGGATGTTAAATTCACCGTAACCGGAATATATATTTTCTGGTTTAGATTTCGCCCGTACTCGTCAATTAGGCGAGAATTTTAACGCATTTTCGTTATCTTAAAACGAACGGATAATCGAAACAAATATTCCCTCCACAAAAAATCCAGTCGGCTTTTGACCCAATTCTCGACGGTCCAAGAAAAGAAGAAGTTAAAAAACCTATCGTATACGCGTTAAGCATATTTTATTACACGACGGAAATCGAAATTTAAACTTCGGTCGTACTCGACATTTTTATCGTTATTCGATTACTGTGACGTCGTCCTTTTTACTTTCCCGGTTCTGTTATATACTGTATGACAGAGGGGAAATATGGCCATCGGTCGAAAAATAACCCCCTCCCAGATTTTTCCATTTTCGGACTCGGGGAACCTCTAAACGTCGAGAAATGCGAAAAAATTCGGTGATTTTTCTGTACACTCTCTTGTTCACTCTCTTTGAAGCTTAATAACTGCCGTGCTTTTTGTCGAAAAATTCGGAAATTTTACACGGAGGTTTCCGTATTAGAGGGATCGATACTATTAAAATTTCCTGGTCAAAGGTCGACGGGGTGGGGAGATAAAGGAGGTCGGGTGTCGAGTAGGGTCGAACTTGACGATTTAACTGGTTATTAGTATTTACCATTTTTTGTAAAACACGTCCCTATCCCGAAAATTAAGCTTTTTGACATTTTATAACAGTTAAAAATATAAAAAGTTTTTTTTAACAAAATATCGTACGGGCCACCAAAATTTTAAACGTTGCCGGGAAAGTTAAACAACTCGTTGCTGAATTTTTTAACAATAAAAACGAGTAAAGAATAACCAAAGTATAGTTTATAATAAAACCGGGAATCATTTTATTTCTTCCGAGGATGAGAAGAAATTTTTATTTCTTCGTCATGGCTGAATTTAACAAACAGTCAATGGAGATATAAAACTTAATTAAGGATAAAGAGCGGAGTTTACGAGGTGTAAAGATCACGGATTCCGACACGCGACTGTAATTTCCATTTAGGTTTTCAATTATAAGAATTGCTAATTAGAAGAGGACGGAAATAATTCCACAACAGAAGTTTTTTTTTTATTTTTGTTTACCTTTCTTCCTCCGTCCGGGCTCGGATCTCAGAAAGTCGTTTTCTCTTTCCGTTACCGTTACCCATTATTTTACCATTAATGTTAAACGTTAAACGTAACGTTAATATATTAAACGCCGAATAGTTTACCACACTCGTAATACCGAGAAATAAGTAACCGCGAAACGCCTGCAATTGATTCCAAATACGTGTGTCCCCACTTCCGGTAGCGTAACCGGAAGTCGGGCGCGCGTGCTTGGTCTGGACAATTCCGTGATCAAAAATCCAGAAGAGTTTTTCCCACTTCGTCCTCGATAAAAGTTCTTACTACTTTAGTTGGCCTCCTTTTTGCTACGAGTTGAACGTACTCCCCCCGTTACTCTCTGTTACTGACACCGCGTAACCGGTAGGGAGAAAATTAACTACTTTTTAGATAAAAACAATTACAAATTATTATTGTTCGATTGTTGATCGTCGTGTTTTTTCTGGTGTTAGTTCTATATCTATTTCCGAATGAATTCGTGGGTTTCCTTTTATGACGAACGAAGGAGAAATATTTGGCCATACCACTTAAAATTATTATATATTAGAGATCACAGTACTTTCCGCACTACTTTCAACAGCTTTTCGACGGCTGAGAGTGCTCAAATGATTAAACATTAATTTAATGTTTATTATTTTAACATAGACGGAAGCATACAGTCTACATTATAGCTTGTGCGTAGGTACAGTACAATACATTACGTATTTATAACTATGTATGCAATAGATAATTTATTATCCTAAGAGGACGAAGAGTGGAATGGAATCCTTCGAGAACAAATCACTTTCCGATATTGGCCGTGTCGAATGTTCGAATAAACGGAATAAAAATAAACGGTGTTAATCTCTTCCGAGTTAAAACCATTAATCTATTGTGTCCAATAACGTTTACCGCGGAGAAATATTCACGATATTTTACAAAGAACGACGACGGGATTCTTCATTTATCTACGTCCGTATTATCAAAAGAACTTCATAATTTAAGAATTTCTATTTGTCTCTTCCATTCAAATAATCTTTAATTAAGTTTCCGATTATTTTAAATACATTTAAAAGATTTACAGATAAAAACAAGCCAATCTCTTCTTTCATCCGAGAAAAAACTAATTGGAATAGGAAGCTTTCGCGGGTTCGAAGATGGGGAAATATTAAAATCCAAATCCAAATCGGAAAAAATTACTAAAGTAAACTGGGGAAATTAAAATTCGTTTTTGACTCCGTCGGAAAAACGAGAAAATTTAATTACCTGAATAGAACAAATAAGGTAATTTGGTTAGAGAATTTCCAAAGTAGTTTTCATTCTAACGATGTAAACCTTTTATTAATTCCTGATTGACTTTTGTTTAAAGCTAGAAAACGAAAGAAAAAAGTGAAAACGGGCCTTTGTATTCCTTATATTGATTTACGCTGGCTTCTCTGACCAGCGAAAGGAATGTCGCAGATTTTGCTGCGATAAGGAAAACGAGAAAAAATAAATGCGTGTCGTTAATGAGCTTTTTTATGTTCCAAATGGCTTAGACGAAAAAAAAGAAGAAACAAGCTCGCAACGTGCAAAACTCCACCATAAAATTTCTTATTTAAATCTGACAAATTGGGCATTTATGTACTATTACGATCCCATCCGAGACTGATATATTTGTTGATAAACGTTAGGAATTGTGCCGCGTATAACACAGTCTTGCCGATAAACCTTATATTAAGATTCTAATATTTCAACTAAATTTGCACAAGTTATATCCGTTTCCATATTTAATAATTTTTGATGAAAATAATAAAATATTCGACGGTTGGCAAAGGAAAGTAAACTTCACAATGAACACTTCTTCGGAGAGTCAGACTAACGATAAATATAAAAGTAGACTATGTCCTCCCCATACGAGAACAATATGTTTCAACACTCCTCGCGTAAAATAGTGAAAATTATTAAATATTTCCTATACTAACGAGCCTATCACACATTTCGAAAATATAAATAAGGCAAATAAACACTGTTACGTTCTTTGTCTCTAATCAAGCGGCGGCTTGCAGAAAATAATAACAATTATTAAGAACTAGCGTAAACTTTTGAAATTCAGAGAAGGAGTTTAGTAAAATGAGGCAAAAATTTCCAAACTAGGAGAGGGCGTGCAGCCACGTAGAGAAAGAATTACAAAAAGTAAAACCGACGATGCGAAAAGACGAGACAGATTTCGTTATTAACGTAGACCTTTTCTGTCAATGCAGCTAGCGATTTCGAGATTAGGAGTCGTGGTGAAATAAATTGAAAAGAAAAAAACTTTTCAAAACTCAGGAAATTTAAAATCTGGCAAATTACACCGGATCAATTTTTCCTTTGAAATCGAAGCCAAAATATGTCGTGCTAGGCATCGTCGTGGCATTACATATTTTTAAATACGTTGTTAACAAACTCCATACATAAAATTATCAGTCAAAAGCTCCGTACAAGTTGTTTCTTTAATTTGGTTATTACCTGTATGTATCGTATCGTATGTCGCATAAACAAATAGCAAACCCTTTATACTAGTGTTTCTTTACCGTAGTGTAAGTATGTACTGTACACCCATGGGGAGAGAGTGGTTACGATAAGTTTTTAACTTTTATTGTAATTACGTTTCACAAGAAATTCATCATTACGTACTGTACTTTGTATTGCGGGTCTGTTAATTGTCGAATTGTTCACGCTTTACAGTAGAGACGCTGTACGCTGCTTGCAAATGTAGCGTACTCTCGTAAGACGGAGCATAACTCAATTCGTTATTCGTAGTTCTAATTATCGGTTCTTCACGCGAGATTATAGCGTCGCTGTTATTGGAGCGTGATCGAAAGTTATAGTATCTGTTTTTAGACACAGAAAACACTTGTTTTAAAGAATTTAGCAGAGGCGAATACTGAGGCAGATATTTCGACCGTATCTGTTCTTCTCTAAGGTAATTAGTCACCACGGTACCGCAATGAAAAGAACGTTATCGACAAACCACCATCGCCTTCATTCACAACACGTTGCTCGAACGATTGTTTCGACATTCGTTTCAAACGACTCCTTTTTATATCTTTACGTTTTAGCATTTTGTATATTGACGATACACTCTACACGTGGCCACGCTCACGTAACTCCTGTCGAATTCAACGCGGATTTAAACTATTAGCTCCCCGTACAGTTTTGTCCAGTAATGTACTGTATGTACTGTAAATATCGTTTCCAAATTTTGCATTTTTCGTCCTCTTCTCCCGATTTAGTTCTTTAGTGCGTCATTTACTGGGACACCTCGTTTTTCTTACGCCCGAAAGTATCCATACGCGACGGATTTACGTAAGTCGAAAGTAGTTTACTTTGACAACTGCTTGCCGGCATCTACGTACTCTACATACTGTACTGTATGTAGAGTACGTAGATGCCGGCAAGCTGTACATCTTCTATTTAACTGCTAATAAGAACGTAAAAACGCCGACGATCATTTCCTTAAATGCTAGAAACGTCGTTCTTCATTTGGGAAAGCTTTTAACACGCAAACGCGTTTCCCACTTGTGGCAAACGGTCGTCTGCTTACGCAAATATTTGTCTCATGACAAACTAAGTTCTGTTTACTTTTCCAATAATTTCCACTTTTTGGAAACCCGTCTAGCAAGATCCGAACTTTTGTCTTATCTCATTAAATTTGTCCTCTTTCATTTTAAACGTTTGCATTATTTCGTAAATTGTTACTCTGCAAGGATAAAGAGTTCGGCAATAAACAGAACTATACCGTAAAATCATCGTACGAAATTTTCGTAGACTTTCTTTTCCCTCCAAATCTAAAATTTTAATATTTTTCTCTGAAAGTAGACACTCTCCGGCTTTTCTTTGGCTTATTAAAGTTACTCGCATCGCCGTCTTGGCGTGTTGAAGCCGTGTCTGTAATTAGCATAAATGAAACTACAAGGAAGAACCGGTCTTCGATTCCGAACGCGCCCTAAGAGAACCACGAACAAGCGAGAATCCGCACGCAAACCGATGCGAGTCCCAGCATTCAGTGCAACACAAAGAATCGCTGATGATTCGATCTCCGTGACTCAGTTTGGATCCGGAGGGAAAGGAAGTGCATTTCGACGGCGGAAGGCTGCACATCCTTAGAATTTCGACCGTTTCTCCAATTTCTCACGAGGGGATTTGAACAATAAAAAAGAGATTTTGGGCCGGGTTAAACCCGGTCCTCACACTAGTAACGCTTTCCCAGATGCTGCCAGACCTGACGCACCTTAAAAATGGTGTGGATTTACAGCACGGTTAAGAATTTTTATGTTACGTATTTTCCATTCTTTTTCGGATTGTCAATAGAGTAAAACTAAACCGCGTATCTCGGGATCATAGTGTATAAAATAGTGAGTTAAACGGTCGTCCAATAGAAGAGAATTTTCAACTAATCAACAATTGGTGTTTTTCGAACGAGTATCGATTCGAACCAACAAATCGAAATAAAAACCATTACGGTCATCGGCCAAATCGATTTACAAAACGAGAAAAAATATTCTTATCTTTCAATAAGAAATTGTGGCTAAAATCCCAAAACACAAATTCCTCGAGTAATCAACGAAATTACGAAATCTTAGTTTGTCGATAGGCTAGTTCTAAATTTTCACTTTCCCGGCTGTTATAGCAGAGGAAAGGTATGGCGATCGGGCAAAAATGACTCCTCCCTAGATTTTTATATTTCTGAACTTAGGACACCTCGAAACGTCGAGAAATGCATGAAAATTCGGGGTTAATTTCTGTATGTATTAATGTTCGTGTGTGTATCTGTATGTGTTGTGTGTGTGTGTGTGTGTGTGTGGCACGATTATGTTCACTCTGTTTGAAGCTAAACAACTCCCGTACTATTTGTTAAAAATTTCTGAAATGTTGCTGGGAGGTTTGTGTTAGAAAGATCGATGCTATTAAATTTTGGTGTTTATAGGTCGAGGGTGTGAGGAGAAAATGGAGGTCGTGTGTATCTAGGATCGGACTTAATGATCATTTTACTCATTATTAGCATTTACATTTTTTTTTTTTTTTTTTTTTTTTTATGAAACTCATCCCTACCCTCAAAATTAAGCTTTTTGCCGTTTTATAATAGTGAAAAATATAAAAAGATTTTTAAATATGATAACAGATGACGCCACGAAAGTTTTAAATGTTTCCGGGAAAGTTGAACAACTCGTTGCTGGTTTATTAATTGATAGATTTTCCTAGAAAACTCGGTCGACGGTATAATTAAGAGCTATTATTTGACATGCACTCGAAAAACAGAGCGTTATCGAGTTTTTGTAAGTCAAAACCGATATCTCTCCTTATCGAGATTTCGAAAGGAGCACTCGATTATTTGCCTTTAAACTTCTCGCATTCGAAACCTCTCGAGATTAGTCTCTGGCGAAATGAAAATTCTTTTTATTTAGGTTTTTTCATTAAAATCGAATTAACAATAAAAATATTATAATTTGAATAAGGAATAAATTATAAGAAACGTTCCGAGACAGACAGATTATTTCGTCGGAAGGTCTAAAACAGAAGCGGTAAAGGCCAGATAACGGGTGCTGCTCTTAAGATTAGGATCTAGACTAAAATGGTGGCCTTCCCCAAACTGTAAACAAGTAACGCTTTCTGTTTTTGTCGTTCTCGAAGACACTATTATAAATAATTGGTATATAATAGTTGTATTCTTCGTAATAAATGTCAGATCGATAACAGATAACAAATTCTGTTCTGGAAACTCGATTCTTTTACATTTTGATTACCAATGGGATTTCTATTGTTAAGTGGAAGAAAAAGTTTCCAAAATGTTAAGTAATGTGTTTGTCTGTAAATATTAAAATTAATATAGATGACCGGCGTTCCAATGTTTGAAATAGGACCTTTTATTCCCAGATTTAAATATAAGTTTGCGCGAAACAAAAATCAAGCTTTGTTTTTCGTTCCGTATCTTCACTGCTTAAGTCTGTACAGTACTGTACCTTACACGAGAGAGGAAGAAGGATGACGACCAGGGATTTCTATTTACTTATTTTTCTTCCGTATGAAATACATTCACTGAAAACTGGCTTTTATTTCGACGAAACTTTAACCTAGAATACGCGTATTATTTAGTCGATTCAACTACTTGGTTTATTGAAGCGGTAAACAAATTTTTAAAAATATTTGGAGTCTTATTATAAGACGTATATCCTATATAAAGCAATAATGGAATCTTACGGGGTTAATGCACTCCGGTATGTCGCGAATAAACTTCAGATCGCGCAAAATAACTTTTTACCTTCGTATTCGAATGCAGACAGGTTTGCATCCGTCTCGACTTACTTTTATCGGAAGAAACTTGCTTGTCAGTACAATACAATTGAACAGAAATCTTATATATTTCCAGATACCGGCTTCGGGAAAGTACTAATAATAATATTAATTTTAATTTATGTCGTGCAACGAAAAGAACGGATGAAATTCCAAGTCGGTGAAAACAGACTTTATTTTATCGAAGAATAAATTGACGATCGGGCAACGTTCGTTTGTCTATTCGTCCGCTAAAGTATCGAATCGCAATTTTTTTTTATACTTTGTAATATTGTAGTAAATGTATTTTATTTAAATTCATTTTTTTGTTTTTGTTTTGAGCGCCCGAAAGAGGCCTTTCGCGATCTAATAAAGATTTGAATGGAGAATTCTTTGCTTTCGAAGGCTTAAGGCGAAACGAATAAATTAAATAGAAAAAGAATGTTTAAAATATATTTGTAAATTTTAAAGGTTATTTGGATCGATGCGAAAAGAATATATCACTTTCCAGATATATTATTTCGTATTATTGCGCCGTAATCAAATTTTATCGTTTCTTTTTACAATGTGGAATTTCCCGGAATATAAATGGTTAATTTACGTTACAATTGAAATTTTTTTTTTTACGAGATTATTACGTGGTTTGGCTACGGAGTCTGTCGGACGAGGGAGCGTTTCGTGTTGTAGAAAAGAATATCCAGGTGTAAGGTAATTAGTTATAAATTAGAGTGTCAAATTTTACATTTGTTAGAAACAATAGAACGAACTGTCACATAAAAAAAGTTATTTGAATATTTAATATAGACTTACATCACATTCGTAGTAAGACGTCGCCATTAAAATTTCAAACGATACACCAAAGAAGGAACCTTTTCGTTAAATGTTTCAAAATATTTAATGAATGGATAGTTTGTCGAAATGTTTTGTCGGACATTTAAAAAAAAACGAGCAGTTTATTAGGTCTGTGCAAACATTAGCAGAAAATAAATGGCTACTACCGAAATGTGCTAAAGACAAATGTAATCCAATTTTTATAGAGTCGAGTTCACTTAATAGGGCATTGGATAAGAGAGTATTAAGGAAGATTTATAGAGGTCCATCTTTAATCTTACGGTACTGTACTGTACATCGCCGCCCGGACTCTCTACACTGTATGTTATGTGGAGATTTGATGAAACTTTCCATCGGACAGTTTTCTAATACGCAAACAGTCGAAAGACATCTTACGGAATCGTGATGACTGGGTTGTATTAAACATGCATACGAGAAATTAAAATGCATATATTAAAAAGATATCGTAAAAAAATCCAGCAACGAGTTGGTTAACTTTCCTGGAAACATTTAAAATTTTGGTGGCGCCATTCGTTACGATATTTTATTTTAAAAAACTTCTTATATTTTTAATTATTATAAAATGGCAAAAAAGCATAATTTTGAGGGTAGAGACGGGTTTTGTAAGAAATTGTAAATGCCAATAACGTGTAAAGTCGTCATTAAGTCCGACCCCACTCCAGATACGACACACGACCCCCTTTTACCTCCTCCGTCGACCTTTAACCATCAAAGTTTAATAGCATCAATCCCCTAAACACAAACTTCCCTGCAAATTTATGAAACTTTTGACAAAAAGCACGGGAGTTATTAAGTTTCAAACAGGGTGAACGAAATCGTGCCCCACGCACTATCATCCATACAATAAAAAAAAACGCCCAATTCTTTTGCATTTCTCGACGTTTCGAAGTCTCCGAGTCTAAAAACGTAAAAATCTTGTGGGGACGGTCATATTTTAACCGCTCGCCATACTCTTCTTCTATTAAATATAACAGAGTCGGGTAAATAATATAACTTATATAAAGAAACAGCGCACATTATGTGCTCGTCTGGAGGAAACGAGGCAAGAAGTGATTAGCGACAAGATTACGGACTCACTTTAAGGTGATACTGCGTTGTTTTTATACTGCGAATTAGAGCGCATTCAGAAGTTTTGGAACAGGGATGTTCACGTGTTTTCGATAGACCGTCTATTGAATTTCTGGGAATGTAATGCGACTAGTAAATACTGTATACTGTATTTACTGCCATAAAACATTAAAACAGTAAAAATTGTTAAAACACACGTTATTACATACAACTATAAAACTGATACATACAGCGACGTAAAAACAAAATCATTACGGCATACTTTCATATCATATAAATGCAGGAAAACCTACAAATGTTCCAATTAAGACTACCAAACAGTAAACCCGAGGGTTTACTGTTTGGTAGTCTTTGGTAATTGCAAAAGTTTTAATTGGAACTCTTGTAGGTTTTCCTGCATTTATATAATAAAATTAATGATGTACAGTGCAGTACAGGGACTGATCCAAGGGGACTAAAGGAAATTAAGCTCTGTCCATCGAAACAAAAGCGTTTTAAATTTATGGTTTATCGAATCATCGGCAATACGTAACCGTCGTATTCGCGTTAATAAAAAGTCTTTATTAATTATTCAAATATTTTTCATTTTTGAGTTATAGTCCCCGTTTGGGTTCTTCCGTACCCGTTACCACGATATAAGAATAGAAACTCATATGTAAGTACAGTAAAATTAACATCTTCCAGTGCGTTGTAAATTACAAGGAGCTCTTAAGACACGAAAAAGTGAAAAGAATCGAATTACCATTAATAACCTCCTTGAACGGTGATGTCGTTACTTCGGATAAGGGAGCACGACGCTTCGATCCCGAAGATGCTGTCTTAAAAGCGGTAAACTGCGTAAATATTTAAAGTGAAAATTTGAAATCTTTAGCGTAAAAAATAATAATAATAATTTTCAGAACCAACAAAACAGAAATTGAAGAATTCGGCATGGAGTTACGTCTTTTCTCCATTGTATAGAGCGGTGTTAACTTCTAATTATAAATTTCCTTCCATTGACTGGCATTACGCATCGTCTGCCAATTCTTCTGTCTCGTTTTAATGGTTCTTATTAGAAATTACCGAAGAAATTATTATTTAATTAATTAATTTATTCATTCATTATGTAGTTGTTCAAATTTAAATAAATAGGGCAACGAAAGAAGCCCGAAATGATTCGTTTCCAACGAATTTTCGGTAAAGCAGTTTTCGCCAGTAAAAGCGTATTTCTTCGACGATATCGGAGTACGGTCGACCCGTTACCGTGACAACGTCACCCTCCGAGAGACGATAACTGTAACTACTCGAAAACGATTTTTAAAATCTTGCGTATCGCTTCTAAAACTTTTAATTAATTAAAAATAATTTTCGTGCCGCAATCACGCGCGCGAACTTTTGCGTTAATTAAAATTCCTCGATAAGTTTTTATATTTCTTTCTATAATTTCTTCCATTATACATCGTTGATTATTATTATTATTATTAATTACAAATCATAAGTGATGATTTTTGAATATGTCTTTTTCGTGTAGGTTAGTAAACGAACAGATATTGGTGAGATAATTCCGAATTATTTAAAAAATATTTATTAGCAACGATTGATTATTGATAGTCTGATAGTTTAATTAACGATTTTTTTAAAAAAAACAATAACAAGTGTAGGCTATATCGTAAATCCCTGACGAAGTCAAGAATTTAAGCAATCGTGCCGTGTCGTATATTATTGTTGTTAATTAATTAATTACATTTATTATTAAGTAAACAACAGAAATTAGTTTCCCTTGGACACAAAGGAAATCTCCATTGTGGCCACGAAAAATAAGAATTCTCTAATATTGTCGTATTGTCAATGATTTTAGTAGAAAAACGAAGTGCTTTTTCTCGAATGGAAAAAAAACAAACATCGTTTCTATCTAAGAAAGTAAAATATTCTTCTACTATATTTACAGTGGCCGAAGTTAACTTAATTATTGATAAGTCAATTAAGAAAATGCGAACGGTTATCCGAGTATGTTTACGACATCTACCAGCTGTAGTGACACTGTTCACAGAAAGGTGAAACACAGCATAAATGTTAAAAGTTCTTCTTCGCGGCAGTAGTTAAAAAAAACCACGACAAAAATACTGTGGAAATATGCTAGCTACGATACGACATATTTAAAAGGATCTTCATAATTACAATAATTTTATACTATATACAGCTTGGGTATAAAGAGAGAAAGTAAAAATATGACTATTTATAATAGCTACGAAACAATATCACTAAACATAATTATATGTTCAACATTTTTGCAATTTTTTACTCGCTTCTATACTGTAGCTTTAGCCACAAATACGACAATTAAGTAGGTAACAAGCAACAGAGTTACGAAACAAAAATAAAAATAAAGAAAGAAAACAATATCATTGCGGTTGGGTATTTTTATACTCATCAATAATTCTATCTCGTATCATCAAAATAAATCTATCATTTTCACGAATAAAAGTGGTAGATTTATTTTGCACGTCATCACGCAATACATTAACTTGACAACAAAGCAACCCTTTTTTAAAAAAAAGAAAGGGGAAAAAAACTACACTCGCAACACACTCCAAGAAAAATTGCTGCAAAACGGGCATCTCACTGTCAACAGTTTATATAACTTACTAATAAAAACGTTTACGAATAACGACGACACGTCTCGAGAACTTCAAAAGAATAATTATATAAAGTAATGTAGACGATAACGACTAGAAGTGATTTGTTCAACAGACTAAGAGCAATAAAGCGAGATGACAATTCTCCGATCCTCCCAGGCATTCGCCCGAATTTACAGACGTAAGTCTCGTCTCGACAGATCTTTAATAAATCGTTATCCGTAAAAATTGGCTTTAAAAAAGGTTGTAAGGACCCCGGAATTATCGACGCAAAAATGTTCGTCCTTTGGTCCAGATTTCATTACAACGACATTATTAAATAAATAAAAAATCTGAGACATTTTCATTTATATACAAATTATAGACGAACTCTTCAAGAAACGGAAAGAGAAATAACACGCTGTCAAACACAGACCAGCTGTTATTTCAAACAGCGCATTAAATTAAAAACCAATCACTTAAATACTGTATATAACGCAACTTTACTTAAATGCTTACGAGAAGATTCTTATTAACCCAACTTTTCTTATTACATAATGTACTAGGTGTATACATATTAATATATTGCTTTAAATACGCTTTTTGCGGACACTAAGAGGGCTTTTTCCCGGCCCGATCCACAAAGGGGTAGTCGGGTGGCCAAGGAAGATGACGGTGAGGTAAGAAGATAAGGTGTCTTCTAGTATAGCTTAACACAGCTAGGGTCGAAGCGTGATGATCTCAGGGATCGATACACCGGAAACGTTGGTCCGTTTACACTTCGGTCTCGATATATTTGGATAAATAAAACGCATTCTCGATACTAAATACTTAATTAAATGAATTTTCGAAAATATTTCTATTTTTGTTGAATTCGCTAGATGATTGGACCAGCTTAATAATCGATTTAAGTCCATTTAATCGTAGTTTTATAATGTCTTTTAATATTTTTACTTAGGGCCTATAGCCTACGGAAGATTTAATTACAATTATTTAACTTTTCAATTTAAACCGTAATTTATTATAAAATATCGAAATTAAGGGATAAAGTTTATTTTAACGATTATTTTCAATTAGAGAACGACAAAGTATAGAATACAATATTCTCGGTCGATTCATTTCCCCGACGTATGTTAAGTGTAGTATTACGTTATTAGGTACGTAAAGAGACGTTTTATATACCTTATTTTAATGACTTCAAACGATACCCTTTATTTTTAATGTATTCACTTTAAAACGACAAAATATTCTCGGTGGTAAAATGGAATACAATCAACGAAACCATCTAAAGGTAACCTTCAGGAAATCTTTGGTTGACTTTCTTTTTTTGTTTGATACCGGATAAAATACAAAATTATTTCGGAATAAAGTTTGCAGTATTTAAACTAGTTTATTAAATATTATACATACATTCATTTTTTATAACTAGGCTAATTTTGCATAATTTTAGACTTGATGTATCGCATCTCTGTTTGGCTTACGGCAATATAATCTCGGAAAAAAGAAGCAATATTCCTTACTTTATAAGAATCTATACGTTTAATATTTATAATCATACAAACTATAATAGATTTTTTGCTCTTTATTCTCGGTATTTCAATATATTGTGTATATTAAAATTACATATTTTATTTTTCCATGTAATAACAGTTCATAAAAATGAGACTATAAAGCGTTTCATTTTAGTGGAGAAAACATTTGATAAAACCTAATAAATAGACTTTAGCGTCACACGGTGTTCCTACTTACGTGACGGGTTCGACATATCTGGGACAGATCATTTCCGAGATTCCCGATCCCAGTAGCCCAGTAGTCTCGAATTACCCCAGTAGCCACACCTTCGTGTGGCTACTGGGGTAATTCGAGACTACTGGGCTACTGGATCACAGCCTTTCAACCCAATAATTTGATTAACAGTTACAAACCAAGTTGTAGATCAAATTCTTATCTTTGTATATTATACTTACAAATCTGTTATCTCATAAATTGCTATATTATTTCGACAAGTTTTGTATTCGTATGTTAAAAGTACACAACATTATTCCTTTCGTGCAGTGACTTTAAATGGGATTTTTATCAAAATCGTATTCTTTCTTTTTCATTAAAACTTACATAACTTAGGCTAAATGAGAACTTAAATAACGGGAACATAACTCAGCCGTTCTTTGTAAAGTATCCACCATTTCGTAGTCTCTTTTTGACAGTTTACTTCAGTCATCGTAAAAACACACTTTAGAAAGAAATTAAATAAGAAGCTCTTTACTTTCCCGGCGGATCTTTTAATATTCGACGGATACTTTACGACTTTTCGTACAGAGTCTTTAATATAAGAGATATTCTTCATTCTTTCAGGCGGTTTATAGATTGAAAAATGAAGTTATAAGAAGATTCTAACTTTTAAACGTTAGTTTACGAATATATTTTCACGAAAACATTGAAAGAAACGTTTAACATATTTTCCTCGGTTTAATTCCAACATTATTTATCGGCACATGTACGAAAGACACGTGACTTATTCAAAAATATGCGACCAAAAAAAAAATAATTTTATCCTCCCACGGTGACGTTACGTTACCATTTAATTTGTCGACAAAAAATTAAGCGCACAATTAATTCCGTTTGTTGAATTCGCTAAATAATTTTTGTTTTTTTTTTCTTTTTACTTTTCAGGCTGTTATATAATAGACAGAAAGCATGGCCATCGGGCAAAAAATGACCCTCCAGATTTTTACATCTGTTGACTTAGGACACTTCGAAATGTCGAGCAATATAAAAAAATTCGGCGGTAATTTCTGTATGTATGGATGTTAGTGTGTGTGTATGTATGGCACGATTTTGTTCACCCTGTTTGAAGTTTACTAACTCCCATGTTTTTTGTCGAAAATTTCTGAAATTTGGCGGGGAGGTTTGTGTATAAGGGAGATTGATGATATTAAATTTTGGTGGTTAAAGGTCGCGAAGTGGAGAGATAATGGGAGTCGTGTGTATCTCTAGTAGGATCGGACTTAATGACTTTACTGGTTATTAGCATTTATAATTTTTTAAAATAAAAATCGTCCCTACCCTCAAAAATTAAGCTTTTTGCCATTTTACAGTAGTTAAAAATATAAAAAGGTTTAATTAGAAAATTCTTGGGAATTCCGTAATCTTGCATCTGTAGGTGTATAGAAACACCACCGATGATTCAACGATCCCCAAAAATACGAATTAATTATGTTTATTTTGGTTCATTACATACATAACTATACGCACTTCGAGCCTGATCAGTAACTAAAATTAAGACTAGGTATGAGAATGAATTAACTAAACATAAAAATGATAATAAAACTGAATATAATAGTATCTACTTTGTATTGAATCAACCGTCTTCTTATAAACGAAAAGACGCAAACATGACGTAAAACATATTTCTCCGATACATACAGTAAATGATACGGACGGATACAGCACATTAGATTATAGCGAGGTTGAGGCCGAAGGTTTAAACGCATAAACGTGTACGTCGGACGTTCAGCGCCGCTTTCCTGTAAGCCTAGAAGTTTGACAATAGTGTTTGGAAAGTCAGTGGAATCATGCTCGTCATTCCAAACGCCAGTGTCAAACTTCTAGGCTTACAGGAAAGCGGCGCTGAACGTCCGACGTACACGTTTACGCGTTTAAAACTTCGGCCTCAACCTCGCTTATATATGTTTTCTGCTATTGTAATTTTTTCTGCTCTTTTATCCACCGCCCTCTCCGCGGAAGGTAGAGAAAAGCAGCGAAGCGCGTCCTAGTTGATCTGACAGGTGTTGGCCCGGTGGGAGTCGAATCGTCGCGATATATTTGTTCCGGGTGGTCTATATTGGAGAGTGGGCAAAGTAAATAATAATCTTCAAAGAAAAAAATAATTAGAATAGGAAAGAGATAAAAGAAGTTGAACTTATCCCGGGAGCAACGACTAAGGTGACGTAAAAATATGCCGTTTTTACCATAAGACTTATTCCGAATCTGCGCTAATTTACGTAATAGGCGAAAAAGACGAAGAATGGTCATTTCTCGTTCGATAGAGCTATAAACCTTATATGTTTATTCCCGAAAATGGTCTTATCGACCTCGGTAGTACGAGTTTCGGAATCGTTTCCGAACGGAGGACAGGAAATGGGCGGTTCGTCCAAATATCCGCCATTTGTCTAAAGTCTTCGTCCCGTTTCGCTTCCGTTTTAGTCAAATATTAAAATATCGATTTCCTTCTTGTTTTAGTTAATAAATGCAGACAATCATTTTTAATATCGACTATTTGTCGCAAGAATTCAAAAAAAGTTAATCGTTATTAAGTGTTTTCCAACGGCAAATAATCGTTCATTTCAGAATTTCGCTCAATCCAAAAGAAATTCGGAACTACATTAGACGGTCGCATTCGTGCGGCGAAGGAAAAAGGTCAAGGAGGTGTTCGGAATGACATAAATAATAAATCTACCAGACTTTTGAATACAATAACCAAGAAATTACGTCAAAACAGATTATCTTGCTAATGTCTTTCGAAAAGTCCAGTCGCTCGAAACTACGATAGAGCGACGACAGCGTCGTTTCCTCCCTCTTTTTCTTTTATAAAAAGCACCATTCTACTTTAAATTACTTTGAAATTTAAATTTCACAAATCTTTTATAACAGAATCTTAAGTTATTATTGAGCTTAATTTGTTTTCCAGAAGTTTATTCCGAGATCGGCATAAACTAGTGCTATTTTTTCAATTTTATGCATATATAAGTCATTTTTTTAAATCAAATTCTGATATAATGGACGACTTCGGAAATTAATTCTAACTTCTGTAAGTTTCAGAAAACGTATCCTTTATTTTTCTTCCAGTTTTGATGTTTACGAGTGGCTCGTATCACTTACAGGATACGAATATTTTAATTTTAATTCCCCTTTACGTGATTAAGAAATGAGAAGGAGTGCTTTAAAAAATATAAGAGCGCAAATGTAAATAAACCAGCAACTCGAGCGTCTCGCTCGATGTTTTAATAAAAAACTATTTTATTAAAAAACTTCTTATATTTTTAACTATTATAAAATGGCAAAATGCTTAATTTTGGGGGTAGTAATGGGTTTTATGAAAAACTGTAATTCATAATAACCAATAAAATCGTCGTTAAGTCTTACCGTACTGGAGATACACACGACTCCCATTATCTCCCCACCCCTTCGACCTTTAACCACCAAAATTTAATATCATTAATCTACCTAATACAGAAACCTCCCTGAAAAATTTCAGATATTTTCGACAAAAAACATGGGAGTTATTAAACTTCAAACAGGGTGAACAAAATCGTGCCACACATACACACACACTACCATCCATACATACAGAAATTATCCCCCGCATTTTTGACGATAGTTCTGATAAAGGTCAAGAAAAAGGCTCAGAGCGTGACGATAAAAAACGCCTTCATTTAACTAAAATTAAGATTAACGCGTAATACAGTACTTTAATTGTGATCGTTAGTTAATTATTGATGGATTTAATAAACAGTTTTCTCTTTCGAGTTAGTAACGAAAAATAGTAGTGTATTTTTGTTAACTTCTAGAACCTAACCCCATGTTTTGCATAGCACGGATTCGCGGATATTTCACATTAACACAGCACTTTTTCGGAACGTAACTATCGTGTTATACGAGTGATAGCTGTATTTTAAAAGCCGATGTTACGCGTGTCACTACTTAACGATTTCGTAGAGTATTGTTGAAAAACTGAAATTCAGTAAACGAGATGAAACCGAACCGACTGACTACAATAGTCGAGTCTCGTAGATAATGGCTACAAAATAGATTCTATCATTATCAAAATAAGTCAGGTTTATTCTAAAATCATACTTGATCCTTTTATCATGGTGAAGAAATAGAACTGGAAACACAATTTTTATTGTATTTAATAACGGTCAGACCGATATTCAATTATATTCTAAATAAAGAATTACTTCGCCTTGGAATTTATTTTTCGAAGAGTTGATCGGAAATCGTATATCCGAAGTTACGTGCTCGGGGGAGGGGTCGCGCTGCATAGTGCCAAAATCGCCACTTGGAGATATTTTTATTAAAGTGGCGATTAAAATATGATACTGGAAATAGCAAGTGGCGATGCCGAAACAATGTCGAAACAAGCGAAATCCTAGTCCGCTTGTTTCGACATTCGGCGTGAAATTGAATGACAAATCACACTTCGGGAAAAACAGCAAAATGTCGAGCTTCCGTACAGTGGGAGTCCCATGACTATACACATCTAGCGATTTCACGACGTCACTGGCAAGCTCCGGGTAAAAAGTAGGAAGTGACGTCGAGAACCGAAAGCAGTTTTGTGCAATGCTGCTCAGTGTTTCCAGATTGGGATTTTTTATCGATCGACAGAAATTTTGGGGAATTTTTTGGGATGACTTTTTTCACTTTGATCTTTGAAAGTAGATTAAAACAAAAACTTTGACGTGACAGAGCTTATGAAATACTGTTTAAATATTGTGATCAAATGTGTTATTCGGAATTATTTATTAAAAAATTATTCCTATTCTAATCTATTCTTCTAACCGGATCCATATGGAGACTCTAGCCTTGTTGGCTCTTTCTCCGAAATGCGCCGCCTGGTGCTTCAATTATTCCTCTAACAAGGGGATGGCCAGATTCGAACGAAACTTGGTGTGCTCTCAGCCCTAAACATAAACAGCTCGTCGTCCAAATAATAGGATCCACTTCTCAAGCGTTTCCAAAAATTGGACCTCTGATAATTTAATCTTTAGCTTATAAATGTTTGGGAATTTTTAGTTCCAGAATGGCGATAGCGGAGTGAATAAGATGCTAAGTAATGGAGCTACATGATGTAAGTTTGAACCTTCTGAGCTTTGGTTTGATTTAGTTTAGTTAATTTTATGTGTAAATTTATTATTTTACCGCATTATTATTATCATCATTCCTCACGTTTAAACTTTATAAAACAAGAGGTTAAAAATTGTGACGTCATTTCCTGTTTAGCAAAAACAAGCCTCTGTAGATTTAACTCTCACGTCGTTAAATAAAACTTTAATTTCTTGACATTTATTTTCACATATTTTACATACTATATCCTCACAAGCGAATAAGCTTCAGACATTACTGCATATGAACGATAAAGACAAGTGATATGAAAATAAAGTAGCGTAGTAGCAGCGTTTTATTTTTTTAATTGTTATTATTATGGACAATTTCCTGATGCGCTCATGTTTGTTACACTTCAAATGTCACAATACCAGCAAATCTAAAAATAAATATGAAAGAAATTTTATTTAATAAAGTAAGAGTTAAAGCTACAGAGACTCGTTTTCTGTAAAAAGGAATGACGTCACAATTTTTTATCTCTTGTTTTATAAGCTTGAACTGTGAGGAATAATAAAAGTAATAATAACGCGGTAAAATAATAACGTTACACATAAAAAAAATAAAGTAAAATTTCGAAGGTGCGAACCTACATCAGTTACCTCTATATGCTTAGATTCTTATTCGCTCGGCTATCGCCACTCTTGAACATGAAATTTCCAAAGACTTACGAGCTAAACACTAAATTTTCAGAGATCCATTTTTTAGAAACGTTCGAAAAATGGGTCCTAATGTTTGGACCAAGAGCTGTTTGTGCTGGCTACGTACTGGCCAAGTTTCGTTCGAATCGGAGACCCGAACGTCTATCCCTCTCCATGTAGATGACAGTTTAACATATTGCTTTTGCTTTCCAGACAAGGCTATCAGGACCTGCATTAATTAGTCAGTAAAACTGGTGGTCATAAATAATTTAAAGTGGCGAAAAAAATTAAAAACTGGCGAAATTGTAGCGATATTTTTAAATTTTCCAGAGCGACCCCTGCGTGCTGGATACCCGCATTAAGTCCTAAAAATTAACGTCAAAATCCTTAAAATCTGGTTCAAAGCATCGACTCTCGTACTAAATCGGAGCTTCAGTTCGATAATCGAAGTTCCTTTACACCGCAAGATTCGATAGGAGGAAGCCAAAAGAGTAAAAAAAAAAAAACTAGAAATGGTATTAAAAACTGATATAAATCCCGTCGTATTCCTTACGGTAAAATTACAGTAAAACTTAAAAATATGACGTTATATAGGAGAGGTCGTTATCAAATTTTAGTAGATAACGTATAATTAGTCGTCCCGGCCGAAGGACAGAGCTCATTATTTATAAATTTTTCATTTTCTTCAGAAGATTATTGTGGCGAAAGGAATAAGAAGCATCTAAATGCATTTGACATTTTAATTCGGACAGCCTACAAAACTGCATTTCGAAAAGAGTAAAAATGGAATAAAAATAAAGACGATGTCCGTAATTTCTATTTGTCAAATGAATAAAAAGTACGTCGATATTATATTCCATTTATTTTGAAAAAAAAGCAAGTCGTCTTCGGAGAAGCTTTTCGTCGTGGTTGGCAAATATAAACACGAGAATGACGGCCGTTTGATTGCAATTAAGAAACAATGTAAGTAAAGCGTAATCGAGAGGAATTAAATATTAATTAAATTCTCTAACAAACGAAAGTGAAATTGTCGCAAACTCAATTCCTTGTGAAAATTTCGACACCGTAATTACGACAATTCTTCCATTTTCGGAACTAAACGCGAGACGATAATGTCGATTAGTCGGAGGGAGAACATTTCATAATACTGTATTAACTTAATTACTCAATTTTCTCTTCAAACTTTATTCTACATTTGATTTATTTAAAATAACAAATAATTAGAAATATTCATTTATATGTTACGTCTACTTATTTAAGGCAAATAGTTTTTTTATACCAGTGCAATTTTAGTAAAAATCAATTTTCTTTCGTAATTATCACGATAAGCCTATCGTTCGAGAGACAAGTGTCGCTTCGAGAAATTACCAGGCGAAAAAGCCGCTCTCGTCTTTACGTTTTTTTTTTTTTTTTGCCGAAAATCGTCGAATAAACTGGCCAATCATAAACGTTTCGTACCGTAATCAACGACGTGACGTTATGGCAGAATCGAGCTGCTGCACTCTTTATGAAATTAAAGCGGTAATAGTTATTTTTAAGACTCTTGAGCGGTTATACGCCGTTACACGCCGTTACAGTGTTAATACTAACTTACTAACGTCGCGATCGCATAATCGAAGAAGCTATATTCTAGGTTAGAACAGATATTCCGGAAGCGATTCTTCGTTATTATAGGATAATATAGAGACTGTGGGCCGAAAATCGATTCCAAGGTTAAAAATTTTTTTATCAGAAACCCAAAGGGCAATTTATGAAATAATGACGTAGTGGAAAACAAATATGCGCTACTTCGCATTCTTATAATTACGTTTACTTATCTGGATTTTCATTTGTGGTAATAACGAATTATTTATTGTTTACAGAAGATGCTGAAACCACAGAGAAGTGCGTTTCGGTCTTGCTAGACGGAGAAGAATACGAACTGACCATCGTCGACATGGACGTCTTCGACGATATTTCCCTCCAGGTTAGTTCCGTTCTACTTTACAATCGACTTGTAATAGTAGCGTAAGTCTATTTATTGACGGATTACGATATTAATATCCGGGTAGAAGATGAAAATCATCTTTTACTCGTATCTCGGTCACAGAAACAAAAAATCGACTTTTATCATTCGGCTTTACTAATATACTCTTCTAGCTTTTTATGCTTAGACTACAATTTTTTATGGTAGAATATAATTCCGGATATTAATTCCATCCGCGAAGACAAGGAGACGTCGTTTCGTTTCCAACGTCAACTTTTGTCGGTTCGGCATTAAAAAAGAGACTTAAATTACGTCGATGGTCTAAATTTACCATAAACCGGAAACTTTTCGTATGTAATTACCTGCGTTATACAAATATAAATGTTTATAAAGTTTTATAAACTTAAAAAAACTCTACGAATTGTTGATAAATTTCATCATTGTTTGCGTAGTCGATAGTCTTAATATATATTTTTTTTTTTTGTGTACAAAGATACTATGGCCATAGGCCTTTTCCAAGTATCTAAAAGACAGTTACTAAAAACAAGTTAACAAAACAGTTGAAAACAATAACAAGATAAAGAATCTATTTATAAATAAGTTGTCGAAAAGAAAAGATCGTCAAATATTACCGCACGCCCCACGACAAACCCGTATCTGTCTAGAATAAACTGTAGACACTCCGTTCGAATGCCAGTATAGCATTTTAAGCCAATCTCCCAATGCCGCGAATATGGTCTTTTTTTTCAAATTTTAGAAATATTACAAATTAAAACCGAACGTTTTTCAAAAATAATAGAAACCGTCGACGTGCCCATCGACGGTTACTTTAAACGGGAAGTGACGTGTCCGTTATTTAAACGAGCACGAAACGTCACTACTTTCATTCCCATTCGTAATTTTCTTTTTTTTTTTTTTTTAAGTTAGCGAACTGTTAGAAAATCTGTACGGCAAGAAAAATATTTAATCTCTTTTATAATTTAATACGCGGACTTTAGTTTTTAATTAATCTCCTCGCTTACCCCATTTAGATTAATGCCAATCGATGCGATTTTCGACCGTGGTAATTTCAAAAATTCACCTTGTTACGGTCGAAATTTATATTTACGATCTCTTCGTTTAGATAAAGAGATCGTAAATAAGGAAGTTGTTCCCCCGGAAAAACGAATTCCGGTCGAGACGGGATTAGCCAATCTAAACGAAAAGTAATGAATAGTTCCGTGAAATCTGAAGAGTTGACAGAAAAGTTTACTCAATGAAGTCAGCATCTACCGTCCATTGTCAACCACAATTTACGTCTTTAAGAAAAAACTGGCAACAAAGAGTCGATAAAACGTTTGGAATCAAGAAATCAGATTAAAGTTAGCCGAGCGTTTTCATCGTTCCTTAAAAAAAAAATAAAGTGAAAACGTGGTAAAGTCGAAAAAATTGTTTACAGTCCAGATTAAATACTATCGAATGGTAATTACCTCCAAAGAATAAAGCATGTTTAGCGGCGGAAGATAAAGGAAACGGATATAATCCGTACGTAATAATCCCTCTGGAAATATTATTATGGAATTGTAAAAGCCAGGTAATCCTCCGAGAAATGTTGTTATTATGTTTTTGGTCAAACCTCTACAGAGATTAACTTTTCCTCCGGGTAAGAGCATTTCGTTTTTAATACTATTTTATAGCTAAAGATACGTTTACTTTTTCCTATTTGTTCCCGTCCCACTCTTTACGTTTCTCTTTCGTCCTCCATTTATTAATTAGCGCAATTAAAATTTATCCTCCGGAAGGAGCTTTCCTTCCGCGCTTCTTCATTAATGATTATTAATATCGTCCGGAAATTTCCTCCGCAATTTTCGGCTTTCCGGCCGAATCGATGTCGACGAAACATCAATTATATTCCAAAGAATAAAAACTCTTTTGATTAAACGAATACAATTTATTATTAGATAATCGACGATCTTCACATTTTTTACCTTCCGTATTTTTAGATTGTCAATTTTAAGTGTTTCGATTCTCTTTCCCCTTCGGAAATAATTCTATCGTTATAATCCGCTCGTAGTTTATTTATTTGTCCTTTCGTGGAGGGACGTAACCTTGCTTAACGTACTCAAAAGTTACTAAATAATTCCAGAGTGGCGTGTATTCCGCCGTGTTTTCGTCGGAATGACATTTTTATAGTTCCCCGTTAATTAGCGCCTATTTTTCGAACTTAATTAGCAATTTTTAATTAGCAATAAATTCCCGACCTTGTAAACGACGCTTCTCCGTAAATTATCATCTTTTTCCTCTAATAAAAATGAAATTGTTACGCTAATTTAATTACGCTTTTTATTAAAAGTTATAGATATTGACTCTATCCTCTCCGACTCGGATCGTCTCCGGGATAAATCTTGTCGAATAATTCTTATCTACCAATTAACTAAGTAAATTCTCCGACGCAACTAAGTTAAATACGTCGTTTGGAATTTACGGATTCGTTTGTAAGAAACGTCGACGACAAGAATTTACTTTCGTTAGAACGTAATAAAAACGTGGAAGCAGAATTCAAATTCACTAAAAATAGAAAGAAATTATCGATAATTTGTTTACGCAACGTCGATGAGCCGAGTAAACGAAATTTAAAGATAAAGCGCACTTGCAAAGAAAGTCGTCTCCAATTCAGAAAATGTAAATAATAAATGAACGGACAACAGATTCGTGTATGAAAGCGAAAGTTTAAGTAGAAAATATCTTAAGAAAAGAACAATTACAAAAGATGTCCAATTGAAGTCGAATAAACATCGCTTAAGAAGATAAATGCGTTTTCGGAAAAATCGAAATAAATATTTTGCTTCCAATCGTTATATTTTTTATTTAACTATTACAGTTAATGGACATTATATTTTCTTTATGTATCTCTGCCTTGGCTGAAAGGAACGGGATGATATTTTCTAAAATCGATCCACTTCTTCCCTATTCAACTGGTGTTTGATTCTTATTTTTTAATATAGACCAATACGTTTATTTTTAACGAAGTTATATGAAAAAATTACATGAACTTCGTATACGATGGTTTTGCAGAGTAATTCATAGATATTTAATACGATATTTACGGAAAGGATACGTTTACACCATTCACCTGGCATTTTATGAGGGTGGCAGCATTAGGGAGCGTCGAATAGACGTTTTATCGCGATTATCCTTCCGAAAATCATTATTCTAGGTATGGCATAATCGCTATTACTATACGTTTGACATTACCCGACAACAAAAAAAATCGTCGTTACATAAATTATTAATCACAAAGAATGTAGAAGTAGCGAAGTGGCTTCCCAACAGCTTTTAGTACAGCAAACGGAATTATACAGATTTTATTTGTCGAAAGGATAAGGGGGAAAAACATATTTCTTACTAAACTCGAAACGAACAGCAAATTCAAAACACGAATCGTAAAATCAATAATTTCAAAATGCTTTTAATTATAAGATAATGGCTGATGTTTAAGCCATATTAATTAAACATCTCGGGTAATATTTATATTTTTCTCTTATTAAAGCGAATTCAGTCACGAAGTTTTATTTACTCTAATGAATAAACATTTACTTACTTTAATGAGTTCCGATTACAAGATTTTCAAAACTCAAAATATGAAATTCTTTCGTCTATTCCTTCGATGGGAGGTCGAACGAGATTTCTGTGCGTTTTTTCTATCTTCGAACAATTTAGATTTACTAAAATAAAACCAAGAGAGATAAGAATATTAGTTGCTATCGCCTGATATTTAATTAGCTATTGTCGATTGTTTATAAAACTGCATAAACTTTATGAAAGTTTTCCAGATAACGTACGAAAAATTAAAGAATATCTCACTTTGTCAAGAATGTAGATAAGACATATGCGAACGAATTGGATATAAACCGATGGAATGTTCGTACGATCGAGATAAGAATACAATGAAAAATTTCCAAAATTGCTCTTTTCGAATTTAAATTCTTCTAAATATATTCGGGTATTAATTGGCAGAATGAAAGGAAAGACATATTTACGTCGTTATACTTATTACGCCAATAATTCTACAGCAAGGGTGGCCAACCTTGCCACTATAGGAGCCAAGCATCCGCTATCGGAAATACGCGAAAGTCGCATCCTCTATTAAAACGTCATTTTATATTATATATAGCTAAAATACTAGTTATCGCTGTTTCGTAGTAAATTTCACCGTTTCTTTACTTTACTGGTATTTTACGACCGGTAGGTAAACAAACATTCGTTTAACTTCTTTGATTCTCGTTTTCTCGTTCGAGGTTAAACTGCCGGTTATTCTCACAGTCCGCGTGTATTTCACACTACGTAATTGTCCGCAAACTTACAGAAATGCTAGGCACGTGTTAAAAGTATACTCCGAATTTACAAAAAGAAATTGTATAAATACGAAGGGTCTAGAATCACCGTAGTTTAACCGCCGTGGTTCTACGATTTTCTAATAAAAATAAATCATCGCAGCGCCCACGACAATAGAAAATAAGGTTAATGTTACCTATGGTTCCAAGATGGTGGCTCGTCTCTGATTCCAGCAAATAGAAGAAGGGAAACAGTGGGGACGCACGTTCTAACCTAACCTATTCTGATAAATTAACATAATTATTACCAACAAAATTATTAGAATAGGTTAGGTTAGATTAGGTTAGGTTAGAACGTGCGTCCCCACTGTTTCCTCGCTGGAATCAGACGAGCCGCCATCTTGGAACCATAGGTAACATTAAATGAAAAGAATAATATATTTCGCAATAAGTGTTTGAATTCCGGTGAACGTCCGCGCGGCCATGCCATCCACCCGTTAGATATTTTTAATGTTAAACATGGCGACACGACATTAAAATCCAAACGACGGTATTTACGTTCGAAATAAAAATACGAAGCTACAGATAGAAACAATTGTTTCGAGCGGAAAGGCATTCAAATAAAAAGAAGAATAGGCAGAAACGTTGCAAATTAACAGAATAAAGCGTGAATTGCATTCTCGAATACACGCTCATTACGCTACTCGCAGTTTAATTTCAGTCGAGGAGGATATTTATTTACTTATAAATTATTTTGTCGGGTTTATTCTTATCATTATTATCAAACTTTTTAAAGTTTCACAAAATACTTTCTCCGAATTTCTACAATCGGCACGCGTAACCAGGCGACATTAAAATATTTCTACCGTTTTTCTTTAGTAATTCCGAGTGTGAAATTTTCAATGATTAGAATTTATTATAAATTTAGTTTTATTTTAAGGACGGAATAAATTAAAATTATAATGTTAAATTTTTATTTATTTAATAACTAAAACTGCGTAACGTCTCCAATTCAAATAATTTCGCATGAGAATCGAATGAGAAAAATTGGCAGAAATCGTAGGTTATTGGCATCGCAATTAAAATAATTCAAAAATATGACGGCCATTATTAAATCAGTTGTCAGAATGCCAAATCTAATTATCTAATTAAAACCGTCATCGAGTCTTTTTTACGTGCTTATTCCGAATATAAATGTCGATACGAAGATAGAAAATCTAGAACACGAAAGCATTACTTAAGATGCCGTGTTAAATTTCATTTCCTACTGCTGTAGTTATTAAAATCGCCTAATAAAAGAAAACATCAGACGAGACCGGCATTCTTTAAACGAAATCTAAGAACTCGATTAATATAGATCCTTGGGAAATATATTTCCATTGAATCGTTTTTACGGCCACGTACTGTACAGTACAGTACAGATTTCGAATAACGAATGCTTCGTAAATATATTTCGGACAATAATAATAAACAGTCAAAGAACAAGAAGAATTAAAATTTAAAAGTAAAAGTAAACATTTACCGTCAAAATAATAAACAAACACCGGATGTTTTAGGATAATACTAAAGAAGATAATCGAATAAAAGCCGACATTTTGATTAAAATTGACTAACGAGTAAGTAATTCATGCACGGTACACCAGATGGCGACGTCAGACTGAAGTGGTAATCATTTTACCGTCCCCTAAAAAAATAAAATGAGAAATGGACCCTTTATAAGGCAGTATTCTTGTCATTAATATTTTGCGAGTAAAGTAGATAAGCGTGACCAAAGAGCATTAAAAAAAAAACATATTTTTGTGAAAAAAATAAAATCTTTTAGCGAGGTTGAGGCCGAAGTTTTAAACGCGAAAACGTGTACGTCGGACTTTCAGCGCCGCTTTCCTGTAAGCCTAGAAGTTTCACAATGGCGTTTGGAAAGTCAGTGGAATCATGCTCAACATTCCAAACGCCATTGTCAAACTTCTAGGCTTACAGGAAAGCGGCGCTGAAAGTCCGACGTACACGTTTTCGCGTTTAAAACTTCGACCTCAACCTCGCTATTATCAATCGTGGAATATTCGCATCGACGTTTTAACTTACAAATTAGTTTCAAAACTATACGTGTTCCTAACACTTCCGATTTACTTTCTGTTTTTTTACTTTCCAACATAGATTTTAAATTCCGATACGTATGCATAAATAAGATCAGCATTTGCTCATACTTTATAGCTCCGTTTTTATGGGGCTTAAGTGCATATATTGTTTTACTGATGTTCCTTTAAAAATTATCACGCATTCCTCTATTGATTGAGTTGAAGAAATTTTACTATTATACTCTAGAAATTATACTCTCAAAGAATCAGTTAGATACCTGATTTTACGAAATGTGTTTTATCTTGGTTCGTTTCGTTTTACTGCAAAGATATCATTCATTACAATGAAATGCTTCGAGTAACAGTTTGAATTGCTTGTCTGTGAAATGCATTCAACGTGTTTATTAGGATTTGAAGACCAATAACTGTCTATTGCTAGTAATTTATGCACTGCCTAAAGTGAAAGTAAGCCTATACCGAAAAAAAGCTCTGACTTCTACAGGTTATTATGCCTATTATTAAGCCGGTTCTGCCTATCATATTTATTTGTTTGATCAACAGGGAAAGAGAATGTTTCGTTATCGAAAAATATTCCAAAACTTCTACAGGTTTAGTCTGTGGATCAAATGTATGGACAAGGAAGATCATAATCGGTTTCTTCATCAACACTTTCTGAACAGTTTTGATCGCCAGCATTGTTTTGGCTTGAGGTGGATGCTCTCGTGGTTATATCCAATCCAATTTCCGTTTCACTCGTACGTTTTCTGGAATTATTTTCCAACTTTCTTTTTCGAGTATACCACGTATAGTTTATTATTTAAACGGTTATTTTTGTTTAAATGTGAAGATGATGATAAATTTAATTATCTTTTTTCATTTACCTTGCTCGTAGAAACATAAAAATTCTTTTTTTTTTCATTTTCTCACTTTCACACTCTGAATTTACTATCTTAGAATAAAAATTAATTAATCTGGTCACCATTCAATTATTGCAGCCCCGGTAGTAAATACGAATATTTTAATAGCCATTCAAGTATTTCCATATTTTATTCTTATTTTACGTGTATTGAGTTAATAATTGCGTAAATAAATGATAAAAGACTTTGCTAATCAAAATTTATTGGAAAAAACTATGTTATTATTAATCTGCGTGCAAACATATACAATCTGCCTGCCGTACCGTAAACTTTACGTTTACGGTACGGCAGGCAGATTGTATATGTTATTGCAAATAAAGCAACTGATAATCAGAAAGTGGCGTTTTAGGCATTTTACATTCTACAATGAAGTTTGTTACATATATACGGATGTTTTACTGAGTTTTAGTTACGTTTTGAATCCACATTATAATTCATTGTAGTTTTTTTTTCATTTAAAATAATGAGAAATAGGCTCCGGTTAATTATTTCCAGCAGAAAGTCTGATTTCCAGGAATAGAATAGTGACGTGAAGTGGGGTATGTCTATATACTACAGTCTCTCAATTAATATTCTTACGTTTAATATCTGTTAACTGCAGTTCTGAAGACTAATATTACATTAAACTTTCTAATATTAGCTTTACAAATAACACTAGAAACTAAAACATATATTCCCTGATTTGATGATAATATTTTACTATCTAATCCAATGGTGTTCAAACTTTTCGATTGGAGGGCCAAATTACGCATAAGTCATAGATAGAAGTGCCACAATTACTACGTATTTTGTGTTTCATAGACCTATATCAAAAGTAGACCTATTTCTATCATTAATAACTAAAGTGTCAAATAAGTTGGAGGGCGTTATTTGTCCCGGAGGACCACCACCGATCTAAACTATTCCGGATTTTTTTTTTTTTTTTTCCCCTAAAAGCCGAACAAAAATCGGCATTAAGAAAAAGTAAAAATACGCAATATTTTGATCATGCGGATTAAATAGGTACCCGCTATTGTATTTTAATTGGGGTTAATGTTACCTATGGTTCCAAAATGGCGGATCGTCTCTGATTCAAGGAAACAGAAGAAAGAAAACAGTGGGGACGCAGGTTCTAACCTAACCTAACCTATTCTAATAATTTGGTTGGTAATAATTATGGTAATTTATTAGAATAGGTTAAGTTAGGTTAGAACGTGCGTCCCCACTGTTTTCTTGAATCAGAAACGAGCCGCCATTTTGGAACCATAGGTAACATTAACCTTAATTGGAATTAAAATTCGAAAACAATTAATAAATAATCTTTTCGTATCTAAGAAATGGGATATGCGAAACATAAAATTTACGACTAACACTAAAAATGATTGATAATATTATTTTTCTTTTTAATATAACAATTTATTTTAAAAAACATGAATTGCTTCAGTATAAAATGCAATTGATGATTTCGCTCTCCGTACGACAAAATTCCGAAGAAACGAAAAATTTATATAAAATGGGAATATGTCTCCTAAGTAAACAAATACTTAAAGTCAACATCGGTAATGGCAAGTAAAATTGAACCCATATAAAGTTGCTGTAATTCCAAATGGAATAAATATAATAAAAATACAAATATAGTAAAAGCATAAAAAAATAAAAAATAAATAGCATCAATATAGACTTGATCTACTACGCAGATGATGACGTGTTCGTAGCAAAAGACGAAGATAATTCGCAGAAACTCGTATATTTTCGACCAAATATGCCAAGCATTCGATACGAAAATGTCAAAAGAAATAACGAGCGCCATAACAATAACTAAAAACAAATATTAGATGCAAATTAGAACTAAATAAGGAAATTATAGAATGGGTTGAGGAATTCAAATAACTCGGGATAAGCAGTAGGCCTAAATGATCGACAGAAACAAGAGCGGCAGAAGTTAAGATAAAACAGCCAAGTTTCGACAACATTGAGAATAAAAATAACAGTATATAGAAAGTAGACTGTAGAAAACAGATAATAAAAGAATAGTCAAAGTATTGGAGAAATGGAATAGGGACCAACAGTAGTATCATTGCCATTTAAGCCATATTTGGCCATGCTTCGTAAATTATTACAAGTTGTTTAATTCGATAGATAATTTAACAGCTTACATTTAGTATTAACTAAAGGCTTTATTTAATTTTACGCAGCTTTAAACCATTTCGTACTTCAGAAAGTAAGCAGAAAAGAGCAAAATATTTTTAAAATGTGCAATAAAAAATGTTCTTAAAATGAGTATAGACAAAGAAACTATACAGAGTATTAGTGACAAGTACGGCAATGTTATAAGTCCGACCGTTACGACAATAAGCAGATATTTTCTAATGTCCACATTAGTAATGTAAATAAACGAAAGCCGAGAGATAAAATTACAGATATTTGGAATGTAATTTCCTTAATTATGTTTTTTATTAGGTTCAAATATTCGTAATCCATTATCAAATTATAAGTACAATTTCCGTTATAATAATTACTTTTAAAAATTCTAACAAATCTTTACAATAAATTTATACAAAATTATGAAATTATGTTATTAATTAGGCCCTATATACAGTAGGTGAATATTATATATTAAGTCTAGATCATTATATTTGACATAGGATCGGATACCTTAAAAGCTAGGTTTCCGGTGATGATTATTGGCGCTGGGGCATGCCAATAAGTACAATAAGCGCCACGAAGTACTGTACACTCGTGCGTACTTTTACTGGCGCAATGATTATTGTACAGGTCAAATGGTTCATTTAAAATTTGGGTTTTCACACACAAATTAACTGACGTCGGTCGATCGGCGCCAATAATAATTGCGCGTGGAAAACAAGCTTTAGTTTTTCATATGGAAAACAATTGTAATTTTGATCGGCATTACGCGTCTTGCCGTTGTATACGAAATTTGTGCGAAAACGTCATCACACGTCAGGCGCTCGTTGGCTGTTATCGATGACATTATTGTGACATCACGATTCGTTTCTTGAAATTTTTGACGTCCGAGATGTAGGCCTAGGCCTATGAAAAATGTACGAAGCACAAGTAAAAGTTTTAATGTAGAAAACGTCATCTAAATTCGAAAATAATAGTAAAGTCGACATAGCGTGTAAATAATTTAAGTAATAAATAAAGTTATTTATACGGTATATCGATTAACATTAACTAGATTTATGTACGATTGATTTCCTCTCTTCCTACATCAGACATTTTTTCCAAATATAGACGTGTAAAGTGACATTAGTTTTGTCTCAAAATATTATTATCTATCCATATCATGGATGACGATCAATAATAAATATGATTTAGGAGTATGCGTTTTCATTGTAATAATTAAGAATTAAGAAGAAGAAATAAAAAATTTCAGCTATAAACGCTTTCAATTCTTTTTTAATATCATTTGCTAACTAATTTTTTTCTTAAAATATCGACAAAAGTGTTTAAATAGGCTACGTTATAAACAAAACTTTATATTTATACACAATAAAATTGGATCGTCTTTGATTTTTATATTTTCCCTTCCTTCTTCCTTCCTCCTCTCGGACATTACTATTGAGGCTGGGAGTTCGATCTTCCTTCGAAGTGTCGTTTTAGATCGTTCAGTAAGATTTCAGACGATACCAATCCTCTCTAAGAATCAGAAATAACATCAACCAGAAACTAATAGGATATCGACTCGGATAGGAAAATAGGAATGGCTGCACCGAATGTTAGATCCATTGATAGGAAAGAAGAGAAAACTTTTTATATTTTGTGTAAAGAATAATAGTAAGATAATATATTTATTCAAATCTAGGTAACGATAAATGCCTCTTTTCTTTAAAACTGATGAATTATTTTTAAATTTAAACAGGGAATCAAAAAGTGTACTACTCGAAAGGTGATAAGAATACGAACGAGAAAGACAAATTTCTGCAGTCGAAAAAGTACAGATATATACATTCAATACGCGTCGAACTTCGTCAGCTTGAAATGGGATTTTCGTCGTGTCCTCGAATTCCTAGTATGGCTTGGGTTAAATTTATTACGGGATGCGATAAGCAAAACAGTTAGCCAATAGGGATGAAGCTAAGCGGGCTCAAGTAACGAAAATCGAGAAGACTGAAGTTCGTATTCCTCGTGGCAAAAGGGCAATTTCGCATTATACATCATTCGATCATTCTAATTTTTATTATAGCTAAGTAAATACTGATAATTAAAGTAACTACAAACTCAGGAGTCCGTAAATTTTTTAAAATCCGTAAAGATTTTTAAAAATATATTTGAAATATGATTACCTATAACGAATCCAATATTAGTGTCAATAATTAAAATACATTTATTTCAAAAGTTTCCTTTTACAGATGCCGGAAATTACGTCGACGGAAGTGGACGGATACGTCGTAGTATATTCCGTGACAGACAGATCCAGCTTCGAAAAGGCGGTGGATGTTCTCTTCGCGTTGAGAGAGTTGGGCTACACAATTAGTAAGGCTGTCATTTTGGTAGGAAACAAATGCGATCTGGCTCGATCCAGAATCATCACAACAGAAGGTTAGCTTTTTTTCCGATTCATCTTCTCTATCTGTCGCAGATGCGGAGCAGCTAACGTAATTATGTACCGTCGACCGATACGTTTTTAAAATAGCATTTATCAATTAGTTTATAAGAATTTTTTCGTCGTACTTCTTGAAATTTATCGTAATAAATCGCTAATGGAGGCGAAAGTAAGACCTAGTTTTCACATAATTTCTTATTTTATTTCAGAAGGGAAAGCGGTGGCATGTTCGTACGAATGCAAGTTCATCGAGACTTCGGCGGGGATCGATCACAACGTGGACGAATTATTGGTGGGATTGGTCTCGCAGATTCGCCTGAAAGCGCTACAGAAGCAAGAGATGTTGGATTTTCCTTCGTTCCGTAAGCGCAGAAGCAAGGGCTCCTTCGGATCCGGAAATCGAGCCAGAGGCCTCATCAGCAGATTATTGGGAAAAGAAAACTATAAGTCGAAATCGTGCGACAACTTACACGTTTTATAAAAACAACAATTACCACAAAAGTTCCATGGTATTAGTTCTTTTCGGAATTTTCCTAAATGAAATCGAGTCGTAAAGTATACAGTCATCTTAGACGAAACTAAATTTTAAATCATTTCTAGTTCCCATTGCCTCCGGTAAAATAATCGATAAATTAGAGAATTTAGAAACCACCCCGTAGCAGTTTTCCAAAATAAACTCTTTCTTCCTCTGCGTAAAGTTACAAAACTTTACGTAGAATCAGCATTTTTCAATTATATAAATGGAAAGCCGTCGAAATTTTTATCGCCACCCAAGAGAAGAAAGATTTCGATGACGCGATTATCTCGAAAACGATCGATTTTCAAATGTTTACCATTGGCAACGGTAAGAATCATTCCACAAATCAGTTATCACGAAGCATTCATCTTTCATGCGCCTTCGGTATTGCTTTTGCAAATGTCGAAATTGTTTTTATCGTCCGTTAATTGAGCCGTAATCAGCTTAGTGCGACAGAAAAACTTGTTTACGATATTTTATAGAGCGGCAAAACACGTGAAGGACGATCGAGTCGAATCGGCCTAATATTTGCGCAGAAAAATTTTCCAAGGTAAACTGATTAAATCTGGTTCGATGAGTAATTAATTATTTAATGTACTTTTCAAATTAATGAATTCAGAACGACTTTAGTTTGACTCGTTTCTTCCTCCTCTGCTCCTTACAGCCACCGAATACATAATTAATCGTTTGCATCCATTTGACATATATATAAGGAGAGTTTTTCTCTCCGTGTTTTATTGGAGATAAAATCTCCAGATGCTTTTTTGCTTAAAAATTTCAAAAAGAAAAAAAAACTTACATTTAACAACAAAATTTACTATTGCAGTAAACTTTAAATTTACAAAAGCACCGTATCGCAGACACCCCGTTGCTACGAAAACATCTCTTAAGTCAAAGTAAAAAAAAAGGGTTGTAAATCTATCATCAATGCCACGATAAACCGATTTTGTTCGAAATTCATACGCAAGATAATTTACAATGTTAATAAACTGCTTTTATACGCACCAATAAGGAAGATCGAAATACAACGGGAAGAAACGTCCTCTTGGCAAAAATGTTTCTAAGTGCACCGTCGAAGACACCGTTCGAGTGAATAGTAAAAAATTACGACTAAATAATTACTAATTAAAATTAAAACATAAAATGTTTTACTTGCTTAGGGGTAAACTAATTTGGCATAATTAATCTATCGAAAAAGTCTTATTGTGTAAAAGTACGAGTACGTTATTGCAATAAAAATGATTAATAATACATAAGCTTAAAAAATATTGAAGCAAAAAATGAAATGTTTTCCTTATAAAATGCTAATAATAAATATCAGAATTTTTAACGGAAACGTTTGTTTACGTGCATTAAAAATTGAAAAATATTTTTGCCAAAACGACGTTACAAGGCAACCAGTCAGCATTTTCGAATTATCCGTTTTCTATCAATCGCGGAATAAGAATTGTTTTTCGTCGATTGTTCCTAAAAGCCTTAGATTGCTCGAGTGAAGTTTTCGATTGAAACAATTCCTTTAAATTAGATACACCTAGGTTATAAAAACTCATACACAGACGTATATATTAGCCTAGCTATCGCATCCAAATATATAGCTTAATGTGAATTAATACAGGCGTAGTTCATTGTTTCCAGAACGATAAACAAATAATGCTTTTAAAATTCAGAAAGATTAAGTAACGATATTACAATCGTATTGTAAAAGTTTTCCAGATACGGAAATTTGCAGCAGAAAATTCAACGTTAATTATACTTGCACGTTACGCTACTCGGCTCGTATTGTTCGATGTTAAATTCTTACATTTAAATTTAGACATCTAGAGAATCAAGGTGCTATCTCTTTCTCATATATCCAAGACCGAGACTAAAAGTCATTTGTATCGATTTCGTAAAATACGAACTGTAGTTCTAGTCTTCAAGATATTAATAGTATGGGCGTTATGGTTTCGAAAGTATTTTCCTCTTCAATTTCGACTTTAGAATTTCCTAGTAGTTTCTATGCAAAAACTCCAATCTATTATTGGAAGTTTAGACGACCGCTTATCTGAAGAACAATTTGAAAATTAATAATACAGTACATTTCGCATAATAGTTGCGTACGATGGCAAATTATATTTTCGATTCCCAATTTTGTGTTATTTTCCTTAAAGGAGAAGAATACTAATAGGAAACAAGATTCAATAAAAAATGAGATTTTTAGTAGAGTGAAAGAATTCATAAGCGGATGATTCTCCAACTCCGCTTAGAAATAACATTTGCAACACACAATGCGACACCAATACACGGAATATGCTATAAAATGGGGATTTAATCTACTTTTTGAATTTTCACGCCTACTCTCGATAAAATTTCGAGAAAATCGAAAATTTAGCTTCTTTCCGATCCAGAATGTACACAAGACGTAATCGATACTTACGAAAACATTTCAGGATTTTCTTCCATTCGTTTCGTCACCAAAATAATTTCCAACATTTACAAATATTTCAAATAAAAACGTTATACTTTTCGATAGGAACGTAACGACTTTAAAAAAACAACAAAAAGAAAAAAAAAAATACAGATTAGAACTCTCTCGATATAATCGAGTAAAATCTTTATTTTAATAATGGAATAAATTGTTATATTTACAATTTCCGCAGAACAGTGGCAATTACAAAGTTTTATTTGTAAATTTTCCAGTTAATATCTTCTTATTCTATAAAAACAGTTTGTAAGAATGAACATCTGTATCCGAAACATTGGAAGAAGATCTCAAATTCGATATCTAGACCCATATACGACGTTTTATATTTCATTAATAATTTTCCGAGCCAAGTTTGATTGGATTGAGAACTCTGTTTCTTCCAGTGTCCGTTCGAGTAATATAAGATTATAACTCAATGATTTCTGTATCGAGTATAACAAAATTAGATTTACAACTTTTTCATTGGGTGAAATTAAACACTGCATTAAAGTTTGCGTGAATACAGATATAGAAAAAGATTTATAATTTCAGTCCCTAAATTTCTCAATTAGAAATCTTAAGTCAGAATACCTATTGTATTTCTTTTTCCGCAGAGCACGACGGAGGTTCCGAATTCCGATTTTTATAATTTCCAACCGGACGTCTCTTCATCACCCAGTTAAGTACGATCGGCATTATCACGACTCACTCCCACTATTCATTTACATAACTCATTACATTAAATACAGCTTTACCACTGCGACATTTAATTAATCTTCGGACTCGATATTTAAATCGGTGTTTTCCCTCGCGACTAACGGACCCAAATGTACGAAATGGAGAAAAGAAATCGGTTGATGCCGGTCGATATATTATACATATTATATGTTAACATATATTAATAAATGTATATTTTTCTTATCCCAAATCTTCTCATCCGAAAAATGTTAATAATTTGAGATTTATTATAATTTTCTTAACGCTTTCGACTTTATTGGACTACTTGAATTAAAAAAAAAAAAAAAACAAATACGATGCTAAAAGAAGGTGCTATCGAGTTAGTATAACTTAAACTCGTATATATTTAACTTATACAAAATCTATTTTTCCAGCTTGGGTATTAAAAATTCTGTTACCATTTTAAACGTGATATTTTCATGAATTGTGTACTGTAATTTTTGAAAATAAATGTTATCGAAATATATGTATTGTACTTTTAATAGAAAATAAAAGAAAAAAAACAATACTTAAGGTGCCTTCCAAATCTGGAAGTTATTGATTAGTGTATTATTAACAATAGATCGTGTTTAGGCACATACAGTAAAATTATATAGGCCTACTCAAAATTACATAATATTACGTTCCTTTCCATTTGAAATGTTCGAGTCATCGAAATTCCAGATACACAATTTACGGATGCCGTAATTCATATATACAGTATAAGGAAATCTGTCTATAAAAATAAATCGTCCAGCAAAAGTTTCGAAAGTCTGCTTAAACGAAACCATTATTTAAAAGAATAATTATAAATAACAAATTCATAACGAGTAAATATTACTAATTTTTAATACAGTGGAACCTCGCTTAACGAGCACCTCGCACGACGAGTATTTTGCATAACGATCAAACAAATTGTAAAATTTTGCCTCGCTTAACGAGCTATATTTCGCATAACGAGTGATGAGGAGAGGGGAAGTCCCGAATTGTGCGCATGCGGCATGCTCCATCAGTCTGTGTTTAGCACTCGTTCCACTGGCATCTCAGTGTCGCTTGCAATCGCATATTTTTCCAAACTTGTGTTCACACGTATTACTTATAAACATCAACAGCCATAGCCCGTTATATCATAAACACGCCAAACGATACGCCAAATTCTTGAGTCATTAAATTCGATGACCGATTCCAAATTAAATTTTAGAAATGTCCGAATTAAAAATTAACTATTTATAAATATTAAATTTAATACGAGATGAAAATATAACTGCCTACTTCTAGTCTAATTAATTAATTTCTAATATTTAATTATGCCTTTACATAACCCAATAATTTGGCATATCATTTGGAGTGTTTATCAAACATTAGCTGTAATTTTTTTTTTTTTTTTTTTTTTGTTTCTGGAAATTGAATTCTCATTCCAGGATGGTTCATTCCGCGCTAGAAGAAAAGATGATGATGATTCACGCTCCTTAACAGTTTATATTATACAATTTTTTTGAATAAACGTTATACATAAAACATTTGAGCAATTTTTCGGCGTGGAACGCATTATCGTACTTTACATTAATTTCTATGGGAAAAATTGTTCGCTTAACGAGTATTTCGCATTACGCGTAAGACTCTGAAACGAATTATGCTCGTTAAGCGAGGTTTCATTGTATTTTAAAGTGAATTACAATTGAGAATAGTTATTTTATTAATTACATTTAAAACTATATCAAAAATAACAATCTAAAATCTTAAATCAATAGTCAAATTGAGCGTAAAAATATTTTTTTCATTACATATTAACATTATGTAAAACTGTTATTCGTATTTACTTTTTATGATACATTTAAAATTAATAAATATTTTAAAAATTTACGAACATTTTAAGTCATATATATATATATATATATATATATATATATATATATATAACGAAAGATTATAATTCTCTATCCACGAAACAACAAACGAAACATTGAACGTTCACAGATTTCTAAGTAGGTCTATTGTATGTATAATAAACATGCGTAGACAAAATAGAAAATCAACAATCTGTTGAGAAATATTTTAAAAAATTATAAATTCGAAGCGGATTCCAAAAAATTATTGTAAAAATAACGAGTGAAAAACTGCGAACTTTGAAAGATATCGCGACTAATGGAGTAATAAATTCGATAGATTCGAACCATTATCTTCCCTCAACGAATTTTCTAATCTCGTAAAGTTATTTGCGGATTTAAACAAAAGCTACATTAAAAATAAAAAAGGCCATTAAATTTCTGCCAGTCGAATGAAAAAAAGTTTCAAAGAATTAACCACAGAAAATATTCTCTTTCTATTTTTATATGATATTATTACTTGTTTAATCGATCGTCGTTAGCAGTTGGTGGCAAGAGTTGTCATTTTGTTATGAAATACTAATTTCTGACTGAGAATATTTACATTTAGCAGAAATCGGTGCGTATAGAAAATGTATTTTTATTACTCTTAATGCTCAGAAATTACTTATAATTTAAGATCACGATTTGAAGCAAAAAAAGGGACATTCGTAACGGGATAAAAAAAGCTGACCTAATTTTCCATATAATAATTAATCCAAACCACTTACAAATGCTCGAAATGCAACAAACAGCCGATATAAAAATCGCCGGAAAGAAAAACTATACCACAATTTATCTTAATTTTTCTCACTTACGGTCGAAAAGTTAAAAAAAAAAAAAAAATTCCAGCATCAATTTTTTAAATATTACAATTTTAAGTCATTTGCACAAATAAATATTTTCTTTAAATACTTTTATTTTTCTCCTTAAAGAATTTTACTTCTGCACTCAAAAATAGAATGCACTACTTCGTACCTTAAAAGCTAAAGCTCTTATAATTATTCCACTATTAAATATTTTATGTTTGACGAGTCAAAATTTCGACAGGTAATTTGATCCGGTCAGAACTTGGAATAAATATTTTCTTAATGCCAAAATCGAAAATAACGTCAAAACTCGAAATAAAATTTATTTTTTAGATTTTTTTAAAAATTCGCTTAAATATGAAATATTTACTAATAATGTTTTAGTGTGAAAATCAATAATTGATGAAAGTAGCGCGTTATCAAGATCCATGTGAAAAAGTAATATACGTAGCTTATTTTCCCATATTTTCAATTACGCGATTAACAATTATGCTTTAGGAGCTACGTAAAAGTTTCTTTGGACAGTTTCTTACTGATGTCATCAACAATGCCTAATAATAGAGGAAACTATCTTGTACCCGTGACGAAATAAATTTAAATTACCGTTTTTTCGAAATAAATTCGATAGATTAGACATACATTAGACAACAAAGAACGTGCAAAATGAAATCGTTACCGATTAATTCGATTGGCTATTCTTTATCATCACATAAATTAAACGTAACTTAAGAAACGTTAATACAGCGTATAACGTAGTAACAAACTTATAATTTAACCGCGAATTTCATTATTTATGTAAATTTGAACCGTTTTTTAAATGTACGAATGCGCTTGAAATTAAATTTTGGTTCAATTGCATTAATTAAAAAGTTAGATACTTCGTTTCAATGGCAATTCTATGATTTATATTTTTAATCTTTAATGTTTAAACTCGTTTTTTAAAAGTCTGTACGGGCCTACTTATTTTTTATATTAATTTGAAAATCGATAAAACTAAATTATTAGATAACATTATATGGAATAAAATAAGCATTTACACCCATTTATTAACGTCGCCGATAAAACAATGTCGAATAAAAATCGTCCCGGCATTATTCAACCTTGCATTATGTATAAACATTGAGTAGAAATGAATAATGCAAACATTTTTCATATTTTTCGATCTCACCTATTCAATTTTATTGCCTTCTTATATGTGCAGGACAATAAATACAGGCTAAATAAAACAAATGACTGCGATCTTGACTCGGCCGATTCAAACGAACTTTAACTGAATAAACATAAATAATTACGAAAGATAAAACTTACTTATCAAAGCTCTCATAAAGATATCTTACTAAAATAACTTTTGCAGCTTTCTATTTTCGCTTCTTAATATGTAAATCCAATTTCAATTCCAATGAAATACAATTTTCGGTGGTTTCAAAATCGAAAAGCCAATCGTCTTACCAACCAAAATTAAGAATTTTTAATTAATCCATTCTTTGTTAATTAAAATAAAGTAATAAAATAAGCATTCGACCTTTCTCCATTGACGAACGTTAGTTACGATGTTCGTTAGCGGAAGACGGTCCAAGCAGAATAGTCTGAGCGTTAAGCAAAAACTCCTTAATTTCTGAAACCCCATTGCATTGAAGCAAAAACAAAAACAGAACAAAAGTAGTCAAGTAGTAGTGAGGCGAAAGATAAACTTCTCTTTGCAAACTCTACAGACATATTTTCTTCTTGAGGACAAACTTCTTTTAGTGCATTGCAAAACACGATTCAATTAACTACATCTATGAGGCAAAATACAAGTCGACAACTGTCCAGAAATATGTTAGATAGTGTTGCAATCGGTAAGCCGAAGCAGCAAGAATGGGAGATATTAATGACAAGAAGGAAGGCAATGTTATCAGTATCTATATTTTATATCTATCTATTGTAACCAATAGATAGATATAAAGAGTAATTGAAATATCTGTAATTGAAATTACATCTCTAACACAGCATGCACTTCTGCCACACTTTGGAATCAGAGAACTTTAAAACGTCAAGATATGCAAAAATTCCGGCGAAATTCGACCAATTACGACCAATGCTTTTACTTTCCGTTGGTTATTTTACGAGCCGGGAAAGTAAAAACAGCTACTCGATGCAGACACTAATTGTAAATACAGTCGAGTTCACATAAGTCGACACCCGGATAACTCGACCCTATCGGTTAAGTAGTCAGTTTTCTGTGGTCCCGGCCGACTTACATAGGCATTAATGTTAAAAAACTCCGGTTAACTCGTCACCACTGGATAAGTCGACATACTTTTGCTGTGCCACACTCCGATAAGTTGTCACCCCTCCTGAAAAAATGAATTCACTCCGCACGTGTGATGCGAACTTATTTTTTTCAGGAGGGGTCTCGATTTATTAATATATAATTAATATATTTAATAATATAATAATATATTAATAATATTAATATACATATATATATATATACACATTATAATAAAAATGCCTTAACATGTTATTTTTATGTATAAAATAATAACAGATAAACAAAAAGAAAATATACAATCTACATCAACGTCACACCAGAATTCAATTTTGCATTTTCTCACGCTAGAAGCATTAAGAATCCTTAGACGTTACTTGGCAACGATGGACAATTGCGAAGATGATGTTTTCGAGGCGTTCGTGATCGTTGAAAAAGAAAGTCGAGACAGTTAAGTGCTCAAAACAAACAACACTAAACGAATTTTTCAGTTTTTCATCTACAGAGTAATTGTAAATGGAGGACACAATGTATTGTCAGCCTATACTACTGTATAACGCACTACTGTATTTTATTAATTGTAGTTTTGTGGTTTATTTTTCAACTTCGCTTTAGTCGTCACCAGAGTCGTAACTAGTCTTTTATGCGCCCGGTGCGAGCTACTGTAACTACGCCCCAAAACTATGATATAAAACTTGGTCCAGGTCGTTTATACGCCCCCCAGGAACTGCGCCCTGTGCCTGGGCACTGCTGGCACCGCCCTAGTTACGGCACTGGTCGTCACATCGGATAACTCCACACATTTCCACTTCCTCTTGGGGTGTCGACTTATGCGGAGTCGACTGTATTCAGTAAAGTGGTGATTATAAGCCACGTGTTCGGCCTGAAAAACACGTTGACAGAATTATATCGGCACAGTTCGTTTCAGAAACGTTTCAGTTTGTAGTGACGTAACGTAAAAGTCTTTTAAACATCGGTGTTTGTTCGTAATTGCTTTGTTACTTGTTTGTAAATACATTTACATCAATTACTGTACTTAACTTTTTTCGGGACTGGTAAAATTCCTAGTCTAATTTTCTGCAGAATATATAATGACATAGTAGAATCCGAGTGTTTAGACTCGATCATCCTTGTAGTGAAACGAATATGTTAAGAAAAACGGCGGTACGAGTGTTTTCAGCTGAACAAATTCGTAGCGCGAAGCTCTCTCGATATATTCGCGTGTTTACGCGAATAACTCGTGTCTAAGCACTGCATATTTAATTTTATATTAATTAAATGACTGTCACCATTACTATTTTAATTAATTTATTTTAATTTATAGAAACGACAAATATGTGAATTATATGAATAAACTTTTTCGTCATTGGCGTCAAAATTTTTTGTTTCCTTACGGCTTTGTTTTACTTAAGCTGCAATTAATCGATGGAAAGTATTTAATTGAAAAATTAAATTTCAGAAAATCAACCCACTGTATGAGTTATTACCAATATTTAACTATTCTATTTAAAAAATTAGAGATTTAATTGCTTTTATTTTGAAATTAGTAATATTTTATACTCCTAATTTTCCGTTGGTCACACTATTTCAAAATAACAGCTATCGTTAAATAGGGCAATAAAAACTGAAAAATGATCTACAGTAGAGCGTCGAAAATTGGAACGTCGGTAATTGAAATGGCCGGAAACTGGAACGATTTTCAGTCGGTCTGTGTCGTGCTGAATCGAACGTTTTTGATACTAAATTTACTTCTAAAGTATAATTTTCATGTTTTTTACATTCTTCAATATATTTATTTTGTTTGTACAAAATAAAGAAATAATTTTTAACGATACGATAGCCTCGATTATTATTATAAAAATTTTCGTTAGGCTTAAAATCGACGAAAATTCAACACGAAGCGACACACAACGGAAAAAAATTCAACACGAAGCGATACGCAACGGAGAAAAATTTGAACATCGGACAGGTTAATATATTTTTTCGTACATAATCGGAAATTGGAAAAAATCACTACTTGGAACGACCCCAGTCCCCAATTGGTTCCAATTTTCGACGCTCTACTGTATTTCCTTCGGCATCGCCGTAAGGGTACGCGATCCCTTTAGGCAAATGCTACTTTTTCTACACCCCCCAATAAAAATTAAATAATGATTTAGAGACAACTTTACACATTTTAAAAAACATATTTTAATTCGATATAATAATCTTATTAAAAACGTAAGTCTATATACCTTCGTATATAGACTTACGTATTGGGTAACGCGACGTACCAAAGATGTTCGGGTCATCGCGTCACCCAATTTGTTATTAGAACGGTGCAGGTCTGCTTTTCAATTCTTTATAAGTACAAAATATTTCCATTCGTTGTTCACAGATTCTCTCTTTTTTCTTTTAATACAAATAAAACAACAAAATGTAAATTTGAATATGTCAAATACAATAGACATTTCCAACTTTACATTAACTAAATTGTTGGCGCGCGCTTATCACCTAGCAGTCCGAAAAGTACTTTAATAATATATATATATAGATTGTGTAGCCACGAATAAAATATCAAAATCTGTTCCGCTATAAAACATGGTTAATACGAGATATTATTTCATTATTTTGGATTTTATTTTTAAATATTAATCTTCACACAACTACTACTAATATACGTTTATTTCATGCAAAAGTGTTAAATATTTCTGATTTAAGACTAGCTTTTCTGAGATTCAAAACTTTTATTTATATAGATCAATAGTTCTAGTCAGAACTCTCACCAGTGATTCAATGAATAAAGCCAGTGAACTCTGGCAGTTGGCGGCGGGTTCGCACTCTATAACAAGTTTCCCAATCAGACTTCTACGTTAGTAACACGGAAATAGAAGCCAGTTTCCTATAGAAAGTCCTCTCTAAAGATATTCTCGTTGCGTTGCGTTGCGTATCTCATCAAACCAAACCTAGTCAGGACAGACATGAATATTATTTTACTTAATTAAAAATTCAGCAACGAGTTGTCTAACTTTTCCGGCGACATTTGGTGTCGCCATCTGTTATCATATTTTATTCTAAATTTTTAAAATATTTTTAACAATTATAAAATGGCAAATAGCTTAATTCTGAGGGAAGGAATGGGTTTTATAAAAAAAATTGTAAATGCTAATAACCAGTAGAATCGTCAATAAATCCACCCTACTGGAGATACACGCAACCTTCTTTATCTCCCTGAAGAATTTCGGAAATTTTCGACAAAAAGCAGAGTAGTTATTAAGCTTCAAACAGAGTGAACAAACTCGTGCCCCACACACACTTACGTCCATACATACAGAAAAAAATATCGAAATTTTTTGCGTTTCTCAACGTTACAAGATTCTCTAAGTCCAAAAATGTAAAAATCTTGGGGGAGGGTCACATTTTGACCGATGGCTATACTTTCCATCTGTCATAAATAACAGCCGGGAAAGTAATAGGAAAATATAGTTTTGTGTTTTGTTTGCCTGTATCGCCAGGAAGAAAGGCGATTTGTAGGAAATTTTGTTAGCATTATTAGGCTAAACGGGATTTAATAAGACCACTTCGACACGATAATGCATTTCTTGTATACGAAGGATGTAAATTTAAAGAGTACAACATCTAAATTAAATTATAATATGACTGGGTACGAAATAATTGAACGAATAAACAATAGAAACAATTTGTATTATAGAACAGTAATATCTGGCCAATTGTTGGAATTACAAGTCGAAAAATGGCAGAAGAATTTGACAATTTTCATGTGAGATGTGCAATTTGTTTGGAGATAAACAACGGCACGGTGTCCCTGCCTTGCGGCCATCTCTACTGCAAGACGTGTATCGAGGGGGTCAGAAACATCATGAATGTCTGCCCAATGTGTCGCTCACCGATGGGCAGAATTAATAAAAGTGACAATTGAATAAAGGAAATAAGGACGTTCATGGTCACACATTACGCCATCTGCCATTCGTGTGAGAAAACAAAACAAGTTTCGAAACTGCATAAACACATGAGACCATGCGAGGAGGCCGCCAAAAATTCCAACATAAAAACCTCCTATAAGTATTAGATATTAATGATGCGGTTTCTTTATATTGTTTAAATATCAATTTCTTTAAAAAAAACTTTTTTTTCTTAAAAATTAATTGATTTAACTTCACAGTTAGTTTAACCGTTTAAGATGCGTTAAAATGCGGTACAGACAAGATAACAACGGTTAAACTAACTGTGAAGTTAAATCAATTAATTTTTAAGAAAAAAAAAGTTTTTTTTAAAGAAATTGATATTTAAACAATAAAAACCTCCGCTGGTTCGATGTGCAATGTGCCGAGAAAAGATAGCACCGAACAGTTAAAGCGCATGAAAAAAAAGAAAAAGAACTTTCGTTTATCTGTCTTCGTGGACCTTCGTTTATCTGTCTGAAGTGCGCTTTCAAAAAATCTCCAAACAAATTGCACATCTCACATGAAAATTGTCAAATTCTTCTGCCATTTTTCGACTTGTAATTCCAACAATTGGCCAGATATTACCGTTCTATAATACAAATTGTTTCTATTGTTTATTCGTTCAATTATTTCGTACCCAGTCATATTATAATTTAATTTAGATGTTGTAGTCTTTAAATTTACATCCTTCGTATACAAAAAAATGCATTATCGTGTCAAAGTAATCTTATTAAATCCCATTTAGCCTAATAATGCTAACAAAATTTCCGACAAATTGCCTTTCTCCCTGGCGATAGACAAACAAAACACAAAACTATATTTTCCTATTACTTTCCCGGCTGTTATATATGACAGATGAAAAGTATAGCCATCGGTCAAAAAGTGACCCCCCAAGATTTTTACATTTTTGAACTCAGAGAATCTTGTAACGTCGCGAAACGCAAAATACTTCGATATTTTTTTCTGTATGTATGGACGTAGTGTGTTGGGGCACGAGTTTGTTCACTCTGTTTGAAGCTTAATAACTACTCTGCTTTTTGTCGAAAATTTCCGAAATTCTGCAGGGAGATAAAGAAGGTTGCGTGTATCTCCAGTAGGGTGGACTTATTGACGATTCTACTGGTTATTAGCATTTACAATTTTTTTTTTATAAAATCCATTCCTTCCCTCAGAATTAAGCTATTTGCCATTTTATAATCGTTAAAAATATTTTAAAAATTTAAAATAAAATATAGTCAGGAACCAAATTGACTACATCTTAATCAACACCAGATATAAATCAAGTGTCCTCAAGGCAAAAACATACCCTGGAGCTGATATATCATCATACCAGAACCCAGTAACAGCAACACTACGCCTTAAACTACAATCAGCAAAACGCACAAGCACAACAAAAAGAATCGATCTGGAAAAGCTGAAGAACAACACCATCAGGCAACGATTACAGCTTCATCTCAACACTACAATCCAATCGATCGAAGCATCAACAACAGACGTGCAAGCATTCGGGCGTTCACTTAAACAGTGCATCAATGAAACAGCAGAAACCCTGCTAGGACATCAGGCACCGAAAAAGAAACAACGGTGGATGACCCAGCACATTCTAGATCTAATGGATGAGCGGAGCATCAACTCCAAGCGAAATCCCAATCAAATTAAAAAACGAAAAGTTGGAGCAAGTACACTGCTTCAAGTATCTCGGATACTCATTGATGACCACCTGAACCACGAGGCCGAAATCAAGAGCAGAATCGAACAAGCCAAGCACGCATTCACCAAATGGAAAACACTCCTTACCGACAGAAGCTTGAACATCATGCTCAAATTACGCACATTGAAATGCTACATCTGGCTAATCCTGCTCTATGGTGTAGAAACATAAACTCTAACATCAGCCACTACAAAAAAGCTACAGGCCTTCGAAATGTGGCTCTACCGAAGAATGCTGAAAATCCCGTGGACGGCCAAAATAACCAACGCACAGATCCCGCAGAACATGCACACGGACCGGGACCTGATCAGAACCATCATCAGCAGGAAATGCAAATACCTAGGCCACATCACTAGGAACCACCAAAAATACAATCTACTGCCACTCATCCTGGAGGGCAGGATTGAAGGCAAGAAACGTCCAGGCAGACCGAAAATGGCCTGGCTAGACAACATCAACACCTGGCTTCACATGACAACAGAACAAATTCTACACACAGTGCAAGACAGAGAACTAGATCAATATGAAGTCGCAAACGCCATTCGGCAGCATTAAAGAAAAAGAAGAAACTGGCGATCGGGCTCCGTGAGGCGGTACGGTCGGCACCTAATAGGTTTGTCGTGTTGTAAATCTACTGTGAATTCTAGGTATGGATATAATCCAATGTTATCAACTTCAGAATAGAAGACGTCGGAAAATGTTCGAATAATGGCGTCGAGTTGGCTTTGCTGATCCTTTCATAATCCTGTGGATTTTGGAATTAATTGCGTTTGGGGACTAAAACAATTTGGCACTTCTGATGGTAAAGTAACATCATCTAATGGCAATAATGAGAGATCATTTGAAGAAGTACAGCTAATACTGTGACGCATGAATACATTCGTACAGATGAAGTGTAGATGGTGTAGAGATACATAATGAGCCGTTAGGATCGTAAATGAATCTAGCTTGGACTTGTTGTTGCAAGTCGAATCCTAGGATTAACAAAAATGGAAGTTGTTTGCAAATTCAAATTTTTAGCATCAGATGATCAATGTTTCCAATCTTGATATTTAAGGATATCCAACCTATGGGCTTTATTTTGTGATCAACAACTTGGAATTCACCATCAGTCCACGGAGGAATGACACAATCAGGTGGAACACACGATTGTTGAATAACTGTGATATCTGCACATGGGTCACAAAGTGCTTGAACTTCGCTTTGATTGTTAATGGCGGGAGGTATTAAAGCACGTTTTTTCATATCGGTCTTAATGCAGTTTATAGAATTAGAGTGATTCGTTCTTTTAGGCTGTGGTCTTGTTTCAGAATTTCGATTAGTGTTGCGACGTAAATCTGTAGAATTTGAGCCTGTAGTGCCACGTGGTGAGGAATATTGGAATTGGTTGTGTTTTCGATATGCTGAAAAGAATCGTTCGTTTGACGGTTCTGAATTTCTTGAAAACGGCGTGGTGAATTTTTTGGGTGAGCAATTGGTGAATCTTTTTGAGGCGGCGGTAAACTGCACACGAACGATGCGTGGCCTCTGGTTCCACATCTCCAACAGGTGATATCTCGAACATCAGTTTCAGGGATATATTTACGAAGCTGTTCATTATACGCATTAGATTTTGGTGTAAATTTCGGTGATGAACGTGATCCGTAAGGGTGGAATGATTTATTTTCGTGCTGCATGTTTCGAATTGCATCAAGAGCCGTTGCTCTGTCAATTAACTCTTCAACAGTATTAGAGTTCTGTGTAGCTAAAGCAATTTGCCATTTTTCTTCGGTAATGTCACCAATGATCATTGAAATTCGATCTGGCTGTGGGATAGTGAAAGGAGCTTTTTCCAGGAGAGCGTCTTTGGCATATATGTAATCAACTAAGCTTTCGTTCCTTTTCAGTTTCCGATCAGCTTGATAAAGTAAAAATTCTTGCATAGTAATACGCCTTTTAAATCTTGATGTAAGGGCAACTTTCACTCTATCCAATTATTGTAACGGCAATTATTGTAACAATTATTGTAAAGTTATTGTAAATCTTGAGTTAATTGCCAATTTCTAGCAGATCCAGCGAGACGTGAGATACCATTAGTCAATTTGAGTTCATCAGTCCAGTTTGCCAATGTTGAAATTCCTTCAACCTCTTTTAACCACTCGAGCGCATTATCAATCATATCACCACGAAATATCGGAATGGAATTTGCTGTGTCATTAGTTGACGTGATTTGAATAGTACTTGGCGAATTTATTTCTCTCTCAATCAACTGTTTTTGAGATTCCATTAGCGTGGTCAGAACTGCGGCAATATTACGATCCAGTTGCGAAGTAGGTGCAGGAATTTGTAGTGTATTGGTGCGATTCTTTAGGGTTTCAACTTGTTTTTGTAATAGTTGGATTTGCTTTAATAATTCTGCGCTGTCAGGAATTATTTTAGCATTATCATCTTCGTCACTTGATAGCATCCTAAGAACAGCGAGTTCGTCTAAATTTCCCTGCTGTTTTCTTTTTATATTATCATCCACAATGCGAGAAATTAAACAGTCTTTGCTTCCAGCAAAAGAAAGATTCCGCAAACGTAAATCAGCTTTCAACTGGGCGGCAGTAAAATGTTTTATTTCTTCTGGCGTTAGAGTTCAATTCGTCGTTTATGGTTGTCATAATTCTGAAGCGAAGTTTTCAACTTTCACCGGAAATGCAAATTTATAACAAAATGCTCATGTTGATAGGCGACCGATCTTGGCGGGAAACGTCTGAAGAGTGTGAGGCTTACGTAACAGCGAGCAAATTTTAACGTTAAAGATAATTCTTTTTCTACTTATCATTTACAATATTAGTAATACTCTTCTTCTTCGAATTTATATCTTCTGTTTGATACATTCGAACAAAACTAAACTCTTGATTATTATTCGTCTTTAATGGCGACAGGCAAAACGAAGTATTGGAATGCAGTTGTAAAATCTTAATATTGACAAATTTCTTAATAAAATGTTCTTTTAATTGTCGACTGCGCCATATAAGGTTAAGATGCGATGTGAACGAGCATTAATGACGAAAGTAACACAACTAATTCTTATATAAAATTTAATATTTGAAACTTACCGCCCAGAACAGACGATTACATCGATATTCAAAATGGCGATCTGCGGCGACAGCGGCGACAGCGGCGCCACCACTGAACAAAACAAACTGAGACTCTCCGAATACGTTTGTGTTTTAGCAACACTTTCAGTTTGATATATTAATTGAAAATGTTACAATAAATTATATTTATATCAAATCTAATCTTTTATTAGAGGATATTCATTTTTCCAAATAAATACACTGACGTATCTATTTTTTTCATATATAGAAGCTATATACTTAAGAGAAGCGTTGTCAATTTTTATTTCAACATATCTTCCGATCTATTAATTAGCTATATATCACATCTATGGGTATTGACGACCTAACATCAATTACGTATATCTTTCAAATATGTCAATTGTATCATATAATATTTATTATAGATCAGATAACGTTTCTATCATAAAATGGCCATCGTTTCAAGTACAGTATTTTATTATTATTTTACAAAAGTTCTAGCTATTTCATATTTATTTGACATTACTTAAGTTTTATATTATTTCTATTTAAGACGTAGACAACTTATTAATCACTTCTACAAATACAGCGTGTTCGGATTCCGTAGGTGGCAATAACAAAGAATAGCCGAAGTACCCACGACCGAAGAATTTAATTAATTTTGACATTTATATGGTAGTTAATAGAATATCATTAGTTTATCAGAGAATATTTCAATAGTTGACTTAAAAATTCTCATTTTCAAATTTAATGGAAACGGAAACATTTTTACGGCATCTTTCCTTATATCAATTATAAGACATGAAATAATATTAGGGCGCTGTATTAGTTATTTTGCATTTTTAATTTATTAAGGACTAACGTTTGCCTCTATGAAAGTCTGACACCGGCACGTTATTAAACATTTAATAAAGCAACAAACTAAACGCTCCGGCTTTGATTAAATGATAAAAGAGGTTAAAAAATACACCGTAATAAGTTTTCGAAACTTCTTAACAACCGTTTTTGGTGCACGTAATGAAAACAAACGTTCGTTTTCAAAACCTTAAGATTCCAAATAGCTTTTAACTTGGTCCAAAATTTAGATTTATATAACACTTAATTCAGCTGGCTTCTTAAAAGTGTTTTAAGTTTTGACATACTTAAAAGATTGCTTTATTACAATAAGTTTTTATATTAAGTATCGGTGTCGAGTATTCTAAACCTAACGAGCAATTATTTATTGTAGCATGGTCAAAATGCCGGGTTGCAATTTTTAATCATATTTTTAATTTATTTAATTTAAAATATATGCTCTCCAGTAGTGGCCTACCCCCGTACATCATACTTTTCCTTTAACAATAGAGTCGTGCCGGTCATCTGTCTAACTTCTTTCGGGTAAAAACTTTAAATTGAAATAACGTGTCTTCCGGTTTGCATCGGAAGTTCGTATATAGTTAATCAGGGTCTCCTGCCTCCAAGCTTTCCTTATTTGGTCCCAACTTTCATCTATCTAACTCCGTTCTCGAGATTCAAGAAGGACGGGCGGACGACAGTGAGAACTTATTGACCTACAATTTTTTCAAATTGCAGCCCAATAATGTTGCTCCCTCTTCATTAACGCAGTAAAAACCAGTGGCGTGCCGTCATTGGAAGCGATGGAATCGCCGCTTCCACCTTCCAATGACCTTCCCTTGTATTTTCTAAAATATAAATTTTCATATTTTAACGTACTTTGAATTAATTAAAATTAATATTTTATTATAAGTGCATTATGTATTTTATTGCAAATTTCTATACTACATGTGATAAAAAAAACGATAAGATTTCTATTGTATATTCGAATAATTCAGTGGCGGAAGGAATGTCGAAACCGGGTCAGCATCCAAGCAGCCAGATTATAGGCATTGGCGCATGCGCTTTACAGAGCACCAACCTCACACGATTTAGCTGGTGGAAACTTCACACGTATAACGCTTCCAATTTAATATCCCGGACTGGTTCTGGGCTGTTAGCCGCCTGCATGCTAGATATTCGGCCGACCTCGCCCGATTATGTGAATCATGAGTAGACTAGATTTATAACTTAACCTAATTAGTTAAGAACCACTGCCCTAGACCATCACTGATGCGCAATTAACTGATTGCCCCTGGAAGTCGGCTTCTTACAGAAACACAGCTTCCCTGTCATCAAATGTCACGGCACGCCACTGGTAAAAACAGAGCACACTTTAATGACAAAAAAGCATTGTCATAAAATTCTTAGGTACAGTTATTAAAAAGTTGTAGGAATATCGTAGTAGTCGTGATATACATTCAATAAATGTATATCACGACTTTTTATTGCAATATACATTTATTAAAACTGTTTCTAATTTATCAATTAAGTATACTTAATTTTATAGCCACTTAACAGAGAAAATTTAACTATCCGGATAATCGAGGCAGTTAGAATTTCAGCCTCCTGCTCTGGGGACCCGAGATCCGATCCGGGCCAGCAATTCCTGGAATTTTGCTTGAATGGTCTGTTTTGGATACGTCGGGCCTCGTCTCTCGTCACCCGGACCAATCCGTGATGGGTACGGGAAAAAAGGGCCCCTTCATACTCGGTGGCAGAGTGAAAATAAAACCAATAAAAACTGCAGGTCCTGTCAGATTCCGAATGACTCAATTTTACCTTCAATTTCAAAATTATTTTAAAAATGTTACTTTAATGTTATTTTACAATCATTTATTAGAAACTCCCGGTAAATAATTTTGAAATTCACAATTCTTCAAAATCCTCAACGACACAACGTCATCTCATTGACGTTGATTGGTGTTGAGATAATATTGATCGCATGCGACGAGCCTAACCGTAAAATAGGTACGTACAGTACAAGCGAACGAAAATAAACGAGTTTTATCTTTAACAGGAAATAAGTTGAATAAAAACTGGTGTTGAGATTAATAAAAGAATAGCACACTAACAGGCGTTTGTTTTTCACTTTACGTGAACTTTTAAACAAAAACCTAGCGCCAAAGGCAAACCTCGTACCGGCGCCCCTGGTTCAATGTTAATTGCAAAAAATTTCTACCGGCTTTTAATTCTACGGGTTCAGTTTGGTACCTGCAAGGTCGACACCCGGGACACGTGTCCCTTCGCTCCTCTTAGTTACTTGCTCGCTTAGAAACCAACTCAATGTCTTTCTTGGTAGATCATCTGTTACTCGGTAAACACAATCGAGAAATATGAAATCGGCAACGGATGATGACACAGAAAAATTTGAGTAATTTGATTTACTTGTTAAAATAATACTTAAATAACGCTAAAATAGTGTTAGCAACGTACATATTAAGTTTTATTTTCAATTACGCTTTAATCTATTCGGGCTACATGCACCATTTCATCTAAATATACACCCAAGATCCCGCCTATTGTATTAAATAAAATATTATTTTTCTTCTGTGCCATATCCATTTCGGAATAAAGTAAATGGCTAATTTTCAGATTCGATATTACGACGTTATATTACCATGCGTTTTATATTATAGCTTAAAACCAGAAACATAATTATACGGTCGATGTATGCCGATGGTGCAATATATCACTATTTATACGTGGTATGAATTTATAATTATTATTCGAAAGTAAATAATATCTTACGAAACTAAAAACTGGAAAAAAATAAGAGAAGAAAAAGGAAAATCAAATTGCAAATGAATTATTCAGGGCTATCTCTTAAAAATTATCACACTTAAACTGCTTACATCGATACTTTCTTTGATGGTTTATGATATAAACTGTCAACAAAATATCAGCAGGGTCCATTAAGAAAGAATGTCATGAATTATTCAAGGAATTAATTCAGTATCAATCTCACAAAGTTTCAAGTTTTAATTCTTAAAATTTCTAAAAAAACTATATCATATATAAAAGGAGGACATAAATTATCACGTAAAATTAAAACAAAGTCTGAAAAAGATATACTATATCAACACAGTTATAAGAAAAAGTAAACCTGGTAGAAAATTCTTAAACATAATCTAAATTTCATGCAACTGAATAATATTAACATAACTTTCGGAAACATAAAATAATAATGAGCAAATATGATATTTTTATCTCAATTTATGGAGTAATTGAATAAGTTTTATTTTTATCCTGATTTCAGCTTTATTTAAAATCATTCTAACAAATGGAATTTTATTTTTAATATTTAAAAATTAAGATTGTACAACGATTAAATAACGGGTGTCCGGAAAAAGTCCTCACAAAATATCTCGGGCCAAGGTAACACCAATAATTTCTAATTATGCCGAAAATGTAATAATTTGAAAGCGCATGTAATACCGTAGGAAATTCTCGAATCTTTTTCTGTACGACGACTTTTACACATTAAATAAAAAGATTAGAAAAGAGTTTACCTCAAACCACACTGCACAATTTTATTATAGAAACCCGTCAGTAATGTCTTTTACACAGGGTGTCTCGGAATAACTTCCGCCGTCGTTGCTACAGTACTGTACATAACTCTGTGCAAGGTTAAGAGTTTGTTGATGCCGAACTGTAGTGAGAATTGAACGTGGTGACGTATGGACACCCTGTTATGATACACTACTTTGAAGTTATTCGTGGACACCTGTATAAAAATGCTTACCTGGTATTCGTTTTTTTTTCTTTAATTGGACAAGTTTTTAGAAGGCCAGCTTTTAATGTGATTAGGACTGTGTTTTGTTTTCGGACCAGCTCTACTTTCTTCTTTTTATAACGAACTCAAGAGGGCTTCTTTTAGCAAGCCCATTATGGATTCCGCCAGGTCCGCAATGGGGCGGCCGGGTGGTGAGGGACGGGTCCCTCACTACCCGACCGCCCCATATCCAGATAACCACCCCGAAAAATTCCTGAGAATTTTTCGACCCGTTCGGATTCGAACTCAGGTCCCCCAGCGCGTTGGGCTGCCACCTTAGCCGCTCGGCCATCCAGCCTATTTGTCACACATATACTTATAAAGACAAATATTTAAATCTCTTATCCCTATGATTTTTTTATTCCATTTTTTAATAATTACGGATGTAATTATCAAAAAAATCCAGCAAAGAGTTGCTTAACTTTCTCGGCCATCTCATATGATATTTTGTTTAAAAACTTATATTTTTATCAAAAATTCTAAATGCTGATAACCAGTAAAAGCGCCATTAAGTCTGACCTTACTAGAGATAAATAATAATAATAAAAATTGGAGTATTCATTTTTTTAATTTTGCATTTCTCGAGGTTTTGAGGTGTCCTGATTCCAAAAATGTAAAAATCTTCGGGGATCATTTTTTGACCGATCGCCATACTTTATTATATATAACAGCCGGAAAAGTAATAATACATTTAGTATTAAAATAGTTATCAACTTTTGTGTTTATAAAATAATGAAGACCACAAAAAATACATTATTTCTGAACTGACAACGAGAATTAAGAATTTAACTTGAATTCAACTACTGCTACTCCATCTTCTTCGTAATTCATTTATCAACCGATCAATATATAATTCTGAACTACTTACTTTAATCACTCTTAATTTTTTAAAAACGCTCAAAATCCTAAAGGATAAAGTTTCAGTGTTATTTCAAAAATATAAAAACAAACCTCATTCCTGAAAATACATAATTACCACATGCTATAGTTTTTCTTCAGTCTACCTAACAAAATTACATCAAAAATATTTTTTCTCCTGACTTTTCTTATTAACATTTTTTTAAATTCAAGGCAACAAGTCTTTCTCAGAGACCATAAATTTATGTATGTATAGTCCATTACAAGGAATAAGTTTCCTCATCTTCACAAACAACAGTTATAGACAAGAAAAACAACTCATAATTAATTGGATCAATTGCCTGGTAAAATAATTTGACAAAACCCAAGTTAGCAAACGAAAGCTGTAAACCTAGTATAATTCCAGCATTATATTTAATTTAACATTATTGAGCTACTTCCGTAAGCCTTCTTCAGTTGGAACAGTTTGATGTTCCAACTGAAGAAGGCTTATGGAAGTAGGTCAAAAACATTTTTGGTTAATTAATCAATTGCATGATAAAGTGGCCATTGATTTCTAACACCGCCTTATGTAACAAATATTAAATATACAATTTTTATAAAATTTTTCATTAAAACAGACTTTTCTTACTTATTAACCATTTATTACAAGATTTTTAAAAAATCTTCAGAACTTATCTAAACAGTCATTTTCATGGGCCTGGTTCAAACTATCCATTGTTAGTGATGACTAACAATGGTCTCAACAATCCTGAAGTAAAAAACATTAATGATATCTTCTTAAAGATAAACCAGAAATAATCTTGACACAAATCTTTAACATCCGAACTTCACTTTTTAAAATATAATTAAAGCCAGATTATACTACATAAGAATTAAAATTTTTTATGATATGAAGCCCCCATCCATAAGTATAACTCATTCATTTCTTTATTAACATTTACCATTTACCCATCCAAAATAATTTGCAGAGCTATTGTTATGGCTATCTTGAGAAACATTTGTTGCTTTAAGTTAAAATTTGTTAAATAATTTAATCATCATCTGTTTTTCTTTGAAGTATTTTTTGAAATATTAAAAGACAACTGTAATTTGATTCTATTACCTCATAAGCAAATATATCTTACATATTTATGAATACTCAATAATTTCTTTTATATTTCCTGACAAAGATATTGTCAGGCACTTTTTATTCTTTCTTCACCAATCTGTTAATCATTATTTTCTTTTTGTAATTTCTCTGTTTGAAATTTAAAGATTGACTATTGTGAGCTCTGGAATTCCATCCAAGTCAAATTTTGTAATAATTCGTTTTAGGAATTTTCCCCTAATATAAACATCCTGTCTAGAAATGGTCCTGGACGAGAAAATATGCATCCCCGGCCATATAACTGTCAACAATCCTTTGTTCTTAACTCGATCCAGATCATCTTGCAACCTAAGTTTATAGTTAACGTTTGAACTCGTCATATATTTTTAGTCCCGGGAGCACCTATGACCCCGATTGCCATCCACCCACGATCACGTGACCGATGTTCTCAGCCAAAAGGCTATAAAAGACACTCCTTTCCCCCCTGGGAGTCTTCTATCATCTGCCGGACAAACGCCGTCGCACGTCGTCACCGCTCGGACCTCCTGTCCTAACGTCTCCCGCACTCAGTCGCGACATTATAAACTGTGCCATTTTCGGATACTACCCTCCACCTCGTGGATATCCAAGTGATAACTATATCAGGAACTAATAATGAGGTATGAACCGAACCTGTAAGCTCTCTCTCTCGAACCCTACGCGACTTAGGGAATTTAGTCAGATTTTGTATTGGTGTCTTTTGTTAAATTTAATAAATCTTGTTTATTGTTAAATGGTCTCCTCTGTGTCTCGAATATCACTTCGCCAATGACCCCATCTCACCTCCTATCCACTCGCGTAACGCATAACGTGCCGGCAACGTAACAGCTATCCTGACAAGAAAGAGAAGAAAGGGAGGCACGACTTCCTCCTACCGCCCTCGATATCACACTATCATTGAAATGTATTTTCCTGATTAATTTCAAGACTTATCATTCATTTATGATTTCAAACAAATTAAATGCAAAATGAATGAGATACACAGAATATAAACAATGATGATGTTTTCACAAACATATTCATCTCTATCCAAATTCTTGTCAAAAAGTTAAAAGGAAGTTTAAAAAATTATGCTTTTCTTAATAGTAATAGTTTTTGCTGAAATAAAAAAAATCAGAATATTTAAGAAAAAGAAAATAAACAAATTTTAAAATCTTACATTTTGAACTTCAAATTTCATTTTTCTCTTGACTTTCTTAGAAAATTATACAATGATTTAGCTTTTCTAATAATCATATAAAACTTCTGAATTCTTTAAACATTTTTTTAATTGTTGAAAAATGACTATTTAAGGTTGAAAAGAGAAAATTTAATAATTAAAATTAATTTAATGTATATTTTTTATTTTACATTACAGATAATAAATGTAACAAACACAAATATTTTATTATTTAGATTGAGTACTTTATTTCAATACAAATATTATAATAAACTATAAATTAATTACTATTTAATGATCCTTTTCTCTGCATGTAAACTTTTTCCTTTTGCTTTTAATTTACTTTTAATAATATTTTCTTCTTCTCTTTTCTTCTCTTCTTGTTTTTCCTGATGATACTTTTCGGCAAAATCAACTTCTTTCAATAAGTCTGTGATAATTTTCTAGAAAACAAGGTAAGTTTATTAGTTTAGTAACCTTCTTACTATTTCTTAATGAATAAAAGTTTTGTTAGAACAAAAGAAAAATGTTAATTGAAAGCTTAAAATCTAATATTTCATTAAATAAAATATTTATATTGCAAGCAATAATCATACTGAAGGAAAATTAAATTACACACGTATATTTGTACATATTACAAAATATACATATTAATATCATATAGTACCAGCCATGGAAATTATGTCACCTATGATAAATAGGAAAAAGTAATCAACAGATGTGCAAAGTAACATACTTAAGTTATAACTGTAATTTGTAATTATATCATAGATGGTATGAAGATGATGATGAGAATAATAAGCCAAAAAATCCAATTATTACATATCAGAAAAACTGAAAAGTCATTGTTAAAAATCAGGGTTCGGGAAAACATTGATTTTATTTTAAAGATAATGAAAAAATTAATTAGGATAGTATTCCCCATTGTTAGCTATGATAGAAGGTCAGCATTTGACCCATTTTTTGAATGTCTGGAACAAAGAAAGATGGCTGCTTGAATGCAAAGTTGTCCACCTCCTTTTTGCAGCTTCCAGTTCAGACAGCATTTGACCAATAACAAACAAACAGGATTTTGCAGAATAAACAGTTAAAAATCTGACAGGCAAGGTGTGGTGAATGTGGTGGGGGAGCAAAAAGTTTCCAGCCTAGCTGCTACGAGTTGTTGAAAAAAACTGATTGCCTTTTTTTTAATGGTATAGGGCAAGGGTCGGCAGTTTGCCAAGTGAGAAGAGCCAAATCGGCATGGAAACAGGATAACAAAAGTACCAGAGAGCCGCATTGAGGCTTAAATGCTTGACCAATCGCTGAACAACTGTGTTGAAAGATGCCCCCTAGTAAGCGTTACAGGCATTCCATGACAATAATAAATTCCAATTACAAATATACTGAATTATTTATATTGTTATTGGCTATTGACCGAATTAATAATAATAATTTATACTGTTAATGTAAATAATAATTTATATTGTTAATTTAAATGTGCGAAATACGACACACGACAGGGGCGCCTCTAGTGTCTTTTTTGGCATAATGTTACGTGGACAGACGTCGAACACAAACAGACGCGCATTCAATGGGTTATATATATAGAATGCTTCAAATGCTACCACTCGCATGCGATTCATATTGATCAATGCAAGTGTCGTCATGTGCGGATGGGCTAAAGAGTGGTAGAGAGTATGTCGTATGAGTCGAAGTTTGTTCGGTGAAATTGGAGTTTATGTCCGAAGAGCCGTGAACGTCTATGCAAAGAGCCGCACTTTCCGACTCTTGGTATAGGGTTTAGTGTTTTCTTGATGGAACAAAAACTCCTTTCTGGTTGGCTAATGATGGAAAAGTTTTGGCAATGTTTGCAGCTAGGTTATTGAGCATATCACAGAAACTGTTACTGTCAATTATCTTGTCCAATAGCATGTAGCAATCGTAAATGATACTTTGACAATCCCAGATCACACTCAGCATCTTCTGGTTGCTCGAAGCTAGCTTAGATAGTTGGTGGTTATTTGCCAGGTATCACATAGATACTTTGGGTAGTTGGATTGTCATAGTAAATACACTTCTTGTCACTGGTCACAAAATGATCAAAGACAGGACAGATCTGGTACTGATTTAGCAGTGATGCTCATATGGAAATGTAGTCAGGATGTATGGCATCCATTTTATGCTTGTGTACTTTGATGGGAACCTCAGTGGCATGTTATAGCTTCATGGGGCCCAGGCAAATTTGAATTAGGGGGACCATGTAATGTGTTAATTTCAGATTTTTCAAGGGTAATTTTTTGAAGAAATATTGTTTTGGGGCCCTCTGTTGGTGAGGTCCCAGGAAATTGCCTATTTTGCCCATAGGATAATGCACCACTGGGAAGCCTTGATGCTTAGCTACTTCAGTGTCATGCTGAAGACAGAGTGAAGCCAAGTTCAAAAAACTATCTCCTCCAGTGTGATCAGGGATTCTTGGCAACCAACTACCTCACCAGAAAATCATCAATCTCCTGTGGTCATCCACAACTTGGTTTGTCTTCAGTGTTGTAGTCTCCAGACCTGAACTGAGTGAACCAATTTATGACAGTGCACTCATTATACATTGTCACTATAAACTTTTGCTATATTTTCAACAATGGAGGATATGAGTTAAAACTCAAGAGCTTGCTAATCTTTCCATTGATTTTAACTGACATTTTTGCAAACTTTTTGAAATTTACCCAGACTCAAAATGCAGTTTTGTTATATCTCTTACAAAAGTTTGTTTTGAGCTACCAGTTAAAAATATATTATTTTTAAATCCTTACCATAACACTGCCTACAGGTATTTTTCAAATGCATTTTTTTTTTTGTGACAATAATTTTCAAATTGAGTGTTATTTCACACCAGAGCTTCACTACAGCCACTGTAAATGATCACTGTCACAAGAACTTGTGATTCACAATTATGGCAAGAAAGTTTACAGCATAAGTAGACTTGAAAAATATAACATGAACAGCTATTTCTTGTTGAATGGGATCCCAATACTTCTAAAGACTAGTTTCCACATTACCAGAAACATAAAGGAAAAAGTGATGTCACTTCCTGTCTAGAAATTTCTGTTCAACAAAATCTAGTTGAAAACAGTAGAAAATACTTCAACTTTTCTATTTCTGTTGGACCTTCCATTGTGTTTCGACCAATTGAAAACCATGAAGGTTATGACATAGCAGCAGTAATGTTTTACATCTTGTTGCATTAAAAGACAATGACTATTCAAAAAGAGAGACAAAGCTAAAAAACAGAATTAAAACCAGGAAGTATTCTTTCCTTTATAATAAAATAGACAAACAGTATAAAGATGACAATCTTAATTGTTGACTACATGCTACAATCAATCTAGTTCTGCTTGTGATATTTTGCAGAAAGAAAACTAAACAGAAAATGAAGGAAGAATAGAATGTAGTTATTTTTCTGTTCCTGCTTTTTGATAACGTGGAAACCTGTTTTTAGGTCATCTTGAGCCTTAATAACAGTACTCTGGCATAAATTGGTTAAGTGATGATAATGCTAACAAACTGCAGAAAAAGAACATATTATACTATACTTGCCATCTTTTCCAGATACAGTGTCATCCTGGAAAATGCAGTTGTCACAAAATTTTTTCTCAATTGTTGGAATTAGTTTGGTAAATAAGATGTTTCTGTACCACTTTGCATTCACAGACCCATTCAGAAAGTGTAGGCCTGCCAACACCTTTATTGCATACACATCCTCACATCATTTTACTTACTAAAAACTTTATTGTCTATATTAAGCAATCCTTGTTAAGAGCCTTGCCTTTCCTACTCTTAACAAAGGGTTTGCTGTCAGATCCATGCTGGTTAAATTTGAATTTATCCAAAAACAACATAATCCTAAATGTCAACATTCCTGTATTCTTGCTTTTAAGTCCAGATAAGCCATTGTCAATGCATTTTACTTTTCAGTTATGGCTTCTTACATACAGTAGGCCTTTAAATTCACATTATACAAATATTACACAGTTTGTGCACTTGCTCATGCATGTCTGATCTTTCCATTTTACTTTCAGTTTGTAACAATTAACAGTATGTTCCTGCAGATTGACACACTTAATTATCCTAGCCTGGCATGGAATACTCATACATTTCTCTCCTGATCCAGCTTTTCTTTCAATGTTACCATGCTGAAGTTTCCTATGTAACAAACATACAATTGTGAATGTATGTCTCTTTAATCCGAATAGGTAATTAATTCTGGTAGACTTTCTCACAGCTATCAGGTTAAGTACTCCTTTATTGGTATTCACAAATGCATTTTGGGTTTATGCAACATCTAAGCCCCTCCTATATGTAATGCTACAAAAATTAAAAGGAACACAGTTATTTCACAAATTTAATGCATGTAGATAATCTTTACAGACACAAAAAAATTTTTTTATACCTAAGAAGGCAGAGTAGCGCCTTTCAAATTTTTCGATACACTTATACGATACTCTTAGCTATGTTTTAAATATAAAAAACATGAGTGTGTATCAGATTTTATCGTCAATTTTACAGAAACATTGTATTGTCATTTGATACACACTCATGTTTTAATATTTAAAACATAGCTAAGAGTATCGTATAAGTGTATTGAAAAATTTGAAAGGCACTACTCTGCCTTCTTAGGTATAAAAAAATTGTGTCTGTAAAGATTATCTAAACGCATTAAATTTGTGAAATAACTAAGCATGTTTCTTTTAATTTTTGTAGCATTACACTGAGGAGGGGCTTAGATGTTGCATAAGCCCGAAATGCATTTGTGAATACCAATAAATGAGTACCTAACCTGATAGCTGTGAGAAAGTCTACCGGAATTAATTACTTATTTGGATTAAAGAGACATACATTCACATTACATATATAACAGCTACTACATCTGATATTGAAAAAAACATACAATTGTTGAAAACTACACCTTTATCAATCCAGCAAAAGATTTTTAATATGAGAGTGTAATTAGTTTATCACAGAATTACGAAAGAAATTTAAAGCACATCAAAAAGATTAAATGGATATTCCATTGCCAAAATATTAAACCTCACAGAATGGGAAGTTTGTATATCACAGCATGGGATAACATTGTTTCTCCACAATGCATTTTGGATGCTCTAAAGTTTGGACTGCTCTTTGCTCCTGCCCCCTCATGAAATCCAGAGACCCTTGTACCTGATATTGAGCTCATCATTAAAGGCATGAATAACACTGATCAAGATTATATTCATTGGAAAACCAGATTTCACACGGCACAAGAAAAGAATGTTAACTCAGATGCGAGGCAATTCCACCTTACCATAAAGGAATCGCGACAGTGGTTACAGCAAAATAACATTGCACTTATGAGAGTGGATAAGTCGAAAGGTGTGGTACTTCTGAAACAGGATACTTGCAACGAGAAGTTGAATGAATATATTACGAGCATGGAATGCCAACCTGCACCCATCAATTATTTGGATGCTTTACAACAGAGAGTCAAGAGATGCACCTCCACCACTTTGGCATGTCTTTTGCATATGCAAAATTCCACCATCCTCGCTCCAAGAACACCTAGAATTTTCATGTTTGCCAAGACACACAAACCAGGCAACCAGATACATCCGGCGATTGAAAAATGTAACTCCCTATGTCTTTGACTGAAAAGCAACTGGTCAGCTTTTTCATTCAAGGGATCAGCGGCATCCATTTTCTATCTCCACTAGCTACAGCTAGTGGAGAATCTCAGGGACATTTCTCTCAATGATAATGAGTACATGACTGTGATGGACTACAAATCCTTATATCCAATAAAATTATCTCCTTGCTTTTGTGCATTAAGGGATTTTTATTTACTAATAACAAGAATGTGTCAAGGTACCATGCTCATATCCAAGAGCTTGCCCATTTGGTTTGTTATACATCTTTCTTTGAGTTTGAAGGAAAGGTATTCTTACAAGAAAGAGGCATACCAATGGGTAGTCCTATGTCTGCTATCCATTGCAAATTAGTATTACGTCAACTTGAAACTGCTATCCTACCCAAATTTCATCATCATATCATTTTGTATGCCAGATACGTGGATGACATTTTCATACTATGGCAAAGTGAGCCTAACCTTCAACATTTCTTAAACACGATCAACGATAACCCTTACGGCTTATTGTTACATATAGACTAGGAGAGCGACATTTCCTTGGCATTTCCATCACCTGCAAACAAGGAGAAATCTGGACCGACATATACCGCAAACCCTGTTTTCTGCCTATTATTATTCCATGACAATCTATTGATCCCAGGCACATCAAGTTAGTATCTTTCAGGGCTTGGATTAAATGTGCTTATACACATTGCACAAATGTTTTTGATACAATTAAGGAGTTGGATTACATTCTTAAGATAGCTGAGCAGCAAGGTTACCGGAGAGGCAAGGTAGAGAGGCTTATTACATACTTCCAAGACGACATTCTACCAAGGTAGACTGGGGGAGAAAGATGGTGCTAAATTATATCCCATTTTTAAACAAAATACATAGAAATATTGCCAAAGCTAATAATCTTCAAATCGTATACCAACGTAATCCCACTGTTTACAAGCTTTTAAGAAATGATAAGAAGAAGGAAGATCAGAATTCAATAATGGGAGTTTATTCAGTGCCTTTACACGACCATCGTTTCAATTCCAATCTTGTTTATGTAGAAGCAACCATGTGACATTTAAAACAAAGGCTCAAGGAGCACAGGTACACTATTGATAAGAACCTTGACAGCACTGTGCTAGCGCCATACGCAAAACAACAGGATGTTAATGTACAATGGAATCAAGCAGCTATTATCAAAACTACAACAGACATACATGCAGTGAAACATCTTGAGAGGATGGAAATCTTCAAAGCGCATATAAGAACTGGATGTGTAAACCATAGGAACGCAGACGCGTTATCTACTGCTTGGAGATCCTTTTACAATAATTAAGGATAACAATGGATAATACTACAGTTCATGTTATATCTTGTATTTTATTCTCTTTTCTTGTTTTGGCCTTATTTATATCATTTATTTTATTTTATTTATTTATATTTAGTCCGCATGCATATCTTTCTGTTGATTTTTATATTTATTTCATAATTTATTTATGTTCTATTTTTAATGTTCCATTTTTTGGGTAACTGATGAAGATCATTTAAAATGATTGGAAACATTTTTGTTATTAAAAATCTTTTGCTGGATTGATAAAGGTGTGCTTTTTAACTTGTTCTCTATCCAGTATATAATTTGTTTTTCTGTTTTACATACAATTGTTGATTGATGACATTGCACACACTCTATGTTACTTCACCAGATGATAAACCTTCAGCATTCAAAGTAAGAATTACAGATATTTTAAGCAGTGTTAACTGTTATAAAAGCACACCACCTTTGCATAAGTGTTTATAACAATAGATGATACAATCATAGAAAACATTGCTGCAGTAGACTTTGTCAGACAATAAAAAGTGTTCTAGCATTTATGATATCAAGGATGATGCAATCTTTATAATTTCTTGCAAGTCTTTAGTAAAATAATACTTTAAAAAAATAAACACATTTTACAGAATTTTATGAATGATAAAATTTCAATGGCTGCTACTGTAAATATCATAACAAGTAAATCAAGCATTTTTACAGATTTTGTTTTTTAAATACTTTTTTTGCACATTATCAATATATATCTAATGTCAAATAGATAGTAGAAAAATACTCTAATCTGCAACTGGAACAATTTTTTAATTAATAATTTTTAGTGTTTTGGATGCTTTATTATTATATTTTCAGTTGTAATGCATACATACACACATGCATACAAGAAAGACATCAGCCATACACAGTGTTTAGCCCGCAGAAAAGAGGTTAGGGAAAGGGGAGGGGAAGAAGGAGGGAGAGGAGATAGACAATAGAGAAAGATAAGGATCCCTCTGAACGGCATACATATGGCTACAGTACCCTCTATGTTTGATGCTGGCGTGCAGTTTTTATGCTGCAAGGCCGTAGTCCCCCAAAGGGTCTAAAAGAAAACCTGAGTGTAGCAAACACCAATAACTGAGTGCCACCACAAATACCTAAGTGTAGAAGTTAGTGCCAAGTGGCTGTTAGTAGGAAGACTTATATCTACTTAATACCAATAAAACTGAACACGATTGCGAATCTTAATACTACTTAACAGCTAGACAGACAGCGTGAAAAGAAAACTAACACAATGACAAACTAGACAAGATGAACAGACAGACAGAGACAAACAAGCAAGACCCCAATTTGTTTTTTATTCATTTATTTTTAATTTTATTTTATTTTTAAACATTAACTTACTCACTCACTAAACTAACCTACCATAACCTAGAACGAACCTAACCAGAGGACTAAAGCTAACAAACCCTAATCTAATTTAACCTAACCTATCATATCCTAATTGGAAACCAAGCTAAGAGTCCCTAATCTAACAATTAGGACTAACCAAATTTAGACTGAAAAAGAAGACAGAAAAAAGTTAAAATAAAAGTTAAAAGGCAGCTAAATGCTGACAGTTGAAAAAAAAAGCAAGGAAAAGCTAATTGCCATCCATGCCCCTGGAGAGTGTTCTCAAGAGCCCCACTTAGGGATATAGATGCGAGTAGATGATGGAACATTGTATGTGTGTGAATGAGTTGGTGCAGATTGCAAGGCCAGTTTACCCTTCAAGAATAGCAGACATGATTGTTAATGTACAAGGTAGGAATGTAACTGAAAGTACTAGTGACTGAAGACGTTCAGTTGTAATAGCATTAAAAAATGAATTATTTTTAAATAATAAAAAAAATTATTGCAGAACTGGAGGAAATGTCAAGAAAAGTAAAATTCACACCTTACAGAAACTCCAGTAAAATAAATTTTAATAAAAAAATAACATTAAAACAAAAACAGAAGAAATAAACATTGTAAATACATAATAAGCTGATATATGAGTGCAACATAATAAATACAGAATGGTGTAAAAACTTGGCGTGCACCCTTTTCTGACTGGTAAATTCTGAAATATATTCTGACATTTAACAAAGTATTATTTGATAGAAAAGACTAAATCTAATGAACAGGTAAAGTTAAGTCATCAATGAACAATAAACTCTATATGAAAGACATTATCTAAATATTGATAGTTAATGTGTAAATGAAGTTTACACATTACTTTGCTTCAGATACTCCATTACCAGTATATACTAAACAATATATTTTAAATCTATATCAATTAAAATGTATTGTTTGACAAAATCTGTTCCATTTTGAATGTAGTTTGTATAAAAATAGCTGAAGATGGGGGAAAAAGACTTATTGAATATGTTTTGATAAAATAAAAATATTAACTTCCTAATTAATGGTTTATTGTTGAGTGTAATTACATTCGCTATTTTTTCTACTATTAAACTAAGTAGATAAATAAATCCGGAAATTAGATATGTTCAGTCATTTGAATTAATTAAAAAGAAAGAAATCCAAACTGAAAAAAATTTAAACATTAATCACATGCTTGCTTGTAACCTTTGCTTTATTTCAGTATTACTTTAAAAATGGCAAATGTTTTTAAACAGCTTGACTGCCCTACTTCAGGTTGGTTACACACATTCCAGTTAGAATGCTCAATCTATAGCATTCTGCATAAATAACAGCACACATATCAAACATATTTTTGAATATTTCAAATTTCTATTCTAAATGTAATAGTATTCTCTGTCAAATGATAGAACTGTTTTTTTTTTTTTTTAATTTTGTTTTATTTTCTGATGACTACCTCTAACTTGTGGCCAAAAAACATTATAACATTAAAGGTTATTTGCTGGAATTCACATATATGTGTTATTTTCACAGCATTCTGCATTCTAATTGAATTCAAATTTCAATTATTTTTGAAATTTAAAAATTTAAATTTACTGAATTAGACTTTACTACTAATGTACTCTAAATAATTTCATATTAACACCCCATAATTTAATTAAGTTATTAAAGTAATCTTTTTTTCTCGGGGTTATCATAAAAAACTTTCCAAGCACACACTAACAAATCTGCATCTCATATATTAATGCACTATCTTCAAGGCTGTTTTAAATATCTAACATCTCCAAAAATTTAGTTTCTTCTCTACTAAAAGACTGCTGTTTGCTCCAATTCCTGGTTCTAAGGCATATATGGGTAGCACTGTTGTTTGTTTTCTTTAATCCTGCTTTTAAGAGATCTACTTTGGCTCCTATGAAAATTAAATCCTTGTCAAATCCATCATCCTTTAATCGTATGCTATAAACTGCAGGAGCTCTGGTCCTATTTATCATTTTGCAGCATTTGGTATATAGTACTGCCCCTTTTGTAAGCCAGCTCTGTTCTTCCATTATGTGTAATGTCTTTATATATTGGTTTCAACCTCTTGTCATATTCCTCCACTATGTTTGTAGACTCAGTTGGTGTACGTTTTCTGCACTGCAGTGGTATCTTGTTATAAATATATATATATATATATTTGTCATTTTTAAAGCAATACTGGAATAAAGCAAAGGTCACTGACGTGATTAATATCATTTGAATTAATTATTTAATTTACATAACTTGTTAAAATATGCTAAAATTTATTTGAGAGAAAAACATATTTTTTTAAGAATATTTGAAGACTTTTTTAGTCTCCATTGCTCCTCATCCTGATAACAACAATATTTCATAAGATAATTTAAAATTTTAGTATCTTACGTATGTTGAAATAGCTTTTAAGTATTTGAATACTGCAAATTTATAGCTTATAGTATGTACAGTACAAATGAATAAAATTTTTATTTCATAATTAAAATATAAAAGTTATCTAGCATTTATGATTTATAATTTTAAGATGTACACATATTATATAAGTATCAATATCTTTGAAAGTTCAGCAAGTCATTGAGGAAAGATACAAGTACTGTACATCTGTAATCATTTTCAATTATTGCTTTGAATTTTCTTTATAAACAGTAAAATTGATTCTATGAGGTAGAAATTAAATGCTGAAGGTTGCAAACACAATCTAATTAGTTTGCATTTGAAACTTACTTAGAATAATATTAGCTGAATTATATCTTGTTTACATGATTTAGCCTATAGTAGAACTGGTTTCATTATATGTCATTTTGCTTAATTTGGCAGTTTCCAAAAACCTACTGGTGACAACTTTTTGAATATAACTGAAAAGGAAAAGTGTTTCAAAATGTATTTTGTGACCAAAGTAATAGGAAAAAATCAAAAGTGAGAAATAAATACATTTTGGTGAAACTTGCATTTGATGGACATTGTCTTTATGGAGAATTGGGGGGGGAATCTTTAAGTTTTGTATATATTTATTATTATACTAATAAATAGTAATTAATTATATTTTATTTGCATTCATATTACATAATATTCTACATTTGAAGATAAAGAATTGCTAATTTTACAATATTTTGAAATTACAAACATCAAAACATTGTAAAATTAACAACCATGTAAATTTAGAAACATGCTTTGTATTTAATTTAACGATACTTAAAACCAATTAAAACAATTACTATTTACTGATCTTATATTAATAAATTAGTACTGTCTATTCTCACACAGAGACAATATTTAATCCAGCAAGAAATTCTTGCTAATGTTTTTTGGTCGCATTCATAATTATCATTATGTCAGAACTGAATAAAAAAAGCAGTTTTTGTTTTTGCTCCTGAATTCAAATCTGATGATGCTTAATCAAAGCAACCAAGATTGTTAGTATTAAGTTCATGTTGAATTAAAGGTTGTCGTCTTTATTTGAGTCATCCTATTTCAGTATACTGATATTTGTGATCTATTTCTTGTATTTATTTTAATATCTATTATAGCAAAGATTTATTGTAAACATAATATTTGAATTCACTATTTTCCCATTAGGAAAATAACACTGTAATGCATTTTCTGTATTTTTGAATAATTTGGGCATAAAATTCTAATGCAGAGGTCATATACACCATCATTACAGAGAACCACTTTAGCTGTTTCAGCAAGAAATCTCAATGTTAATTAAGAAATAATCAATAAATTATTAATAAGACCAATGATAATATTGCACATCATCAACATTTGCACTACAACAAAACAATAATAAGTACAATAATCTAAATCTATTTATTTTGAATAATAAGTACATAACAGCATCATCATATTAAAATTAGATAAGCATAAATATTTAATTATAGTGTAGAAAAACAAATAATGTAAATAGTTAGATTAATCATTTAGGTCTCAGAAACAAACAAAAAATAAATATATCAAATAGTTTGTTTCAAGCCAATGGCCATTCATTTCGTATGAGAGTTATTTCCATTTGTTTTCTTTATGTCATAATTTATAATGACATATATTTTATTTTGGTTGGTCTAGGAATCACTGTGTGAAAATTATGGCTCTTGGGTTTTGTCTAATAGTGTTAACTACAAACTACTGAGACTAGCTTAACCTTGCTATAATCCTATTAGACAATGTGACTCTTTCAAATAAGAGATTTTAGAAAAAGTGCTTTTTATAACATAGAAAATATTTTCTGCCTCAAAAATATGGCATTCAATAAGAAATGTCAAAAGAGAATCTAAATGAAAAATTAAATTTACTATTTAATAGATCTTAAAAATATAAAAATGATTGTTTTATAAAAACACACAAATATATACAGTTTTAATATACATAGTCCATACAAAAAAATAATATTTAGAAAGTAGAACTGAAACAAAAAAGTATTTACAGAACTCCTGTAATAGAAGTTTCATAAATACTCTTTGCAATTTTAATATATGAAGCAAGAGAAACTAATCAAATTAAATCATATAAAGTTTATTTTATATTTTATTGATCTTAAAATGATGAGTTATGCAGAGACATAGATACAAAAGAATTTTAAAATATATCTAAGCTATTTTAGTAACCAGAAAATTCATTTTTTCATAATGTTTCTGTAAAGATTCAGTTGGACCTGAATATTCATCACAATTCTTGAAGAACCTTTATTACCCCTTGAAAAACATTTAATAAATCATCCATGGATGATTTATTAAATGTTTTTTGTTACGGACATAAAGGTTCTTCAAAGGTTGTCATTAGCACTGGTAATTAAAAGTTGGAAAATATCTTTATAGTTTGAATCTGAAGACATTTTAATGATTAAATATGAACTAAATGTTTAGAAGATATTTCTTACTTTCAAATTTCATTTAGTAACTGTAAGATCCAAACTGGAAACTATTCTGTTTGCATTATCTGTTTTATTCAAATTTCATCAAAATCTATTTGAAACAATAAAAAGATTTTGCTTGTTTTTAAAAATATAAAACAATCGATATATGATAAAAACATTTGCATATAATTTGATACTAGTACACAAATGAAATATGTCAGCTTTATGTTCAAGAAAGCGCTGCTTGAGAGATCTCAGATCTATTCAAATGTATACAACATAGAAAAGAGACACACCACTGCCTTATATGCAAGTGATAATAAGATTAAACTAAACTCCAACAATCTGCCCTAATACAAAAAACATACCATACAAATTATCTCAGAAATTTAGAGATACTAGAAATATTTTAGGCAGACCCTCAAGGCCTATCCATCAATTTTTACAGAATAAAAACAGATGTTAAGAGCATGGCAGGCTACATTTGATCCAACATTGTAATAGGCAATGCATAGATTGAATAAATGCACCCCATTGAATATTTAAGAAAAATTTAAAAAACAAAAATTGTTTGAATACAAATACATCAGAGTCTTATACAAATTCCAATCTAAACACCAGTATTATAAAGATTTGAGTTGGAAAAATTTACCCAGAGGACTAATAAGGTTTAGACCAAAAACATTAGTAATGGATATTTGTAAAAATTAAAACAATGGAATCGGTGTATTTAATATTACCTCCAAATACATTTCACCCTGGTGAAATAAAATAAACTTTGATCCCATTAAAAGAAAGTTGTAGTCTATAGTTTTTAATTAAGTCTCCCTGGAAATTGGTAAAAGATTGAGAAAGAAAGATTTCTCATGGTTGATTTTTTTGAAAGGTTTTTAAAGTTTTTAAATTTTTCCTTTTTTTTTTAAATATACAACCTTTTAACCTTAAATTAGTAATGATTTTCCCACTTAGATGCAAGGTCTAGATATGGTTGATGAACTTTATATTGATTAATATATGCCTTGTTATTAGAAGATTAATTTATAAAAACAATCAAATCAATTTTTATCATTAATTTATAGTAATAAAAAGGAATAAACAAAACACGAAAGTTACTTTTATAATTTAGAAATAGGAGAGCCTGATGTTTTTAGTGTTTGACTAAATGCTATCTACCAACTGTATTAATGTACTGAAACAAAACAAAATGTAGTAGTCAAAATAATCAACTGTAAAAATTAGCACTAGGCCTAGAATAAATGTCCAAGCACTACTTCAAGAAAATATGATATTTTATTGAGATTAACTATCAGAAAATATGTCTTCTAAAATTAGTTATATTTACAAAAGTATTAAATTACTAAAATAAACAACATTGTAGAAATTTTTTCATCTAGTAAATGATTACTGTCAGAAAACTAGTTTTGAATGTACAGCTTCCAACTCCTTGATGATTCATTTCTTGGCCTGCAAGGGACAAATAACAGTACAGACATAATTCCATATTAATACTGAAAAGAAAGCTAGCAATCTTTTTTAAAAAAGGTCAGATGGGTTCTTTCCTTACTAATACATGAAAAGGATAATTTTTTAGGTCTTTACAGTTTTTTTATATAATTAATGATTTACTTTCTATTACCTTTCTTCTTCCCACTCCATCTATTAATTTAAGCATTTAATACCAACAAAATTTTATTTTATTGCCTTTTCAAAAAACACTAGAAACATGTGAGAAGTAAGAAATTTCTAAAAATATGTCACTAAGAAACACTTTCTAATCGGCTGTATTAAATCAGAAATAGTCACCAGTGATCCCAAATAGTCCCCAGTGACCAATTCATTACCAATTTATTCTGTTTTGTTGTAAATGTCACAATGTATTTTGTGAATACAAAATATAAAATATCACAAGTTTCTGGTAACTTTATGATATCAAAATGTTTGATGTAGGCCTAAGCAATCTTTTAAATTAAAATTATAAGATAGAAATTTTATTATGTAACAGTATATCATTTTGTATTTTTGTTGTTATGAGAACAAATGAAGTATGTCTAACAATAGAAAAACTGCATTATGTTAAATGAAATTGATCCCTAACAAATACAATTATAATAATACAAACTTACTGCATAATGCATCTGTAAAAGTAATCTTCTCTTCTTATGAATTCCCAAAGGTGCAGGTCTTCCATCTAATTATTAGTAATAATTTAAAATAAATAGTTAAAATCTTTTTACCAAATTAATATTTTAAATAAAGTAAAACAAACCTGCATATGACCAATCTGGAAGTTCAACCATTGGATCGGGTTCTAGTGACGTCCTAGTTAGACTATGTCTAAATAAATTTAAAAAAAGTTAACAAAATTTTGTTTTAAATAAAATAAAATGTAAAAATATATAAAGAAACATATTGATAGCAGTATGTTTTGAACTAAGAAGATATCTTAAAATTATTTTCTTGTTAAAATCAGAAATGTAGCAATCAGATAATAATTTGAAAACATTTACAATGAATTTAAATGTGAATAATTACAAGGTCAAACTAGCCACTGTAGTTAATCTACTAAATTAAGCAATGCACCTTTAACAATAGCCAAGAATGGATAAAAGCTAATGTTTTCAACCCAGTTAATGAGCCATCCTCAGGCAAGCAAAAGCAGTTTGTCTGTTGGTGCCCAAGGATCATTAATCAGGCAAAAGCATTAGCATTTCTCCAATCTCAAAAGATGTGTTGCTTAATAAGCTAATGAGTTTCCCAAACATACTTCAGTAGGCTATATTGAAACTTCTATCTAGCCTAACTCTTAAATCAAAATGTTATCATTTAATTAAACATTATTATTATTAGCTTTAAAGTATTTAAAATGGAATTATTGTAAATATTAGTTAGATGATGTAAGACGATTAACAATCGATTGTTCATCATATACATCAAACAATTCAAAGTTAAGCAGTAACTTTTTCTCAACACTTGTATGCCTTACTATCTCTTTATGTCATACCTTGCCACAGTTATTATATGTGGAATGATCTAAATACACTAAAAACTTTTCCTAAATACTCTTTGCTGAAATAGAGGCATGTTTTATATGCTGTAAAATAAAATACAAAAAATTATTCAACAATTTTTATATGCTGCATAATTATTTCCACACAGTTTTACATAATTATTTTTTGTCTGCTATTTGCATTTTATTACTATAATGGTTGTTATAAATGAAAACTTTTATTAAAGTTCACAAATTTCATGAAAAAGATTTATTGTCAAATTCAAAAAATATTCTTAAATACAGTAAAACCTCTGTTAAACTGACAAAATTTCTACTCCATATGTCGTACGTGAAAATTAACACCCATTAATTTTAAAATGCTTTTTATATGTAATTAAATTAACAGGTTACCCCCTCCAAATCCAAAAGTTTCCACTCTTAACTTTCCCTCACAATGGGAGTCTGAATATATCATTATCCAAAAATGAATAAATAGAAAGTTTTTTTTTGTTGTTTTGTCAAATTTAAATTTTGTTTTCTTTTTAAGAACATTATTTATTTGTTTAGTTAAATACAATTAAAGTGTATTATTCAAAACATGTTCGTTTATTTAATTCAATTTAGAAAGTATACTTGTTTCTTAGTCTCAAAACTATATTAGCAAGGTTGTGGCCAAAGTTTTCAACACAAAAACATGTATGTTGGATGTTCAGTACTGCCTTCCTGTAAGCCTGGAAGTTTGACAATGGTGTTTGGAACGTCGAGCACAATTCCACTGACGTTCCAAACGCCATTGCCAAACTTCTAGGCTTACAGGAAGGCGGCGCTGAATGTCCGACATACACATTTACATGTTGAAAACTTCGGCCGCAACCAGTACTTAAACAGTAATACATAGAGGAAACATTTCTGTGAAATGAAACTTCTCATACATACTTAATTTTAATTACACAAACATATCTACAAAAGTAACAACAGATAAACTAACTAATTTATTGATTCTTTTTTAACATATACATTTGGAACTACTTTTTTATTTAACAGAATTTGGTTTTAACCCCTTAACGACCATTGACGTGCATAGACGTCATGGACACCATCTTGCCAAAATTTAAAGAGAGTTATACCCCGTTCGCACCGAGCATTTCAATCTAGATTGTGACCAAGGTCAGCGACTATGCCTTGGTGCAACCTCCCTTGACTGTTTCAATCTCGACTGAAATGAGGTTCAATCGCAATTGACTCAAGAGTTCTTGAAACTAGATTCAGTCATACAAGAGATCCCACAATCTCACACATGCGAGAAAATACAAGATGGTGGCGGAACACGTGTCGGGCTATTGACAGAGAAATAAAAAAGATACTGTATTTGGAGAGACAATGACATCTATCTATTATTAGATAAATGGCAAGAAAAAGTACTGTATTTATTTCTAACCAAAACTTCCATTTTGTTTGTTGGTGTTCGTGACTTACTGCGTAGTTATGTCAGTTTTATCATTGCGTGTAATAGCCGGGTTGTTCTCAAGCGTACTGCCTGTGCGAACAGCATGACGTTTGACTAGCGACAGTCACAATCCAGATTGTAGGTAAATCGAGATCAAAGTGAGTCATGGATTGTGTGCGAACGTAGTAGTAGAACGTATAAGGTTTGGATTTATGATCTAAAACCTGTATATTTAGTGAGTGTTTCTTGAAATAAATTTGTGTGTGTTAGTTAATTCCGTATCTATAGTTTCACTAGTTGTAATTGTTATGTTTATGTTTTTGTTGGTGAGTATTATTATGTGTGCATTTTTATTAGTAATTATTATTGAGGTATTGTTAATGAGTGACTGATATTCAGTTGAAATGGTTAAGGCATCAACATGCTACTCTGAGGAACTCATGATCAAATCCAGATGAGCAACTTTAGGAATTTTTCATAGACATGTTCTGGCTATTTCGGGCCGCATCCCTCACCAACTGGCCAGCCCCACTGCGAGCCTGGTTGAACCTATGATGGGGATAGAAAAAAATTCTTTTCTCCAGTGCGCATCGTAAGTTAGACAAAACTGAAAAAGTAAACAAGCCATTTTCCTGTGATATTTGCCCAGCATTACAACTTATTTATTCAGAAATTTAATGAAACTTGGCACTATAATATAATTAATCTACTAAATTCAAGTAATCAAAAATTATGGTTACTCAAATTAAAGTATTTTGTGAATTAATTAACATATGATACTAACTTTTGTTAAATTTCTATGTACATTTTTCACAAAAATGGGAAAGTATAGCTTACAGTTTTCGTGGGACAAAGAACCCATGAAAGAAGATAATTGAAGTGATCTTTTACCAAAAAAATATTTATGTGATAACTGTTAATCATTCTACAACGTTTAGTAAAGATATGGGAAAATCATTTGCTATCAGGCAAATCATTCAGGTATCAACCATATCGAACAAACGCACTTTGTTTGATATGGTTGATACCTGAAGATGTCTATGGTTGAAGATGTCTATTTCACACAGACAAAAACATTCATAGTAAGAATTTTTCTGTTTTGTTATGAACTGGTGATGGTTTATTTAGTGAGTGGTATATTACCTGTTGTAGTATTGATGTATGTGATTATATTTAAATATTAAATTATTATTATTACATTTTAAAAAATATCTAGTTTTATGTTTATTCACTTGCATTTAATGTTATTTTAAATCCAGTTTATATATTCATGTTTAAGATTCACTACAATAACCAAAATATTTATTTATAGTATGTAAATTGTAAATTTCAAACTGATTTTTAATAAATAAATTAGTTAAAAATTTCTGTAAGTATTAAGATGATGTAAATTATTCTTTATTTGTAATACATTAATATAAACTGAAAATTAATTCAGTGAACTTCAGTTTGTTTCAACTTATCAAAAGCATTTACTTAATTTTCTTTTATCAGTATTCTAGAATTTCTCAAGTATACAAAAATCTACTCACTGTTTTTTTTTCAAGTCTGGATCTTTAAATGGAGGAACCATAGTTCCTGACTTATAATAAAACCTTGCATTAGCAGTTCTCAAACCTAAGTGAAATAAAATCTTTTTAATTAAAAAATACATTATTATTGATATTTAGATTTTGTAAGTTTATAAAGATATATAAGGTTATGTTTACAGATAAAGAAAAATATTTCTTTGATTACAAATATTTTTATTTTCTACACAAAAGTTTTCTTATATGACTATTTTTTTAACATAAATTTCATTGTAAATATATATAATCGAGATGGGTTGATGATGATAATAATCAGCACAGAGCCCAAACGGTTAGGGTTTGAAAGTTGAAATTTGGTACAAAGTTAGGGTACGTCACAAGAACATACACTAAAAAGGAATTTTTCGAGATTTCCCCCACCGGGGAAAGGGAGAGGATTAAGGCTTACCCTGAAGAACTCAGCTTCTACTGTACTATTTTAGATGCGTTTTTTTTGCGTTTTTGATTGTGTTTTAATAGGGTATGTACACTAAGAAGGGATTTTTTGAAATTACCCCACGGGGAGAGGTTGTTAACACTTCCGCCCGCGAGGGAAGTGTTAAGAGAAAGCAGTGTGCAAGATTTACAGTCACAGATGCGGCTTTTTGCGTTTTTGTGGGAAATCGAACATATTTTTAGACCCATCTAAAAATTCTCTAATTAGTGTGGAAACAGGAGACCTAATTCTTGCATTCTGCAAAAACAGGTAAGATTGGCTATAATGTAATAAACTTAATCTTTGCTATTGTTACTTTTTGCCCAAGCAATGCCGGGCTTATCTGCTAGTAAATTAATATTTTAGTATTATCAAAAACGAATGTTAAATTTTTCATTTTATACATGTTCTAGTTAATATATTAATTTCAATCATTCTTTCAACTCTCAAAATATCATAAACAATCAAGATAATTAATTTGTTTTTTCTGAATATAATTTTAATACATAATCAAATTCAAAATATAAAGTTTTTTCAAAAGAACATCCCTATGTACAGTACAAGAAACAGACCCGAAATTGGTCCCCTAGCAGACCACGGACAATCGGGAGCAGTGCGACTCCGTCAAGACAGTCACGTTTAACCATTTAGCCCAAGCAATTGCGACTTTGCAGAGTACTCAATGTCACATAGTTTTAAGGGTACGAGGGCTCTTGCCCAAGTGGGTGCTTTGGCATCAGCCGTCGCCAAAATGCACAACCACAAGCGGAGCATCACTGAACACAGAGATTAGACAGTAGTTTTACCAATGGTAAAAACTGACCATCAAAGGCAAACATCGGGCGACAAGCCACACGTACGTGTAGTCTGGTCGACTTTTCTGCCTGTACGGGATCTATAACTCCGGGTAGTAAATCCCTCATTTGGAGTTTACATCTTAACACAGTGATAGGCAAACTATGGCCCACAGGCCCGATGCAGCCACCTGAAATGTTCTATCTGGCCTGTGTGACATTATTCCCAATCTGATGAATAAAAAAGAATACAGGCTATAAGAAAAATAAATATTTTTCTCTCTTTCGATTTATATCGGTGACGACATACAAATTTATTGACTAAGAATCCTAGATATTGGAATGTTATGTTGAGAGTGAGAAGCACTGGCTGCTGGCAACTTTGTAGTGAAGAGTAAAACTGGCAATGTGGCTAGATAACGAAACACATTTCTTGATTCAGACCTGTCTTAGCGTTGTTGGTTTGCTAGTTTTTCTCTGCATATGGTGAAAAATTTTAGCCCTAAGATGTTATCTAAGAAACGTAAAGTTGATTCTGAGTGTCGTGTTTTCAAAGAGAAATGGACTTGGAAGTACTTTTTCACAGTTTTTAGGGATAAACCACTATGTCTCATCTGCAAAGAAACTGTAGCAGTCTACAAAGAATATAACATTTCACGATACTTCAACTCTAAGTACAACAATGTCAAGGTTAGAGCCATGACCGAAGAAGAAAGAAAACAAATAGCAGATGATCTACGCAAAAAACTATCAGGTCAGCAAAGTATTTTTAAGAAAGGGAATAGTTCTCAGCAAGCAGCTACACATGCAAGTTATGTTGTAGCATACAATATTCCTAAAAGTAACAAAGCTCTCTCTGATGGAGAGTTTGTTAAACACTGCGTGCTCAAAGTTTGCAATATTTTATGTCCTGACAAAAGAGTACAACTTTTGTAAGATTTTGTAAGATTAACTGTAAGATTTTGAAACAATAAGCTTATCTCGAAAAACAGTGACTTCTAGAATCGAAGCAATAGATAAAAACATTATCACAGTTGGAATCAAAGATTGGCCAATTTAAATTCTGCTCAATTACTATGGATGAAAGCTCTGATATAAATGATACTGCACAGTTGCTATTATTTATAAGAGGTGTTGACGAAAACTTCTGTATTACAGAGGAACTAGCATGCATGAGGTCGTTGAAGGGAACTACAACAGGGTCAGATATTTTTCATGAATTTATGGAAGGAATTTCAACTTTGAAAGTACCTATAAATTGCATATGTAGTATAACAACAGATGGAGTGAGAAATATGACAAGGAAAAAATCTGGATTTGTTGGGATCTTTAATGAAAAATATCCAGATAACAATGTTATATTTGTACATTGCATCATACATCAAGACGCCCTGTGTAAATCTGCTTTGGATACGAAACCTGTGCTTGACATTATTGTAAAGCTGGTTAATGCTATTCGATCTCGATGGGCTTGCTCATAGACAATTTCAGGAGTTTCTAGAATCCATGCAATCTGAGTACTCTGATATATCATACTACTCGAAAGTAAGGTGGCTTAGTGCAGGATGCGTCTTTGAGAGAGTTTGGCAGCTGAAAGACGAAATAGTGACATTCTTCCTTGAGAAACAGGGGTCTGTAGAGTATAAAATCCTGGAAGATACTGCATGGCTTTTGGATTTTACATTTTTTACGGATCTTCTCTGCCACATGAACAAGTTGAATGTCAAGATGCAAGGCAAATATCAATTTATCGACGATATCTGGTGCCATCTCAAAAGTTTTAAACTACAATTTGTTCTATTCACGAATCAGCTTGCTAAGAATGACTTGTCTCACTTCCCGAAGTTGAAATCAATAGCCTAACTGATGAAGGAAAAGCCTAAGAGTTACGAAGATAGTCTGAGAAGACTCCATGGTGAATTTGAACGAAGATTTGAAGACTTCAGTGTCATTGAAAAAGACTGAAATTTTCGGTAAGCCTTTTAATGTGAACTGTGAAACAGTGAAACCGGACTTGCAACTTGAATTGATTGAATTACAATGTAACACTCAACTCAAACAGTTGTTTCTTAATGTTCCAAAATTAGAGTTCTACAAGTCCTTGTCGATATCCACTTTCCCAAATCTGATATCTCATGCCCAGAAAGTTACTGCTATGTTTGCTTCATCATATACACTATCTGGCCAAAAGTATCCGGACACCCAGTGGTATGGACTCGGAGAGTTCTGAGGCATATATTAATATGATGTTGATCCTCCTTTTGCATCGATGACAGCCTGCACACGTCTGGGGAGACTTTCCACTAGTTTTTGATAAGTGGCCATCGGAATTGACTTCCAGGTGTCCATCACAGCTGAAGTAAGTGCTGGCAGTGAGGATGGTCGATGTGACTGGCTATGTAATCTGCGTCCTAATTCGTCCCAAAGGTGTTCTATGGGATTTAGATCGGGGCTCTGAGAAGGTCAGTTCAGTTTTTGAACACCCATTTCGTCAAACCATGCCTGCGCATCAAAGACCATCACCTGCCAGATCTACTTCTTTAGGGAAGTGTCCGGATACTTCTGGCCAGATAGTGTATATGTACGGGTGTTTTCTACAACGAAACTTTGAAAGAGTTGCCTTAGAAACAGACTGACAGATGAGCATTTAACTTCTCTTCTAAGAGTAAGTGCATCCCAGTTTGAACCAAATTATGAAAAACTTTTAGAAATACAGTCACAGTTTCATTCATCACATTCTCCTTCATAATCTTTCAGTTATTAATAGGGCTTAGTATCACAAAAAATACAAGAATTTTGTAAAATGTATCATTGTTAGTTTTTAATAAATTATATTGGCCCGCCTAAAGTTTTTTTCCTTTCCTTTGGCCCCCTCTTTAAAAATTTCCATCACTATCTTAACAGATACACCGCAACTTTGTCGTGCCTTGAGAACATGGAAATTCTCCATTTTCATTTCTCGGTCCACTACATGTTAACCCTCACTGTGAAAGGTTATATGCCACTGCTTGAGAGAGAACTTTCATTCTCTTTATTACCTATTTCTGTACACTCAATCGCTTAAATTTTTTCTGTTTATAGCGTTTTTTATTTGAGTGGCCACTCAAATATTCTATATTTTGGACATGTCTACCATGTATGTCACGATTGTAAATAAAATTGAGAGAGTAAACGTTGCTATATGGCTTATAAACAATTACTTTGTGGGGAAATATCTCGATTTACCTTAAATTTATATTATTAATATTATATTTTAACTCACTTCTTTGTAATATCAATCTTATTTTCGTCAACATTGCTCTTAAAATGAAAATACCGTCAAGAAAACCGAAGCAAAATTCAATTTCTACTGCGAAACTGCCGCCATTTTGTACGATACGCCCTCTACCCAAATCTATTATTTATTAAAAATAAAAAAATTATGTTTTTATTTTCGTAAATGTTATTTATTTACTTAAAATTTGCGAAAATAAAAAGGATAAACATTGTTGAATATTTTCTTTTATTTATTTCAAACTTTTAAAAAACATATACAACATAGTGTTATGGATTTTCTACATTATTAAGAACAGACCTGTTTTCAAATAGTAATAATATCATATGTAATTAAGCACATCGGATAGAAAAAAATAAGAGTATCGAATTTTGTCACGGATAATTATTTAAGTCGAATTAATCGGAAGCCGAATTTTCCAACTCGCTAAATCGCGTTTGGAGATCGACGTCTAAATCGAAGACGGCGTTGATTTTTTCGATCAACACGCGCACGTGGTTCATTCCCCGAGCAACGCCACTAAGAATGGGTTCGAATTGCCTCGAATTCTCTTCATTTTGCTTCCGTAAGCATCCAGAGATGTTGGATATTTTCCGGTCACATTGGTCGACGAAAGCGCCCAACCGTTTCACGTTGCTTTTTATTTTGAAAAATACGGACGCGTCCGACTTGCGAATGGACAGCCGAGACATGGCCACTAATAGCGATCCCATGCTTTCGATGGTCTGAAAAATGCCGGCGGCGCATTGTTGAAGAAATTGTACCGCTTCCTCGCATTCTTCCGATTCGTTTGTTCTCCCTTTCGCTTCAAAATCATTCGAAAGATGGCTTTCGTTCTTCTTCGGTTGGACGGAATCGGGACTTCTTTCTTCCACCGAAACCGAAAAAACTTCTGAATTTTCTTTATCGGCTTCGCTCATCATCGAAGCAGAATTTACTAAAAATACTGTGTGTAGTGATTGTGTCGACAAGATAACAATACGTAATTCAACAATTTAATGAATTATTACCATCTGTGGATATAAAAGGAATTTTTGCGTTAACATCGCATCGGTTAATTTAAACACTTTAACAAATGTTTTTTAATTGCTAGTTAATAACGTTCACGTGGTAATATAGTTAATGATGCAATTGTAAAAGCCGCTGGAAGTATAATATGCGAGACAATTTATAAAAAACTTCACACGAGAACACATTTCACACGGAATAAAGTATAAATGTTATTTCTTAGCTTTCGTCGAAAAATCTTTCACAGAGGAAAAGAGAGAAAGTTTTTTCTGCTATTAAAACAAACTGTGATCTTGTATCGTAAGAAAATGGAAATTGTTTACTTGGGTTGTGTGAATGATAAAAGTTATTCTGGATATATTAAAAATTAACAAAGATACTGTAAATTCGACTTCAATGTAATTCATTTTAATCCGTTCCGGACCTCCAAAACAAAACTTTTTATTTCCTTGTTAGCTGTATTCCATGCATAAAATGCCTATAAAGGCAATATAATATTATATATAATATTACTTTGTCTATATCTAAACCTATATTTATTATATATATACCTTGAAGACAAAATGTCCTGTCGCACCGCAAACCTTGTAAGGAACCAAGTCCGAGCGTTATTTTTATTTTACTTTTATTTTGCTTATTATTCTATTTTTGTTTGGGGGCTTATGTTTTGTTAGGACGAAGGTTTCCTCACCAATCACCTTAAGTATTTAAAAAGAGAAGAAATAAAACCCAACTCACCGACGAAAGAAAAGCGCCATAGGACTCGCGCACATTTGCGCTTCCCGAGCGGCAAAAAGTATAAAGTCCGCACCGAGAAAGAGGGGGGGAGACCCCACAAGCACGAGATAGACTCGCTAGACCTTAAGTAATAAAAACGTCCCGGAAAAATTGTAAAAACAAATAATGTAAAAGGTTAGTGAGTAATTGTCGGAAAATAGGCTGCCAGACAACGAAAAAAGTTCTTGTTAGCATTAAGTATGTAAATGAGGGGAGTGATCGCATTCAGAATTGTGACGTCACCTCGCACTATAAATCACGAATCTCAAGTGAAGACGGAGAGGTGAATTCCGGATAGCAACGAGCTTGGTGAGCTTCGTAGCAGTAAGAGAGAGGTGTCCGATAGGATCGAATAGTTCCAAGGTGATTTTGAAGTGATTCGAATATTTGATCGACGATAGGAAGTCTTGAGAATTGATGAAATAGGTTCCGAGTATATTGAGGTGACGATTAGGATCTATAGTTTATAAGAATTATTGTTATAAGTTAAGGCGTTGATTTTGTCGGATTCCCAAGGGGAATAGAATTAAGTTAGAAATAGATTGAATTGAGTATTGTCGGGTTGAGTTTCATTGAATAAATTTATTGTTTGATTTGTTACTAAATATTGTACATAGTTATTGCTAAACGACTAATTAAATCATTGATTTTTTTTTCTATTGACAAATCTTGTCATTATTTAATTCGGTGCACGCTAAAAGTCCAGGCCTGGCACGCTAACGCGAATCCGAGTAAAGCCGGATGCACACATGCGGCGCGGCAAGGAAAAGCGGCAGAATGACGTCACTTTTTCTCGCCGCAGAGGTCTATTTCGTGCCGCTTTTCTCATGCCGCGAAAGTTGGTCGAATTCTATCTTTCGCGGCGGCCGCCACCAAGACGCGTTTCTATCAGCCAATAACATTTCGTCTGGCAGTCACGTGAGAAAATACAATCACGTGGTGTTTTAATGGCGGAAAGTTCGACGTGGTTAACCGAGATAACTAACATCAGAATAAAAAGGAAAGAATAATAAATTCAACACATTCTACACAGATACAGTAATCATATATTATTTAATTCAAAGAACAAAACAACCGACTCTTACTCGAAATAGTATTGTTTATCGAGAGATCTTAATCGAAGAATAAGCCTATTTTGTACATCAGTTCTTTATCGATCCAACAAAATATCTCGCCAAGATTCTTGCCAATACGATATCTCTAATCCAAAATATTCATTCGAATCTTCAACGAAATCTTCTAGCTAAATAAAACGAGCCGTACAAAACAAAATTTGTAAACACGTGGATAGCGGAGCGTCGATATCGTTCGCCATCTTGAATACTGAACGCATGCGCCGAAATGTAAACGGATTGCCGCTTGTATGGTCGTGCTGCCGCGCGGCGAAGACGCGTTTGCGTCACCGCTTTTCCTTGCCGCGCCGCATGTGTGCATCCTCCTTAAAGTACCCGGTAGGTTAACGGTTATTCTCGGCTCCACTAACTTCTGAATCGATAGAGCTGTCGTTGATTGGTCGATCCGTCGACTTTCTTTAAACAGGAAGTTAATCATCGGTGGCCGGCTCTGCCGAGTAGCCTGTTCGGAAACCGAATTGTTCGTAAACAGGGGTGTTAGTAACTCGAATTAGCATTATTAAAATCTTAATACAATGAAATTAAGTCCTCAGAAATGATAAATGTTGTTATAAAAAATAGATGTGCGCTACTCATTCGGAAAATAGGTTTTATGTCATATACCATAAATAATCTCAATTATAAATAACATAGATACTCTCAATTAGGAGTCAAAGGTTAAAAATCAGTCAGTTAAAAGTAAATGAAAGTTTTAGAAAAATTGAAAGAAAATAAAATTCTAGACTGAAAAAATTAAATGAGAAAAAGGATAATGATGATGATCCTCAAAAAACAGATGAAATAAATCGGCGAGTCAAAAATAAAAACTGAGATCAAAGAAATGACTGAAGGATAGAATTACGCATGGAGAAGTCAACAGTACAAATGGAAATTCGATTATTACAAATTTGGACGTAAGAATAAGCTGATTTTGCTAATCGAAATCGACCACTTAGAATTAGTTCGCGGGTACCTCGTGTGTCCGGTAATCAAATAGTACACTACATGTACTGCTCGTGATGAGAAAAACTGGAGGAAAAAAGTGCTTGTTTAGAAGTGAAATTTTCTAAAATAATTGATATAGAACCAGCAATTATTTATCGTGACATATTGTACAATGCAGCTGCAATTTTTAATTTATTTAATTTAAAATATATGCTCTCCACTCAAATTACTCGTCTTGTCTCTGTACATCATACTTTTCCTGATAACATACAAACAATCATGCTGGTGATCTAACTCCATAGAGGAAAAAATTTTTGAATTAAAATCACGTGACTTCCGGTCTAGACAAAAATTCCTATATAGTTAATCGGGGCCTCCTTTCCCCAAAGTTTCCACATCCGGTCTCAGGTTTCATCTATCTAACTCTGTTCTTGAGGTTAAGGAAAGATAGACGGACGGACGACACTGGGAATTTATAGGTCTACAATTTTTTAAAATTGCAGCCCAATTAAAATTTCATTGGGCATTAATGCTATAAGTATCGCTACATTAGTCACAAATATTTTTTTACATCTGTCATTCTTAACTTTCCAACAAGCCAGATAAATTTAATTTTCTTTGGCTTTTAACTTTCAATTAGATAGAAGGAACAAATAAATTTTTTTTACTGATTGAAATATGCTCTTAGGAATTAGACAACGTTTGCGCCATTAAAATTTTCTATTTCGGAAACAAGCTGTGGATTACGATTGACAAAATAACAAAGCAAGTGTAATTTAGATTATCTCTATCGTTTACATCCTTAATTCTTTATTCAAAGTATGTCCGAAATCGAAATTGTATATACTTTTTCCAAGGAAATATTCTCACAAAACTATTTTATGCATTTAACAAAACGATACTTTTATGTACTACGGAGTGGCACATGAGTTGCTTTACCATTTCAAACTTGAATAAATTATTTGTTTGTTAATTATTGAGCTGCAATTTTCATATTGCAGACCTATGTCGTCCATTTGTCCGTCCATCCTTCGTTAATCTCGAGAACGGAGTTAGATGAAAATCGACACCAGATATGAAAAGCTTATTTTCAAATTAAAATGTAATTAAAAATTGCAGACTGGCATTGGTGACGATTTCACAGCAAGTAATTTATTTATTATATAATAAGAAATTTCCATTTTCTGTACTTTAACTATATATCAAAGGTGACATCAAGTAAATGACCCACACTTTTCGCTTCTCGAGCATGAGATCTTTCTATCTCATTTTTTGTAACAACTCTTAACGCGCTGGAATTTCTTCCCAAATGTTGTGTTTAAGATGCTGTAAAGTCATGGATTTATTCTCATACACCCGATCATTCGAGTAACACCAAAGAAAATAGTCCGACGCTTTGAAACTCAGCGCGTGTTGGCGTTAGAACAATGAAGTGCCGATTCTGGAAATAAACTTTAATGACATTTATATCGCGTAATGAATTTACATATACATATATTTAAGATTTTGAAAATTTATTAACATCAAATTAGTTTATTATAGAAAGCTTCACGAGTGAACTTCCAATTAGACAATTAATATAATGTAGTTTAAGTGATCAGTATCTATTGTTTTTAAAAAGTTTTAAATGAGTACAAAAGACTTAGTTTATATAAAAAGAAAGTATTATTTAGTTTTGTAAAATCGTAGGTTACTTGAAAATACAACTATATAAGAAAAGTTCTAATTTACAATTTTTATGAAAATTGTATGCTCCAACTGAAAAGAGGTCAAAATACCCAAAATGTACATTTTGGAGTTAATTAAAAGAATAAAAAATTTCTAATCTGGTTACCTTTTTGATTGCGTTGTGATAAGTCCTCATTAATAGCCAAATTGGTAGCTATATTGATAGGAGAGAAAATCAGTTGTTACATTTTTAAGTGGTAAAACGACTTATAGGTTACCCTATATATTGAAAAGAATTATTGCATATGTCATATTGTTATTTTTTATTTTAATAATTTATTTTGAAAAATTAATAAAATTTCGGAATATAGGAGCATTGATTACAACTGGAATGATGATAATTGTCTGATATAGGATTCCACATCACCAGTGACCGAGTGGATAAAATCATAAATACCGGTTGCGGGTTGGCGCCTAACCAACCACTAAACCAATCTGGAGTTTTCCGGGTTATCTTCACGTGTCGAACATCTAATTAGATAACAATTTTCCATAGAAAGTCCTCCGGGAGGCATCTCTCCTTGATGGATCGCCCACGTGTTGCATCGCCACAACCCATTTAATCAATCACATCAGTTTTAAAGCAACCATTCCTCTACCTTTATACGATGTTGATAATAAAAGATTTGGTATTTCTACAAATATTGAGTCACAATTAACAGAAGAATAAAATACGAAACAATAAAATTCGGTAGTAAAATTATTAGATATGCCTACTCGTATTATCTACGACGATAGAACTAATATCATTATAAACAAGCAATAAGTTAATTGAAGAAACGTCTATTTAAGTTTATATTATACTTAAGCACAGTTGAAGAAATATAGTTTGTGCCATTCATTCTTGTCGTTGGGCTAATCTTAAAAACTTAATAAATGTGTAAAGATTTTCAAAGAATTAATCATTCATTCTGCTGTTTCACTGATGTATTTTACGTAAAATAATATCTTAAAAAACCAGCAACGAGTTGCTTAACTTTTCCAGCAATACTTAAAAGTTTGGTGGCGCCATCCGTTACAATATTTCATTAAAAAACTTTTTATACATTTAACTATTGCAAATGGCACAAGCCCAATTTTTAGGGTAGGGATGGGTTTTTATAAAAAATTGTAAATGCTAATAACCGGTAAAATATTCATTAATTTAGTCCGACCCTACTGGAGATACACACGACTTCCATTATTTCCCCACCCCTCGTCCTTTAATCACCAAAATTTAATAGCATTAATGCCCCTAATAAGCAAACATCCCTGCAAAATTTCAGAAATTGTCTACAACAAGCACAGGAGTTATTAGGCTTCAAACAGGTTGAATAAAATCGAGCCAGACAAACACACACTACCATCCATACATACACTAATTACCTCCGAAATTTTTTGCATTTTTCGACATTTCGAGGTGTCCTGAGTTCGAAAACGTATAAATCTTGGGGGTTATTTTTTGACCGATTGCCATACTTTCCCTCTGTTATAACAGCCGGGAAAGTAAAAAGTAAACGGCACTGACAAAAATAATGACGATAACAAATACGTTGGTAGTAATTAATCACTGCTCAATGGACTTTAACGACAAACTATTTCAAAATATTCGATATTAATATTAAATAATTTGCATTTACAGAAAAATAGTCACGCTGCAAAGTATCCAAATTGATTGATTACTCGACACGTGAGCTAAGATAATCATTTTTGTGACTCGACTGTTTAATTGGACATTTATAAAATTAGCGGACGTCTTAATTGTATCAATTATAACGTCATTTATTTTATTACTCAATATTTAAAAATATTCTTTGTTATAAATTTATAACAAGTATTAATCGTAGTTTTGTCTGTATTTGAAAGCAGTCTTATTACATCGTTATACAATATTAGAATATTATAATTTATTGAATTCCTGTTTAATTTGAGAAATTATAAGGATAATTGTGGACGAAATTATTTCACCCAAAGTCGTATTTCGCCGTTACGATAAAATGTGCAGGTGCTATCAGAAACACTAATTTTTCCGCACACTTTAGCGTATAATTTGCGTATTAGATTGGAAAATGCCATAACTTCACTGGACATTACTTTTATAATTCATTAAACAAACAGCAGAAATGATCTTTCTCATATTCAGTCTTATTCTAATTTATTAAGCCTTTATAATTAAGTAAAATAAGCGTGGAATAAAGAATTTTCATATTATACATACGGCACACGGCATTGCTGTCAAGAGGATCACACATGCTGAACAGGTTGGTACAGAAGAGCCAAACAAAGCAGGGATTCATTGGTTCTCCTGGAATGGGGCTAATTTTATTTCGTAACAGCATTCATTTGTTAAAAGAAGCGTTTTGTATTGTGCCAGGATTAAACTGTTCTGTAAATCAATTATATGATTTTTTCCTTGATGCGTGAATTATTTTCCAAGTTATCTCGTACTTCCAAAAATTTTACCTTATCTGCATTATTAGTATAAATGATAATTCGACAAGACTTGTAGCTCCAGAATTAATACTGGTATTCAAATGGTGGAGTTAGGACTCAGAAAATGATAAACAGACAATGTAAAAAGTGTCTTCGTAATAACACTTATAACATGGAAAATGATAAAATTCAATTTTCTTTTTTCAGTCTACCTTAATATCTGCTTTATACAAAATATTTTCAGTTATATTTGAAAAAATTAGATTCGATATCGGTGCAAACGAGAGTACGTTTGCGCCAATCATCAGCTGGTTTCGCGATATAATACAGTTATTACATAATTTGTAGGATAATCAATATTAAATTCGAGTCTATGGCTTTTAAGTTATTAGAGAAATTCCGTATTTACATTTTAGAGACGTCGAAAAATGAGCGAAGAAATTCGCACCAAGTTTATTTTCTATATAACAAGCGGCCGCTGGAGACGGACCTATACAAATCATAACTTTTATTCATAAATAGATATTTAATCGCTCGCGACATTTATGGCATCCATAATTGGATGTAATAAACATTTTCCGAGAGCTTGGATAAAATAACTCTCTGGCTTTTTCTCGAAATTTCCGTAAGTTTGGTGATAAGAAACTAGACATTTCTCGAACTTTCGGACTGATGAGAAACGAAAAAATATTTTTTCCTCGAATGTTTCGTCAAATTCTAATCATGTTAATAGCTGTATCGGTTAACGATGCGACAAAACTACTGAAGCGATTAAAGTGCTCGTCGCATTGCTAGACGCATTGCTTATCAACCAAATAAAACACGGTAATTTGTTTTTCGCATTGGCTCTCTTTAAAAGCTGATTACAAAAATTCGTTGTCTTATTCTCTAGAAGAGAAGGAAAAATATTTTCTCACTCTACAAGACTCCTGATGCAGAAAATCGTTATGAATTAACTGGTTATTACACTTACAATAGTTACAATTTAAATATGTATTATTGTCAAAATACTAGAGGAAGAAAGAAAGCTCCTTTTTTTCAAATATAATCAAAATTTAATACAAATATGTTATTACACATAGGTAAAATATTATTACAATGAAAAGGTTATCACACACATTAAATTATTAATCTATATCTTCTTTTATTTATATAAATAAGAATGTTTGTGTTTGTTCGCTATACACTCCCAGGCCGTTCGACCAATTGCTACGAAACTAGGTAGTTACGTTCAAATACTTCTAACTTAGTTCGTGTCGTACATTGCCCCATCGAAAATAGTTATTAGATTTCTGAAAACCAATTCATTTCTTTTTACATTAGATGTGCTAATTTACATGTAGCGCCATCTATTGGCAAAAAATTTAACAAAATCATAAACAAAATATAATTCTTATAAAAAAAGGATATAATTTTAAAATATATAAACTATATTAACTTAATTACCGAGATAATGATATAGGGCGAAATAGAGCCGCTATATAATTACCGCGACAGGCAGTGCCGTAACTAGGATTTTGGACGCCTATGGCCAAGAGTAAAAATGGCGTCTTTTTAATTTTTGTTATATTTCAAAAATAAACAACCATTTTTATTTTTATTTAATATGTTCGTAGAAATTACAGATCATAAATACTATATAAATATAAATATAGAAGTTTTTTTGTGTTATTAATTTCGAATACATATTATTCCGAAACCTTGTCGTTGGCGCCTTTATTAAATAGGCGCCTATGGCGGGGGCCATGTTGGCCATACCCTAGTTACGACTCTGGCAACAGGCATACAGCACTTGCTTGCTTGAAATCGAAAGTGTTAGTAGGCTGTGAAAAATCGAATTTTCCACATCTAACGACTCCGATGTTTTCATTTCCGAACGGTACTTTTTAAATTCTAATAAGCGCTTTCAAGTAGCCGAGTCATAAAACCACTGAACTCATGTAGTTAGTCGCAGGTTCGGTCTTCACCTAAATAGGGTCCAGCTTCTCATAAAAGTCTTCCCCGGATGCATCTCCCCGGCAGATCGCTCACGTGTCACACTGCCTAACCAAATAAACAAAACTAATTCTAACCAGCGATTATTTATTGTGACATGGTCACAATGCCGGACTGCAACTTCTTGTCACAATGTTCTCAATTTTTAATGGTGGTTTTGTCCCTGTACGCCATGCTTTTCTTGTTAGCAATACAGTCGTGCCGATCATCTATTTAACTCTCTTCGAGGAAATTTTGAATCGAAGTAACGTGACATTCATTCCAAACCTGAAGTTCCTGTATAGTAAATCTGGGCTCCTGACCCTAACCTTTATACATCTGATCTCGACTTTCACCTACCTAACTTTTTTATCGAGATTAAGGAAGAACAGTCATATAGAGGAACAACAGTCGAAATTTATAGGTCTACAATTTTTTCAAATTGCAGTCCAGTAATTTTTCTATAAACATGATATTTACGAGAAAATACTTCCCACATAGTTTATACAATCTGTTGCAAAAATATAAACACTTTATTATAACATAAAATACATAATTAGCACCCATCTAGATGCTTCTTAACCCAAGCAAAAACACCTTATCTCACCGAGAATTATTTATTAACCGTAACGAACGTTTTCAACCTGTTCTACAGGCCATCTTCAGGTTTTTAAAAATCACAAAGTATTGATAACTTTTTTCTATATAGAACAGTTAAGAACACATTTAAAATACAAAATTCTTTGGAATATTGAGCTATTTGAATCCAAAGAATAAATTACAGTAATGTACAATTTAAAATAATAAAATAGATTAAAAAAAAACGATGGTTAAAGGTTGAAAACGTTCGTTACGGTTAATAAATGAATCTCAATGAGATAAGGTGTTTTGCGTAGGTATAACATAAAAGCAATTCTTCTCACAGTTTTACAAGATTGTTTTTATTTAAACAAGTCGTACGAAGTCTTTCGAACAGTAAAGTTAGCAACTTCGATCACAAGCGGATCTATCATAACCCGTCTAACACTGATCACTTTTCAAATATTAATAGTAGACCAGTATTAATTAGTAGTGGTTGACAGTCATCTCTTCCGGGAGGAGGTCAACGACTCCCTTTCGCAACGGTCCCTTCTTTCTATCAGACCAGCGGTATGGTGGCATTGGAATTGGAAAATCCAAAATACGAGATTACCGACCTGCACTAAATATGTTTTAAGTGATTTTCGGGGTGCCGAGTTTAAATATTTGGTCCGTTTTTCGCGAAATTTGATTCGTTGTCAGATGACCGTTTTCTACTTGACCAATGAAATTGTGCCATTTCATAACGTTCGAGTATCATGATAAACGTGACAATAGTAGGCTAAAATATCAAATTCTTATTATGGTTTTCGTTTTAATATGTATTATATTACAGTATTTGATTTATATAACTACGAAGTTTATCTTACGTAAGTGTTTATCACACCGAGTGATCAATCTAATACATATTCAAAACCATTTATTCCTCTACTGTACACAATTTAAAGAATCTTTAAAATGCGTGACATTAGGCACTTGATGTTTTAAACCCTTACGTAAGATAATAATGGAAGTTATATAAATCAAATACTGTAATATAATATAACTAGCAGATAGGCCCGGCGTTGCTCGGGCAAAAGTAACGATAGCGAAGATTAAGATTATTACGTTACAGTCCAAAAGAAAAAGAGTAATTTCATCAACAAACTAAATATTTCTAAGGAAAGGTCGAATTTGAAAATCGAATGTTCTAATATTGTTTGATTTTCACGACGTGTTCTGATTATATCGTTCGATTTTTCATCGAATGTTCTAAAGAAGAAAAGTCGAGAAAAACCGAACTAATCTGTTTAAATTTGAAAATCGAATATATTCTAACATATTACTCTTTTTCTTTTTTCTTTTTTTTTTTCCTCCAGCGCTCGTAAATCTTGCACATCGCTTCCTCTTGTTCTCCATTGTTACTTAACATTTCCATTGTTACTTAACACTTTGGTACTTAAATTTGGTACCCTGCTGTGTACCGAATTTCAACTTTCAACTCCTAACCGTTTTAGCGAAGATTAAGATTATTACGTTATAGTCAGTATTACTTTTCACAGAATGCAAGAATTGGGTTCCCCTGTTTTCAGACTAATTAGAAAATTTTTAGATGGGTCTAAAAATATTTCGATTTCCCGCAAAAACGAAAAAAACTGCATCTGCGTCTTGCACGTCACTTTCTCTTAACACTTCCATTGTTATGTAACACTTTCATCGTTGATGGAACTGTTTAGACTTAATCCTGTCCCTCTCTCCCGTGGGGAGGAATTTCGAAAAATCCCTTCTTAGTGTGCGTTTCTCGTGACGTACCCTGCGTACCAAATTTCAACTTTCAACTCCTAACCGTTTGGGCTCTGTACTGATTATTATTATTATTATCAACTCGTCTCGATTATATATATAGATAGAAGGGTTAGAAGTATGAAAGAATCTAATAAACTTAATGTTTGTTGTTATTTTTTGCCCGAACAACGCCGGGCTCATCTGCTAGTTACTTATATATCCCTAAACCTTTTTATTGTAATAATATTCTACGTGTGTCTAATAAAGTATAATTGTATTAAATATATTTAAAAAGGGATTAAAGGCTTATTATTAATAAGAATAATTATTTTGTCGATTTAATGCTAAACTTTGCACACTGCAGAGTGTAGGGCCCGATTCCACATTATCCGATAATGCAACCGAAACCGAAAATGACTCTCATGTTCCGGTTTTTTCCCGCTTTCAGTTCGAAAACGTAACTTTTTCGTTTCCGGTCAACTTTTCGGTTATGATATCACCAATAAGAAAGCGTTTTATAAAATGTCGTCGGCAAACTGAAAGTGTTAACCTAGTCACCTCTTCTCGTTTAACAATTAACAGACTCCTCGCCTGCTGTACGAACGTCGAAGCTACCGAACTATCGTCCATTTTGGAAAACTTATCTTCGAAAAGTTCTGTCATAATTTTTAAATTACAAAAAATATCCAAAGAAAAAAATCGAAGAACAAAAGATTATAATATTTCTGAAAAATGATATTTTAGAATTTTTTAAAAAAATTATCACGTTTACAGGTAAGGTTGTACTTTCCACATTTAACAAGGATCTATAAAACGTCTTCTACGGTGTAATGTTTAAGCAGGATGGAAATCAGATCGCTGGTTGTTTAATCGTTTCTTCCACAACGAAACACAGTTTATCAGAATTAATGTTTAAGACAAAAAACTGCGATTGTAAGACTTAATTTTTAATGCCAAATTTAATAAAATTTTGAAAAATAATATTAAAATTTTGCTGGCAGAAACAACGACAACGTCTAGCTTTAGATCATCGGATTTCGTGGGATAAACGAATCTATAGCGCTCAGAAGATCTCGGAATTTTTGCACTCCGTCGGAGATTTCGGTCGGGATTACTTCCGACCGAAAAAACTCTTTGGTTTCTTCATTCTGAAGAGAGTTAACGTCCGAAAATTTATCGACCAGTTTGTTCAAGGAGCTTTCAAGATGCTTCGCCCGGTTTCTGACGTTATCGTACGACTCCCGGTTTTGATTATCCGGGTTGGTCGTTCGGAGTAATTCGATCACTAGCGATCCCACTTCCTCGATCACTCGAAAGACGTCGTCCGAACATTGTCGCAACATCTCCAATTCTCTGTCCACACCACAGAGAAGTGTTTTCTCCCCTCTCTCACTTTTTTGCCAATTGTCGCTGAGCCAGTTGGGATCCAATTTTTTCTCCTTTGATTTCTCTTCTTCTTCCGACATTTTTCTTATCCGAGGAATTGCTAAACAGATTTATAACAATACGACAATAACAATCACTTTCCAATCGCGACAATGGATACGATTGTTTACGTCTCAATTTTATTGTTGTGTTCGTAATTTATGCATTTCGTATTTAAAATCGTAGATTGTAATTCGGATTATCCGTGTTATAAAACGTTAGAAGTGTGAAAATATAACCAATATTTCTTGAAAATGGCATCATCTGTTTTATTCGTATCTTCTCTTCATTCCCGCTCGCCCCACGCTTACAAAGTCCAAATTACTGCTACTTTAAACAATCCGCCATCGTCTTTACTTACTCTATCGATTTTTAAAAAAGTACTTCGACAAAAATTTCAACAATCGATCCGAATTTATAAGCGAAAATATTAATGACGATCCTTTGTAGAATGCTTTATCACGTTTATCGGTCGTCGTTTATTGCGGCTTCGTTTCATAAATTATCAAAATATTTTCATAAATCTTCGTAACGCTAGTTTTAGAAAGTAGAAAAATAATAGAACGAACAAGAATTCGTGTCTACGCAAACATTGTTCGTCGATAACATCGAAAATATTGGCGAATGTCCGCTTATTATAATTACAGTATTAACAAGCGTCGTGGATTTTTCTTTATGATTTACGTAGAAACACAAAATATTGGCAATGTAGTAACTCTAGTTTCGTTTCTATGGTAATCTAACCATTTAATTTTTATTATAACTTGTAAAACCTTAATACATACAATAATCTTCCATACCATTTGCACTTTGCTTTTCCTGTTCAGCGCTCCTTCCGTTTTCCATCCCATCGTGATGTCTTTCCGTTACCTTTTCTGGTTATACGATTAAAATACCGAACGGTGTATTGAAAACAGAAAACTGATAGTTTAACTGTGGAAGAATTTTATCGGTCAATCGAGAATCAACACAGTTTTGCAGCAATTCGCCGTACAACACGTCTGAAACAAGCGCGGAGGGATATTTTTTTAATCGCTTTTCTCCTCGACGGCTACTATTATAAATTTTGCGTATCGATCAGTTTAAACTGATATACATTTTTCGGAATTATCAATATAACATAATAAGTCCATTAAATTTAAAATCGTTGGCGTAAAAATACCTCGTGTAAACACCGATCGTGTCTCGATATTGCATTCCTAGCGGAAAAACATCGTGTTCTTGTTTATGGCAGTTTATAATAGGAAATTAAATATGTGGACGAATGACAGGAAAAATTCCTTCCATCTTTGTTACAGCTACCAACCAAAATTAATTAAAGATTAGGGATGTACAGTACAGTACAAAAAACAAAAGTGATAGGAAGATGGAAAAATCGGTAGAAGACTTGGAAAAGTAAATTGTGTCGGCAGCTTATCAAAATTTGAAATTTTATCTTAAATTTAATTAATTAATTGTAACGGAATTTCCCAAGAGACGTATCGAAAATCTTCTCCGACCTCGTCATCTTACGAAATAGAAATTCATCTGGATTCAGCGTGGGTGTCTGCATTTGGGTAATCTTATTTCGGATCTTCTCTTCCAATATGATTTTAAAGATTTATATTTTTCGCGTATATTTCAATTCAGTTTTTTTTTTAAATAGAAGGCGTAAACTATTTTGAATAATTGGCAAACCAATTATTCAAAATAGTAATACGAGCTTATATAAAATTAAAATTTATTCATTCTGAATACACATTCGACTATAAGATATAGAAATATGTAAAAATAATTGGAAAGTTTGACTATAAGACATCAGAAAATACAGAATTTTTTAAAAATTTATTACAAAAAACGCTTCAAAATATAAAAGTTTTATTTAAAATTTCTATTAGAAGTATTGTAATAATAAGTTTTAAAAAATTTCCACGTTTCAGACACACAAGTTTTACATTTTTACAGTCGAATTTGAATTTTATCGCAGTTTATTTGAAATAATACGCGCTTTTTTATATTATTAAAGATATCTGAAAAGACTCCAAATTGAAATTTAAGAGGTAACACCTAAATAGGAACTAGTTACCTGTAAAAGACCTCCCGGGAGGCACTCCCCCTTGGCAGATGGCCCGTGTCTCGCGTTGCCGTAACCAATAAAACCGAAATCAAACCCCACTCCAGATATAACTCGAAACCCTCCTCGATCTTTAATTGCCAAAATTTAATAGCATGGATGCCCCTTATATACAAGTTATCGTGCAAAATTTCGTTTCTTAATGTTTACTCCATCCCGAGATATTAAACGAAATACTCCAACACACGCCAGTATCCAGGAAAATTTTCTCTCCGATTTTTCGACGTTTTCAGGTTCGGTTGGTTTTATTACGTAGAGATTCGAAAAAAACTGGCAGGGTCAAATTTGACACGAAAGCGAAACTTTCCCGTGTTACGTTATAAGAGCCGGGAAAGTAAGACGATTAACGAGTAAAATATTTCAACCATGATCGAATAGAGGTGTGGTTATGCCAAAAAAGTTTAAGAGAACATCGTTCAAGTAATCACGGCTCCATCGATAATGGAAGAAAGAGAAAGTTGCAGGTTGGTAATTTTTATCCTGACGTTACATCTTTTGGCTGATCGTTTTTAGTAAATTTTGCATAAACTGGCCAGTAAAATTTTTTTTCTTTTTCGTTATAATTTTCTTTTCACGAGCATCTTATCTTAATTTTATCATTTTTATTTTTTAACCCGACTTATTAAAAAGAAACACCAGCGACGAGTTACTTAACTTTCCCAGCAACATTTAAAATTTTGGTGGCTCCATCTGTTATCATATTTTATTAAAAAAACTTTTTATATTTATAACTATTTAAAATGGCAAAAAGCTTAATTTTCATGGTAGGGATGGGTTTTATCAAAAATTTTAAATGCTAATAACGAGTAAAATCGTCATTAAGCCCGACCCTACTAGGGATACACACGACTCGCATTATCTCCCCACCCCTCGACATTTAATCACCAAAATTTAATAGCATCGATCCTCCCAATAAACAAACCGCCCAGAAAAATTTCAGAAATTTTCGACAAAAAGCATGGGAGTTATTAAACTTCAAACAGGGTGAACAAAATCGTGCCACACATACACACACACTACCATCCATACATACAGAAATTACCCCCATATTTATTTGTATTTCTCGATATTTCCAGATGTCCTGATTTCAAAAATGTATAAATATGGGAAGGGGGGGGTCATTTTTTGCCGGATCGCCATACTTTCTCTTTGTATAACAGCCAGGAAAGTAATAACGTTTCATTCCGTTTGAAAATATATTGAAATACAGCATATCAATTACTAAAAACAGATAATTTTAAACTTAATTCGAATGAATTGGTTATTTTAAATTTTAATGAGTACGAATAAGGAAATATTATTAATATTTCAGTGTTTTTTAGAAAATTTCTTTTACTAAAGTAAACTAAAAAAAAAAACATGAATATGGATTAGAAGACAATATCATGTTATCATTTTACAATAGAGTTTAAAGGTTAATGTTACCTATGGTTCCAAAATGGCGGCTCGTCTCTGATTCCAGCAAATAGAAGAAAGGAAACAGTGGGGACGCACGTTCTAACCTAACCTAACCTATTCTAATAATTTTGTTGGTAATAATTATGGTAATTTATTAGAATAGGTTAGATTAGGTTAGAACGTGCGTCCCCACTGTTTCCTTTCTTTTATTTGCTGGAATCAGAGACGAGCCGCCATTTTGGAACCATAGGTAACATTAACCGAGTAAAATTTAATAAACGAGACGTCCGCAAATGTTTAGAATAAATAATAATTTAAGTTTAATAAATAAATTACTGGAGAAGTAAAAAAAAACGTATCCAAAGTAAACCGAGGTAAGTTTATTAATATAACATTAGTCAAAGTGTTGTGTGTATGGCGAAATTCCAGACGAAACTCGATATGAATTTTTAATAAAAAAGAAAATTAAACGAAAACCCGTGTTAGGTGAAAACTTTAAAATGTTTTCCTCGTTGGCGTAATAAAATAATAGGCGTGTAGGTTCAAGAGCGTAAAAGCCAAGTGTAATATGAAACGACTGTTTATTTGCGATAGATTAATGAATTCTCGATGTTTCCGCTTCTCGACGATCGGTAAACACTACGTAATCATATTTAACTAGAAATTTAAAATATTTACCTCTGATAATTTACCATTTACAAATATACACTTATATAATAACTGTAAACATTCAGTTTGTAAATGTATAATATTACTTAATTGTAATTAGACGTTATCCAATTATAAAGTTTTCTTCCGGCTGTTAAATTAATTACTCGAATCCCAGCTTAGATAATTATTCATCATTTTATCCATACGCGTTAAAAGAGCTGTTGGATTATATTTTAAGTCTGGACCAAGGCGTAGGTATATAACATTGTATGTAGGACGTCCCAAAAGGCTCTTCCCAACCAAATAAGTCATTAGAAATAGGGTTTATGCGCCGTATCCGATAATGAGAATTTCAAACGTCTCGAATTAATTTTCGGGGTGGAGAAATGACATAGAAGATAGAGGATAGCCATCGATAATGACGTCAAATACATTATTCGAACATTGTTTTAGAACATTCTTACTTAAACAATTGGAATAATGATTCCTAAATTTAATTCTTTTCTTTGATAAGTTAAGGCATTGCTGGTAAATTCCAATATGAAAGATTATGGTAATTTAATCTGTATAAGTTAAAGAAGATAGTAAGGATGTTGTCTATTGTTGTCGAGTATAACGTGCCGAAAGAGTTTCGTACAAAGTCATTGAAACTTATTTCTTGTTAAAGAGAAAATAAACATAAACTGTGGTAGCTTCGTCTAGACAGATTTTCTTCAGTCTGAACCGTTACCGGCTTTGTTTGGCTTACATTAAATGTGATACGATCCACACTTGGACAGTTTAGAGCAAACGAGATATAATCTCAGTTCGTTGGCAAATTTTGCCAGAAGAATAAAGGAAAAATAATTAATTGAAATAAAATTCGTCCGGTTGCTGTTTACCATGAATTTTTCGTGTCTTCGTTTTCCGTGTTAATTCGTATAAATCGAAGGACATACGCACAAAATCCAATATCGTGACGATTTACTTACTAAAACGTTTCTTAAAAACCGAATTTTTATTAGGTCCAAATAATGACAATTTTGTTTCTAATAATAATGATCTGAATTTACAATCAACCGGGTCTCCAATTTTGATTTTGCGTTTATTTTCTATAAAAGTCATCTGTTAATTTATATAATTCCCGAATTTAATATTCTAGATGCTAATTCTCAAATCATTTTATATGATTATTCAGTTACGAAATTAATCACAAAAATTAATTTTTTGACATTCTGAAAATATTTACTCTGGAATTAAATTTGATGCGGCGACTAAACCAAATTCTTATTAAAATATTATCTATTATCATAAATATGCAAAGAAAAATATCACACGCGAGTTAGTCTGATTGCATTAATTAAAGTCGTGTGAATAAAAAACATTTAAAGGTGTTCTGTCTAAGTGTAACCTTGTAATCTGAGGCCAAAGTTCGTAAGATTAGAGAAACGATTAACCGCTACTTACTGTTCTCGGTCGATGAGAAAAGAAACATTTTATTAGGTAACATTTCTCAAGAATAAGGCTTATTAAAAATCGTAACCTTTATTTTATTAAAGGACCAGTGAAATTCATTCAAATTGTCGGGACGACCTCAAGGAAGTAACGTCGATCCTGCAAGATTGGGCCGTCACCCATGTCACTACTTCTAGATAAATACAACACTAGAATACTAACAATGGTAATTATAGTTGTTCCGATGATTTAATACAGTATTTGAAATTAAAAAAAAGGTTTATTAAATATATAATTTGTTTGGTTAATTTTACACGATTTCACGAAAGCGGTACTCTGTTTATTTTATAATGCGCCGGTTTATTATTACGCGAAAATATTAAGAGCTGTTGTTATATAATTATTACTCATCGTCGTTAATTTTATTTATAAAAATGTTGAGAGTTTGCTTCAAATATTCTTCTACGGAGAAATAAATTGGGATTAATTTGACCCCACCGACTTATTGGATTATAAAGGAGAGAGATGAAAATTAGATTTGCAATTCTGATCATAAAATTAAAATCTCGAACGATGCGAATGAAATCTTCACAAGCAAATACTTCTTATAAATTTTAAATTTTTAATACAAAAGCCTGCTGATTATTTATCTAAAAAGACTTTTTTAAATAGAAACAAGAGATAATTTTAAAGAAGATAAATAAATAAAACACGAAATATTTCGTGTTGACCGACAAAAATGATCTAAGTTTACGTTTCTCTACTTGTCGTTATTGTTTCCAATTGAAACAGGATGTAGGACTTGATTCAATTTTAAATTTAATGACAATTACCGATTCTAGAAACATTTAGATTCGTTTAAAAATTCTAAAATGTTTACTCGTACCGTACATGAAAATGTAAGTAAATTAATTGGATATTCTCTCGATATCTCTTAATACATTTCGCTGGCATCTGCGTTAAATTCGTCGGAAATAAAAGACTTTCCATTTTACGTTCTTAATTTATAACTTTTCACTATTCTGAAACAAGATTTCGGAAAATTAAAAAATAAAAATGGATATGAAACTTCCGCGACGTTTACGAGACGTACTGGATCAACTTGGCTTTAAATGGTTGCTTAGATTACTGACTTTGTTATTTATGAATTTAATTGTGTTGTGTACGATTATTAGACAATGCTATTTTAGTGTGAGAAATTTCATAAAAATGAATAGAAAAATTTAGTGTATTTATAACTAAAAATCTGATATTTCTTGTCGTAGAACGTTACAATTTCCTTCTAGAAAAATATATTATGTTACGTACAAGACCCGAAAACTTTTCGCCATTTTATCACTAGAATAAAGTGGAAGTTCAAAATAAATATATATATATTGCTTGTCTTTTTGTAAGTAAACATTGGTTTCTGTCTCAAAATAAATACTTCTCGCAGGAGAAAGAAATTGGTCGAACGACTTCTAAATAGTAAATCTGTTTCGGATATTGCTTCTTTTATCCTTCCGAGCATCAATGGCAGCTGTATCCACGTCAGAATTACTCCGAATGGCATCAAACGGTAGAGAATGAGCTTACGCCATTCCGAGATGCAGGTCAGAGCTCATCCTAACCTCTATTTATAGCTATCCAGTTACCGTTATGTTTAAGTGTGACATACATTGATTGGACCGGCGATATCCGGAACAGTAGGAAGCCAAGATGGTCGACTTGAACGGATGCCAGTTTCCTTCCTTCACCCCACAGTCGATAAGAGACATTTGCTAGTCCTACTCCATTTTCATGCCGGCATCCAGATTAATTTTTTGCAGGATATTTTCTTAGAAGCTTCTTCGTCGGGTCTTTCTTCCAATGGAAATAACCCCGAGAAAATATTTGTGCAAACGATTTTCGACGTTTCTATCGCATTTATCTGTCTGTCACGCTGCACGGGATAAAGTAATGAGTATCGGTATATGGGTCAAGTGGGGTGAAAGATTCCCGGGCGGAGAATTTAGCGCGCGGATCGATCGAAACCTTTCCGGATTTGGAACGTTGCAATTTTTGTCCTAATTCGTCGTCCACGTTTGCAAAAACGCCAAAGACCCCCAATCCTTCTTGGGTAAACCAGGCTTTTGTCCGCTGTCTACGTTTAAATGCATTATTCCTGGATTTCTTAGCTGGTGCAAAATTTGTTTCCTTCTACTTCCGGTACCACTTCCGTGTTAGCTCTTAACACAATACTCGACAAGTAATTAAATCGACTTTTAAACACCCACGTACCTCGTTTCTCCGATGCACCCAGCCGCAGGGAGGAGGTCAATGTTCTTCGCTCTCTTTCGCTTCGTCTGTTTCGTCTTCTCTCTTGTTTACCCGGTAATTACGTTTTCCAAAGGAATTTAAAAGTTACAAATCACGCGTTGCAATTTGTGTCATACGCGCTTTTCTCCCTAAGCAGCAACGTTATTAGTGAAAGCACCGGTTCGATATTCGAGCCATCAACAAACACCTCTGTACACGCACCCGATATTAACGAATATCTAAAAATTTCTTTTCTTTAAAGATATATTTTCTCGGAATCCTTACTCCCGGGTTAACTCGATTATTATCGCATTATACAGTAAAGCTTCGATTAAATAATATGAAAAATCTTTGTTGATATATTAAAAATCGATTTTATAGAAAGAATAATGTACGTTATTCGACTGTTACGCCAGAGTAAATGACTCTCTCAGTCGAGTCGTTGACTTTCTTCGCGTAAAATATTCATAGATTATTCCTGCCGAGCATTTCCGTTACGGTGTAATGTTACAGAATTAATGAACTTTGTTTCCAAATGGATTTTTGATCCACATTCCTACACCATAAACAATTTTTAAAATATAAGTTTTATTTATGGCGATTTTTTTCCTTACCGAAACTGTTTGTTTACGACAAATACTCGTCAATTATTGACTTAAATAATCCATCGTGAATATTAATATATATAAATATATATATATATTAAGATTTTCCTACATTAATATGCATATTAGAATTTAACATCTAGCTTTAAAACAAATTTAATATGCGGAGTTTAGTTTTAAAATTAAAGTTTCTCCCACCATCTCTACGGCAACGACTAAACATTGTACAGTACCTTCGCAATATCTGGTAAACAGGTTAAAGAGGTTATTCGAACGTGTTGTTAGAGAAGAATTTCAATCAGAAATTGTATCGCCGGGAAATTAGTTCAACTATATTTAATCAAGGCAAACAATAAGAAAGAAAGAAGAGTTTGATACTCTTGTCTGTTAGCAATCTCCAGAGAACGATGTTCCCCCCTCCCCCACGTGGACACGTGCCGAATAATTCTTTAACACGTTCGACACCTTTTTGTAATTTTATACACTTGTTTAACGGCGTCGTTTGTCCTCGTGTCACTAATAGAATTTTCCACCGAATTTTTTCCTTAAAGTGGTACGCTTCCTCCTACATTCCGCGGTTAATAAATTACCAAATTTCAGTCGTCGTAGAGGACGGAGTATGCGGATTTTAATTACGGAAATCTTCACTTGACAGAACGAGTTAAATTGTGTTTGGTGTACAAGTTACGTACATTAAAAAATAAAAGTAAGAAATTATAAATTTTATAAACATTTTTCTGGAATTTTTAATCTTAAATATTTTGTTAGCTAATGAAATAGATCTTGAATAATTTTAATCTCTCTGAGGCAAAAAAGTTTTACTTACGCGACAATTCGTTTCAAAGAACACTCGCTATTTTATAGCCTTAAATTGTTCATTAATTTTACAATTATTGTCCTAGAAATTTTATCAAATTATCGAAACAATTCTTCTGTTTTATTTATTTTTTCCTCTTTCGTAACGGATCTGAAACGTAATCAGAAAATATGCGTATGTACAGTACCATAAATCGAACTTTCATTTTATTTATTTTTGTGTCTTTCTTCTAATTGTTAATATTATATTAATAAATTTCTTAAAATAACAAGTAAAACGCGAATAGTATTTCGATTTGTATCTTTATTAAGATGGGCATTCCAAATTATCTTTTTATAACTTCCTTTTCTAATTTTTTTTTGTTTGTTTTAACAAACTGAGAAAAATAAAGTAGCGTTATTTCGAAGGAAAATTGAAATAATTCTTTCTTTCACGAAATATATTATCGATTTCATGGTGGATCGGCATTTGAGGCCATTTGTTTTGCAACCGAATTCCCATTTTGCTCCTATTACAAACGAAAGCGGCGACGGAAACAATCTCTGACGACTCCCACTGTTTCCAATTCCCAATTCGTCCTCTTGACATCATCCCCATTTTCGGTTTCGTGGAGGAAACATCTTTCCACGTTCTTTCCATTACCTGTCTATCTACTCGTAATTACATTGGTTATATTGATGTCCACTCTGTTCTCTGGATTCTTAGCGAAGTAAAAAAAAAAAAAAAACACTATTTTCGTATCAAATTATTAACGATTTCGTATGCAAATTGTTTAAACTTGTCGTGAATATCAAACTATTCGCGCAATGCAGTACTTTAGTTCCTATGTATATATATATAACGTCAGCCTTTTTGTCGAGTCTTCATTGATCAGAAATATCAAATAAGTTGCACCGAAACTATTAACAGATAAATATAGAAATAGTGTTTCGATTCTATACGAATTTAGAAAAATTATAGAAACTTTGACAGAGGAATGTACTATAAATACGTACTGTAAACTGACCGAAAACAAGGAACGTCACACGAAAAGTCTCCTAATGTTATTTGATGCATCGTCGAAAAGTCATCCTTCAAATAGTACGCAATATCGAGTCATACTTACTATTAATATATATTTTATAAACACGGTATTGTATCATTATCGCTGCCTGTATATTCCTTGTCGTGCGGGTGTGCAAAGTGACTTGTATGACGCGGGAGAACGTCACGCCGGAAGTAGATCGTTTACGCGAAACAAGACAGCGAATTTGCTGGTCGAGTATTTAGGAACAAAACGTTACGTGTCCTTCATAAAATATCTCTTATTTTTAAATCAGAAAATAAGCAAAATTATAATTTTTCTTTCTTTCATTTAAGAAATGGTGCGTATTCTTCTTTGATTCTTTCTTTTGTGGTAAACTTTGAGAGATGCGACATAATGGATAAACGAAAAACGTAGCTAAAGTATTTTTAGTTCAACGACAAGAGAAATCGGACAAAAATAAAAATATTTTAAACGAAACGAAATTAGAATCAGATATTGGAAATTCATCAGTTTTAGTAAGAAAATGTAAAAGAAATTCGTAAACATTTCGAAGAGAAAAAGAAAAATCCGATATTCGTTTACGGAGGACGAAAAAATTCTCAATTTTATGCGTTTTATATTACGAACGAGAAAGGAGAAACGACGTTAAAACTCTTCGCTTCTTTTCATCGTGTTTATTAACTGAATCTAGAAGCTCTCGAACAGATTCCTCTCTGGACGAAAAATCGATGATATCTCTGCAAATCCGTCGATATCGGTGTTCTATTTACATAAAAACTCTTAATAAGTTGCAAAATTCGGCCGAATTCCTCTGAGATAAAAAAACGTCTGATCTAACGGAGACGAGTCTTTGGCAATTTTATCGGGATGTGGGATTAAAGTCCTTTGTTCCGTTTAGTGATTCGAACAGATTTCCAGCGATACTGGAGTAATAAAAGTAGACGTCCCTCTCGAGAGCTTTAAATTGAGAGCTTTAACTAATTGAGAATTAAAGGAGCGCTAAAACACCGCTTTTAGTTAACTGTTCTACAGTTTATGTTTGCCAAACCGAGTCGACCAGCTTAATTATAATTACATCCGACAGGAGATAATGGATCCCATATTCGATATTTAACTGGAGATTCGATTCTGCGCTAGTTACGTCGCTCGATCCACGCCAGATAATTTTGAATTTTCCGCATTCGAACTTCGTGATAAATGCTTCGATGATTTACTATTGCGGGAAGAGAAAAAAGTGGATCTATGTCCCAATTTCCAGCTTTAATATCCAGATTTGTTACAAAGAGACTTCATCAAATATTAATGTAATCTTTTGTACTCGGGCGCAATAAATTAATTTACGTAATTTACCCTAGAAATACCAAAGTTTTTTTCTTTTAATTTCTGTCTAAGTACAGAATCGACCGGGTGTCTGGAAAATAATCGAGTTAGAAGAATGTATTTTACCTGTAATCAATTTTCTTGCAGGTATTCTTTCTAGTTAAGTAGATTTGATTCTTATTTAACTAATGATTAAAATGAGATTATCTTCGTAAACAATCGCTCGACTTTCTCGACTTTAATGAAATTCTGAAGCGGCGAAACTTTTCTAGACAGATAATTAGCTCGGATCTGGTCGACGAAATCTTCGCCTTTCCACTTCCTAATGTTATTTAGCATTTTAAAGTTTCTGCCCGGCAGTAACATATTTTTAATAAATGAGAAACAAATTTTGTTTCGAACAGTTTCTAAGTAAATTCGAAAGTAAATGCGTGTTCGTTGGTGCCATGCTCTTGCCTGGTCAAAGTTTCCAGCGTTATGTAAATTACGGAGCAACGTGGATCTTATGGCGTGCGTGAACGTCTGCCTGTAAACTTAGCTTATTTATTACCCTCTACGAATTACGAAGAATTCATTCCATACTTTTGAATAAATATTAATTATTAACGAATGAAATTCTTAAGAAAGTTCTAAGTAAACATTATCTTGTCGAATAATTTAATTTTTCGGTGCCTCCATTAGGAAGCAACGGAGTCAACTGTTTTATTTTCGTGTATTCACGTTTTGATATCTTTCGAATATAAACGTTTTCTTCGCTAGATAGTGGCAGGTGTACGTTAAAGACTCGAACACGTTTCGAACAGTAAGCTAATTCGATCAACTTAGCGTATAAGAAAGACTCGAGCTGCAAAAGAAATTAACGAAAATAAGTCACGTCGAAGGAAATAATAATAAAAAGCTCGAACGTTTTTAAAATAAACGGGGAAAAACGTCGCTAGTTGGACGAAGGACGGGAAGGAAAGCGCCTATGCAGACTGGTAGAGAATAGCAGTGTTAAAAATGGAACAGAGAAAAGAAGATTGTTTAGAAAATAATAAAACATCTCATATTTTCAGCGAAAGGAGATTCAATTTTTTTTTTTTTTTTATTTATTTAGCTCTACTTTTTCTCGGATCGGGCGAGTTGGTTGGCCCATTTATTCGCCCGATAAAGCAGTTTTATCGACGCCCCGATAGAAAGATATCGACATTTATTATTTAAATTCGGCGAATTTTCATTCCAGCATTTAGATAAATAATAAAATTAGAAAATTATTTGTAATTAAGAAATCCCGAAGTCTTCAAGAATTAATTTTAGCGCTTATTTTTAAAGTAATTTCGAACATGACCCGAATTTGTTATTAGTACTTAAAGCATTTTTATCCATTAATTCTTCAGAGATTTTCATCTGCTTATCGTTTCCAACCGATTTAAAATCGCCATCGGGATATTATTTAATACTTAATTAACGTTCCAATTTCTGGTCGAACACGTCCTAAAATTACAAAAAAGAGAATACCTTACGTGGCCAAAGTAACCCGATGCTGAAGCAGAATTAACGAGAAGTAAAAAATATTCTATAAAAAAACATGGTTTATTATCATAATATTTTTGATAAACATAATACAACATACGATCGATATAACGAGGAAAAATTCGAAAAAAATGACTTTTTCTTTTTTAGCGGTACGAGTACAACATTCAATAGTCATTTTAATTAATTAATATTTAACGTAATCTCCGGCCGTCTCCCCTACGGAAAAACGTGTAGCACACTAAACCGATTAACAAACGGATGTTCCCGTACAAATGAACAAAAAACAAAGTAGAAGAAGAAAAAAGACACGTGACGATCGAGTATCGTAATATAATACAATGCGCTATGTACAAATGGGACATTAGCAACTTCCTTCGTGGTCGATGCGACGTCAGAGAGGAGTCCTGGGCGGTTGCTAGGCAACGGTCGTTGAACCGACCATCCTTCTGTTGCTTCTGAAAGAGGAAGATCGTTCGAAAAAGAAGAGAGAGAGGAAAAAAGAGGGTAAAATGATAAAATTTTAGTTAATAAAAAAAAGAATTAATAACGTCGGAGGATGCATATATTACAAATCTATAAATGTGTAAATATGTCGTTGTTACACTTGCGCTTTTTGTCTTCCGTCGGATTGGGTGAAGCGTTATTTTAACGCACGCGGTTTCCATAAATAGAAACAGAAGTGCGGGTGTTCCGGTTGCTGCGTGTCGCGACCGGGGATATTTCTAATTAGTTAAAAGCACAGAAATAAAAACGGTTGTATTTATACTCGCGGCATTAATAATTAAAGAAGATAAAGTAAGGTAAATGGAGCCGGACCCAATCGGATTAGTGTTTTATCTAATGGAGACACGCGATTAAGTCGCTACTTCCGTCCACTTAATCTCTACCAAACAGAAATTGGGTAAACGATAGTTAGGAGAAGCGATCGTGTTTCTATTCAAAACTGCGCTAAACATTTACAAATTTTCTATGTTCTTTGTTTTCCTAAAGCCGAAATATCTAAAGTGCGGGTCGCAGTGCTATATCAAAGTTATAAATTTTTTCCAAATGTTACAAAATTGTTTTTTTCTTTTTCTTTTTTCGTAAAAATTCTCTCTAATATACGTCTAGGAGATAAATGTTTTCGTTGTTTCCTTCCTTCCTTATTATTTTGTCTTAGTTATGAAAATTTAACTAAAAATGTCTAGAAACTGTAACAAAGTCTATCTTCCTCTCTTCTCTTTCCCGGTTTACGAAAATTGAATGTTTTTCTATTCAAATTTCTTCTAAAATTTGGTCTTTCGAATTGTTTTCTACTCTAAATGTAATGTCGATCAAAGTGTTTAGGTACGCGCGACGTTAGTGGCGTCGATCGATGCGCGTAGACTCGTCACGCGTCACGCTGTTGCACGTTGCCACAACAACGAAGAGATGGTTTTCCACGGTAAAGTCGTAGTAATAATTATATATTTATATAAAGGAGTAAAGTAATATTTATGTATTTTCGACTTCGCTATTTTGTTTTGCCGAAATGCAAAGGCACACCACAGATATGAGTTTGGTAACTCTGGCGTCAGTTCCCAGTTGCCGCGAGGATTTCTACAAAACATGGAGGTTGTCGCAAGATTTTGACCTGGTGCAGGCCTTTTTTAAGATTCTCTTGATGATCCCTTTAGCTTTGCATCCCGCGAATCCCGTGCATCGACCCCTGGCCTTTCCCGCGCTGACCGATTCTCTCTTCTTTTTCATCTTCTCCATGTGTTCCGTTTTCAATCGAATTTGACTCAAAATTCCCGCCAGTAATTCGTCCACGTGATGATTGATGCCCGATGACGTCTCAATGAATTTGGTCCCCGCCGACGTCGCCATAGCTCTTCCGTCTGCAAAAATTTGGAAAATCATATTATTTTCGATATTTTCATTCAAGATGATAAATAAAAATTTATTAAATTAAGTTTAACCGAGAGCGTGACATACGTAACTCGATTTTATTCTGTTTACATTTTATCGGTGTCTTTTTTTGTTTTTCTCCAACAAACATGTTGCATTTATAACTGTTTCAGTGTTTTCGATTAACTTTGATTAGAGACAACACTACAAAACAATTTCTAACATCTCTTCCACGTGCACGACAAACATTACTTTGTTCAAATATTCGCCTTACTTTAACGTATTATAAGACCTATGTCTACGTTGTATTACAAACACAGTAAAGCCTGTACAAAACGGGAACCTGCCTAAACAAAAAAAGTATTCCAGTCTACGCAGGTTTTACAGTACCTACTTTTATGGGAACATGGAAATAGAAACGCATATTTAGAACAACCTTACACAAAATGGCAAAATGTTGGAACATAAGTTTAATTGGCAATTCTAAATATTTCGGTTCGTTATCACCTGAAAACACTTTTGGTGGATACGAGTATGTCGTGAAAGATCTTTATTCGTTAAGCCCGTTAAGATATGAACGAATTCGAATTAAGAATCTCTCGGGAGACACGTTACAACTGTTTTTATAGACATTTTTGAAGGTTCTTCCTGGACGAAAATGAAAACATTTTTTTGTTTAACTGGATGCTCTGTGTCAACCGTTTCGAATTTCACGAAGAGATTCTCCCTATTATTAACTTATTATCTGTGCTATTCGATCGTCCTGTCATTGTTAATCATAGTACTTTTTCTTAGTAATCCGGCAACAATGGTAGAAATCTGCAATTCGTTCCGAAAGTGCGTGTGGAATAAAATTTTTGCTTGACGTTACCCATGGTTCCAAAATGGCGGCTCGTCTCTGATTCCAGCGAACACAAGAAAGGAAACAGTGGGGACGCACGTCCTAACCTAACCTAACCTATTCTAATAATTTGGTTGGTAATAATTATGGTAATGTATTCGAGTAGGTTAGGTTAGTTTACAACGTGCGCCCGCGCTGTTTCCTTTCTTGTGTTTGCTGGAATCAGAGACGAGCCGCCATTTTGGAACCATAGGTAACATTAACAAAATTTTTTAATGAAGAAAAATCGTTTAACGTTACCGCAATATCTAAAATCATCAACTATTTACTTTTATTAAAACGTTTGATATTTTCCCAGTAAAATATCGTAATTAATTAACTTAAAAAAATTCCAAAGAAATTTTTATATCGAACATCATGTGGTTTATGTAAATTGTCAATTAAACTTATTGTGCACGTGGAAGAGATGTTAGAAATTTTCCGGTTTATTTCTATAAAAATTTAGATTATTGACCTAATGTTATTGACCTAAGGAAGACTTAAATATTCTTCCATAGGCGAATAAGATTCGAAGCCTCTGCTTTCAAATTTTTCGCAAGAAGCGGATTTCTAAAGATGAGATGTTTTAGAATGCAACTTTCTTAATTTATAAATTTGAATCCCTAAAATATATAAAGTTTTTATATTATTTCATTTATTTATTATATTTTCCGCAGGAATAAAATAAACTGCAATAATTTGGAATTAGTTTCCTGCGCTATAACATTTAGAAGATTGTTTATCTGGAAACGGGAAATTTTTCGTTTTTATTTAAAGATTCACATTTGACATTTGGAAAAATTTTGCCCGTCTTTATTATTTAAGTATTGAAAATTTATTCGGATTGCTTTTAATATTTTTCGACTTTTCAATTATTCTTTTCGTCGTTTTTCATATTTTTCCTCGTCTCCGCCAAAAGCCGGGGATTAGAGGAGCGAACAAATATTTATTTTCGCATCTTACTCACCGTCGGTGGAAATAACCCTCAACCTGACCAGATCGGTTTTGTTTCCCACCAGGATGACCGCTTTGTTGTCCACATTGTCCCACTTTTCCAGTAATCCCAGGATTTCCTTCGATTTTTGGAAACTTCTCTTGCTGGCCACCGAATATATTAACACGTAAGCATCGGGATTATACATTTCTACGAAGTTTTGAGGCTGAGGACAAAGAAAAAGCACCGGTCAATGTTTGTATATAAAACATTTCATTAAAATTCTCTTATTTGTATTATAAAACTACACTTTTTAGTAAGTTAATGCGACGTTTTATCTTATTCAATTAAGCAATAAGGATTATTCTTTATCGAAATTTATAAAAACAGCAAAAAATTATTTAGAAACTATTCGATTAAATTACGCTGTAAGAAAGTATTGGGCTTTAAACATAGATATGAATAAAATATGTTATAAATATTGAGAAAAAGAAATATAAATAAGTAATAAATAAGACTATAAAATTTTATTTTCAGAGTACTCCGTTCAAAAATAGCAATTTGTTCTTTGATTAAAGTAAATATTTATTCTGTTCACTCACCGGTTCTCCTATAACCGAATGCTCTATAAAGGCTAATTCCGATTCTTCCCCGTTTAAAACGACAGTTATCGACTTCTCGTTTTCTTCGTCTGTAACAATAAAAATTCGATATTAATCGCCAAAAATTAATAAAGTATCATTTAAATCCTTTTAAAAAATCGTTTCATTATTAATTCATTTATACACGGATAAAATACAAAGGGTAACTGCTGAGAACAGTGAAGAAGAACTGAAAGTTAACATACGAATAGCCTATTTATCAGAAAAAACTGGTAACTGCGATGTAAAATTTGGAAAGTGTCGGAGTAAATTCTAGTTTTGTAATTTAAAAAAAAAAAAAAAAAAAAAAAAAATCAGCGGAGTATATTTGCATTCCGATGTAACATTTATAGTCACAAAGTTCGTTATGTTTTTGTTTAATATTTAAATACAACTGGAAAATGTGAAGAATATAAAACGAGGAAAATAAAATTTGTTAAATGTACTTTGTTTAGAAATTTTAAATAAATATAAGAGAAAAAATTAGGGGGTTTTATGTTAATACATTCACAAAAGCTTGGCTGTTGTTTAGAGGGTGTATTAACATAACTCTTCAATTTTTCCTCTCTTATCTTCGCTTTAAGTACGAAGTAATGTTAGAATCGACCCGTTCTAAAAGCTGTTAAACTCACTTTATCTCTCGAGATTGTTTTTAATAGTAAACTCCTTCCGCGTAAAAATTTTGTTCTTTATTTTAATTTTAAGGAGGATAAAGATAAAAGAAAACGCTTTTTATACTCGAAAACTTGTCACTGTCATTTATTATTCGTAATTCGTCCGGTAAGTAAAATATATGTAAATTCGTTTTATTTTTTAACAGCCGATAAGAAATTAGTAAATTATTATACTTTTAAATATGGATAAAAAAACGAAAAAAAGGAAAAAAAATTTAATGTTTGTTTAGAGCAACAGAAATGTAAAAAATAAATAATTAAATTAATTCTTTGTATAAAGTATTTCTTTTTAACTGGAAAAAGGAAAGATAACACAATGAATCTTCACGATTTATAACTTAATAATCACACAAATTCCAGGAATAAAACATTATTTAAAAGGATACATCTAATGTATTTTATAGCTATAAATATACCACGAGTATATGTCGAATCTAAACGAAACGAAAAAATTGAATTAAGTTTAAAAATAATATAAAATATAGAACTCGATTTAATTTTATAGAGTAGTTCCAAAATTAATTTTTCTTTAAATCTGGCTCGAACAATTATCGTAACATTCGATGCCGCTTATACAAGCTAATTTGCATAACGCATGGTCAAAAACTTGGCGGCTATTGCGAACTCTCTTTACAATCTCTTCCCTTTTATTTCTGTTGATTAATTCCACTTTAATCGCGCTCTTTGCTGTTCGTTTTAATAGGCCGATACGAACTTCCAAGCTTTTTTTTTAAAAATAGTTTTAATACTTAAAGCGAAATTATTGTTCGATAAAACAAAGCAGGAGGGGAAAAAAGACAAAATACAATTTACAGTTGTTTTAGAACGTTGTCCCACGCTCAGTTCAAATATAGTAAATATAAATGCAGAAGTTAATTGTAAATAAGCCGCTATGTATTATGAATTTGTGAAACGTCGACTTTCTGGACTTTTATAATTAATGTTGTTTGTTTGAGTTATTCAAGTTATTCCATTAATGGATACGTGAGGTAGATGCCATTGCCAGATAATGCTTAAGCACTTAAAGCTTGTTATTAATTTACATCTGCAACCGGTGTGTTTTCTCCGCTCGACTCTTCCACCTTTTCTATTTATTTTTTTGTTCGTTTCTATCACAGCCCACGCCTAAAAGATTAAACGTTTAATAAATTAATTGTTTATACGTCATTAAAAATTTCTAACTTCAAACGTTGACTGATACATCGTTTGTTCGATAAGCATTTATCTGATCGAACGATAAATCTGTTTATCCAAAGGGAAAAAAGACTTTTTCTTCGAAGTGAAGTTTCGTGTTTATTAAGTCATAAAGAATAAATAAAAGTAGTTTTAAAAAACTTGTTATAAATTTATATATTTTTTGAACTATCAAAACAGAAAATATCATGGTAAGTTAACAATAAAAGTGTTATTTAATTGTTAACAAGTTTAATTAAAAAATAATACACAACTGTGATTATAATTAATTTCGTAAAAATAATTTACAACATTTCAATTATTTACGAAATATTCGTCATATTTGTACATTAATCATGATGAATAAACACTTTCATCAAATACACTCACTCGACTTTAAATTTTCCAGCAAATTTTAGTTTCATTCTGTCAGAAACGTTTGGTTTCGTGGCGTTAGAACACCGGAGAGTAAGGAACAGAAGTACGACAGAAGCATTTATCTCGATAAGACACACAAAAATTGTAATTTTATTTAATGCCATTTAATTTTTAATTTTTTCCCCCGCTTTTGTGAAGCATCGAGATAAATTCTCTTCGCGGAAGGTCGCTTTTGTTATCAATTGTTGCAAACTGGCACAAGAAAAAGAAAACGGCGTATCTCTATGTAATGTTTGTTTATGCCATAGCGTTAAATAAATAAAACGGAGAAAAAATAAAGACGAGGCCTCGAGTGTTACGAAATATTTGTGAAGTTTCTACAATATTAAAACGTAAAAGCTTACGCTAACAATTTAAAAATTTCGAATAAAATGAAAACGACATTTCATATTTTTTCTAATTTCTTTCGTTAGCCGAGATTTAAATAACATTTCCGAGTTTTAAGAGCGAAATAAATGTCTATCCAAGACGTTAACGTCGAAAGGGCTGGGTGTTTTGGTTTCGCCTTTACCCGTTCGCCCCCACTGATTATAGAGAAGGGGTGGTTACGCGCATTCTCCTTCCTCTTTAATACAGATGTATGCCTAGTGGAGGAAAAATCGTTTCAATCCAATTGTCGATTTGAAAACTCATCCGACAAGAAAAACACGGGTCCCAAGGAAATAGATCCGAGTCAATATTACCATTACGTAAAGGATCGGATAAATATGTTATTTTGCCAAGTCATTGGCATTCCGAAAGAAAAAAAACCGATAGAAAACAAGTTTAAGAACGTCGAAAATTAAATCTAAACTACCGTAATAAAGCGTTTATTCAGCTCTCCTTTATATCTTTACAATCTGTTCGCTTCTCTTCTTCCTCGTCCATCATCATTTTTTTTTAGTTGCTCGTCTTATTTATTTATTTTTTTTTGTCGATTATTGCGACGTTTACTAGAAAATCAAAATTCCAATTTGTTCGAATCGCACCGAGCCACTACATCGATCGACAGAGCCTACTGTTGATAACCCAATTAAGAAGGATCGGCATATAAACATTCAAAAGAAAAAAATATATTGTATAATTTTTCAAATATTTTATCGTCTTTCCGATGATCATAACGAGAAATATTGCGGCAGTTTTCTGCAATTTGTTTTTCTTTCGCGTAGATTAAATACTGTCACGACCATGCGGGAAAAGAATTTTATTCCCTTTTACCGACGACTGTTTGTTAGTAATTAAACGCAGTCTCAACTTATTCCAAGTCAAATCAAATCTTCGAATATTTAAACTGAATAAAATTACATCGACAACTTTTAATGACAGAGAAGAATTACTTGTTTTTAATTCGAAAATGGAGATTATCAAATTAAAATGGTTTGGCCGGGCTAATAAAAACGCCAATGTTAAACAAATTCTTATAAAAATAAATATTATATTCCTATAACGGCAACGTCGAAAATAAACAATAGTCAAAAAAAAAAAAAAAATCTCTCACGAAAGACGTGCCAAATAAAATATATACTAAAAGGAACTAACTGACAGCTGCTTCGTTCTTATCTCTATATATTCATACAGGATCGTAATTGATTTAAAGTATGAATTAGTTTACGACTGGCACCAACGAAATAAGAATTGTCTTTCGGATTAGTTATTTTTTTAAAATACTGTTATAACAGTTCTAATCTAGTATACAATACATAATTTAAAAAAAAACATCTTGTATCCGTTACAGGTTAGTCGAACTCGTCGTTACGTCATTTAACTCATCGAAGTACTTAAACGTCGAGTCTACGTACAGTACATGTATCACACTTTACATGCCATTTATATAATATATTATACAGGCTAATGGAAAACGGTCGGAAGACCGGATATCTCCTAATCCACAGAGTAGAATACACGAAGACCAAGCTTTCCGATTTGATAGGAAATCGCAACGTCTAATTTTGCTTTAAAAATTTTAATTTAATGGTTTTATTGTAAATTTCAAACGCGAAAAGTACCAAAAACGGTAGGTATAAAACGACTTTTACCAATCGTTAACATTATGCAGCGCAAAATATACCTCCGATTGGTAAAAAACGAACTTACTGGGTGCGAATAAGAGAAACGCAAAGAAACAGCAGTCATTGGCAGTTTAAAATGGTGCGAATCAATATTCGTGGAGTGAAACGACTTTGCGTTACGCATTAGCAAATTAGTGACGACGTCGGTAATACATTTATAAATCTAATTTTCGAATATAGGAGCACGATAAACCGATAGGCACTGGTAAAACCGTAGTTGGTTCGTAATCGTTTCTTCACAATGACACGAAATTAAATATTTTTCAGTTTTTTTTGGTTAAAAGACCGAATTTAGTCGATCGTAGTTTATTAATTACTTAACTAAAATTCAAATTAGCATCCATCAAAACTGTCTTGGAGTAATCCGGAAAAGCATTAACTTCTAATTTAGATATTCGCAAATATTGGTAATGGCTGACATATTTTTGGGCGTGTCGGGTCTACGACTTTTGCGACGTAGAAAAGAATGCTAGCTATTAATTAATAACTTTGTCTTCGTACTTTACACGTTCGCTCCCATCTTTCTTATTCCACGTGTTACTTACATACATTAATTTCAATTCTGAATATTCATACAGAGAAATTTGTAAAATGATACACCGGAAGCTGGGATAAAAGAATATTTTGAATATGGAAAATATTCGACATTTTTTTTGAACGGATAGAAAAGTACAAAGATGAAGAAAAATTGCTATAACATTTCCAGAGAAAAAAGTTTTACATTCAAGTTATCTTTAGCATCGATTTATTCCACTCGAGATAAGGATTGATGTTACTTTAAAATAATAAACAAACTCCGCCAGCAATTTAGATTGCTCTTTAACATCTATTTTAAGCGAATGTCGAGAGACTATTTTCAAAAGGCTCTTCAAATAATACCAAAAATTGCTTTTAAATTAATAATATCCATTGTTTAAGAAATAGCAATTTTCCTATTTACAAATCCTTGAAGACTCCTCTCGCCACTTGTTAAGTTATCGATGTTTCTCCATTTACTTTTGATGTAAAAAAATAATACATCGAAAAGTTTTATTGAATTTTTTATTTTCTGATTAGTCCTTTCGGCATTTAAAGATTAAAATATAATATTTCTGTAAATGGAATCTGACCCCATTCGTTTAAAGAAATTTTCTTTTATCTGTTCGATTAATTTGTATGCGGGCAATGGAAATAACATCTTTCATCTTATATGAGCTGTCGTCATTCTTCTATACTACTTAAAGGATGGATATGACAGATTAGCAAGTAAATTGCAAATTTTACACCGTGAAGGATAAACTTACATCTTCAGAATTGCAGTTCGATCAACTTACAAAAAATTAGCGAAATTTCTTTGAAACGGAATAAATAATTTAGAAAAATTCTCAATGTGCAGGATAACTTCTTTATTTTTATTGTTGTTGCAATTTTGTTGAGACCGGGACTTTAGAGACAAGTGTTATAAGACGTGGTAAACTAGAAAGAGTTTTATAGTTAATAATTATTTCATTTTCAATTAATTAAATTCTGCAAATTGCATAATTAGGTAACAGAATACGCATTTTCTGCACGGAAAAGACGAGCAGAAAATAAAATGCTCAAGAAAGCGTCACAAACTAAATAATTGTGACGCCTTCTTGCAAATATTTTCTGTGGCGTAGCGTAAGATATGATTTTAATAGGCTCGAGTACTTTTGTGATAGAATCGATAAAAATAAATAAAACCTTTTGCTAAACACGTACTGTAAGTTAACAATAACCTTTCGTGCAAGCGCGTATGAAATGCTATTATACAACAATATAAATGTTAACAGTTATGAAGCGAAATTTGTAAACACGGAAACAAGAAAGTGCATAACTGATAGAACTAAATTGATATTTAATTCAAATATAAAAGAGAGAACAAAGAAGAAATTTTTCGCACTGGCTAAATAATAATAATATTAATATATACAGTGTTCTTACGTACACGCACCGTGATTAAATTCTGTATTTGGTTATGTTTGTCGGGTTTCGAAGAGGAGGACGGTGAGGGTGGAGCTACCCCCTAAAACTTCATTAAAATGCATGGTCATCGAGCTTAGGTACGTCCCGAAAGTTTCAACAGACCCAGAAAAGTCTTCGTTGATGCGAGACAAATCCGAGTTACATTTTGTAGGTTTCTATTCCAACTGTTAACGACCTAAAACTGTGGAATAATAAATTACAATCGCTTTAAAAACAGCTTGTAAATTAGCAAAACGACAATTTTCATAAATGATTATTTCAAGATGTTTTCAATTCGATTTACAACAAAAATTGTTATTATACTAGGTTTAAGCCAAGCCTTGACTACGTTCTCTCGTTTGTTTACGTTATTTGAATATCTTTAAATAAATAATTTTACATAACGACAACCAAACCGAGCGAATTTTCTATTCTACAAAATAAATTAAATACAATTGAATTATTTTAAATATGTTAGAATTACTCGATTCGATTTCGAGAAACGACAATTCCGTAAACAAACCTATTCGAAACTTTAAATAAATTTACAATCGACGTTATGTTTCGTTTATATTTGAATTCCCTATCTTTAGTTTTAAGAAGTCGAACGTTTGTCGAGCTTTCAGTTAGGCTATATCGACTAGTGACGTTTCTAGATTATTTTTGCTGTTGCCAATGGCCAAAAGGATCCGGTAAACCTCCTCGGCGTGAAATATGGCCACCTTTTACATTGTCTTTGGAAGAGAAACTAATCGTGGCTTTTGTGTAACAAAGTGACACGTAACGAAGTAAATGAATCTAGGTCTTTAGAACTTTGGAAAACACTCCATTTTCTATCGAATTCTTACTTCTCGATATTAAATTAGTAACAAATTCTTTATATCAAGAGAGAAAATTCCGCAAATATTAAAAGAGAGAAACATTTTCCCACTTTTATTAGAGAATTTTTTTATGTGAAAGAGTAACCGTGTTATTTTTGTAGCAATGTTTCTCTTTACTAGAAAACTGGTAACCCACATTTTTCTTCGAAATTGATATCCCGAAACTAATTAAAGTAAGAAAAATACTCGATAAATTCTAGAAGGAATAATCTAGTCTGGAATTCGCATCCTTCTCACTAACAAGTAAGAAAAAATTTATCGTATCTTCATTATTTTTTGCCGTCTTACGTGTAAAATGGTAAAGAAATGGGTAAAATTAATGCTAAACAAAACGAAGATTATGTCGAATTATATTGTTTATCTATAATTTTATATAAGAAATATATACAGATAATAAAAAATCGATTTTACTTTCTCTGATCTATTTTATTCGATACGTATAGGCGAACATTCGAATTATTTTATTGTATAAAAAAAGTCGCCTTCTGTAGAATCAAGAATACGAGTTAGGTATCGAAAGCCTTCATCGTCTTTCACAAAATATTTAACTTTCACGATGCATCCCGATCGTCGACAGAACCTTCTATAGGCTTCATTAGCCCGAATCTAAACACTACGACCAACTGGTGTCTGCGTACAGATATTTCTGCGCGTGTGTACAGTACGTGTCTCGCTTAGAAATCAACAAATAGAATTACAATAATAGGAATTTGACTTTCATATTTGTGCAGCAAACGTGATGTTTACCGTCATATTTATGAAACAATTAAGAACGAGTCTATTCTTTAATAAACTATTTATTTTTAAATTTTCCTTTTATCTTTACTCTTAATAAATGTTTAAACAATACAATTAAAGTAAAGAAATAAAATCGAAAATGTTTAAATCGTAACGCGTTTAAAAGCATCCTCTTCCGGATCAACGAATTCCCATGTGGATAAAACATTACTGTGTATAATATATTATCTAGGGCAGGGATGTCCAACCCGCGGCCCACAGCTTACTGCATCCTACACATTTTATATGGGGTAGTACTGTACTGTACCTGTACATACCTTTTTTTTTCCTGTATGTATAGTCTACTAAGAAAATTTTTCTCATGGATGGCGCATCTTTGTTTCTCGGATGCAATTTTCGTTACTCCTTTATCTGCTCGAGTCTTTTTGATTATATCTTTCTTAGGTAAAATTGTATCTACTGTAGACTTGTTGAAGTCATCTGCCTTCAATATCAGACATCTTCTGCTCACTCTCTAACTTGGATATTATCACTTGCTTAGTTCCTATAGATAATACAGTTCTTGACACTCCACTCTTTTTAGGCCCCATAATATTATCAGTTTTTTAAATATAAAGTTCATAAAAACACGTACAAAAATTCAGAGAACAGAAATTCACTGGTGCAAAAAAGGTTATGTATACAACTGCGAAAGTCTCGTTTCATAAGCCATGTATACATGCTATTAAAATATAGTTTTACAAATCTTAAATGCAGCGTCGCTTCTTGTGTTTGTTCTGTCAGGTGTTTGTTGTCCGATTTGTTCACAGTCCGAACTGTTCGTTAACCAATTATTCACTGTAGTACATACTGTTGTGAACAATTCTCTTCGTGCATGAAAAACATCAAAATTGCTGAAAGAAATAAATTGAGTGATACCCATTTAAATAATATTCTTAGAATTAAGACTAGTACCATAAAAGCCGATATTGACAATATTATAAAAGGAATGCGATATCAAAAATCGCATTGAATTTATTTTTATTTTGTGCGAGTATAATTTTTTTTACTGACAATAATACAGTATAGATATATATATATATAATTACAAAATACCGTACAGGTATTTGTTATTAAAATTTGATATTCATATTTTGAACTTTTTAAAAGCATATATTTATATAAAGTACCTTTGTGGCCCGCTGAATATGCGTAAATTTCTAATTTGGCCCATTAGGAAAAAAGGTTAGACAACCCTGGTTTAGAGTAACGTAAAGAAGGTAACCGGACACAACAGATTTTTTTTCTTTTTACGTATATGTGTGTGTAAGAAGTTGATTTAGAAAAGGAGGACGTATGTACATCGAAATTCTCCACCTTTCTCTAGTAATTACCAATGGGTTTCTTATTGCGTATTGCCAGATTCAAGTTGGACGTACTGTACTTAGGTGTGGTGCTGTTTGTGAAAATTTTACCTGAAAAAATGCTATTCGCTTTTATTTATATTTCAATTTCTCGTTTACTCGCATTTTTCTATGCAAAAAATGAGAAAGAACCAGAATCTTTGGAATCAGTATCGAACGCATCGACCAAAGTCGTTGCGTCCTGCTTTTATCTACTTCCAATCTTTTCTTATTTGTTATTGCTGGATTTCTTTGTAAATAATTTAAGCAGAATAATTTTACCAAACGAAATGATAATTTTAAGTGATTAAGGAAAGATGCTACGCATAATTGGCTTAATTAAGGATAGATAAAGTAAAAATTCCGGCAACGAGTTGTTTAACTTTCCCGGCAACACTTAAAACTGCGTGTGTGGCGCCATCCGTTACGATATTTTATTTTAAAAGGTTTTTATAATTTTAATTGTCATAAAATGACAAACAGCTTAATTTTGAGAGTAGGGACGGATTTTATAAAAAAAAATTGTAAATGCTAATAACAAGTAAAATCGTCATTATACTGGAAATACGCACGACCCTCATTATCTCCCCCCCCGACCTTTAACCACCAAAATTTAATAGCATCGATCCCCGAATAAACAAACCTCCCTACAAAATTTCAGAAATTTTCGACAAAAAGTACAGAAGTTATTAAGGTTCAAACTGAACGAACAGAATCGTATCCCACACACACAAACACTAACATCCATACAAACAGAATAAACCCCCGAATTTTTACACATTTCTTAGAGTTTCAAGGTGTCCCGAGCCCAAAAATGTAAAAATCTTGGAAGGAGTCATTTTTGACCCATCGCCATAATTGCCTTCTGTTATATATAACAGAGCCTGGAACTTAATAAAAATGATAAAAGTTTGAATATAAATTTTTAATTAAATTTATTTAATGTAAAAATTGTATTTTTTCCCTCGAAAATATGGAATATTTTATTATTGTCGGACGTTGAAGATCGTTTAACGTCACGATTCGGATGATGGAACGTCGTGTGCTAGAGTTCGATTCTCTTCCGTATGAATCATCTCCGGCTGTAGACTTTTAGCGTGGAAAATACAAAATATCTACCAGATAAATTCCTAAAGTTCTCACACTTTTCGGAAGAAAGAGACTTTCTACCAGACGTTCTGCCTTATCAAGTCTCCTACATTCGATCACATAAAATCAGTAAATAATTTACCAAGTAGCGGAGAGCGGGGCTAAAAGTTCCCGGGGTAAGTTGTTCCGATTGAAATAGCTCCACAAAGAAAAAAAATATATATAATTAGTAAATATGTCATGAAATCGAACGTTTCTTTGCACCGACGGCAGGTATCTTAATCAGGCCAGTGATGTCCGGTACATTGGAAAGAGAGCCTGTACGTCGCTGATCCACATAAGTAAATATTTTCGTGTTTGATATTTTTGGTATATCTGGCGAATTTAAATAATTAGCGATTAGTTGTTTGGTATTTTTATTCAAAAATATATCGAGTATCTTGATATACTACGCTAAAACTGTATATGTCTCGTAACCTAATCTAGAAGCTGCTGTTTTGAACCCATGTGCTATCGGGGCTAGATGTTCCCTTCTTTGCGGGCATGTTGTGACCTTGGAACAACTTGCCCCAGTTCATCTGTACCGGTAATGCAGTAGAAATAATGTTTTTTTTTTTTTTTTTTTTTTTTCCTTTTGCAGTATGCGGACTTATATTCGAAAAGCAACACGGGGTTCTGTATCTCGGGAGTTGATGCAAAGAGCTGCAGATGCAGTTATTAAAGATGGTTAAAAAATAAAAACTGTTGCCAGAGAATTAGATATTTGTCATATGACGTTATATAGATTTGTAAAGAAGTTGAAACCTGGAGTAGAAAACACTGCGATTGGCTACAAAAAAGTAAAATTGGTCTTTATTGAAGAACAGGAAAACAAGTTAGCAGAGTATTTGTTAAATGTAAGCTTTACTGACGAAAGACAAATCTTGGATCAGTCAGGGTCATCGGGAGTTGTAAATTTGCCTGCAACTTCTGGTGTTATACAAGAACTTGGAAAGGATGTTCCTTTCTCCCCTTTTCTTTAAGTAAAAGTTATAAATGTTGAAACGTAAAAATGTTTTATTTATAATAAATTTAAGAAAAACAACTAATTATTGATAAGATATTATTGATTAGTCTTTAAATACATACTTAGTTAAATAAATTATTGTTTTTTTACATATTACACCTTCCATAGATCTTGTAACAACTTGCCCCACCCTGTTAACAACTAGCCCCGAACCGGGATAAGTTGTTACTTTCCGACTTTAGGTATTGTATTATTGATTATAAAAAAAACTTACAAAAAATCAACCCCAAAAATTGTATTTATAGCAAAGTTAGATATATTACTAAATTTTAATCTCTTAATACTTATGCTAGAATTATGTTTCCTTAACAAAATATAAGGTTGATTAAAAAACGGAACTTGTAGCCCCGCTCTCCCCTAACTTAGTAGTTACAATAAATATTTATTATTTTAAATCGTCAGCCTGTGGGTCAGGCTATTAATTAACTCTGCATTGGTCCTACGGGAGCTGTCGTAGATAGGGATAGAATATTTTACTTTAGAAGACGGTAACGGCGCAATTAAAATTTGATGGTTATCACTCCAGTTCCCACAATTCGCGGGTCTTTACAGACAGAGTGGTGATCACCCGTCGAGAAACACTCTGCCGTTTCCATGAAATTTTCCTCGAAGATCAATTAAGCCGTCAGATAAACGTGTTTTCGAAATGGAAGCCAACTTCAAATACGAAATGTTCGATTTTTAATTAGTAGCGCGTAATTACGCGTTAAAGATACGAATGCTAAATAAAAAAAATTAATAAACAACATTAAAAGGAAATCCTTTTCGTTATAGATTAATGCTGCCATATCTGATTTGCGCACCAGTACAAATCCAATTTCGATCTCTTCGTCGAGATACGTAAACGTCAGGCTGAATAATGTTCGAGTTACGACACAAAACGAAACCATATACGTCATTTTAGAGTGACGATTGTCACCTGCTGATTTTATACTTGTAAACTTCTGGTGTCGGAAATACACCGATATATATGACTAAGCGTAAGTGACGAAAGCGCCGATTTCCCATAATGTATGGATACTAATATGGAAGCAATATACAGAAACTGGAAGGCTGAACACAACAGAATTTTGGTGGACTACCTTGTCATATCTTGTTTACGACCGCTTCTGTTTGATCTATATGACAATAAATGAGTTATATCGTTTTAAATGAAATTCTTTCCTATCAAGCTACGCATACAAGAATCGAATCAGAACAATGCTATGGCTCTAGTATTTTTATCGGAATAATCTTCGCGATTGTGAGAATTTGTTAAATCTGTTGATAATGTAGACAGGGTTTGTTGGGTATTCAAGAAATTCTTCCAGTCGTAAAATTATTATCGCCAAGAACGTTTTTTGGACGAAGTTCCGAGATGATCGTTCTTTCCCCCCTCTTTAAATCGATTGTTTTCTTCATACAATTAAGGAAAGTATCTGTCGTCTCTTGTAGTTGTCTTCTTTACCCTTTAATTATTTGCAGCATGACATTAACCTAACGAAAGTTCTTAAAACTTTACAGTAATAACGACTCGTACTAAACTATCTTCTTTCTCCGTTTGGATTCGATCAACTACCTATCTTGTAACTGTTTCTCGTCCTAATTCATCTTTAAATACTGTTAAAGATACAAGCATATGTGTTTTCGTCTCGCTCGATCCTCTATCTAAACACTAATAATAGTATTTCCAAACAGAATTTCCTTACGTATCGATAGATTTACATATCAGGAATTGCTCTATTATAGTTTGTGACGTAAAATTATTTTTTCACGAATGGATTTATTTTTCATTTTTACAACGTACGCTGTGTTTGCAAGTATTCGGAAACCCACTTTGATCTCCAGTTTATGAAGACCATCAAGCATTATATTTAATGTAGGTTATTTACTTCACAAGATGTGTAGATTTGCATAATCTTAAGAACGCGGGAAAAGTTTTTCGGATGTCAAAGTAGGAGTAAAATGATCTAAATTCAAAATTTGAATAAAAGTTATTTGAGCGTTACCTACGAGTAGTCTACATTAAATTCTGTGAAAGAATTTTAATACGCTTATCATTTTCCATCGCATCTTCGATCATTTACTTCCGATATTGTAAGATTCTTATTTCCATCGAACGACAGAGGATAACAGTCGAAAGGAATAAACGATCTGTATCAAATCTTTCGAAAAGTTTTCTTCGAGTACAGTCGATAGTGTTATTTGGCATTAGAGAAATACGTGGCAACCGGAAAACTAACAACTTTGCACACAATATCAACGTTTAAACCAGTCTTTAAAAATAACAATTTAAGAATTACTACACTAATCGGTTTGCCTAAGACAAAAGTTTCACATTATCTAAAGACTCACGCTCGAATTAGTATAAAAACTTGAAAAATATAAGAATTAATCAAAATGAAAGGATTTAGGCGGGAGAGAGGTAGAAGCAGGAACGTATAGTAATTCGATATGAAATTTGTATGCTATGTCAATACTCATAAAGGAAAATGAAAAATTTCGACGCAAAATGACTCGAAAATAATCTGAAAAAATAATAGAAAGTTGAGAAATGTGGAAATAAAAGACAATCTGTTTCTAAACGTTTCAGCTATTCTTCCACGAAAGAAACTTAAAACTGGCATTTTGACTTTGTAATCTTCATTCTACCTCCTTCTTCGGTCGAATGCAGTAAACTGTAGTTAACCATTCACTAGACGTTCTTCTTTGTACAACCCGGAAGAAGCACCGGAAGTATTCCTTCTTCCGGACGAAATTAAACTAGAAATCTTTTTCTATTTAATGTTTTTCGTGAAGATTTTCCTGGAAATCGACTTTATTTACTTCTTGTGTTTCTTTAGCGATTAGAGAAATTTACGTGACGAGGAACATGGGAAGCCGGAAATTTGATAAGCCGGAAGAAAGCAATAAACGTCTAATAAATCGATAAAGTGAATTAGTACTCTTCTGGCGATATACAGGTATTAGCGAAAGACTTCAAATAATAATAAAAGTACTTATATTTCACGTATTATTATGCCTCTACCGATGGAAGAAAATTATCGTATGATGTAAGACCATTGTAGTTTCATATACTCCTATTGTTTACACGGGATAGAAGTAAGTTACTTGAAACTAGTCGTTTGTCGATTAGACTTTAAAAGCCAGCCACACATTCTATACTAGCTTTAAGTAGACATTTCGTGGGAGCGAGTTCGGGTTCGATATACGAAATTAACAATGAAAACTTTTGTACTGTGCTTATCACGCGATGTAAACAACGTAGAAACTTCTATTTGATAAGTAACGGCCCACGTTCGGTGGTTTATGATACCGCAAAGTGAGTGATTTTTCCAAAATGGCCGACAAAAAAAAAAAAATAATCTTTTAAAAACTTTTTAAAATTTGAAAATTTTAAGTTAGGAAAAATATGGATCTTCAGAATACACATTACCAATAATATTAAGACGGGTTCGGGGAAATTTGTATCATTAAGTGAAAAATCACGTTGCCAGTGTAATATACCACGCGCCGTTGCAGTCTTATTTCAAAGTTCATTGCGTACGCTTGTTTATTTTATTATTGCACAGCTCAACGGCTTTGAAAAATTTTGATTATGGATTCTAAAGGTATATTAAAGATTGCGTAGGTGTCGATTTTACAATCTGTGAATTATAAATACTGGACATAAAATGAATAGTTCGTTGATAAATTAAAATATTCCTTATTTGAATTTTAAACCCAGTTTAAAAAATAGTATTTTAAATTTTTACTGCAAATAACAGGCACGTTATTCTGTAATTTAATAAATAAATCACGCCAATTTACTTATGATTTCGGATAATACGATTTTTTTTTTTTTTTTTTTTTTTTTCAAGTTGTGACCCTGAAGAATTGTTTCCGATCTTAAAGAAAGATGGAAAAATTTAACCTTTACTCTCAGAATCTCGATTTATTTTGCGAGAATATATGATGAGAAGCTAAATTTACTCGAGCGTGAGAAATATTTGGATAAGAAAATTTATGGAATTTGTTCCGACCATCAAAAAAAGAAAGTGGAAAAGTTATTGCAATCGCACAGCACGCCAAAAATCGCATCTGCAGCTGGCGTTAATCAGCACGCTTCTGGTAAAAGATATGCCTCAACTTTAGTGAAAAGAGGCAACAAAACTAATTGCTACACGCATTGTGAAAGTGAAGAAAGCCTTTAAATCGTACCCGAGTTTATAAAAGTCAAACTTAACTAATTCCAACGATTTGTCCGAAGTAATCGACTTAGAGTTGTCCTCCGATAAATGGTATATCCTAGAGACAATTAAATGGGGATAAAGGTATTAATTAATATTTACCCGTCTTACGAATCTGTTAAGAAGGCTAAATTAGAGTGTTACCCCGAGGAAGAAAGTGTTACAGTAACAGAAATCTATAGAGAGGTATATTCTGATTCTACGAGTAATTTACTTATGACTTCTATCATTTCACGTCAAATTTACAGACATCAGAACAGAAAATTATACGTTGTAATTCGGCAAAGTTTCTAATGATACGAATAATATATTGTCACCTTATTCATTTTCAATTTAAAAAAGAAATAAAAGAAAACACAATAAACAAGAATTTTGATGGCATTCAGAAGAAAATCGAATCACTCCACCCTAAGACTGTGGTAATTGGAAAGGTTGAATTTAAAATTAAACGTGTTCTCTTCTTTACCATGGTAGACTCGGTAAACTTTACTAGTGGTAAGTTTGCAACGTGCTAACACTCTTCACAAAAATGCTACATCTCTCCAAAGAATACGAACAAATTGACTTCAGTAAATGAAAGAGAATGTGACGAAACACGTGTCCTACCTACTTTTTGCGCAAATATTCGATTTCTCGAATGCTTATTACACGTGGTAAATAAACTTGACACTAAAACCTGGAACTAGACAAGCTAGAGAAGGTAATGAAAAGAAGGTCCAGAACAGGAATTATTTTTCGACAAATCGGGAAAGAAACGGCTTTATTAGTGGATTAACTAAATTTATCTGCGATTTCGTGAATGACGGAAATACGTCTCGAGGAATATTTAACGACTTAAATTAGCAGATATAACAGTTATTGAAATTGACGTACAGTACAGTTCACACGAATAACAGATGTTGAAATTCTAGATGACAGATGGTTCTATCCATTGAGTTCTGTATCAATTTAGAAAAATTTAAAAAAATAGATAAAGTACACGGCTTAATGTACGCTAAGGTCTACGAATAGTTTCCTATTCCGGTTACTGTTCACAAAATCAGCATAAACGGAATGAGTGTAGTTAAGAATTTTATTCCTTGTATTAACCAAGTGGCAAGAGTAAGTCAAGAATCAAGAAAGGACTATGAATTTTATCGAGAACGTGGTGAAAGGAAAATGTCTGGAGTGAAAACAAATGAAGATTTCTTCCTTCACTCCCCATTTCTTCTGATCTTTCTATTTTGGGGTGTCGAAGTATACCGTAGAGGAAGACATCTTCGTTTTCATCCGTAAATTCGGACGACTCGTGTTTCTCAACGGCCGGATGACGAATGTAATTCTCGACAATATTACTCTTCCAGATGCTAAAGGGGATCGTCAGACAGAAATAAAGTTTAGAAGGTTAGATATTTTTGGAGGAAATGCGATAAGAACGACCGGCGAGCAAAACTATTCCTTCGTCCGTAATCCTTTCCCATTGGCTCTATTACGATATGTAAACCAATTAAATTATAGATTTTTATTTCTCTCTACATTCGTAAATACGTGAGAAATTACATTCGTCGGCCAGCGGAGTAGGCGAGAGGGGAACTTTCTTACATCGGAACTTCGGTTTATCATCGCTAGAGGGCGCCACCGGCAGTGACACTAAATACTGTATTTTAGACAGAAATTACAGAATAATTTCTAACGTTTACGAGTTAAAATTAAAGCCGAACTAGGTTTAACGAACCCAGAAAAATTCCCAAAGTACAATTCGATTTTTCGCTATTAATCGTTCCAATTTCTGTCCACGATTTTAAAATTAGAAAATTCGGAGTAAAATCCGAAAATTTCGGGACTTTTCCTCCTATTCCATACTAATTACCCGTCGTTTCGTTCCCGCCGACGTAACGTCTATCAATCGACCGATTCGTCCGGCCGTTGGCTTACCGGTTGGTGGCCAATCGACGCCTTCCAACCAGTTTTCGTGACAGGTGAACGGTAACGCGATCGGTGGTGACGCTACCGGGAACGGGGGGAGCATCCCCTTTCTATTTTCGAACGCCGCCGTAATTTGGGAATTATTAAAATCTTCGATCGTACTACGCGGCTAAATTTAGAAAGCGTGACGTGTTTTTTTTTTCTGCTCGCCCGTTTTTCTTTCGTTATTTTTGCCACGCCGGATTTCTGCACGATGGCGGTTGCCCCGGAAACCCGCGATAAATAGAAACGCGGTCGTATCTACACCTCGACCTTCTCTTTCCGACCCGCATTTATCGCCAGTGGCCGAGAAAGGGGACTTCGACCCCGTTCCCTGGCCACAACGTTGGTTTATCGACTCCGGTGTCTATCGGAAAATAAATGATCGATAACCCCGTTTCCACACCCGCACACGATAAGGCAAACGGAGAAAATGACAAATGTCTGGCCACTAAATAATTACTTATATAATTATGACTTTACCTCGATATTACGTTCGAAACTCGATGACGCCGTACGAAAGATTTTGACAAAATAATGTAAATAAACGGACGAAAATGGGCGATTTATAAAACTAAAAAAAAAAAAAAAACTATTCGAAGATCTTTTGGGTTAACCAGTCGGGGAGACGATATTTTCCGCTTGGCTCCAGATGTGTTCTGTCAAACTTTATCTATTTTTGTGAATTCGCGCTACCCCCGAGACGCGTATTATAGTTTTTTAATTGTAAAATGTACACCGTGGCATATATTTAGAACAAGTTTTCGGTTCCACTAATATTCTTTCCGAGGATCCGACTCGTTCGACTTACGACCTTTTTCTAATAACTCGAAACTCGAAACGGAAATTCATTTGTTCAGTATAATAATTAAGGAAAGAGAGGATATTTCTCTCTTCTTCTTCCGCAAAACAGTTATACTATTTGACAAATGAATATTTTCTCTCCTCGTAATTAAACAAAATATAGAAAATTATCGTTTCTAAAAGAAATTCCAATCCGAGTTTTTATCACCGAAAAGTTTATCTACCAATGTTTCCAAAATAATAATTGAAAAAAAATGTTTACTTTGTTAATTGCTTTATCGTCTAATTAAATATTATCGATTTTTACCAAAATAATTAAACTACGAATAATCTTCGGCGATTAAAAAAAAATAATAATAATAATAAATTTAATTAGAATTAAGTGTGGATACGAAAATGATCGTAATTAATACACTCGAAATATACGAGATGCCGAAAAAGATTGTTGGGGTTTGCTGTAATGGAAATGGAAAATAGAAAGCTCTTATCCGTTAAAACTTTCGACGTAACTTTCTGTTACCTTAAAAGCTTATTTCTTTTCTTTCGAATATATACAAAGTGTGCTTGTGTTTAGCTAAGTTTACTCTCGCATAAGTCTTCCACTTCGTTTCGCGACGGTATAAGTTAAGTATTGTATTCCGTATTAAAAAAGAAGTCCTAGAGGAATATCTCGGAGCGATTTTTAACTTTTAAATAAAAAATTCCCTTGACTTCTGGTCTAGATTATAAACTTGGTACCGATATTAACAATTCGCGTGTATCTTAACTTTAATTCTCTCTCCGGCTGTTGACAACCCTTCGCAAAAATTGAGAATGCGAATAGAATATTAAAACGATTTTCCTTCTTTACGGACGTATTTGGCTGCTATTTTTCACGTAACAACTCGAACATTTACCAATTTTTTCTGTGTATCGATGCGTATAGCCTGTATTTCCAAAACGTGCGGAATCGTATAAAAATCTTCTTATAAAGCACTTTTTAATGAATTTTATTAAGCTTTAATTCATAAATATTTGTTGATAAATAATAATTGAAAAAAAAATTAATATAAACGTAACAAATATACAAAAGACCGACTCCTAATAACGCTATCTCGTAACAATGGCTTAGTGAATCCACTAAATTCTCCGTTTTCTACCCGAAACTGTTAGAAAAAAAAAGCCGAAAATAGATGTACTGTACGAAAGAGGAATTTGAATTCTCCCCTAACCGGCACGTAACACGCTTACATATTTTTCTACAGGTTGATACTACGTAATTCATACAACGTTACAGCAGAATTACAATTATGATATAAATAACGCAATGTGTAAGTGGAGCGCGTGGTTTAATGTGCAAATTGTAACCTCTCCGTCCAGTCGATAGACTTAACGAAGCGTAAAGGAGTTTCTACGTAATATTTTGGTCACCCGTAAAAAAAAAGAATAATGGGAGTCATAAATAGACGAAGCGAATCTTCCACCCGGATTAGCCAATGGGAAACAAATATCTGTCGATATAATTGCACCAGACGTTGATATCGGTGTTTGGCGATTGGCGAATTCCCTTAAATTACGGTACATATATTTTGAAATGACACGTTATAAATGTTTTTATGTGCGTGGCCAATCGAAAATACGATCGAGTGTAACGTTAAATGGAAAGAAAACTGCCGATATTGAATCAAAATGGCACGCAGTCTCCGATAATTCCCGGTTACTTCGCTATTCTCACCCATCACAAAACGAATATTTCTCTTTATAGTTCCTTCCTATTCAAAGATAGTTTTCCCAATAAAAGATTTGTTAAAGATTCTTTCCACTTCTAAATAAGATAAAAGTACTGTACAGCTCCTATACTAACGAGGAAATCAATTGAAAAATACAGTTCTTATTTGTGAAAGTAAGCTATTTAATAATATTTGGATCCACTGGATTACGATCGATTTAAAATATATTATTTTGCAATTTTGTTTTGGCCTCGGAAATCATTTATAACCGCGAATTATTTAAGAAATAGCCAACATAAGCGAATCTCGCGAACGAATTCGATAATAAAGGCGTTAATATGGCCAAATGGAAAAAATTCTCGATACAAATAATACAATTTCCTGAAAAATTAATAAAGTTTTTCGACGTCCGAAAATAAAATTGTCGTTAAAAATTTAATTTTAAATACACATCAATCGATTTTCTGGCGGTTAATACATCGATCTATGTCGAGAATTTTGAATCGATGAAGAACATTTTTCTGATAAAAATCGATGAGTGTCACGCATTAAACCAGTACAAGTGAAAATTGCAAATCGTTTGCATCATTAACTACTCGGTTTGTTTCGTAAAATCTGCGTAAACGATAAAGTCTGGAAATCTGCAGACAATTTTCTTTCCGTTCAAGATACGATTTTTGAATCCCGCTCAACGTGCATTATCACATAATTCCGAGAATTTTTGTGACGAAATCTAATAAAGATGATTAAATTCCCAACAAACTTTTTAACCCACTCATTTTAGGTATAAGTTACTCTAATTGAAGTTTTTTTCTTTTTTACAGAAGCTGTTACTAAGTATCTATCACGTGTGATAATTTTCCTCTAGAAACGAATGCCACACCCGCCTTTCTTGTCATTGATTTTACTACATTCATTTGTTTATAAAGTGTAACTTTTCCCTTCCTTACTGTTCGATAGCGCTAATTGATCCGATAGGTGTGTCTAGACAAATGATAAGTTAAAATAAATTACGTAGAATCTAATTTTATTCAAAATATTTCGAGAATATTAAATATAGAAAAATGTATTTTAATTAAACATTATAACTAAATGATTTTCGAATGAAGGAGCGAGAAAGTTTTCGTATTCACGTGATTTATTACATGACTGTATTCTAGGGAGAGAGAAACTACCTTTTCCGATATTCGAGTTTTCTCAAACCTTTCAAAAATAATTTATTCGACTTCAAGAGAGAGAGAGAGAGAGGCGAAAAAAGAAACATTTCTTTATATAAATATTTACGAAAGTTGCATATTTTCAGATGTTTGTGAGGAAGGAATATGATTTATAATCTCAGCGGTTCTTTCAGTAACCGACGTCATTTTTCTTCGTTCTTTTGTGACGTGACAATTTCAGCTCGTGACTTTTACTTGGGAAAGTTCTAGTTGAGGTTTATTCGTGACAACCTCCCTGTTTCACATCTTGATTGTGAGTTTATCGCCGCGAAGTAATTCCATTTACCAGCATCACCCGACAGATATAAATTATAAAGTGGTTCTGCAATTTTGAAAAAAGCATACAAAATTTAACACATATTCTTGCTTTTAGAAGATAGCATTTTATTTAAAATATATGTCTTGTTTCCTCGCTACAAAACAGAATACAGAATGAGACAATTTTTTAGCTGCTCGCAAAAATTAACACGAAACAAAGACGTCTTTCGAGCTGTAAGGATTTTCTTATAGTATTCTACTCCGAGATAGTAAACAGTTTATTATTACAGATATTCGTAAAGAAAAAAGGTGCAAAAGTAGAGAAGAAATTAATTTTAACGTATCTTATCGACGTTTCTAAATATCCAAGAAATCCAAAACGGATGAAAGATGTGTTTTCGTTAAAAGTTGCAAACTCGTCTTCTCGATGCGAAAGTTAATTAAGAAAAAATTAGTTGAAAGCCTTTTTTTATCACCGTCAATTCTATCAAATAAGTTAAATTAAACTCTTCCTTTCTTTCGTCTAATGAAGAAAACAGTTATAAAAAATGTTCAAATTTAAAAATACCGCCTTTGGGTTTTTTAGAGAGCGGAAATGTTTTTTTAAATACTTGGAATTTAATTAATTATTTATTATTTAGTTTCTTTTTTTAATCAAATTTCGAAAATTTTCCGTTCCGCTAAAGATTTCGGATGAGAAAAATCAAAAAATTTGTTAGATTTGCATCCTTACTAAACAATGAATTTGAGAAAATAAGACACTGGAATTATTTTCTGGAGAGAGAATATACGATGCAACTTTCACCTTTAAATCCTACAAATCCATTAGGAGGAATCCGACTCTCGGATAAGCACTCAGAGGTTGTTTTCTCCTCCCCCGCCCACCGCACCTTAAATCCTTCGATGGAAATTTAACACCTGGCTAAGCCCCGTTCCGTCGCAAATGGGAAAGATGAGCACCTCTCGTTCTACAACCTGTCACTTCTCTGTCTCTCTTCACTCCCCTTTGATTTCTCCGTACATCCTCGAAATCCGGATGATTCCGGATTCGATATTCTTCTAGATGAGCAGAGTTTTAAGTTGTTCCGCACCAGAATAATTAATATAAAAACATTCTCGTTTGAGAATGATTAACGATGATCTTTTTATTATAATTAAGATTGCAGACGGTATAGCGATTATACGTAAGAAAATAGAAATGATAACATTACTCTTTATATTTGAATTTTGTTAATTAATTTGGCATAGGCCGAACGAAAAAATTAATTTTAATTAACGATACGGAGATAATTCGTCTAAAATGCCATCTCGGGTTACAGCTCAAACTGATAAGCAAGAAAATATCTTTTTCTTTGTTCACGTCCAAGAGAAGTTCTTACGTAAACATTCGCATTTTAACATTCTCTTAAAATAAAGAATTAAATATAACTCTCTTTAATTGACTTCGTCGAATCATAATAGTGCTATAATTTAATTATCTCGACTAAATTAAGGAAATTTTATTATCGTAGTCACATATTTTCGTATTTAAACAAGGGATTAAAAAATTTCCTTTAAAGCAGTATCAGCTGCTTTATATATATAACGAGAATAAAAATTGGAAATATAATCGTTTGTAATTTAAGAATTTCAGAGAAATTAGGGTCAATGATTGTAATAATTTGTAAAAATATTTGGTCCCCGCAGCCTTTAATGTAATTACGACGGTTTAAATCAACCATTCTAAGCATTTATTTAAAGTTCTTCCACATTTTGTATATCAAATCATAAAAATTTTCAAAGCTTTTACGTGAAATAATAAATATCAGCTCTATTTTGATATAAGATTTAAGAGAAAACAATTTTGGTACTTGCAGATAATTTATTTTAGTACATTAAATGCAAGAAACTTTAAACTAAAATTCGGAAAAGTTCTAAAATTTAAATTTGACTTAATTACTTTTAAGATTGTTTTTTCGTTTAAAAGTTTCGAACGAAAGACAAGGAAGTTTGTTTTTTTAGTGTAAGTTGTCCATTACCAAGCGATCAATCAATTAAAAATCAGTATCGATTTGTTACAGAATGATCAATCAATCAATTTACTAAAGATAAAGTAAATACAATACTTTGCATATCGATCAATACCGAGACGATATGGAGGAAACTGTTGTGTTCGATCCATATTTAATAACTAAAATAAATGATAAAATACTCTACTTTGATGAAACAAAAATTCCATCTTTTGCATTTAATGGGCATTAAATAACAGAAAATTCGTATCTTTTCCGCGTATCTTTTGCGATAAGTACAATTAGAAAAGCGAAGTGTTTGTAAATTTTCGAACCGAGACGAAAGAGGAATTTATCTTTTTTGCGGATCAAAAGTTGAGAGTTTTCTGCGAAGTGTAACGAAACGGTTGGAAAAATCTCCCAACTTAATCGTTATTCAAATTAGTTAAACAAACAGCGATAAGAGTTTTCTATATTCGATACTTTTAATTAAAACACTCTCCTGCGAAACGACTTTTTTTTCTTCTTTTCCTCTCATATATACATGAAAATTCGTTATATCCTTTTATAGATTCTTTTCAAAATCGTATCGAGAGTCAAGTTCTCTTAATACTCAAAATATATTTGCGATAAAATAAATATCTTTCGTCACATTCGCTTCCTTTCGTAATTTCAAGTGCGTATTCGACCGGCGGATTCATTACCCCTGCAAGCCGTCCTCTCCTCATAACTGCCGAGCAGAAGGAAAAGTGTTATTGGCAGGCGTCGCTTCTTCCTGGTACCAATAGTGACAGGAACAAGAGAAAATTCTTTTCTTCGAACTAAACTGTCGGTCGAGGGAAACGCTAATGACCTAGTGCCGGATTGGAGGCCATTCTATTCTGTACTAAATACGTCACACTACCAACGTTACAGTTGAGTTAGTAAAAAAAAAAGAAAATCTTTTAAGAACAGAGTGTCTCCTTCCTTCCCTTCGTTAGTTTCTTATTCTTTTAGGCAGACACTTAAGGAAAATAATCGAAAGAAGCGATTTTAAAGAATTTTTGTTTTAAGTGGGTCTTTTCTATTATTTCAAAGTGCAGAAAAATAATCAATATAAATCGAACATGATTTTAAAAACATTTTTGTAAATCAATTTATTCTCTAAAATTTTACTAAATCATTTACCTTCTCTATCTTTGTTTCTTTAACAAAACTAGTATTATTTTATTATCTATCAACAGAGATTAACGACATTTCTATGCTATAATGTTGAATTTATCTCGGATTTTTCTTAATGAAAGGAGAATTACATCAATACTAAAAGAACAGTAAATATTTAAGTTATACCAAAATAATTTTATTTTATTTATTATTAAGAGTTTAGTATATAGCGTTAGTTTTAAGTGTTTACCGGGAGAAAGAAGTTAAAAAATCAGTTCAACCAATATCGATTAAATTTATATAGAGAGTTTTATTTAATTCAAAAGTATTTTGGAAACGAAACTGTAGAAGGATTAAACAAAAAACCTATAAATATTATGGACAGACGTTGCCGTGAACAGTTCATGATTTAGCAAGACACGTCATTGACTGATGTCGAGCGAGAATCTTTTTTATCCTTAGGGGGGTTCGTTTAATAGAGACGAAAGTTCCGCACGACGGGACACGTCACGTTCCCAAGCGAAAGATTCTCACCCACGAATCACATTTATTCGATTTACTCTCGTTTGTATTGTTTTGTCGTTACCGCATGACGTAACAAAATTGCACTTTATCGATTCACCTTATTATACAATATATCGACCGACTGGAGTGTCGAAATAACGAAATGACGATTCGAAATTTTTATTATTTCCCCCCACCTCACTTATCTTATGCACTTATCTCTTTTTTTTCCCCCTCCAAGTGAAGTTTCTACTGGATAAAAAAAATAGGACAACAATAAAGACAAACAGCTTTTAAAAAAGAAAGGATATTAAAAAATCTCACGCATGTGTTCCATTATTGAATGATGAATTATATATTTGAGCGTGGGGAAAAGGACTAACAATAAAATACAACTTTTAATAATTCAATTGACAATTATTTTCCTATTGTTCTTTTAATTAAGAGACTAATCTTGGTTTATTATTAATATAACATCTAAAAGTAGTCTAAAAATGCCATTGCTTATCATTTTTCCAATGAATGAATTATTTCAAAAAGCATAATGGTCTTAGTTATAGCGAAGGAACCGAATAAAGAAGCGACGTGAACACGAAGAATAACAAGAGTCGAAGTAAAATGATACAAATAATTGTTAAAACGAAATTTTCCAGATAATTAAAATGACCTTTTCTTTTTACAATTCGACTGGAAGCATTCCGAACGAAATTAATGCTAATTATATTTAATGACGTTAAGATGCATCTAGCTTTCATTAAGTTAGGAAAGAAAGGAAAATTATTAGATTTCGAGTGTTAATTTTCTCTGTAGGGTACCCAACAATTCGCTCAAAATTAAATGTTCTCCTTTTTTATATTTACAAGATTCGAAATAATTCGAGTAATTAAGTACAAGTTGAACTTTGCGACTGAAGAGTCTCGAAGAGTCGGAAATTTGAAGCAGTTTTGCAAATGTAAATGTAAATAATCGAAGGGAGAAAAACTTTTAGCGTATTTCTTATATTTAATATTGACGTAGGAGCGTATCCACCACAAGTGGATCAGCAATCTTCATTGTTTTTTGCTGATATTTGCATAAACTCAACTTCAAAATCTAGATACCAAAAATACAGTTTTGTTTATATACTCTTGAAATTTATATATATTTTCATTCGCGTGAAGAAACGCTTTATTTTATGTAACCCATTTTTTTTAAATTCACTTCTATGTAAATAAAATACGGAGAAGAAGTCTACTGTGTGTGAAGTGCCTACGTTCTGGCACAAACTAGGCTAAGTGCAATAAAGATATCGAGAAAATGTTCGGTCACTTTTGTAAATCTAGATTTATAACGGTACTTTTGAAGGACGATAAAAATATTCAACACATTCGTGATCTACTTCCATATTTTCTTTGCTACAGCAGAGTAGTTTATTAGTTTGAAAAAGAATGCAGTATTTGTTTTGTCGGAATATACTAGAAATATCTTAAAATGTGAAAGCACTAGGCGAAATTATTTCATCTTTTTGTATTTTTAACTCACAAACTTATTAATTCAGTTGGTTAAATTCCCGTCGTGGACGAAAACTTACGGTCTTCCGAGTGCTTTAAGTATGAATGCACTCACTGTAAGGCATCCGCAAGACCAAAAAATTCAATTTTAATGCAGACTCGAATCGACAAGGTTTATATTTGGCATCCATCGAGAAATGCAAACAATTTATCAAATTTTCTCTCGCTTATCCCCAGATGAGCGTTAAAATTCGACTATATCTCGCGGACGGGTTATAACTTCATCTCATGATTTATTGTCCATTTTGATACTCTATCGTCCGGTCTATCCTGCAAGACTTATTAAATAATAAAGAATCTGCAAATTTTACGGAAAAATATTGGCCGAAAATATAAAAATTTCAAGGCAAACGATTGTCGTTTCTGATTTTCGATTATTTACAGAGGCAATTTCTAGAAAACTTTAAATTTATTTGCGTTTTTTTTTTCTTCGGATTCCGGTCGTTCGTATAAATTACTTTTTGATTTTTCTTTTCTTAAATTAAAGCGGTTGCTCGTAGTCTACGTTACGTTCTTTATATACCACGCTTTATTGCTTTAAATGACTTCGTTGTTTACATTAATGTCATGAAAACCACGGGAAAAACTGTAATCGATCTTCTTTAAAGATCCTTTGGGACAAATCTTGGACAAAACAAAGCGCCGTAACGGTTTGGAGTCGAAGATCCACAAGTTTCGTGTCAACGAACCTTATCTCGTCCGGTAGAAATTTTTCATCCTTTCGAGATTTTCGAATTCCTGCGAGAATCGAAAATGGAAAACTTCTTCACCGTGTCGGCATTCGTGTGGAGAGATCGCTCTTCTTCCGTCCGCTAACGAGAATACGACGTCTGGCAATACTTCGAACGTGTATTAGCGTTGACAGAAAGACGAATGTCGCCCACTCGTTCGACGTAATTCGAAACGAAAACGGAACTTTGTCAAGTTTGTAGATCAGAAGCGGAACGAGTCGTCGCTTCAGCCAAAATTCTGACACTTTCGATAAATCAACGGAGTAAAGGTAGCGCCGCTTGGCACCACTTTTGTTTGTTTCCAGTCGCTAAGTAGGCGAGGACGCTCCTTATTCACCCATTGACCCATTGACCCGCTGTCTCCTTTGGCAGAAATCTCTCCCAAAAAATTGTACAAAGTATTCGACCGCATTATCTCCGTCTTCCAAAATTGGTCGCCATACTTCTAAGCCGCGCGAGGTCACTCGGACACTCACCTTAGGCGGTGATGAAAAGGGCGGTGGCCGGACTCGGTACTCGGTATTCATTACTACAAAGAGATTCCACACCCCCTCCACATAATTACGAACGGTGGTAACGAACGGGGGGCGACGACGACCTACTTTATACCATTTTAAAGAGTTGACATTAACCAACTTCGAGACAACCGCGAGATTCAATGTACCGTGATGTAATGGCTCCGTCGTCTCCACCCAAGAGTTAGGCCATCAAAGAGAAACCATTCGGTCTTCGAGAGAGTTTTTTTTTAAAAAATTGACAGGTAATAAACACGTGTCTCCCATTTTAGAGTATATTATAGACCGGTGTAGACGTTTTAAATTTCTCCAATTGTTAATACTGTTAATTTTCTCGGCAATAATACGTTATTCGATTACCGATCCAATGGAATTACGTGTCGTCATATTTTAATACGTTAACCTGGATTTAGTTCTGTAATTTCCATTCACACCCTTATTGTAAATCGACTTTATCCAAATTAATCTTTACGTGTCGGATGGGAATGATGAATTACGAGTAGTAACGTTTATCAAAATATCGTATCCAATGAGCGGTAGGGCAGTATAAGGGGTGGACGAAGCCACTTAGCATCGATTGGCGAGTGTGGGACCATGCAAATCTTCTGTTACGGAGAAGTCGTCGCTGCCCTACTTTATTCCTAAGGAAGGACACGGCGCCATTTTTACGTTCTTTTTCTGGCTTAGAGCCTCTCGATGTACTCTAAATACATTATTTCCACCGGATCGTCTTTCGAACTCCAACCGGATCGATGGATTTCGGACTAAAATCGGTGACGTATTTCCGGCGGACGAGGCAAAGTCGATTACTTCCGGGTCGAGTAATAGGACTATTTATATTTACTCCCGGGAATTAACTATTTTTACGCTTCCTATCGAGTTTATTTATAGGGTGTTCGGGGAGAAATTGCCTTTGTTGGCGGTCGGTCTTCCCTCTCTAAAAATTACCTCTGTCGTTTAATCGTTACCAAAAGTTTATTTACTCACAGACGAATCATTAGACGACGATTTTTATCTCGGGTGAGTAACCCAAGGTTAAAGCCAGAATGAAGATGAGAGAAGCTGTACAAGTTAGACAAATAATATAACGTGTTATAAGAAAGAAAATAATTAAATTAAGATTCTACAGTGGAAACGACGAAAATGGAGATTAATTGTTAAAATCGTAGAAAAATTTTTCTAAATTACAATAATAAAAACGTATCGATGAAAACAAAAGGGGAGATAAAACACGCATTTTAATTGGCAGACGATACTTTTCGCCGGGAGATCTTTGTTTCGTCACTCGTCTGGCGCCTCCGTCACGTTCTTCGTTCCATCATAATTAATAAAGAGTTTATTTTTAAAAGCACAATTAACGATTATGATTTATCCTCTTGTAAAATCTGTTTAGATAAGGCGATTTATTTTTAGAAAGTGCAAACTTTCTCCTATCCCCTCTCTCTCTTTTCCTCCGTTTTCTTAGAAATGAGTCATCCGGCCGTAAATTTAAACATTGCCAGTGACGTATTAGGAAATCCCGACCCACCTCGGCCGGCGACGAAATTAGTCGTTGGCGCGTTAACTAGAGACGCGTTACGCCACGTCAGACGGCTTTAACCCAGTCGAAACCTAACATGGACGTCGCGGGTTGTTAAACCGGAATAAAAAGTGACGATGCTCAGAATCGCTGCCAACCGGCTTTACCAAGAACTCGGCTCTACGCGTCGTCCGTCCGTCTGTCCTTCCGTCTGGTGGATCTTCAGCCGTAGACTCCGCTATGACGCACAACTCGTCGACGCGTAACAAAAAAGCCAGATTGTCGATTTAATTCGATTTAAAAAATCGGTTACGCACCACTAAACTACGAGTGGCGAGAAGATTAAGAAAAGGGACGATGCTAACAAACTAAGCCGGATTTTCGTTTCTACGGTTTCTCTAGTAAAAAAATATTGCCAAAGATCGATCCGCCGACCCATAATTACGGAATTAGAGTCCGATAGTATCGGCGCGGTACGAAGGAGAAGGTAATAATCGATACTGGAAGCGTCTCTGTTCTACTTTCACCGTCGTTCGATAAATTCGGAACCGTAGTTGCTCCGTTTCTAGGACGCGAGTTTCTCGCACGGCCACCCCAACCCTTTTACAAACGCATTAAAGTGCCTAAGATTTGGAATTAATCGCACTCCGACGCGTTTGTTAGAAGGGGGGAATGGACTACGGAGGAACCGGTGCCACCCATTTGGCGGGAGAGAGGGCGCGAAGAATCGAACGTGCCTCTCGTCCGCGCCGCGAGAAAAGACGAGAGCGCCGGGAGGAAGAAGACTTACCTAGAGAACTGTCGTAGGCGCAGATGTACTCGGAAGTGGTGAACTGCTCCACCAGGGAAGACTTTCCCACGTCGGGGCCCCCAACCACCAGAACTCGGTACTTGACGGGTTCGGGGGCCGAAGCCTGAGCGCACTCCTCCGCAGGTTCTTCGGCGGGTACGATCTCCGGCCGAGCCCCCACGGCGGGGTCCTTTCTGGGGAGGGGCTCGGAGGTGACCACCGCCGGGCACTGCTGAGATCTGGAAGCACCGTTGCTGCCGTTGGAGGCCAAGCTGTGGTTGGAACGCGACTTGGAGCGAAAGGAATCGCCCCGGTTGACGACACCCTTGGACGTGACGCAGAAGTTTCGCAGACGCAGGATCTCGGACTCGTCCCCCGGAAGCGGAAGCGAGTGATTGGAGGCTATTCTCTCGGCCCCCCCGCCTTCTCCGGGCATGATCAGGTCGTTGGGTATACTGGCGATTCTCTGCCTGAAGCGGTGAGTGGGGTCGAGCGACTGGGGCCTCTTGGCCGTCCTCATGGACTGCGACCGACCCACGTTGCCTCCGCAGTAACCGTGACTGGCTCCCAGTCTTCCGTTGCTGGCGTTTCTTCGCATCCTACCGTGACTGGGGGTCCTCTGCAGGCCCGAGGCGTGCACGGCCACTTCTTCGCACGAGGCCAGGGGGTCGGGGGCATCCACGGTCAACAGGATGCCCGGCGTGGAGTTGACGCTATTCCGGGGCGACAGAGCTTCCCGATACCCCGGACTCCGGGGGAAGATGGGCGCCTGGCTCCCGGTGGGTTGTTTCCTGATGGGTGGGTTCCTAACAGCCGCGTCCGACGCGCCGTCCAAAGTCATCTCGGTCCTCTTCGGATGCTGACGTCTGGATGCTGACTCGCCGAATGCAGAGCTTCTGTCGCTCTCTTGATTCGTCTCCTTCCCTATATTTCCTGGCAACCTTCCCGCTCACGTGACCGCTCCGAGCCTGCGCCGCGCCTCCCCGTCCGGCGCAATCTCGGAACGACCGTTGCCAACGTCGCGCCGCGCCGACCGAATTTCGCTCCATCGATTTATAAGGAGACGCGTGGCCACGCCCCCGACGTCTCCCCCGCGCGCGTCGCCATCGAAACTACGCGCCGAAACCGGAATCGAAGGGAATATCGATCGCCTCCTCTTTTAATTCTTTGAGCGGAACGACTCCGGGAATATAGGAAAACTGCTGGGTGGCGCAGGCGACCTCTTCCACGTAATACTCCGTTTAGCCACTTGCAATCTTCTCTAATCTCGAACAGGTGTTTATCTTTGAAACTTCGTATTTCTCCTTGCTCTTACATTCGAAAATCGCTCTTCGCTTTTAACAAAGTAATCATTTTCTAAAGACGGAAATGCAATTACGGTTACGTCTCCACGCATTTCTCAAAGTACTTATTTACAAACATTTCTACTGTTCGTGCTGTACGCGTAACGCGCAAACACACGTAGAGCAAAAGAATACGTAAGTAAATATTGCATAATAAATTATCTTGTGTTCTTATGCACTTCGATTACGAGAAAGGAAGTTACGTCACATTCCGGTGTATATTGCCGTTACGTTTCGCTTATTCGTCCCTTTAATTATAATACATTACGACTATCTTTTTATTTTTTATTTTTCGGATTGTCGACAACAGAGAACAGAATGGACGACGTCGTAACATTTCTCTTCGGTCACGTGTTAAGAACCCGTTACGGAGCTGATTAATTTCCATTTTTCATTTACGTCCCGTAACTGAAGAATGGAGATTTTCTTAAACTAAAATACGTCGTCGCTTCGTCTCGAGATTAAGAATTGTTCGAGCGGAAGTTATCGTTAGGAAAAGTCTTCTTTTAACAAAGACCAGACACACTGAAAAGAATGCGGCCGCAGATAGCGGGTCAACAATCTTCTACTCCAAATGTAAAGCGGAGAACAATGTTAAATCGGAGTTTTTCTCCGAACAATATCTATCCAATAAAGATAAATCGCATAATTTATCTTTAAATAACGTCGACTTTAAAATATTTTTTTATTACAGAAAGTTTTTAGGCCATTTTCCAGGCGATAACTCATCCCGGTAATTAACTTGCGCTAGAAGATTAAGACCTTAATCATAAAGAGGTGGAAAGTAAATCGTAGTTGAAATTTTCTCTTCCTTCGTACTGTCGACTCGACGTTCAATTTTAATTAATAATCCCATTAACAGTACTTTAAAAGTGAATGCTTTATTTAAAAAACTGCAGCAAAAATCACGGATAATAAAGATGAAAACGTGTAAGACACGCGCTTTTCCACGTTTATTATTATCGAACTCCAAATAGATTTATTGATAAAACGTGTTACGTTTCCATCCTTTAACTGCCATAACGCTAAAAAAAGGAAATAACGTTTAAAACTGAAAAATAAAAATCAAAATTTAAATAAATAAATGTTATTATAATAAAAATTAAATGTAATAAATGACTTTTATTCTATAGTAACGTTACGCGTAACTTAGAAGTTATATATTAAGTATCTGTTTTTTATTTATAATGAAAAAGTTAATTAAATTGATCTTCTGATAGGAAATTTTCATACCATTTTCTAGGAAAGCGGGAAGAATAATAATTATTTTATTATTTTAGTATCTAATAATATTATTATTATAGATATTATTAAACGAAAGACATAACTTTCGATGTTTACTTTAATGAAAATTAAGATACTCGTCTTTTACCGGTAAATTATATAAAGCCACGCTAAAGAATAACGAAGAGAATATTCTTCGCTATCTCGTTTTACGCTTTTCTAATCCCTTTGTCAAATATTCTTTCCCGTTAGAATCTAGAAGTGGTCTTTAATTCCGATTTATTCTCTTAAATTTTGTCGGTTTATATTACCATTCACCCGATATGAATATTAATGTACGGCGTACAAATTTAATAGTATTTACTGTAGCCTGGATATTAGTAATGTCGAATCGTAACCGAATATGAAATTATAAACGTTTTCTACCTTTAAATATAAGGTGTGTATGTAGTAAACAAATGGCAAAGCTAAACAAGAGGCAGCATTACCAGTCTGTAACTTAAAGCCTCGTATTTTTTGAGGTAACGTTATATGGTGGAAGGGAAGGACTGTTAGAAAATTAATTCTACCTATCCAAACTGCTTAATTTGCGTATAAATTACAGACCTTTCGTAAGTTATTAATAATCGCGACTATATTTGTGCTATTCGAAGGTAATCTCGACCGTTGTAAACAAAAGTAATGTAGTTAAATCGATTTTTAAATAATGAAAGAGTCGTTCTGTGCTGACGAATCGACGCAACGTTTATTTACTTTATATCTAAAAATACGAAGGTAAAACCTACTCCGTCCTCCCTACCGAGATTCGAGACGTCAATAACCGAAACGGTACAAGCAAGGAAGTACAGATTGTATCGTGTCTCTCAGGATTTCGTCCCATGCCAATCTACGGATATATCGTTGATCCTCCTTTCTATACTCCCAAAATATTCCTTTGAATATCGAATGGCAATCCGTTAATATCAGAATATCGCATTACCAACGATTCTACTTTCGAGCATCCTTCTTTGATATACATTAACTCTACGAAGAATAATTTAAAGATAATGAATTCAATCTTTCGTAATGAAATAATAGCAATTCCAGAATGAATATAACAAAAGTCATTTCTCACACTTGTAAAATCTCAGAAGAGGAGAGTTTAAAAACAACAATTAGCAATTATTTATTGTAACATAGTCATAAAAGCCAGTCTGCAATTTTTAATCACATTTTTAATTTATTTAATTTAAAATATATGCTCTCCACCTCAAATTAGTATTGTTTGCCCCTGTAAATCATACTTTTCCCGATAGCAATAGAGTCCTATCTAGTCTCAGCTTTCAGCTCGAGATTAAGGAAGGACAGCCAGCCAGACAGACATACGACAGTGGAATTTATACGCTACAGTTTTTTTTTTTTTTTTGAAATTGCAGCCAATAAGAAAAACACGAGAGAGTAATGGATCCTTCAGAAGTATGGTTTTAATTATAAGTTTACAGTACAAAAAGCTTAAGAAATTGGAGAAAATAGGTGATTTCTACTATCGATTGGTTTCTTGTTTCACACAAGTAATTTAATATTTTGTTTATCATCGGAAATTTCCGAATTTATTGTTAAATATATTGTGTTGTCTGGACTTTTCGCTAACGTTAATCGTATTACGTAGAGGCAGTTGGAGTTTTTAACAGCACGCACGGATAACCGCATTTATCGAATTAGCGATATACCCAGAGGGGTGAAAGTATTCATTCGAGAGACTTTAGAACCGAAATTCGACAACAAATACTAAGATCTTAAAACGAATTTTATGTACTTCTATCGTAATACTCCTTCCTGCAAATGTTACACTCCGATTTTCAAGATTTTTTTACTTCGGTAGTCGGATAGAAGGTGCGAAATTATGCTTAAAAGTGATTTTATTAAGGCACAATATCGAGCATTTTTCAGTTTACATACAGTATTAAAATTCGTTATTCTCACTAATGCTTTGGGGATTTATATTCTTAATTTTGCAAAATAATTGAAGTTTTTCATCTCGAATAAAAACGAATCAATTAAGATTGCCGAAGACGGAGAAAATAGGAATCCTCAAGAGATTAGAATTACGATTATCTTGTTTATGATATTATAATTATATTAATACTCATTTGTTTCACTGGCTCAGAATTAAGACTATAAAATAATTAGATCCGCTACTCCATCTCAAACGTTTACGTAGAAGTAATGTTAATGTAAAATATACTAAAATATTAAGGAAATTATTATAAATTGTGTTGCTTTAATGTATATAAATGATACACGAATCATTACTTAATATTTGATTTTGTGACTATTTGTGGAATGTGTAAAACTACAGATATATTTGGAACATTTTTGACGTCTACCCCTTTCACTGTCTTCATTACATAGTATTTTTGAGCAGAGATGTCCATGTAAATCGTCGTTCGAGTTCAAAAAAATTCTTATATTATGCTCTAAAGTATTGTAAACAATGGCAGATAAAGTGCAGAGACACTGATATAAAAAATCATTATAAAAATAATTAAAAATGTATATTTAATTGCAAATTTCCGGTAGGGAGCAGTCATTATTGTCTCCCCTCTAACGTTATTTAAAAGGAAGTAGACGTGAATGTCGTCTTCGCTAAAGGCTTAAAGTGAGTTGTTGGTTTATTCTTTTAATTGCAAAGTGTTTGAAAAAACAAAGACAAATAATATATGAGATGTGTTTAAGCGTAAAAGATATGAAGACAGTAGGCGGTTTCATCATTTAACTTTAACATAAACGAGTCATGTTTCGTGCTGGATATGTTTATAAATTGTTACTTCCATTTTATTTGCGCCATTTATTTACGGTTTACAAAAAACTGACCTTTATTTTAGTCACAAATCATTCTTCATTCGCATAAAACAACTTAGAAGTATTGCAACGAGAATAGATTTTCCGCTTGGTTATGTCTCTCTCACTTTTCTTAGAAAATCGCCACAAAATGCAAAGTAACGTCATTTTGTCGTCGCGCTTGCAAATTTTAAGATAAATTTTTCAAAATTATTTCTTTAAAATGCCTCTTAAATCGGATGTGAAATGTAATAAATTCAGTTTGATTTTTCTTCCGTTTCGCTGTTCTTTTTCTTGGGATAGTGTACATTTTGACGTCATCTCTTCAGGTTTATAATAAGACATTATAAAGAATGACGTCTAATTTACGTAAAAATATGCGCCGTTTCCATCAATCGGACTCTAGCCGTATGAAAATTTCAAAACCGGCTCACCTCTTCGAAAGTAAGATAAAATAGCATTCTAAAATTAATATATTTTTAATCGAATTGAAATTATATTCACTTGTTCAAAATAATACGGTAAATTGTATAAAAAGTATGTATTTTAACATTAAACGGAAAGCTTTCATTTGTATAAAATTTTAATAAAAATAATTAGAACAAGTTTAAGTTTGAAAACCTTGCAATTCACCCGTCAGTATTGACAGTACAGTAGAGAGTCGTTTATCCGAATCAATTGGGGACTGGGGTTGTTCGGATAACCGATTATGTACGAAAAAATATATTAACCTGTCCGATGTTGACATTTTTCTCCGTTGCGTGTCGCTTCGTGTTGAATTTTCGTCGATTTTAAGCCTAACGAAAATTTTTATAATAATAATCGAGGCTATTGTATCGTTAAAAATTATTTCTTTATTTTGTACAAACAAAATAAATATATTGAAGAATATAAAAACATGAAAATTATACTTTAGAAGTAAATCTAGTATCAAAAAAGTTCGATTCGGCACGACACAGTCCGACTGGAAAGCGTTCGGATAACCGGTGTTCGGATAAACGACTCTCTACTGTATATCAATAATTCGGTTGTGTCTATAGTTAATTAATATAACTTGTGAATATCCGATATCTGGTAAAGAAAGTGTACATTTGTAATTAGTTTAGCATCTCGTAATAAATTTCGTACATTAAAGTAGTTTGTAAGATTCTCAAAAATGATTATTAGTGTTAGAAGTAGACGTTTCTACTTCATCAGTTTATTTACAAGTTTTGTAAGTAGAGAAATAATATATCGGTGGATGTACTGGAGAAATAACTAGTGTCTTGTGCCAGCTGACAGATTTCTTGAGAAGTTAAGACGATCTCTCGTTAAAAGGTTGTCGATGTACTGCCAGAACTGTCTTTGTTGTCGGTCTCTTCTTTAATCACAAAGCCTTAAATCTGTGAAGAAAGGAGGAGCATCTTAAGAAACGAATAAGACGAATTGCTGTTTTTATATGGTTTCAATTAGTGGTTTTTCATTGGTTTCTATTTACTTAGGAGCTAATAATTTGCCATCCTTTTAATATTCAACAAAACGAATTGTTGAATGGTTACGAAATCCTTTACGAAAAAAATCGCCTCTCTAAAGATCCGATTTTTAAAATGGTATACTTAAAATTGGTGGAAACAAAATGGATTTCGGAGATCGTGCGCTTTATTAAAATGTTTTAAATGCTATTATAATTAGTAACTAGACTTAGTCATATATTAAATGTAGATAAAAGTAATTTAATTATATTTAGCACTCTATTAAAGCTTATTAACAACTTTAAAATGTTGTCAGGATGTTGGAATGCTACGAAAACAAATGACAGGTTAAAGGTAAGCAATTTTACATAACGCTATTCGCCCCCGGATAAAAATTACGTGAAATGTCGATATTAATAAACGAGATTAAAATATCAATCTTCTGAACGATTTAAGACTCGTTAAATGTCTGGAAATAAATGAGAATTTCCAGGCATTTAACGTTTTACTCGCACTTCTCGTGATAAGTGAAAATGTCCGTTGGGAAGAAATCTTTTTTTTAAGTGCCTTTCGGTGACATTGTTATTGCACGCTGTGGATGTAGAAATTTCCCAATTTTATTATACGACCTTTCAGAAAATCTTCAGCGATTTCTAATTCATTAATTTGGTTCGTAATATTTAACGTTGCGAGATAGGGTATTTCGATTATAATAGCGTATACGTATACTCAAAATACAACGAATGTAGCTCAACAATTGAATATTTTACAAGAATACACGTAAGGCACATAAAGTATCAACAAGAAAAATGAAATTTCTACGCCGGTATATACCCGTCTACATACATTAATTTGAATATTTTAATGCTAAAATTTCATTTATAAAATATCCTTTTTTTGTGCGTAGGATGTCTTTCTTTTAAAAAGGGATAAGAACAAAAGATGTTTATTAATTTTAAAATACAAAGATAAAAAGTTCTAATTGGTTACGTCTTACGCATTAAACTGGCTACTTTCGTTGTTTTTGGTTATCGAAATCAAAACCCGATTAATTTTCAGGTATTGAATTCATTCGCATTAAATTGTATTAATTAAATTAATTCAATAAAAATGTCATCTCTAATAATATACTTTAAATGTATAAATTTTAAAATTTTATATGATCTACGTGTATACGAAAACTGGAGTAGTGTCACAGCGAAAGTACTTATATGAATAAAATATAAAATGGATAATAATTTTTATCTTTAATCGTTAATAACAAAAATAAGTTTAATGACGATTAATTAAATACCAAATATTTAATTAAACTTTATACATTTTTCATTACCATTTACTTTACGAGTTGTATTTCTGTTATAAAGAATACTCCGAAGAATCCGGTGTTTGGTCTAGGCTTTTGAAAACAAAGTAATGTTGTCGTTTCGACCTTTTTTCTTTATTGTTTTGTATAATTGGTAACGCCTTCCTCGTAGACAAAGAAATTCGCTAAATTTCTAAATGTCAACTTTGTTTTGATCCTAACTAAAGTGATCGGACACGTGTTGCCTCTAATCAATTAGGTAAAAACGAATGAAGACCGACGTGACCATTGTATTGCCGGATAGGAGAAATAATGCCAATAAATGCATTCTTTGTTATAAGATTGGCGCTTCTAATACGTGTTTATCATAAATTCCTCGCTTCTGTCCGACATTCCTAAACGACTAGCCATTCATTGTCGGACAATGGATATTAAACAAAATAAAGATCATTTCACAATTCGTAAATAAAGGATAGACGTCATTAATGCGCCGATTGTTATACAATTAAAATAGTATAATTGTGGCCGATGTCACTTTCGCGAAAGCGTTTCCAGAATTAAAAATAAGTCATATTCGTTTATCGTAACGAATAACGGCGATATCTGGACCGAGTGATTAGAATTTTGATTTATAAATACATCTGTTCGTAAATATACAAGTGTATACAGCTTATATGCTTTATGTGTACCTGTGTGTGACTGCGTAGCTTATATATAATTAAATTAATAACTCTCTCTTGTGAATTATTTATTATTTAGACGTGTTTAAGTGTTTAATAGCTTATCACGTAATTGTTTGCGATAGTTTTTTTTATTAGAAGCAAAACATTAGCTATATTATCTATTTATTAATTCGAAAGCATAAAATTTTGTTTTATTAAAGTATTTTAACTTTCTAATTAGTGATTTTAAGCGATTTTAATTGCCAGTCCCGATCGATTTAAGGAGGAAACGAGTGGAATAAAATGATAAATACGGATGATATTTTGAAGTGATTTTAACTGTGGTGGGAATCGCGTGTCTGCAAACGATGCACCCGAGTGTAATTTCAAACGTACGAAATGTCATTCGTCGCCATTAGAAACTGCCAAAGTTATCAACAAATTCGGAAGAGGAAAATTTGAGAAATTACTGCGTATGCCGCCTACGCGTAACCACCGCGATAGGGAAAGGGACAATTCGAACCGGAAATTAATCAAAGTTAGTTGCTTAAATCATTTTCTTGCCATTAAATTGTACTTAATTTCTCGAATTTAAAATCTACTAGGGCAACATCTTTTATTTCCAATTAACAATAAGCCTTTAATTCTTTTTTTTAAAGACATTTATTACAAATATACTTCATTACACATAAGTATAATATTATTACAATGAAAGGATTAACAGTTTCATGTGTGCGATAAACCCTTCATTATAATAATATTCTACGTACTGTACGTGTAATAAAGTATATTTGTATTAAATATCTTTTATATAGTTTTAATTGACACTAATACGACAACCGAGAGGATATTCGAACACTGATTCTAAATGGTTTGAAGTCAAGTGTTTTAAGATTAGAGTCTTCATTTATTATTAAATGATACCAAGTTTTGCATTTCTTAAAGTCATATTTTACCCACGACCAAAATTTACACGAAATTATAATTTCGTTTAATACAGTAAGAGTAAACAACGTCATACTGTAACATAAAAATGATATCGGTGCCACAAATCGTTACGTTTTCGTGCAATCGTTCTTAAGCATCTACACTGATTTACGTCATAGTAATTTTTAGAAAAAAGTATGAGCATTAACTAATTAACGGGAGAAGTATTTTAATTAGAGATGCTTATCTTACGTATGCTATAATTAGCATTACGGAGATGCGATAACGAACGAAGACTGGGCGCAAACTTAATTTAACGTTTCAAAGATTTTCGAACATAGACTATCGGATAGTGTTTTAACACGCGAAATTCAATCGTCGTGTTAACCTAATAATAGCGAGGTTGAGGCCGAAGTTTTGAACGCGAAAACGTGTACGTCGGACTTTCAGCACCGCCTCCCTGTAAGCCTAGAGGTTTGACAATGGCGTTTGGAACGTCGAGCATGATTTCAGTGACGTTCCAAACGCCATTGTCAAACTTCTAGGCTTACAGGAAGGCGGCGCTGAAAGTCCGACGTACACGTTTTCGCGTTCAAAACTTCGGCCTCAACCTCGCTAATGCCGAATTATGATTAACCGAGGGAAATTATGTATATGGATATTTAAATTCCCGTTTCTTTATCTGATCAGTAGGAAATTCGAGTGTTTTGTTTCCCGGGCAATTGCATCTTTTACATTCCGCAGACAAAAATACAGGAGGTAACAGGTGAAATCTTTACACGGGCCGATGCATAGAAGATTACTACTGGTAGACGAACGAAGTGACGAGAAACGACAACATTACAGCGGCAAAAAACGATTTTGGAAAGGAAACCGGTAAACAAGGATGGCGTTTCTTAACCTCCGGATATTTAAAAATATTCCGGGAAGGAACAATTAAGAGAAGGTGGAGTTACGTTAGACTTAACATTAGCCGGAGTGACGAGTGTGAAATTCGTCTGAGGTCGTTTGCCCGTCATTAAAGAAAAATGCGGATGGGGCGCGTGGCACCACGTGTTTTTAGTCGGGTGTGGGCGCGCTCTTTCCAAACTGCGAGATTAAAATACGTCGTTAAACTTAACTAATGGAATAAGATAAGAAGGATTAACTTAAGTATTGGCTCGTCTGTAATATAAGCCATTTCCAGTCGCTAAATTCTAAAAATTTCGGGGAAGGACGTAAACTAATTTTGCTTGCCGTTCGAGTTTTTGCCGTCGTTTTCTACTAATAAATTCGAAATTTGGAAATAAGTAAGCCGTTAAAAATACTTGGATAGTAAAATGCGATATTTGTTTTAAAAAAAGAAAGTAATTAAAAGAAGAAAATTTAGAAGTCGAAAGAAAAAGCTGGTCGAAAGGAAATTTAAGTCTTGCATAAAATTGCTTACTCCGATTTAACGACTTAATCTTTTGCTATTTCGATGCTTCTCGGTATTGGGGCATCGACGGTACTTCGAGCGTTTCAAAGTCTTCTTTTATTATAAATAGTAAGCGATGCGAACTCGGTCGAAGTCTTTGTAGATAGACTGCTTTGTACCCGATTTAGAATCGGTGTGGGTTTCTACATTCTGCATCCGACCAAGGTTAATCTGCCAACCACGTTTTGCCAACTAAAGTTTATTCATCTTTTGCCGCACGTTTGTTTGTAAACTTAATGCTTTTTCCACTTCCAAACGCGGATTCCGCCAACATTTACAAATGTATTTCGTTATTTTTGAAGAATTTTTTGCCTAATTTTAATATGGAAAAAGTAGACTGGCGTATAATAACTGGTGGAAAGAATTCTAAGCGCGCCACATCTAAAGTATTTCTAACAAATTTGTCTTCCGTTCGCGTTACTCTTTACGTCGTTTCGTTCTTAATTAATTGCAAAATTGCATTAGAATGTCGTTACAAGGCTTAAACGTTCTCGTAACATTTTATTAAAGTTCAAAAAAGTGGATGTATAGAAGGCTTATGTAACTAAATACTCCATGGCTTCTCCACTCGTTTATTGATTAATGTTTGATTTTATATATAAACTGCGAGACTTTTTCCAATTTTCGATAGCTAATTGATGGAATACAAACGTCGCTATTTTGTAATAGACGAAAGAAAAACATTTTTTACACGTGGAGACGAAACCCGGTTAATCGATTTTACTACCGCAAATTGTTCTCGAGATGTAGAGCGTGACAGACAAACAATATTTCCGAAACGATATTTGTATTGTATTTTATAAAATTACTATCAAAATTACGAGTCGATAACGTGAAAAACTTCTGCAAAGATAAACATCTAAGTGCTACTTTTGAATTATTGAGGAACGAACAAAAAAACTATTTTTCTATTTATTAAAGAGTATAAGGAAATTTATTCAATAGAATTGGAACTTTCTTTTTTGTTTTCGAGAGAATCCCTTATCTGTTTCGGTAGAAAATCAATATAAAGTCGGATAAGAGGTTGATAAATGCACTTCCAATAACCACGGACGTCCTATTTACTTTCGCAGCGTATATAGAAAGTTACTGGACGTAATAATCCGTATACGACATGTATATGTTGTATAGTTACGTGCACCGACGACATCGTGCACCGAGATTCGATAAATGATGTCATTATAGTTTGCGAAATATTACCCTCTGATATAAGAGCGGCTATAGAACTATTAAGAAGAGAAAAGAGGAGACGACAGAAGAAAGTGATGGAAGAAGAGGCAGAGATAAGAACAAAATGGCATTTTTGTTACCCGTTACTTTAGTGTAACTAAAACAAAGTTTGTGGCTGTCTCGAGTGGGCATCTGTTCTAGTTTGGTGCGAAAATTTCTCTCGACCAGAAATTCCTCCGGGAATAACTAACAGTTCAATAAACAAGCCGAGAAACGAAAAGAGAAAAATCCAATTTCCGACGAAGAATAAATATTATTTGTCGCCTTTTAAAACGTAAAATTCGAAGAGTCGTAGGAACTAAAAGATAAAAATAGTTTTCTGTTTATAATTACGCAAGCGGGAAGCAAAAAATTACTTAAGAACTTCCGGGAGTGCTCCCCATTTAAACGAAACACTCGGGCACCAGTAGATTTATAAGTAGCTCGGAATTATCCTACTTTAATCGCGGTTTCTCGCGTTAATTCGTGATTAATTACGTTTAATCGTCGTTACATAAATCGCAGATCTTTCAAAATTACTTTAAATATTCTTCGTCGTCATCAGTTTAGTAGCTTGCCGGAGCCCGTTACGAAAAATTCCAATGCATAAATCAAAAGTTACTCAGTCCACTTTCTAAGTTTATGCTGCGAAGAGAAGCAATACGCAAACCGACGGAACTTATGTACGCGTTAAAAGATAGGCTAAAATTAGACCTAAGGGAGAAGATAATCGATTGGTGATCCACGTGACGAGTACGGCTTAATTTGGAACGATGGCCAACACGGCTCGTTCTAACAAAGCGAATGATAAACGAGTCACAGAAGACCGCGCAGACACTACTACTTATAACCGTCAATCCGTTCTAAGCGAAACTGCATCCAAGGACGAAAGTAACGTCATAGAAGTTGCACCTCTTGTCTTAACTTCTTATCGTCATCTGGCAATTGCAAACGTTTAGATTGTAACTCTCTTCCTCCAATGTTACTTCTCTTACGTCGATTTTCGTTTTTACTCGACTCAATGTTTTCTCGTTCGAACCTTCCTTCTTGTATCTTTGCCAGTTTTTATTATTAATTTCTTTGGAAACTCGAGATTATTTTTATCCATTCGCTGAGATAATTCGATTCTTAAGTGATGAAAAACACTCTCCGACATCTTAGCAAGTCGTGTATATTTCTGTTTATATTTTACTTTATTTTAAAAATCTTTCACTGGGTTTGCTTACCAGAAAATTCAATTTAGTAGACGTTTTTTTGTATTGCGGCTCCCGTTTAGCCGTTACTTCCATTTAGTAAAAATTAATGAAACGGATGACGTTTCCAGAGTGAAGCTGTCTTTTTTACACGCAGAAAATCCGAAAAACCGTTTAATAATTGAAAGGAAGGAGCTAGTTACCGTCTTGAGGTGGAAAATTGCCAAAAGCGAACCTTTGGATGGCTCGCACCTTGCCAAAATACGTTTTGAAATCGACCCAAAAGATTAATAGGTATCAACCGAGTTGCATCTAACACGCAAAGAAATCTTGCAAGTGGAAAAACTCGAAACTTTTCACCGGTTTCACTTTTAAACATTTGCACGCTCTTCACTCTCGCTCTTACTTTCCTCACATTTTGAAAATAATTAATGAATTCGCTACATTGTAGGAATTATCCAATATCTTTAATAAACGTAAAACTGAAGAAATTTCCAGGAAGATAACGTATTACTCGACTGTTTTTGTTTGCTTCCGAGAGAAGAATGTTCTTATTGTTTTCGTTGTTAAAACATTTATTCGCGCTTAGAATCTAACATTTTATGCACTAAAATTTTCGTAATGGTCACTGAAAGACTTTTTAATTGTGAGAAATGGCGCATTTCTAGGATCACAAAACGATATTTATCGGACCTTTATTGTTTTTTCGTTAGTTTTGGTTCGATTGTCACGTGGTTAACGAGTTTTTCAGCACGTGACTCGTACGTAAAATTTGTGTTAACCTCTCCACATTTTACGCTATTTTTACCTGTGTTTTTTGTATTTATTTTAAACACTTGAACTTCTCGATTTTAGTCACTACTTTTGTCTGGAGAAGTAAATTAGGAAATGCGGTTTAGTAGGTTTAGTACTGTACTGTACATCGACTAACACGTGGCCGCGCGTAGTAGTAATATTTTAAGTCCAGACGTGAGATCTACTAAAAGTTTGGTCGCAGTTGGAAGTATGGCAATCTGGAATTGTTATCGCGTTACTTTCCTCTTCCCATTTCTCGTATTAAGGGGGTTGGTCTCGAGAAGTCCAATATATTTTGTGAAGATTTCCTAAGGGACGAAATCCAAACCGCATTAATCGATCGTCATCCATTTTGATAAGTGGAAGAATGATGTGGAGGGGATGCTTCTCGACCTCAACAATAGATTTCAATTTATGGGCAGAAATGACGTAATTCGCGCTAATTAATATCAAATATCGAAATAAAAATAGCTTTCGTTTGACGGTTCGTGAATATTTTATCGAGCTTTTAAGGTAATTTTAGCTTATTATTTTTGGCGTAATTTTGATTTTCGTCACGTGATTGTATGCCAGGTCTCGTGTCACTTTGAGAGTTAGTATTATAAATTTGCTTAAGTTTTCTATTTTTAAATCACTCGTTTTTCTGTTTATGCAAGAGTAATTATCGCACGATATTTAAATGAAGTCATTTTAAACACGTAAATAAATAAGATTTCCACGTTACGTAAGTCACTTCAGCAAAAGTTATTCTTTAAATTTCACTTTGTTTTCTTTATTTTATTACTCCTGTTCCATTTTCGACTTTACAAAGCGAAATTAATATATATATATATATTTTCTCTCTCTCTCTCTCTATAATCTTAATTCCATCGTCAATTCTTTCGTTGTTGAGACGAAAAATTGGAGAAAATTTAGTAAAATCTTCCTACGTAAAAGAGTAAATTGTATTTAAAAATTATTAATACAAAAACTAATTTTTAGCCATTTCTGAAGTACAGAGTTGTAAAGAAGCGAAAGAAAATGTAAGACGATTTTCTCACTAATGCATCGCGTTATATCCTTTAAAATTTTATTTAAACTTTACAATTTACGTCTCCAAATGTTCGAATTTATATTTAAATTTCTGTATCTTGTTCATTTATAGTCGATCTAAATCATATTTTCAAAAGCTAGAGACTCGTGGGGGGTCGAAAATGTCCTCTGCTGCATTCACGTGACTGACGAGCTAGGCAACGTTTGAGAGGAACAAAATTGTAGTTTACAGAGAGAATACGTAGTTAACGAATCATTTTTCTTCAAAATTAACTTATATTTTTTATTCTGTGCCCGTTACATAATGGAGAATATTCTGTTTAAATATCAATTTCCTTCATTTGGTAGCATGGGAGTTACGTGTCTACCGTCGATGTTAATATGTAGGATAGAAGGTTAGATCTTTTTGTTACGGATCTTTGGTAAATATTATAAGAGCATGGTATTTGATGGCTTTTGATATTTACACGAGTAAATCCCTGGGGGAATACCGCCCATCGACGAATAAATACAGTTTGCACGAATAGAAAGAAAAGAAAAACTTCCATTTTCTCGTATCGAGCGCGACATTTCTCTTGTTCTTGATAGAATAAAACCGATTTTTACTGTTACCGTAACAATCCCTTTCGATTGAAAATTGATTCTTCCTCGTTATTTGAATCTCGTGTTTGATCTCGATATTGAGTTTCCTTTCGAATTTTGTTTCTTTGTCGGCCTCCTCTACGTTTCTACTGTTTTTACCACATATAATCTTTGAGCACAACGGAAGTTCTAATGAAATTATATCTAAATATCTTTACTTCTGTCTGCACGTCACAGATATTTTAACATGTTAGTTTCAAGTATGTAACTTTATTTCCTGTCCAAAGACAACCCTATCTGATTTCGAAATTCAAAATAGGAGTAGATTTTACATTTAGATTTTTAATTTTAAAATATTTCGTTAAATGAGAAAAATCCACGTGGGCATAATATAAAATTCCTGGATATTTCTTATTTGTTATCAAAAAAGTAAGAATGTATTATGTGTGTTCCTGGTTGCGGCGTGACGAAAATACATAATAGAGTATGAAGTGAAAAAAGAGAGACGAGAAACTCGCCGGGAACTGTTGGAAAACATTCAAATGATAAGGTAGAAATGTCTGATGCTATCTTCTATTCCCAACTATGCTTATGCTATTTGATAACTGATTCTTTAAGTCACGCTATCCTTAAATATAACAAAGCTTACTATCGTTAGAGATAAAGACAGCCTAAGATACGCGCGCATATTTTAATTAATAGAACTGTAAAATGAATGAAAACTCGAAATCGAAGAGCAAATATTTTTATAAAATAACGCGGCCGTACTGTTTTCTATATTTTATTTCATTGTACGAATGCCTTCTCTCATTTCTTTTTCAATTTTTAAACTGTCGAACAAAAATCTTTTCGAAAGCTCGGATTTTATTTCGAGTTCAATTCATTCAAAACGCATCGAGATTCGAGTGTGGAGGAAGAACTTCTCGAGTAGTGGGTGATATAAACAACCAAAATAGAATCCCTGCTCTCAACGAACGACAATTCTTGAAATCCGTAGTAACAATATAAAATCTTGTTTTTTCATTTGTTACGTACTGTATTACGCAAATCTTTTAATTTCTGCACTTCATTTAAAGCTTTCAATCAGAATGACGTAATGATTTATATATAATATAAATCTTTATTTATATATGAAATCTTGTATACAATTTCAGGTTAATGTTCTAAAATGGCGGCTCGTCTCTGATTCAAGGAAACAGAAAAAAGAAAACAGTGGGGATACACGTTCTAACCTAACCTAACCTATTCTAATCAATTACCATAATTATTACCAACCAAATTATTAGAATAGGTTAGATTAGAACGTGCGTCCGCACTGTTTTCTTTCTTCTGTTTCCTTGAATCAGAGACGAGCCGCCATTTTGGAACCATAGGTAACATTAACCCAATTTCATTTAAGAGTATCCCTAAAAGTGGGCTAAAAGGTGCGTGTTGCTGCTAGTGGCGAATCTCTTTCTTTCCGAATTTACCCTTAGATTGAATTCGAATAAAGAAATTGCCATTTTTATGATTATCATTCCTAACCAGGGCTGGATTATCGAATAGGCAAAGTAGGCAAATGTCTAAGGCCCGTAATTCGGAGGGGCCCGGCTTCAGTAGCCATTACCTAAAAAAAAAAGGAAAGGTCAACAGCCATCCGTGCGTTGAGAAGTAATCTCCGCCACGAGATCTCTAGCACCATCTAGAAATATTCCTAGGGCCGCCTCTCTTATAGTAATACTGATGTATGGTTATGATTCATTTTCTAAATTTAAACTTATACGTCGCGACATCGCATATTCGATGTAGCGTTCAAGTTGCTCGAGTGCGAAGTTATTACAATTCAATAGTTTTTTATAAAACAGTTAAAAAGGGCGACACTACGGTGTGACTTGGGGTGACACCACGATATCCGCACCGGGTGTCACCCATGCTAGCTACGCTAATGTCACATTATATAAGATTTGTTTAGAAGCAACTTATTTAAATGGGGCCCCAATTTAAATTTTGTCTAGGGCCCGCTAGAGGCTTAATCCGGCGCTGTTCCTAACTTTAACATACTTTTATCTCGACTTTTCTTATTCTATCCTTTTTATCTATAGATAGCAAATACTTCTACTGATTAAAAACTTTTATAAAATAATAATAAAAAGTTGAAGAAGAAATTACTCAAACGACGGAACTAAGAGGATTGATTTATGCAATGGAATGCTTTCGAAAGCAGAATTAAATCGGGGAGATAAAAAGAAATAACAACAGAACTGAGGCCAGTGAAAGCAATTTTTATAATAGAATTCGGCGAAGAAAGAATTTTCTCGTTAGGATAAGATTTTAATGAACAAATGGAATAATATTTGCAGATATCAATATATACCGGCGGAAAATAGGCTTATATAAGTCATTGGGAAAGTTCCATTTTATCATAATATAGAAGCGGATCGATTACAAATGGAAAGCAAAGGAAAGATCCCAAAAATAAAATTCATCATTCTTACATCGTACCTTCGGATATCGAAAAAATCTTAATTATACATTAGTAAAAATTAATGGAATATATATCCATTACCCGCTTTAAACCAGCTTTCAAAAATAAAATTTAATTAAGAATCGAAATAAAGAATTTCGTTGATTCTAATCCTTAATTAATGTCATTTCTTGTTTCGAATTTATTTATTTTTTTAGATGTATTTTATCCACGGAAAGTGGAATTTAAGCAAATTCTCGTATTTAGAATATTAAATAAATAAATAAAAATATTCTATTTGGCATTTTTTTGTATTGATGTTTATTGAAAATCGAATGTAAGGTCTGTTATCTTGATAAAATTTTCGTGACATTCTCTCTGTGCACGATGCATTAAAATAAAGCGAGAAAATATTTAAACTCTTTAACACTGGTAACTCGATAATAGAAAAGTTTTAAAAAGGAAAAATTGCCACACGTTCCTAAATAAATTCCCGAACACTTCAAATCTGTTACTTCGAAACGATTTTATTCCACGCTCGTGGCTAAGAAATACCTTTGGTAAAAGGGTGTAGACGAATTAAACGACTCTGCCTTATTAGTATCCAAGTAATTAAGATTCTTGCGTGGACCCACTACTTACAGATGCTTCTGAATGCAAATATCTCTTAACAGTAGTTAATTTCCGACCATTGTCTAACGAGTAAGTCATGTCTTGGCAACTATATTTACTACATTCTTGCACTCGATACTACGTTTTTGTTTACTGGAGATAGTTGGAAATCGATAAAGATAAGAATACACGCTTCATATTTACAAGAGAATTTCCACGTGGAAAAAAAAGAAACGGTATATCGAATAAAATGCGGAATAATGCGGAACAATTTTGAAATGAAATTCATGGATTCGTTGTTGAGCATTTACGTCTCGAAAAATAAATATTTTTAATATAAACAATTCTACTTTTTCATAGAATCACCCGGAATCGCGAGCTACTAGTTGGGTGATTCGGAAGTTGCATGTACTGTACTGTACAGATGTTTAAACAAGGTCGTCTATGGATTGTTTTCGTCTTCGTATGAAATATGTTTAAACGATAAAAACAAAATGGAAAATATTTAGTTCTAAAAAGAAGCGTGTGTAAAGAATTCGGTACATTCAGTTTTTCTAAAAAAACGTCTTTAAATGAAAGAAATATAAAAACTATATAAAAGTGCAGTTTCGATCTTTATAAATAGACATTAAATTAATTTTTCCCCCAAGAAAGATTGCATTTGGTAAATATCCTGGATGAATGTATTTTTATGTTTCTCCAATGGAAATTGTTTTATTTCGAAACGGATTTGGACTATCGAAAAACATAAATGTTTGATATAAAATATAATATTTTTCTTTCTAGAAATTCGGTTTTAAACGGATTTACACTAAAGAAAAAAAGTCTATATTTAGTCTAAATATATTTTAAGCTGGATATTTTTGTCCTTAAAGAATAAATTTTTCTTTCAAAAATATGGAATTATTTCGAATATCTTCAAGAAAAAATTTATTTCCTCCTTAAACATCACCCCACTCTTGCGAAAGGTGTACAGAAAATGGCATTTTTTTTCCGTACGAAACGTCCTTTTCCAGCCTTTGGTCTCGTACAAATTTTCAACATCCGCATCAATTCGTTTCCTCGTTTCCACTCTCTAAAATCCACCTTTCTAAATTGAGAAAAAAGTCAAAGGTCACCTTTGGCAAATTTAAAACGGGAGAGAGAAAACATTTTCTAAAGATACGCTAGAAGTTAAGATTAAATTTTATTCTTTTTTTTTTATGGAAAATTGAAGACACTTAGATTCAATAAGGGAATATGTATATGGATCTTTTTACCAGTTCAAATCTTATTTGGATATAAATTAAATTGCAAATACCGTTTCTAAGTTATAAAACATTTCGCTTTTATGAATTTCTTCCCAATGTTCGAAGTATTGCTTTTCATATTTATAAAATGTGAAAATTTTAGATTTCGAAATGAAATTTTATTTTCCGACTTATAAAGAAATTTTACATTACTATAATAAAGACTATATGATATATTTATATTATGTTTCGATTTCTGTAGAGAACATAATAATCTAGTTAAGTTTTTGTTTTATGTCGTAGGCCTACATAACTACAAATTTAAAATTATAATATCTTTATATTATTGAATTATTAGTCGATTCGGGTGAGGTTCTGGTAGGGTTTCTCATTTCCCGATCTTTTGTTTGTCCCGGGATTCCGGGATAAAAGTGAACCGTTTTCCGGGATCCCGGGAAATCCCGGGATAGAATTAATTACTTTTAAGATATACAAAATATCTTGAAGTCAAATGATATAATTATTTTTCATTTTATAAAGTAATTTAATACGTTCCGCAACCTCCAGAATCATACTAATAATGCTGTGTAAGATATATATTAAGAATTACCTTTGAATTACGTAGAAATTTTCACAAATAGAAAAAATTTATTAAAGTTTGCTGGAAACTGCATACAACAACAACAAAAATGCTTTTGAATTGAGTTGAAAATTTAAAAAATAAAATGAACTTAGATCAAACTTCTATGTTAGAAGGTATTTTTCAATATTTAAATAATAAGTAATACAAAATATTATTGTAAACTTTTATAATAAGATTTTAAAAAGCAAAGATGGTCAATACTCCGATCACTCAATTTGATTCTTATTTTAGTAATGAAAAGTCTTGCTACCGAGAATGTCCTTTCCGATTCAATTGATATGAGTAGAATCGTTTTTAATGCATTTATGAGAAGACATATGTTATATGTTTTCTCACTTGTAGCCTGGAAGATTTCTAGTTCGTTTTTGAGATTGTAGTACTTCTTTTGCTCTCTATTATTCTTGATTTGTCTACCTCGACTGCTTTAATAGAAACATCATAGCCCAATAATTTGGCAGTTCGTTTGTCTTTAATAATTAGGTTTATGAAGAAATCTTTATACTTGCAGACTTCGTACTCGTGGTATCTTTGCCAAATTTGCGCAACCTGGCGTTACGCAGTTACTGAAGCTACTGGCATGGTTAAAAATTAAGACAGCATAAGCACAATTATTCCAGATATTACAGGTTCTGACAAGTAAAGAATTTTCAGAGTCCTGTCACAAATAGGCTACATATTGATTCTTGACAATCTGTGACATGCCACAACGAGGAAAAGTTTAAAAAGAACTAATAAGTAGGTTTAAAATTAAAAAATACAAATGTATTCTGACAGTTTATGAGTTAATTATACTTTCTATTTGCAAAATTTCCTCAACCTTAACACAAAATAAGAAAAAAGTGAATTTTTAAGTAATTTGCGGGCTTTCCCGGAATAACAAAGATTTTCCGGGTTAAAAAGTCAACCGGGGTCCCGTTTGAGAAACCCTAGGTTCTGGTGAATATCGTAACCTGGAGTGGTGTTAGAAGAGGGGTTAATATTTTTCTTCAAACAAAATTCTTATTTTTTGTGGTTAACGAATATATTTACAATCACTTCTTTATATCTTATTCATATAATATCGAAATAATTGTACTCGTACTCCGTTTGACAGTATTCGAAGAAATGACGATGTGTACATATTAAAATATTGGGTGATTTTCAAATTGTAAAGATTTAAACAGTTAATTCTTAATTAGCCAACAGAAGAATCCGTGTGTCGAACTTAAAACGAAATTTGCGAAATTTTACCCTGTTTGTTAACACCATGAATTGTCTGTAAATGTATCAAAATTATTAACAATTACACCTGAAAATTGCTAAAACTATTATATTTCACAAATGAAATCGATGCAGAAATAAGCTTAGAAAAGAGGAGTGAAATAAGTTTTGCGCGAAATTGAAAAGTTTTCAACACCAGTTTCTAAAATTCTATTATTGACTTCCATTTCAGTACGACGTTTTGTTACAGACAAGGACAAATAGATACGAAGGTGATCGAACTATAAGTAGAAATGTCGCAGATGAGAATGGTTAGTGGAAAATTTAAGAATAATGCATTTATATGATTTCTATGTCGCAGCTGGTCTACGTATAGAAACGTCAGAATGAAAGCTCCGATTCATTCATTCCACACGTTCCTATTTACTTTTGAAAAAACTTGGTATATTGTACGAAAATTTGTTTCTTACTATCGTAAAGTTTGGTATTAACATTGTTCTTATTACGCGAAAAATGTATTTGTTATACAGTCGTTGAGAGATCGATACTTCATTTTACTTTCTTTGAAGTTTTATATTTACACATTAATTTTTTCAAATGTTCTCGTAATTATTCGAAAAATGGAGTAAATAATGAAGAACTTTCGCATTTTGACTCAAATTTTTCTTGAAAATGAAACTTAATAAAATGAAATTCTTATAATAAAAACTGATTAATAGTTGTATTTTATAGTTACTAATGAAGAAAGTCGAATTTATTTATTAAAAAATCATCATATATAAGTTTTAAAGGAATAAACAGTCACAGCAAAAATATATATAAAACACTGAAAATACGATAGAAAGCAATAGATTATGGAATATTGAAAATGGAATTTTCTGCCGAATTTTACAATATTTTTGAATATCTAATTTAAGATACTCGAAAATCTTTTGAAACACAACATCAATATAACCCACTCGCGTGAAATTCCTTACGCAACGTCAAATATAAAGCGCTTTACATAACTTCATTGGAGAGTGCATTTTGCAAATGTTTCCACTTCACTCGGTATTTTTTCAGAATGCCTAATTCAATTGTTGTAGAAGATAGAAAGTTGATGAGTGAGAAGAGGAGATAGCGCGTTACAAAGGATACTCCCAGATTTAAAAGATTAAAATCGCTTCTTCCAACTCGCACCTGCATGTATTCGTGGAAGAACTGATCTATCGGAAAGACTCTTCGCCATTTAGTTGACATTAATTCATTAATGGTGTGAGAAATAATTCACAAGCTAATAATAGCTTACTATAAGTTCGGTTCATAAATTTTTCACTCTATAATTGTAGATTTATCCGTAGATACAATGGCGTGATCCAGATCTTTAACTCGCAAAGTCAATAAAATTCTTCTCTGACACAAATGCATTAGCCATCTTACCATGTTAAGAGTTTTATTGGGCTAGAAGTTATTTATAAATAAAATAATTTGAGTTTAAAATACTCATATATTGTTAAGGTTTATTTATTTTTTCGTTTGTTTGTACTAGGATGAAAGTTTACGTTGCGCAAATATGTGAAGTTTCATCTCAAGACCTACAACTCATACTTGTTTTCATTCTCGTAAATATGGAATAACTTCGTAATCATAATATTTGGAAAATAAAACATTTGTTTTGAATGGTCCTAAAATAATGTAAGAAATTTTCGATATTTTCATAATATAATCGATAAAATTCTAACATTATCCTACGACTCGTTTCCTCTATTGCAAAGATTGCTCCTAGCTAGCATGAATATTCCAAAAATAATAACATTAAAAAAAGGAAAAATTTCCAAAAATAAAAATTGTAATTTATGGCTCCAAAAATATGTGTCTTGGAAGAAAAATTTCGTATGTTTCTACGAATACATATGTTTTTAGAAACCGTAAATTTCACTTATTTACATCTGTCTAATTTGGGGATTATCGAGTGACTGATTCGACGTTTTTAATCCACGTTTCGTTGATTTTAAAACCAAACTTGTCATTTTTAATACTTATTTACAACATTTTTCATTTTTATCGATATTTTCAGTATTCGAATTTTATTATTAGTATTATTATTACAAATAAAATCTTTTAGAAATGTCAAACAGAAAGGCGTAGAAAATGGTAAAAATTCTATCACTTATTATATAATTACACAAATGTACTGGTGTTATGTATGATCGATCAACGTCCGAATTTTTACTGTACTTGAATTTGTCCGAATTTCCATTGTCAGCAGCTTTATAATCCGGTTGCTTTCGGAATACTGTACAGTACAGTACAGTACATACCTCTCGATTGCTGGTTTAAATGGCAAATTTTTTTTAGAACTATTATAACATTTTTTCTGTACGTATGTTCCTCGTATGCAATATAGCCAATATAATATTGCAGAGCTTCATTTCTACTTTTCCGTATTTTTGCATTTTCCTATCCGTTGCTTTTTGAATCGATTGGCGATTTATTTGCTGTAGTTTATACTTGTTACATGTTATTTATATCTCAAACGTATGGTATAATATGGAACATATAAATTTCATATATAAATAGCATCCAGTCCGTTCCATACAGGAGAAAGTATGGCGAATATATCGATGTAAGTTTATGCATAATGCGGAGAACTTTGTTGGCAAGGTTTATAATACATTTCACTTAGATTTAAGAAAACGACGGAAAGAAAAAAATATGAATTTCAGATCGCGGATGTTGGGAGAGATAAATGAACACTATTTTCCTACCGTTGTATAAAGGGCAGCGAAAGAGTAGGCCTATTATTCGTTACCACGGAAATCAAGGAAGCCATTTCAGTAACATATTGTTTTTATTATAAACAAATACTGGTAAACTAACGGAGGTAATTTACAGCTGTTTTTTTCTTGCTTCAAAGGACATTATTGGCTACAGTAATTTAAAAAATTACCTATTATTAACGTAAGAGAAATTCAAATACTATGTACGAAAGAAGAGGAAACGTTTATGATCTAAATCTACATGTAATTTTTACGTTAACACCAGATCCGAAATTTAACCAGAAGAATTAATTTTGTCTTTAATATTCATAATTATCTTTTACGAATAAAATTTCAAATCCTATCCACATAACGAAAAAGAAAAGACAAATAAACTCGGCGTTGTTGAGTTTGAATCCACGTACGAAAACGAAATCTAAGGGAATTCAATAGCATTATATCGAAGAAAATTCAATTTAATCATTCTCAAAATAATTTAATCAGCGAAATATTTTTCGACATCGGTAGTAAAGCTTAAAATAAAGTATTTGATAGATAACATCTAATTAATATCGTAGCCGATCCTCTCCAAATTTGGAAGTCGTTTAATCCCATTAATAACTTAATCTTTAAATTAATTAATAAGACAAAATATAATTTAAATTCGAGAAATAGAGTATAGTAATAAAGCTATTTGTATTCGCGAAAGAAGTGTCGATAATTCTTTCCCGTAAATTGAAAAGTTAGAATGGCTCTGGTGCGGAATGAATCTGGAAAACGTTCAGTAAATTAAAGATATTTCATTTCTAATTATTGACTTCGCGATTCACATTAATTACTCTAAATAAACTTTCAATTAAAATTCTTTACGTTTATCAAATAATGTTTTTGAATCTAATCTCTTCGTCTTCCACGCAACTCAACTTTACGAATTCCCACAGAAACTGTTCCTTCTGTCATTATATTACACATCACAAAAATTTCGTTCAGTGCACACATTTGTTTATTTTTAGAAAATTCTTGTGTAAAATTACGAAATTGATTTCAATATAACATATCGATGCTGGCAAATTTTATTTCACCAATTAATTTTATAGAAAGTATTATTTACTTTATAAATGCATTTTCCTTCTGACGTTACAAGTAATTTCTGATTTATCTACCCGTATATAGTTTTATAATAAAGGAAATTCGTTTTAAAGTGGCCAAACAACGGATCAAGACAAAGAATCCTTTAAATTCCTTTTCAAACTATAAAGATCTTTCCAACTAAAATATAATCTTGTTTACTCGTGTCGCTCCTTAGTTGTACGCTACAAAACAATTGATTCGCTTTCGTAATCGATTTCTCGTTGGCTAAATCCCGTAATTTCCAAACGAAATCCAAAATCTGCCAATACATTTATTGCCAAAGACATTCTATTAACGGTTAAGTAGAGCATATTTGCTTCCTGCTCTCTTTCTACGTCTTCCAGATTGGCTTTCAAACATGTTCGCGACTGGAAATGGAAACGATTCTAATTCCAAATCTTCCATTTTACGTGAAATATTCCGTCGCCTGATCGAGACGACAGTTTTATAATAAAATTTCGAATCTACCTTCACGCTCGTCTTCTTCGGCGTAGACATTCTTAGAAAATTAAATAGAATTAATCAAATACTCCTTTAAGAGCCGCGAACGTGACGAATAAATTGATAATAATTATGATTATTTTTAATTAAATTCGTCTTGCATTTTCTCGTCGATATTCTGATTTCTTCGATGCTAGTTAAATTGAGATAAATCATTATTTTTCCTCCCTTTCTCGATATATAACACACACACATACACATATATATATATCTACACGCTTCGCTGTTACTTTCGTGACGTTGCTATGGCAGCTGAAAGTAATTTACTTTAGAAATTTTGCATTCGTTATTCTCCTAAATAACTTTTTTCGAGTATTAAATTTGAATATACTCGCCACAATTCTAATTGAAAGTAGTAAATTATTTTTCGGCGATTAATGAGGTTTTATTCCGGATTATTTATTGCCGTTTCTTTGCCGTTTTAAAGGGAAAAAATTTATTATTTTTTAATAAATCGTTTCTTGTCGGAGTTTTGCTTTGGCGCATTTAAACTTTGCAAATATCGTTTAAAAATAATTGATTGCATCTCCGCATTCATTTTTCTTTAACTTTGCGTGGGATAAGAATATTCCGGCGTAAGCAGTTAGCTATTGTGTTTATTAAACGTATTAAAAAAAACAATAGTGACATTTGCAGATTATATGTATTCGATTTACCAAATATGTCAATAAAAGATTTTGCGATAAATATGCTGGAAAACGGCATTATTCTCTATAAACTCTTGTTTATATCCCTCGAGTGATGACTGATGAAGGACGACACTAAAGGATCTGTTTACGTAAAGTTAATCCATGAACACGTGAAGAAAATCGATACTCTAAAAAAAAAAAAAAAAGAAAATATTTAAATTTAAAATTCATAAATTGAATTCTTTAAATTTCGACTACAATTTTTAAAGCCAGAAACAAAAGAATTAATTTTAAAACAGCCATAATTAAAAGACAAACACCAAATCACTAATATCTTCGAGTAATTTTCTCACCGGTTTCATTGTTTATGTAACTTTTACTTTTTAAAGAAGAATTTTAGTAATTTTACATATTTGGATGGAGAAGGACCCACGAAAGAAGGTCTACTTCGCTGTTTGATCTCATCCTCTTGTGTCCAGAGAATGATGAATTGCCAAGACTTCAAAATTTGGCCTTCGTTTACTACTTATGATAATTTCTATCCTGAATTTATTACTTTTACAACAGAAATTATGCTTAATCCATTGAATTTTCATTTCGAAAACATAATTAAATATTTATTACGTTATTTAAAATAACGATATTTCATATTAGATCGTTAATAAAGCTCGAAAAAAAATGAAAAACCGTCCGCAATTGTAGAGGATAAATGGATTTAAACGGAGAATAATGATAAATAAGTTTTATAAATTATATATTAATTAATAAACAAAATAATTACAACAATTTTAATGGAAATCTTTATTAAAATCTTATTTTCGATCTCTGATTACTTTCAATGTAGGTAGAATATAATTAGAATAATTCGAGAGGTAAACAATTTTATTGTTATTTTCTAAAAATAATATAAACCCTTTTATTCGAAAACAATCGACTTTAGGTAAAAACGAAAATAAGAGTTAATAGAAATTTTAAGGAAAGTAATTTGTGTTTGTTTTGTTACGTTCTTAATATAAAACGGGAGAAATTTAATTTCTGTTTAATGTAATTTGTTTGAAAATGATGTAGACCATCCACCGTCTTTCTCAATACAAAAGTAAAAGAGTATTGTCTGTTTTTGATAAAGTCTGTATTCAAATTTCAGTTTAATCAAGAATAAAATTTTTTCGAGATTTCTTATCATTTCAAGATATTTTTCATACTTCAAAATTGGATCGGATTGATGGTTAAGGCAACTCAACACGTGGCAAGCTGTCAAAGGGAGGTGCCTCTCGGCAGGAGTTTATAGGAAACCCACTCACACTTAGGTGTTAGACACGTGAAAAAAAAAAAAAAAAAAAAAAAAAAAAAAAAAAAAAAATCCGGAAAACTCCACGTGGCCGTTGGTCATGGCGAATCCGGCTATCAATGTTCGGTGGTTTTATTCATTCGATCACTGGGGCCCAAATTGATTCGGTAAAAATTACACCTTTATTTTCAATCATCTCTAACTAAATTCGGCATTTCCTTCAGTACGAACGTAAGCTACAGACCACAACAGTATTAGAAGTACCCGCGGTTTTATCGTCAACTGACATCCCAAATACTTCAATACATCTTTAAAGATATTATTCTGGAAACAGATCCGTGGCGAAAAAATAGGCTAAGAATCGGCGTTGTAGAATTATCATCCGAAACACGAAGGTGATATTATCGACACTATTTATCTTCTCATCTACTGCTGCAATTTTTTTAATAGGAAAAATTTACTACTTAAATGCTACTTAATTAATTTTATGTAAATTAGTACGTTTGGGCGATTTTATCTAATTGACTCTCCGAAATTTTATCGAAATTATCACAAAACTGTGGTGATTTTTATTATTTTTTTCGCGACTTTTAACTAATTTGCATTTATTTTTATAATTTTGCGGCTTCGCTTATGGGTCTATTTCCTGCTGGAACGATTTTCTAAACTCAAGGTGTGACTTAACGAAAAGTAAGTTTCGTTTGGTCGGACGAATTTCAAATTTGATAGCGGATGGATTAAACTTTACGGGATGAAACAGATAATTATGAAAAATCGATGGCAATTTTCGTGGCATCGTTTATCACTGGTTTATTTTTCAGAAATTCTTGTTTTACGACCAGATATTGTCAATCACGCGGTTAGAGGATGGCTCGAAATCGATATCTCTCGCATCCTTTCGTTTGTCTCGATCCATTATGAACACGGAATGAAATTAATCAATGTTTGACAATCGAGGGTGTCTAATCAATTACGCGGAGGCAAATAATCAAATATAACTTGTAATTGCTTGGCGACTATGGGAACGTCGACTGCGGAGAATTTAAATATGAATTTAATTTCTATCGAGTGGAAATTCCCGAAGAAAATTGATGAAACGAATATCGAGAGTAATCGGTTTCCATTTAAATTCGGTATTAAATTGTCACGTAAAGCGTTGGTGACATTCTAATTCGTTTAACACGTTTATTGAATTAAAATGATCAAAGACGGCTTTCGCGTGTAATTGCGTAAGGTCGAAAACAAGAGAACTTTCCGGAAGCTTACCTTGCGGGGATCGATATCGATTACGTCACATCGATTACGACTGACAAACACTTTCGTCGTACGTCGTAAACGGTAATCGATTACCGGAAACATAATTCCACTTCCTTCTCAAACACGTGTTCAATCGGGTTTGTTGACTTTAGTAGTAATTCTTTAAGATAACTTATCTCGTACGTCAAATACTGACGTCTTCAACTTTCTAAAATTGCACAGTTCAATCTTGTATTAGGAATTATGAAATTTAATAAAAGTACGTCAATAGTTTTGTGTTCTTATTTTTGTTTGGAAAACTATTGGAACGCGCGAGAGCCTTTCATATATTTCTTTAAGCCTATAAGAAAGGATACGAGCATCATCCGGAAGAATATGTAAAATTAGATAAATTGGATTGTTAAAAACGTTTCCTCAGAATAAATACGCCGATTTATCGTTATCTTAGTGTATAGTTTTCAAGAAACGAAATATAAATTAATAAACACTGCTCCAATTATTGCGACCGGACAGAATATAAAGGTCATCAGTGATATACATTAGAAAAATAAAAGAAATGAAATTTATCAGACGAATGGCACTTTCTGCCTGAGAAATCACCACCAAAAATGCGGTTTTCAGCTAAATTTTCTTTATAAAACTCGCCATTCTTTCATTTTTATTAAAACGGTAAAAAGAAACAAAAATTAAGAAAAAGTTGAGAATTTCTACTTGAAAAGAAATCGGTTGGAAGATGAAAATAGAAAAGGAAGAGAATGGATCGCAAAATATGTCGAACCTGCAAGAGTCGTGGCGAAATAAGAAATCAAATATACGAAAGTATGGAAAGAGAATGGCAGAGTATAAAGGATTAAAAATAGAATAAGAATAAAAGAATAGTCGAGATCTCGGGTTTAGATCTAACTATTAGAAACTTTAAAGCGCTTTGTGATATTTAGATAACTTTAATCATAACTACAGCAATAATTTAACAATGGGTTTATAATAATAACAATTTACATTGCAGATTTGCCAGACAAAATTTCAACATTAAACATTAAATATATAAGGAACATTTCAGTATTATAACGGTGAGTAATTTATTCCATCAAAATTGTAATTAATGTAATACACAATAGCAGTATGCAACATACGTGATAAAGTTCAATTTTATCTTAAAAACACGGAATTAATTTTCCGAAGTTTACTTGTTATTATTTATCGAAATTGCAAATAAGAAACGTAAATACTGGAAAAATAATGAAAACTGAACAGTGAACTGATGGCAATTCTTAACTATCATTATAGGAGTACGTAGAATGACTTAACGATAATAAATCATTTCTCGGAAGTTTGTAAAGAATTTAACGAAGGCTTATTAAGTTTAGTATCACGTTTCTACAATCAATTATGTTTCTAGTATATTACTCTTCATCAGCAGCTTGGATGCAATATATCACGATCGACATAATCAGTTTCGTGATCTGCAGCGATATCTTGGAGGATTCTGAAAGTCACTTTAATGATACGCTTTTGTCACCGTTTAATTCCAATTTATTTCATTAACTCCATATCGGAATTAACGAGGTACAGTACAAGAATTCTATTCAAAACAGTAAAACACCATATTATAAATGAAAGTTGTGACTCTTAAAATGCGGGCATAAATGAAAATTGATTTGCTTCAGAAGTCTAGTTTTGGTTTCAGATTTATAAATTGTGACTGTAATTAATATACGAAAAATTACGAAAAAATATATAACATTTTTTTGATAAATTTATAAACAGTTTTTATATTGAATTTCTACGGAGAGATACAACTTTGACAGTTTCAAATTCCTCGAGTGTCTTCTATATACAGAGATCGATACATATAATTTTTTAATTTTAAGAATTTTGAAAAGAAACTCGATGTTATTGCCAAAATTATAAATGTGAATAATCTTTGGCAAGTTTTAATGAAGACGACAATACCGATATTAGGGGAAAGCCGCAATTGCCGACGGTAAATGGAAAACCGAAGATATGGAAATTCCCAAAAAGTATTATATATCTCCGAAGCAAAGAACACGAAATATAAAAGGATGAAAAAGCTTTTATAGTCAGCAGAATCTCGGTATCGCTTTCTGTGCGGAAACACACAAAACGAATAACACAAGATGGCGTGTTATTCATTTTGAGTTGTAAAAAATGGGTTGATAAAAAATGCGTGGGCGTTAACAAGCAGGAAAATTGCTTTGTTTGAATTCCATCTTATAAATGTTATTTGAAATTAGTGTAATGTTTCGAAGGAATATAATTAAAAATGTTTTATAATCACTACCCTTGATACCTAATAATTCACTGAGATGTGAAGAATTGTACGAAGAAAATTGTTAGTATTTTTACTTATAAACTCGTTAGTTTTTAATTTACGTGGGAAGAGCTTAGGATGTCCATTTATTTATTTAATCCTTTAAATTTTCATCCCGTGCCACAGACCATAGCATTGGACTTACAGAAATAAAGTCGTAGTTTTAGGTGTTAGAAGAAAAGATAAATAAATAAAAATATACAAACAAGTAGAACATCCATAAATTGCGACTTTTCCCTAATGAACGAGCAATTATTTGTTGTGACATGATCAGAATGCCTGGCTGCAATTTTTAACCACATTTTAAATTTATTTAATTTCAAATATAAGTTCTCCATCTCAAATTAGTAGTGACTTACCCTCTAAATCATACTTTTCCTTTAACAATAGAAAACAATAACAGTCGTGCCGGTCATCTAACACTTTTCGGGGGAAAATGTTTGAATTGAAATAACGTGATTTCCGGTGAAAACTGGAAGTTTTTATATAGTTAATCGGGGCCTACTGCCCCTAACGTTTCCACATCTGGTTTCTTATGTAACTTCGTTCTCGAGATTAAGGAACAACGGACGGACGGACGGACGAACGACAGTGGGAATTTATAGGTCTGCAACTTTTTCAAATTGCAGACTAATAACTGGTTATATTTTGCTATCTTCTGTTCTGCTCGATGAAAAATTAACAGTTTATTGGGCTGCAATTTTCAGATTTCAGACCTATACATTCCCACTGTCGTCCGTCCGTCCGTCCGTCCGTCTTTCGTTAATCTGGATAACGAGGTTAGATAGATGAAAATCGAGACCGGATATGGAAAGATTAGTAACTCCTATTAAACACACAACGAACTTCCGGTCTGGACGAAATCACGTGATTTTTTAAATTAAAAGATGATTAAAGATTGCAGCCGGGCATTGCGACGATGTCACAATAATATACATTCGATTTTTTATATTTGATTTAACGTGTACATAAAAGAACGAAGAACTTTCCACTCGTTTGCGTTTTATTTATCCATTTTAATAAGCAAACACATTGTCTATACGTCTGTATTTGTACGCATCGAGCGAAAGGAATATGACAGAAGTCGTATTTTAAAGTCTATCAAGTAGCAATCCAAGAAATAAAATTTGCCTTTCTTTCTTTACTGTGCAATAATCCCGACTATAGAAACGGGCGGGGCCATAAAATGTCCAAAATACTACTCACTCGCACACTAAAACTGAACATGCGATAATTCACGTTATAGTCGAGTCTATCTGGACTATTTCTGTCTTCGCCCGCGAATATATCCAAGTTACGACATGTTATCCTGTAGCATACAAGTTACTAAAATTACAAACCCATTTTATAAAGTTATAAACACTTATATGTTGAATTTTACACTTGCAATTACATTAGTTGAATTATGCGTGTGAGAAAAATGGCCGATAATGCGCGGATGTTCGATTATTATTCTTGATAAGAAACGGGCTTATACTGATCATTCACCCGCAAAAATATCAGAACGAATTGAATTCCCCATGTTATTACGTCATGTTATCATTTTATAGCGAGAAATGAAGAAGTAAAATGTCACGTACCGACTTACAAGAGTATGAATATGAATATTTACCTTTAACTCAAATATTTATAATAATAATTTAAAATCGACGTGATGAACTTTTAAACAGTTGCGAAAGACAAATATTAAAATAATGTATACGTTACTATACATATATAACTCGCATGTACAGTATACCTTCTTAACTCGGTTGTGAATGGCAGATATTTTTCTATAAATAGATGGAAACGTAAGATGGTTTTTGACGTCACGATCGAACGTGAATGGACGTTGCCCGTTCTTCGAAACGCGACACAATATAAAGTATTATAGAGTTGCCATCACACTGCTTTCTCTGTAATGCGGTTGAATATAGCGATGTAAATATAGACGTGACGTTCCGGGTGTTGCAAAATGGGATTAACATCCATTTCGACATCATTTCAAATATCGAAAAACTGTTTTTATATATTTTGAAGTGTAACCCGCACAATATTATAACTTAGATGAAAGGGGAGATGGCGAGGAATAAAATTGATCAAGACTTCAATGCTACACTACAATTTGTATAGGAAATATAATAGAAGAAGAGGGTCGAGGAAACAGGAAAGGGAAAAAATAATAGATTACTTATTCTTCTGTGATCTGCCGAAACAATAAAGACTTAACAGTAAATTCTTGTTGAATTTAATAGAAAATCTTATACAACTTTTGAATTAAAAGATTATATAAATTACCACGTTATATAGCCTACATATCTTTACAGTTTATATTTACGACACAGCAATAGAATTATGCCTTAATTTTTGTTTTCATCTATTATATCCAGTTATAAATAATTAATTCGGACATGTCGAATTTCAAAGTTTCTGTCGCTCATAATATTTCAGACAATGAACTTATAAACAGGTTCATCCTGGAATAGTACGGATAGATCGACGGACGCATAAACGTTATTATAGGCGTATGCGGATGAAATTTTATGTATAATAAGCTTTATCGTAAAGTAACGATGCCATCAAAGACAAATAATTTGAATAATTAAAATTTAGAAGCGAAATAATTATTAATTTAAATTATAATTTCCGACTATTTACAATATAATTTTAGAAAGATGCTGGACCTATTGTTGTTGATCTGTTCTTATCAATGCGCGCTTCTTCTCCCAGTCGAAGTTATTAAGCTTTTAATAGGTTTCTATAGAATAGGTTTCTTCCTCTTTTTGGTGTTGAGGCGATAAGTTTTTTTTCTTATTCTCACTAGACACACACAGCATATCCCAGAGCGTTATTTCTTCTTTCAATCGAATGGAACTCGAGGAAGTTCCGTTATAAATGGCAGTTGATAATCCCGAGTTAAATCGAAACTAGAGTCAATAAGTCTTAAAGATTCGTTGGCTTTAATACCGTCTTTATGCTACTCTACACAAAAGAACTAGATATTGCCCATCCTAATCTGCCACGTTACTTATTTACGTTTCGGATACACCGTGCTAAAAGGGCACTTCTTCGAAAATCTATATACCTGGATTTTCTTATACACGCGTGGCACCGTCCTCTTTTGTCACTCGAATTGTTTTTTCCAGAGTGTGACTTACAGTAAAAAAATAACTTGATTTTTATCTCGGAATTCGTGCATTATGCCTTTTAAAAAACGTAAAAATAACGATTTTATTAACATTGCAGGGAAAAACGAAATAAATTACATATTAAGAGAAACTCCCTTCGACCAATCGATTTTTTCGTTATTGTGACGTATTGAAAACCTTTGTCGTACGACGATTTTCAGCATAATTTGGTGAAATAATTAAAATTCTATCATAAAATACTTCTTTTTAATTAAAAAAATCGATGTTTACAAAATACATAATTATTTAAATTCGATATAATCAGAAATTAAATTATTTGTTTGATATAATTTTCATGGTTTTTAAAAATAAATTTCATAGAAAGGTAAGAAACGAATCACGTTTCTTTTTTTGTTTTGTTTAAAATTTCAAGCAGAAGAAATGGAAATAAAATTTGATTTATGTTTTGTCATTTTTAATATTTTTCTTTTTACTTATTTATATATTTCGAAAGACGTTTTCAATTGCGAAAGTCTAAATTTATTGGATTTCATTTACACGAGATGCGAAATACGATCCCGGGTGAGAAAAAAAAAATGTACGTAGAAGTTTACCCGGATCGAATGCTAAAATAGTGTTTTAAGGTCGAAAGTCGCCGATGGATCCTAATAAATGTGCGCCTGATTTACAGGATTTTTTTTAAATTCGAGTGACAAACCTCTTACGTAAATACATTTATTAATGTGGTTAATATTACCTTAGGTTTCAAAATGGCGGCTCGTCTCTGATTCCAGCAAACAGAAGACAGGAAACATGGGGACGCACGTTCTAACCTAACCTAACCTATTCTAATAAATTATCATAATTATTATCAATCAAATTATTAGAATAGGTTAGGTTAGAACGTGCGTCCCCACTGTTTCCTGTCTTCTGTTTGCTGGAATCAGAGACAAGCCGCCATCTTGGAACCTAAGGTAACATTAACCATTAATGCTAATTAGTGAATCTATTTAGATTTAAACACGAATATACACAGATTTTGCATGGTTCTATTCTACAATTTAGAAAATTTCATGTGTAGTTTATCACGGAAACAGTAAAAATCTTGAAAATCTGCGATTTTATAAATTTTTCAATTCATAAAATGTGACAACACTAAAAGCACGTAATGTAACCAAACGGAAAATACCATTTCACTGGAATATTTGGGCTTAGAAAGGCCAATTAAATCAGAAATTTATTTAAACATTTGACAAAATTTTCATACCAAATTTCAAATATTACATCGTGTTACATATGACAAAGTTAACGGGACTATTGTACAGTTACGAAGTATTGCAATGTAGATAATATAGTAAATAGTGATGATGAAATTCGATAAAAGAAAAGATTTTTCTCTATCAGTTTGGCCGTTTGTTTATTTGTTCGGAGATTTTCAAAGACGAAGTGGATGGAAGCTGGTTACATTGAAATTCCACTGTTTTAGATGCAAATTTTTGAAAACAGGAAGCAGTGTCCGTACTTTTGAACAATTTCGAAAAAAATTGGATCGAATGTTTACTTTTTAACTCGTTTCTATAGATTCAAATAAAATTAAAAAGATAAAAACTTTAAGAGTAGAATCCGCGAAAACTTTCATAAAAGAGTCATTCTCGGATGTCTTATGAATTAATATGAATTCTTTTCGACTAGCTTAGATAATTTCAGTTTATCTTAGTATTTAAGCAGTTTGCGGAAATGTTTTTTTAGTTATTAAAACACAAAACATAAAATGTGATTTCAAAAATAGAAATTTTGCCACTAAAACATCTTTGAAAAATCATTCACCACGACAGGATTTACTTTCTTTATACTGGCAAAACTTTTGAAATATCTTTAACACTTTCTAATAACTGAAAAATTCCCTTACACAGATAACTCGCTCTCAACTTCCACACTTGAAAGCTACAAAGTAGAAACTCTTGATTCATTTCACCAGTGACCGTGTTGATTTAATTGATTAAATTACAGACATACGTATTCCTTTCGAATTTATTTTTTGCAGTATCGACAGTAAATTTTCTTTGAAGTTACTTTTTATCTCGATATATATCGTTTATCCTACACACAGTGCCGTAACTAGAGCGGTGCCCAGGTACTGGGAGTAGACCCTGGGGGGCGCAGAAATGACCTGGACCAAGTTTTGGGTCATAGTTTTGGGGCGTAGTTACAGATGCTCGCACCGGGCGCATAAAAGGCAAGTTACGGCGCTGCCTACACATTCGTTATATTCTCAACACGCAGTCTTAACCATTTTAATTTAATTTTTTTTAAATTCGATTTAAAAATAATTATAATTAAACAAAATTTTAATCGTTTTATTTTATTATAGTTTCATTTTTTTATGGATTTGATAGCTTTTAACAGGTTTTACGACTCTGTTTTGCCTCGTTTTACACACTTTTACTACTGCAAAACTTGAATGTAAAACTGTCAAATATTTCTTTATTACTACAGAAAATAAATGATGGTAATTTAGTTTTATTAGAATAAAAACAACTCTTTATAAACTAATATTTTATAATTTTATTACCAACATTTATTTAAATTATTCAAATAAATTTCAAAATTCTACCAAAACATCCGAGACATACCTGACAGATGGAGTAAAAAAAAACATGTGTTTTCTCGAAAATCGTTATTTCTTTAGAATATTCATGAATTTTAAAGAAAGTTTGAAAGATTCTAGGAATTTTGTTTATGTTTTATGAAAATTTCTCATCATTTCGATTAAAATTAATTTAAAATTGTATTTCCTCCACTCTTTTAGCATCGTTAATGAGTATTTTGTTATTTTCTACAGCATCGTGTTCTGATATGTTTATACCTCTGTTAGGGAAGTATGACTTTACGCATCTTATCCATTGTGTTTTGTATTGTATTACAAAAGGAAGACGACAGAAACACCTGTTACGTATCGTCTTCAAACTTATGTCAAAATTTAGCGTATAATATTTTCCTTTTATCAATTCAAATTCAATTGTTATACGACTGACTCCGTATCTCTGTTCTCTACATCTATATTGATCTATTGATAATTATTCTCTTGTATTATATGTATTACGCATATTACGGTACATCTAATTTTCAAAAATTTTCACGTCACATCATAAATTTTATAAATCTATTCATGAAATTATATTCGAATAATTATGTAGACTATTTATGAATAAATTATATCATTTTGTTAATAAAATGCCCATTTTAAAATCTGATTTCCTTTAAAATAATTGTTTTAAAGATGTTATCAACTTCTCTTCTACAATATCCACTTAAATTACCCAATCTGAAAAGGAAGACGGTAAAAATGCACTCGATGATAATTATATCCAATTAAATTTTTTGTATTATCCGCGCTTTAAGACGTAGATAATTATCCTCCTACGAGTTATTAACCTTATATTTAATACAGGTTTCAGTCGATAATTTAAGCAAACGGTTAGCAACACTTAGCACCTAAGAGTACCAGAAAGATTCTTTCTGCTAACATTACGTTACACGTTAATCGTTCGCCTAATGGAATATTTCTACAATTTTCCTCACTTTCATTCTACATTTTCTTTAAGTTTATAACCAAAATGGATTAAAAAATGTCACGAGAATTATTTATCGCCGCTTTAATTAGCAATTTCTATGCGAATTTTAGGCCAATGACTCAGTAAATGATGCGAAACGATTATTGTTAGTCAAATTATATTAAGTCTTGCCACATAAAACAGAATTAAGAATAGAAATACGTGTTTTATATCTGTCTAAATTTCTTACAGTTAGTCAGTCCGAATATATAATAGCATTTTTATTGTATTTACTTGCTATTTTCGTTCCAAACACTTCAAAAATACTAATTAACGTCAACGTTCCATAGGCAATTCTCCCAGCAAAGATATCTTTTAAAATTACAAAATTTACAACTATTTTAGTAAGTCGATCCCATAAAACGTTAATTTAGAATAATTATGAATCTAATTAACTTTGATATAAATGAAATCGATATAAGCTATAAATTATAGTGGAATCAAATAATAATTCTCTCTCGTTTAATGTTTTACAAGACACAAATTTATTCGAGTAATTATATTTTACAGATTTTAACAGATTTCCTTTTTGTTTCTTTTGTAAAAAAAATTAATATTAATTCAGAAAAGAATTATTTTCATCTTTTATAGACACGAGAAAACTACGAAGATGCTAATTCTTCTAATAATTCATCGCTTTATAATAGGGATGCAATTCGTATATCGATGTAACTTACCTCTCGAGTGTATAGCTGAATGTATGAATGTATTCTATCCGTGTAATTATCCTTAAAAAGTAATATTTAGACAGTTTAATTACAAGATTACGTTTCAGAAATCAAGAAATTTACTGTGTTAATAAGTGCCCGAAAGGAAAAAAAAAGACTTTTTTATTTAAATTAAGGCATTTAATACGACGCACGAAGATTAAAGGAATAAAGCGCGGAAAATGCGTGTAGTTAATTTTCTTGCCATTATATCTCGGATAAGAATTTCATTTAAATACGTTTAATGGCCGCGATGATACTAATTAAATCGTTTATCTTGTAGATAAATAAATAAATAACTTTCGAGATTGTTAAAGTTAGAATAAATCGAGAATTTTAAACCAATTCCGCGGCAGACAATAAAAATACTTTGCGTGTTTCTCATCGACTTTATTTTACTACCAGCACCGGAATCAAAATTTTCATAACCCAAGAAAATACTTTTACGTAAGCATTTAATAAAATATTCCTGTGCCACCACGGAAGTGAAAATTCCGGTACCAGTTCACATATTTTGGTGTTTGGAGGGTTCATATTTTATCTGACTCGACACTCCGAATTCCATTCGGATGTAAAAACTTTTACATTTAAAACTGCTCTATAACCCGCAAAGACGACTCGAATTTTAAATAATATCGCTTTCAGAAATTCGGGAATTTTTGAGAATTTATCATTTGTGACTCCTCTCAGAGGTGAAGATACGTATTGTTTTTTTTAACGCTTAAAATTTCGATTCGTTGGAAAAATCAGAATGACATGTTTACATATTGCGAATGCTAGCGGCAATTTGAGTCATTACTACGCTTTTATATCGCTAGACTTTAACAGATAAAAAATTTAATGTTTATACGGCAGCAACACTACATCACAATATACAAAACAATGAAAATTTCTGACGGCTACCAACAGGCAGAAGCGAATTTAGAAAACACACACTACGAGTAGAGTATTGAATACGCTGTTATTAAGTTAAATATTTCATATTCAAAACGGTTAATTAAGTAGTTAGAGCCTTTTTTTTATATTAATTTTAACATTGCGTATTCTCCATAAAATAACATAAATATCGTATTATTCGTCTCGACGTATCGAATAGCCACTGACCGCAATAAATCTAAATTAGGGTAGCCGGGTTTGAAATGTTTATGTCGCCTTCGATTATTTACTAGATTCTTAAGTGCGAGCAATAATCTAGAATCTAGATTTATTCCAATTTCCGTAAGAACCTCTGACTTTTTCAGCCGCCCGGTGTTTATTCCAACTCGGATAACACACGAGAAAAGACTTGAACTTTCTCTCAATTAGTTACCATCGCCTTCTTATTAGGCAAAAAGTAAATACTTTCATAGTCGCCGGCGTGTTGGATTGACACCAACTTCGTCATAAAAGTGTAAAAAATTGCGTATTATAATTTATTTACTTTTATGTTGAAATCTTAAATTACTTTTGTATAAATCAGAGAAAGTAGGAGCCGGTGTCAAAAATTATTTCCTCAAAATCTGTTTATAATTTATGCGCCTGTTTTATAATATTTCGGGAAGTAATCGTAGTAATATTTTATAATTTTAATAAAGAAGAGTAATTTGGCCGCTTCTTACTCGTTTGTTTTCTATAGACTTTTCGCTTCGGTCGAATAAAGTCAATAATAAACCATCTGTTAACTCTCGATTATTAATTCTCTGGAAGCTTTTGGAGAATTTTGCCATCCTTTAAGAATTGCTATATCGATAAGGATCAATATTATGTTTAAACCCTTTATTAATTGCTTTACATTTATTTGTTCAATACTCAAAGTTAATTTTCTTTTATGAATTTACTACGTTGGCCAATACACAAAGAGTAAATATTTGATAATATATTAATTACGCTCGATTTTCATTTCATTTGTTTGATCGACTAATCTTATGACGAAAGCATTGCGTCAAGAAAAAGAAACTGCGCTGGTGTTTATAATATGTCGTTTTATCAATGCCAATTCCTCTTCTATAGAAACTAATACATCGAACCTTCGACGAATACTCACTTTACGTCGGTCGTAACCGGAACTACGTATCGTGTGACGTGTAAAAATTTATTCGCGTGATTAATTTTAGTTCGTTCTTCCCGTTTTGTTTCAAAATTTCGCCACCAAACAATCGAATTTTCTATCTGCCAATAAGTTTTAATTAACTGTTACGACGTAATATAATTACAAAACAAATCGGCGACGAATTGATTATCGTTAATATTACAGAAGGTGATAAATTTTATCCAAATAAATCTTATCGGTAATAATTAATTAACCTTCTACTCGTCAGATTGCAGCAGCTTAGACCGGAATATTATGGGTACAATCGAGCGTACAGGAGAAAGAGCGTATTTATAAGTAATAAAAATAAAAGAAGTTTTTATTTACTTACTTATTAGATGTAAACAGAAAATATGTATAATTTATTTATTTTGATTTATTTCTCCTTTTAAAATATAAGTCGGGAGTGGATTATTTACAGAGCAAACAATATTTCCTATTTTTCCTTGTACACAATGGGATATTTGTATTTTAGGAAGGTGATCTGTACACGAAATAATTCAATTACGTTTATTATTGTCTTGTTCGCTTAATTTAGCCTTAATTATAAAATTACAAAACAGGTCCTTATCAAAAACTTTAAGAAGTACACAGAATTTATCTTTCGGTTTTCGGATAGGGGAAGATGACGAATATATTATCTCGAAAATATAAAAAAAAAGAGTTGTCGTTTCGATTTGCTGCGCTTATTTCTTACGTAGTTTATTTATAAGTTATATTTATTTCTGTTACGAATAAACATCAAATATATATAATTAAGTATAAACTATAAGCGGGGATTTCTCGGTAGTAAATTAATCGGTTAATGTTACCCTAGGTATACAAAACGGCGGCTCGTCTCCGATTCCAGCAGTCAGAAGACAGGAAACAATGGGGACGCACGTTCTAACCTAACCTATTCTAATAATTTGGTTGCTAATAATTATAGTAATTTATTAGCAACCAAATTATGATCGGATAACCAATTTGTAATCGGAGACGAGCCGCCATTTTGTATACCTAGGGTAACATTAACCAATCTAATGGCAGTTGTAGTCATTTTGTTTGATTCAAAAGGAAAAACAAATGAATTGTTATGTTAAATAGCTAATTTATCAAATATATGTGGCAATATTTACCGTTTCTTAAACAGAATTTTTATGTCGAATTCTCCGTGTATAAGTTGGACGTTCTTTCTAATTATTTTATATCCTAATCAAATTTTATTTTCCGATATTTAATTTAGACAGCCGATACTTCCATTCGATTTTGCTTAAATAATTTCGAATTTAAATAAGAAAAAAAGTGCTTTGTTTGTTGTAGGAACCGTTCGTTCTTCATTCTAAACCTTGTCTTTATACATTTTCATCTCTCCGTTTTCTTTTTATCTCGGAATTAGTCTGGCATCTTCGTTAATTTGTTGCTTTTCTGTTGTATTCTGTTCTCAAAATAGTTTCATTTGATTATTTCGTAACGAGCAGAATGCATGGTAGATAATGTACTGTACACGGCAATGAATAGATCCCGAGTTTTCTTGTTTCTCTCGAATGAGCTCCATTTATCCAAAGAAAGTACCCACTCTGAATGAAAACACCATTGTTTTTGTGGACTGTACTGGCCAGCGTATCAGATTATCATAGTAAATTTTGATTTTTTTCGATATTTTATGCTTTATTTAAAGTTCGGTGTAACTCGATAGCATTACGAACTTTCATTTTTAATTTTTCAGTCGACTCGCGCCGAATATTTTTAAGAAAAATTCATAATTGCGTCTTTCTCGAGACCTATAAATGTTTGAAAAGCATTTACTGGCGTAAAGCGACACCCACTCGCTTAGTATGAAAGCCTGGAAGAACATATTTTGCTTCCAGATCAGATAAGTGTATTTTGTTGAAGATCTGAATAAAAAATACTTTTTTACCAGGTCAAAGCCCTTGTTAAGCGATAAATATACGTTTTGAATAAAGTGTATAATGTATCGCCATTCTATTTTCATGTCGTCGTTTATTATAATTTTTCACTCCGATGTCCAAGTAGTTTCTAAAAATAACGTTGTAAGGCGGGAAAAAAAACGAATTCCGACAGGAATTCGACAAAGTAGATTTCATTACGTAAGTTAATTTTATTTTTAAGATGTCTGTTCACGTTATATTAGTGTCGACATCTCGAACAGTACGGAGAATAAACAGGAAAGTTCAGAAAGTTGGAAGTATTAGGAGAAATAATACATCCTCCTCGTCAGTAGTTTCGTTAACTACTGACGAGGAGGATCTGTTAAATCTGTTAGTATTATTGTTTCTATTGTTATTCTACTATTGTTTTTAACGTAATCAGAAAATTCTGTGGCAATTTTCTTCACTTTGATAGAAATTAGGCTTCTTTAACCGATTTTTTTTAACGGAACAGTGTGACGTTAGCGCTTTCTCCATCTGTTCCTTTTCTTACGTATACAATTTTTAGACCCGTTGCTATCGTTTATTTTATTATCGATTCTCCATCTACGGCAGATAGATCTACACTTCACTTATCTGTTCTCAACAAGTTAAATCCGATAGGTCGAAGGGCAGATATTTTGGCTTTGCCTGACTTTTTGAAAGGAAGCTTTTCCCTACCGATGCGCCCCGTCTGTGAGGGGGTAGAGGTTTGATATCGCGTATAACGCGCGGGGGAAGCGAAAAAGAGGAACGTGGCTTCGATCTAATTTTTATTCTCGTTTTACTTCAATTTATTAGAAAAATAACGAGTTCTTTTATTATAAATCTACTTCTTTTTATTCTCGAACGTTCTTTTATCCCGCTATTATTTCTCGATTGAGATAGGAACGAGATCGGATGACCCTCGGTTTCCATGGTTACGTCAGTAACAGGTGGTGTCGGAGAAAGACCGAGCCTCTTAATGTACAAAGTCTTATTTTTTCTGATTTTATCATCGTCCCCCTCCCCCCGACAACGGATGCGCTCTTGTAAATTATATTGCCTTCGCGGGTTTTATATTTCTGATCAAATCATACAAATTAATTCTGTCTCTTACGTTTCCTTCCGATTTCTGTAGATAAATAAACAAGTAAATAAAAATCTTTCAAAAATATTTTTTCCTTTCTAAGAATATCGCTTCGTTTAATTCAATTAGACATTGAATTTCCTTTGAGAAACTTTGAAAGCCGAGTGTTTTCGGTGTATTTCCGAACGTTTTCGTCAAAAGCTTCTACAAAAATTGATCTTAAAGGTAGAAAAAAATCATTCGGCATCAATTTTTATCAAAAAGAATGTATATCGACAGAACAATTTCTACTTTCCGGAAGAATAAAGACTTTTTATCTCACCTTTAAAATTTTTACTTGAGACTTTTATTCAAATCTTATTTCTGTTTACATATTACGCCACGTTTCTTTCTGACTTTTTAATATCTAATGCCGCCGACTCGGTTTTAGTGTACCTACAAATTGGAAAACCCACGTGTACCTTATGATTAAGAGATTTTTCCCCATCAAATTTCTAAAGTAGCTTATTATAGTTTCTCTTCAACAAGATCGTATTTTGGAATTTCATAAGAAAAGAACTTTTTACAGAAAATCGAACTCTTCTGGAACTGAAATGGTAGCTGTTCTGGAAATTCGATACGTTTCGCCAGTTTATTCCTGGTTCGAATTTGTGCTCGATAGTATAGAAATTAGTAAAAGTTGCGATTATTATCGAAGGATCGATAGTTTTGAGGAAAAAACCGAAAGAGTATTGGAAAAATCTCATCTTTATCTACTGACAAAATCACTTTTTCTAAGCAGCATAAGGAAAACTCCGGAGCTTAAGTCGAATAATCTGTTCGAGATATATAGCGCTATCGATCTAGGAGTAGGGTTGATTGATATTGTGCCAGATATTCTTTTAGTGATACGTCCGATATTCGTGCCAACTTTACCTGTTAAATTATTCCTCATTCTCGAAATAACACTACTCACCTCTTCGTAATTACTCCGCGATATATGCACACTTGAAAAATTCGGAAAATCTTGTGTAAATCAAGTTAATTTTAGATGAATTTTCAAATAGTTTCGTTTCGAAAATCTTACAATTTCCCTTCGTTCCAGTTAATTTAGAAACAGGAACGAAGGGAGGTGTAGGATTTTCCTCAATTAAAATCATTAAAATGCCTACATTTTACAATCGATAACACAAGGCGCATAAGCCGATTTTAATGGCTTTTAAAATTATAAAATTCTTATTTTTCTTTAATAGTTTCTTGGCATTTTGAATTTAAATTTATGTAAAATGTTGCTTTGTCGGTTATTTGCCTAATATTCTAGAAAATAATTCGGTAAGTTAAACACGTTAATGTTAATTCGTGTTTAAATTTCTGTTAATTCCACAAGCTGATTACATTAATTCTAATTTTAATTGTTAACAATTTTAATATCTACATTAACGAGAACTTTCATTTTTTTTTTTGTTCCATTTCAAGGAAAAAAATAAATCGCCATTTTTCTTTCCGAGAAATGTAATTGTCTTCTACATTTGTTTTTACTTTGCAATGTTAAAGCACTGTCATATAAAATAATTTAAAACTTTCCGAATAATTGTGTGAATTTTTGAATATAATCTTATTTTCTCAAATTTAATTATTTTAAGAAGAAGATTACAAAATATCAAGTTTCTCTTCTACAAAAATCTTACTCGCATTCTGCAATGATTAATTCATTGAAAGAGTTAAAGAACAATGCTTCTTGAATGATTTAAGTCACGATTTTTTTTTTCCAGATAATTTAATGTTTCAATAATCGTCATTCCGAAAAGAAAAATGCATGGGTTACTCGATACGTTTTGCTTCCTATTAAGAATTTAAACTTGGAAATCTTTAAAAAATGTCATGCGAAAGAAAACTTTATAGATTTATTTGTAATAAAAAATAAACTCGACTGGTCTTTAGAAATATAAACTCGAGAAAATTCGGCATTTATACGACATAAAAAAGAAAAAGGATAAGAACGACTTAATTTCCGAATGCCGACTAATATTTGTATTATGAATGATTTAAAGATAGAGAACGAATGAATTACTAAAATATTTTCTTAAAAGAAATGTTTTATTTTTGAAAAATTCCTCGATCATAAATAAATAATTGGACTTTATTTAGCATTTTACATCCTTCGAATGTGCCAAATTTTTATTTTTATTTTTAAAGCCACTTTGAAGTATCTGTTGCGTTTTGAAGCGTTGTAAAATTTTAACTCCTTTTTATTGATGTTTTCTTTTTTCCTTTCTCGTTAAAGTCGAAGTTATTTTTACTTTCGTTCGATAAAATCTGTAGTTTGGCAGGTTTACGTAAATGAAAATAGCTGGAATTGTTTCGTTAAGTTTAGAATGATCGTTTGGAATTCCGAATAACTCGAATATTTCATCTTAAACAGCTTAGCCACTCAAATCTTTGACATTTCTCTAGAGAAATTTGAAAAATCTATCATCATTTTCACCTGTTTTTAATAGCGACATTGAAAAATATCTTGTTTTTAATTCGAGAAATTTATAAAATGGAAAAGATGATAATTCTGGATTTTTTTCTTCAATACGGTGTGATACGTCTCCGGAAACTAATCCAAGGCTCTATTCTATATCTATATGTAATTAATAAGCTAATAAATGAATTTTTTATTAATTAAAATTTTTATTCGTCTATGAACTGATAAGATTAATTTCACAGTTTTTATAAGTTCTAGAGAATCGTAATAGGATGCTGGTCGGTACCAGTTTGTAGAGTTTACATCTATATTAGAATATTTAAATTATAGAACTTGTGTGAAAAAGAAGTGCCAAAATGTTACGATTGATTATTTTATCGGATCATTTATTTTTCCAGAAAATCCAATTTTCTCGCAGTTTTAATTCACAAGACTCGCCATTTTTCTTCGTATTTTACTTCGATAATTTCAGAAAAATAAATAAATTTTAACGAAAAATTTGTTTTCATCCAATCATTTTTTATTATAAGTAATCTGAGATTTTTTTTAAATAATCAAAAGTATTTTATATACAAATTTTAAGAAGTAGAACAATTATTATAGTTTCTTTTATAGTCAACTCTCTCTTTTCTACTTTGTATTGATATATATCTTAAATAAATATTTAAAACAGTAATTTTTTTTATTAGAAGAGTGATAAATAGATATAATACTAACAAAGTGAGTGGAATTATCTAATAAATATTACTTATTGGGCTGCAATTTGAAAAAATTGTAGGTCTATAAATTGGCGACTGTCGTGTCTGTTTGTCTGTCCTTAATCTCGAAAATGGAGTTACATTGATGAAAGTCGGGACCGTATATGGTAAACTTAACTACATACGAACTTCAGATGGAAACCGGAAGTCACGTGATTCAATTCTAAATTTTTCCGCGAAATGAGTTAGATTGATGACTCTATCGTTAAAGGAAAAGTATGATGTACTGTACTGTAGTGTACGGGGACAAGCCAGTACTAATTTGAAGTGGAGAGCATATATTTTAAGTTAAATAAATTTAAAACATGATTAAAAATTGCAGACATTGCGACGATATCACAATAAATAATTATTCGTTTGTGTATTAAATATCTTTACTAATAAATCTTTGGTTGCCGGGTCCTTGCACAATTTCTGTCGTATTTAAAGTTCATTGTCAGGATTATTTTTATAATTATCAAAACTAAGCGAGAGAAATTCCTTCTGTTACCTTGTTTAATGAGCAGTTTTCTTGGCCAAAGATTTAGATTTTATTTTTATCTGCTTTTCTCGACGTGTTTTAGTTTTTACAACATTTTAAATGTATTTTTATCACTTTTTTTTCGATTCTCGCTCAAAAATTTTCTTCAATGTCGTCTGTAAAACGAATAATTTTATTTCCATTTAATTTCATTTTCGAAAAATAGGCACCGAATAAAGATCGATGTTGTTAAATTTTGGTAGTTAGAGGTCGAGGGGTGAGGAGTTAACAAACTAGAAAATTAAAATTAAAACTTTAAATTTCATCGAAAGTTCCAGGATTTTTGTTTAAATATTTGTTATGTTTAATGATTTTATTTTTGATATGTTTGGAAATAATTAAGAAACGGGTTCATTAACCTTAGCAGAATGATTTATGAAAACAAATTCTGCACAAAGAGGAAACGTATTTTATTTTCGAAATTATTTTCTACACGAATACAAATGCGATAGGCGAAGAAACTATTTCCTTACAAGAACAAATAGAATATTTATTAATGCTAAATTACGGGATTTAAATGGCGTTTAAACCACGAAAGCTATTAGGCGAGGGCGTGTTTCCTCTATAAATTACTAATTTTTTTCTTCATTTATTAGTTTGTACATCCGCTATATTTTGCAGACTCCACTTATTACCTCTTAAATATTTTAATTTGATAATATACAGGTTCACTACATCGTTGAAATCAATACAATTCTTAGTGTGACGTGTTGTTTGGTTACCGCATCACCATCTGTTGCATCCGTTTGTTTGTAATTACGGGTGTTATCTTTGAATATATCGACTCTTCACTTCGTAACTTAAATAATATGCATCCGTTTAGAAATTCGTTGTTTTAAAATATGGTAGTGTTAATTTTTCAGGTTTATTTAATCACATTTTACGTTTTAAGTCTGTATATTCGTGTTAAATAAACTTAAATTGAATTCAGATTAGAGTGTGTGGTTTTTAGCCGTAATTAAACGAATGTGGCAGTTGTTTGTAGTTCTGCAACTTCCACCTACGAAATTAATTAAAATTAAATAAAAATCGCTTTGAAATTGTTTCTTATAATTATCTTTACGCAGACAATTCAAAATAAGTTTTTTACTTATTCATTCTGTTGACAGATTTGTTTAATTTAATTGAAATATTACACATAAAAACAACAAAATTAGTCAAGCGAAAGTGAAGTAAAGATGATTTTTTTCCATAAATTTATTTACATTTTTCATTAAAGAAAAAGTTATTTTTAATTTACAATAATTGTTTTATTTAGAAAACAATTTTCTAAATAAATTTTCTTTTGATACATTTTACAACTTTATTTAATTACTGAGTAGAATAAATATTTTATATTAATTAAATTCATTTTTTAAATACTGTAAAAACATTTTTATAGTTGTTTAATACTTGGTTGAATTGAAATTGTGCAATAAATAATACTCAATCTTCTAAAATACCACGTCCTAAAGTAAGAAAATTTCACCGGTTAGTGTTTCGCTACTGTAGTGTATAATATACAAGACGAGACAAAGTATTAATCCCCAATGGAACGAGAAAAAACAAGGCACTAGAAATATAGATGTAACAGGGCCAAACACTTTATTAACTATTCTTTGAGTGTTCTGGTAGTCTATAAACACTTCTTTCTCAAACTTGTAAGAAAAAAGCTGATTGCTCGTTACACCAGCAGTAACTTATGTCAAGTGTTTTTCTATTTGTTCGTTACGCGTAAATTTCAACCAATGGAAATGACTTTAAGTCCATTTTAATTAAACGTTGTGAATTTTTAAGCTTATCGACAAGAAAAGTAATCAGTTTTTAAGCTTCGCTACCAAGAAGTAATGAATTTTTTTTTTTTTAATGTATATATTTGATTTCCTTAGAAATAATAAGATAAAACTAAAACAGGTAATTATATTCTGAGAACAAAATTTCTTTTGTTACAATTAGAAATTTAATTTTTGTTTTGATATTTTTTATTACGCGGGTGATGTATGTTAGTGGCTGTTTCTTATCATCTTTTCACTTTTTTTTTTTTTTTTTAGATTGAAAAGGGACGATTCCATCTTAAAAACTCGTTCGATAATTACAGGAAGTGTTCGAATATTCTCAAGATATCAGGAAAACGAAGATAAGTCTGCAAAATTTCATTCGAGAAGTTTTCCATTTTAAATTTTTAGTATTTAATTTATTTTTTTCATTCGGGAAGAACGATGAAGTGAATAACCGTACGAAGTAAAATACAATTTTGTATACTTTTACAATGTATTTCATTTAATTATAATTTAATTTATTGGAAAAATAATCTGTACTGAATAATTTATTAAATGTAGTGAAATTCAAGGCGGTAATTATAATTGAAAATAAAAAAAATAAAAAAATTTCGAACATAAATCACAAATTTATTTTTATGATAACGTTTTAGACGTTGTAATAAAAGGAGTATTTTAAACATTTTTTTTCTTTTTTTTAATTTTATAATCGCAAGATTTATCAGTTATCCCACGTTATCACATTTAGAATTAATCTTTTCTCGACTTTATTAAAAAATATGAAGTAAAAATTAAACAAAACAGAAATTAAATTATAATAATACTTTTAGTAGAAAATAAATTAAACTTTTACTAAAACATTTCTCTATTGGAATTTATATTTATAACTGAAAAATAAAATTTTACAACACAAAATGTAATAAATAAAATTTGTGTTCTGCAATAAATTAATGAATTCTTGAAGTAAACTTCGAAGCTATTAAACTGTAAACAAAAAGTATTAAAAATTTCTGTTAAATTTACCTATTGTAGTCAAAATGGCGGCTCGTCTCTAATTCCAGCAAACAGAAGAAGGAAACAGAGGGGACGCACGTTCTAACCTAACCTAACCTATTCTAATAATTTGGTTGGTACATAATTATGGTACCAACCAAATTATTAGAATAGGTTAGGTTAGGTTAGAACGTGCGTCCCCTCTGTTTCCTTCTTCTGTTTGCTGGAATTAGAGACGAGCCGCCATTTTGACTACCATAGGTAAATTTAAACCAAAATTTCAATGTATTGAGTAAACTTTTTGAAATATTCTTCATAAATTTTCCTTTAATACGTCATATTTCTGTAAATATGCAACTTTGTAACATTCATCCTTATTATAATTTTTTATTTTGCGGTTCAGTTCAGAGTTTATTAAGAGAATTTAAAAAATGATTTAATTCGAGTTTTGAATTAATCTAAAATACGTATACAAAGTAAAAGTTTTATTAAAGATCCGTTATTTATTCTGTAATGTATTTTTCACCGAGACATGTAAGACAAATTTAATTCTTTTTAACATTAAATCACTGATGTAACGTGTTAGAAATAGTCTTTGAAAAGATGTAAATTTTACAACATACTTGGAGTAAAATTTATAGATTTATTGGTATGTATACACGGATCAGTCTTGTACATCTTCTATAGAATCTCTGTAAAATTGCTCTCATTTGAGTAAGTTTTCCATCTCAAATATTACAGAAGAAACATTTCTTTCTCGAGTTTAATTGCTGCATTTATGCAAATAATCCGAAACTAAATAAGGTAAGAGTTGCAAATGCTCTTTTTTCATACTTTGCTTCCATTTTCTTTTTCATTCCTCCAATTCCTGTTCAAGTAAATGTTATATTCTTTAACTTCAACGTATTTTTAAAATCTTTCATTTATTATTTCTGTTAATCATTATCACTTCAGTATCTGGCGAAGGTTAATTTACTGCATCTTAGCTTAATTGATACGGTTCTAATTTTATCGTTGGCGAAATTTATATAGAAAATGATGATATATACTTTTTACTTATACAAAAGACTTCGTATAGGGAATATTTATTACGCGAGTAAAGAAATGATCATAATTACGATAAAGTTTTGTTAGTGAGGTGCACCAAAAATTAATGAGGTTTTATTTTCTATATTAAGTCTCGCAAAAAATAATAAAAGGAGCTAGTGGACATTGAGAGGATTATATTAAGAGCATGCGGATACGAAGAGGATTTCATTAAGATATCTTAATTGACCTGCACTTTATCATACTAACAAGAGGATACTCCTTTCCAATAAGGGAGAGTTAAGAAGATTTTTGTTTAGTGTGTTGCTCCTTAAAAAAGAGCAAACTATAAATCTAAAGAAGTAAACAAATATATTTACTACGTGGTTGTAAAATAAAGAAAAACCAAAAAAGAAAATATTAATCAATTGAATTACTTGGGTGTAAAAATCACAAAAGAAATGAATTTACGTTTCGGTAATTGTTTTTCATTTGACGAAAGGATTATATAAAGCCACCGAGTCATTCACTCCATAAAATACTTCTTTTCTTTAATGGAAATTCTCGTTTCACTTTATTTGATTTCTTTCACTTCGAACTTCTTTCTATAATGAAATTTTTCTTCCTTTGTGTATTAAAACTTCCGTTAACAGACTTTGCAAAATTTTCTTTTTGATCAAGCAAATTTTTATGATTTTTTTATTTTCTTCCGTGCGATTGCTGCAGGTGATAGAAATTATCTTCTCGATTGTACGTCTCGGCGGTTGTTTTCAAAAATTTATTTATTTACAAATGTTAAAATAATATTTAAAAGTTATAATTCGTGATTATTTTCGACATTTTTACTTCCGAATAAATTTGTGTGCGGAAAGAATATTCTTAATTGAATTTCGTCAATTCCGTTAGGAATAATTTCATCTTAAAGAAGGATTAGTTTCGTTGGCGAGTTATCTGTATAAGTAGAAATTCCTATAAAACTTTCTACACACATATTTGGTGAGAGAGGTAAAAATCGATACGAGTAAACGTGAAATTAAAGCAAGTTTTTAATTTGTGAATGGGTCACTCTTAGAAATTTAATGCCTTAGTTGTGTGGAAATTTCATTTATAGAATTACAGTTACACACTTTTCAAATTGACGTACAGAAATGAAAAGAACACTAATTCACTTTCGGAATAATCGCCGAAAATATGGCCGAAAAGTTGTCATCTATCGAGTATTTAAGTGCATATCTTCGGACGGGAACTTCAATTTATATCTATCGAGAAAATACTCACTTTTATTAATTAAAATGGGAACGTAATACGACTTTAAATTAATTATATTTTTAATGTATTTGGCTTTTATAATTAATTTTATTCGCGATGAAGTATTGATATTTCTAACTCTCTATTTTCTGAAGTCGTTCCATTCGAAATCTCTAAATTTTGAATAAATCTTTAATAGAAGCGGGAATGAAGTTGATGAAGAAACGGGAAGACTCGGATCATTGACATTTATCTAGGAGAAAAGATATCCGAAACGTTTGTTGGAGAAACTGAATTTACAATATAAGTGTCCTCATTTGAATTACAAAGAACAAAACAAATGTGTTTTCCACTTTAAAATCGCTGATTTGAAAGCTTAACGAGATACGAAACTTCTTAAAAGTTATGCAAAGATTCGTAATTATACACGTAATACAACTTTATGTAATGTTTAGATGTACAGTACAAGTTTTTTGTTGTAGCTGACTTTATTTTTCTTTTAATTTTTGTGCTCGTAGGTCTAATTACACTCGGATAACATTAACTTAATGGGCAATAGTTGATTCTTTTTTTAACTGGAAATTGCTATCTAAATAAGTCTAGCATTAATGAAATAGCTATTTTTAGTGTAGTGAATCTCAATTAATTATACACAGATCGGTTGCAGTTCCTTATTCTTAAACTATTGTACTTTAGCTATAATGTGAATTGCCGTTTAAGCAATAATATTATAATCATACGCTCGCGATTAAAATTGTAAATAACTGTACGAAAATCTCGAATGCAATTTACCGAAATAACAGCCGAGAGAAGTTTTCTGTAAGAGATTTAATGATATGTCTTAATAGATACCGCGAGAACCATGGTTACAGATTTCTATCACTACTCCGGGATGCGAAGCGATGCGTAAACGGGTAGCAAAATATATTAAATTTAATCTATTTTGATAAATTACACAAAATTTTAATAATTTTTCTAATTAAGAAACATTTAAATAAATTTATTGCGATTTTCTTTGGGAAAAATCCTGAAAACTCGACATTTTAACCATTTTAAGTAAAGACAATCTGCAATTTTTATCTTGCAAATTCCAATTTAAATATTTTAAAATTATTTTTATGCATTTATTTCTTGTATTATTAAAGTGGAAATTTATTATCAGCTATTTCTTTTTTTACTGTTATATTATTTAAAATTTATAGAAAAAATTTATATACCAGCGGTTCTATAAATTATTTCCTGCGATGTTATTCATTTCATAAATTAGAATTCACTTCGTGATTCGTGGATATTTAAGAATTACGTTTTATTTTATTTTATTATTACTAGAGAATTAAAGCGTTTGTAACGAGAGCTTTTTTGCTTATTGAGTACTTTTAATTATTCATCTATTGTTAAAATTCTCTTATTTAACGAATACCTAACGAATGCTAATAAAGACCCGTTCACTCGTGTGTAGACGAGCAAACTTTACATTTTGATAAAATATTATTTTTCTCATCTCCATCCTCTTTCCACCGGGTAAATGACCCGGCTGATTTTTCCAAGAAAAAACTTCGTACGTCCGTTTTGGCTCGATAAATAGTCGTCGGACAGTCGGTCTCTCTACTCGGACCAGACGTGACGAACGTAACGATCCATCCTACGTGCATATACCGACAAAACTTTCATTTTTCTTGTATCTGTATTGAAATCCTCAGTTGAAACTGTGAAAAACTCGAGCTACCACCGATTTTATGTAATCGTTTATAGATTATTATGATGAGTAACGTTACAAAGAAGACCACGAGTCTCCAAAAATAATAAAACATAAAAGAGATGGCGCAAATGATGAACGTATCCGAGATACATTTCTTTATTTCTCAATCGTGCTCTTTGTCAATTAGGAGACTTACGTGTCTTTGTATTATATATTCATCTGTAAATGTTCTCAAAATACTGGAGGTGTTTTCTAATGTAAATATATACCGAAGACGACAAAACTTCCGACTAAAAACAATTTTTTTTTCCTGCAAGCCATTAAATGTAACGATCATAATTAATAATATTATGATATTGTTACTTTATACTACATTTTACTAAAAATAATGTTTGTTTATACAGTTTATATAATCAAACAATTATAATAATTTTAAAAAATTTACCGGAAGATATATAAACAGTAATAATCTGCCAACAGTTAAAGAAATAAATATTCATCGTTAATATTCCAGCAACGGTAGAGCAATGGGATTTTTATAAATATATAAAGTACTGGCAGAGGATTTCTAGATTTTGGGAAACGTCAAGAAAGATGTTCACATTTTGGAAAATACAGTCCGAATGAGTCCGAAATTATAGAGTCAGGTCAGAACATAAAGAAAGATAACAAACCCAAATAATGGTTGTTGCCATAGAGACATTCTCACAATGAAAAATGATCAACATCGTCCTATCAATAAATAATCCCAGCTATTCACATCGTCCAGAGTTCAAAGCCTTTTATTCTAATGCTAAATCGGTACGTGGAAAATACGCTGGCAAAAATAGAATCTGAGGATTACACACGAACAAGAACAATTGGGAACACACACATTTTTAAACTCCCCGTAATTCTTGTGACAATTATGCAAGTACCTTTTGATCCTTAATTTTTTAGTGTCGTAAGCAATTTCGAGTAAGAAATATTATTATAATTAAAACATTTTTTTTTCGTTATCCGCATTTCTTGAATTTTTAAAATGCATTCCCATAAAAATTCCTCTCATTTTCTCACGTGTGTTTTAGCCGTATTGTAAGCACGGTATAGCTTAAGTGCTTAAGAAAAGAAATTCGTCTGTTCACCTCGTCCACGTAAAAACATTCAGACGTAGTTTAGGGATTTACAACGATAAATACCGTAACTATACATTTAAATTTGATATTGGTATATTTTCATTAAGATGGTAAAACATGGTTTAAAAGCTTCTATTGTAAGGAAGATAAAACGTTTTTCCGCAGGACAACTGTCTGGTAAAGTCAGGCATCCCAGAACAGGTTAAGAAATTGTGTTTTCTGGAAGCCATTTTTAAATCGCCCACAGAAAAGATAAGAACGGTTAAATCAGTGATTCTTAATTTGGATGCAGGCGTGAATCCCGCATTAAGAATCGCTAATTTAACAGAAGTTTTCTCTGTAGATTCGCGAAGAGACGTTTTGTAACATTTCAAATTTTAATCGATATTCATATAAAATTTAAATATTTGACGCCTGACAGGATTTCAAAATCTTCTCCTTTATTTTATTGACAGGAAAACTTAAAATCTCATTTATAAATCCAGAATTTACCATAGTCATCAATTAGCAATATGGATCGATATGACAGAATTTACCAGATTACGCTTTGCGTAAAGAGATTAGCAATCTTCGACTGATAAACGAAGATGTTTCATAAAAATTGCAAAGCTGTTAAAAAAAAAGTAAAGTTTTAATATTTCTTCGCTTCGCGACACGCCAAATAAAGTTATGTACTAAAACAATTTGCTCGATGGTAGAGTTGTGTAGAATTAAGCTACGAGACAGTTCCATCCGTGACTAAGTAACTTAGTAGACTTGGATAGATAAAGCCATTATCGTCGCTGTCAAAATGCGGAAGCTTCAAATTCCGATCGTTGCTCATAAATTTAAACTTGTTTTGATTGGTAGAAATAACATTTGCTTATTTAAGCGGAAGTGCGAAAGTGGATTATCTTACTTTGCAATTGGATTTGAAGAATTTCGCCAAAAGTCACTTTTCCTTACTTTTAATCTGTTCCAGTCGATTTTGATCATTTTGTTACTTTAATTAAAAGCCTAAATGCAATCGTCTGACCATTTTCATACGTAGAACTACACAATTCAAATGTAAATATTTCTGATTCTAATCATTAATGAAGAATATTTCGAAAGATACAGCAGCATTCTCTAGTGCAGATGATGATAATTAATTTTCCATATTTTTCCTGCTTATTTCTGTCAATTATTCTATTTTCTATATAGCAACCAGATGTTACCGAGTGCCTCTCTAAGGAATAATGCACCGTGCGCGACGGAGAGCTTCAAATTTTCTGCCCCAGTAAACGCGCCGATAAAGGCCTTCCTGTGAACTTTTGACCTCTTCGGAACTTATCTGAATACTGACAATATCCATTTCCATATTTTGTACTTTAATACGTGATCGTATACTTTGTTTTCCAGCCTATTGTCCCTTTATTGACAAAATGGGCTCTTTCGCAGTTGTATAGTCTGCATCTATGCTAACAATAATTTCGCTATTGACCGTATAGTAACTCTCAAAAGTTTTTACTTTGTGGTTCTATTTTCTGGGAGGTTAGACAATTGTTTTACCATGGAATAAAACTCTCTTTACGTATTGTTATGTATAAAGAGTAACTATTAATTTTATAAATATTCCTACAAGTAAATGTTCAAAGTAGGAATTAACTTTATCGACGAAAATTAATATAAAGTCGATAATAGCGAATGCGTAAGAAGATAGAGTATTGTAAGATAGAAGGATTATTGTGTTGGAAAGTAACTGGCATGGGTAAAGCATAAACATAAAGAAAGATGTGGAAAAAGGCAAGAGAAAATGGGTGTATCAGAAATGAAACTGCTTCGATGATTTGGGTATAAGGATGGCGGAGACTGGATTTGAGAGAAGCGGTGAAGATAGACGAAGGAGAAGTCGTAAGGACTGCGTACATCTGCACAGGCTGATCCGAAGGAAAAGGGAATGATTAGAGAGAAGACGAACGAAAAAGTAGCGGTGATGATCAACAGGAAATAGCTATCTCGTGTAAGACACGAGTAAAAGCTAAGACAGTCTTTTATATTTCTTATAAGCATAATAACTTATATTCGACGTTTTGTTCGAAAATTTTGTTTAAGTTACTCGAGAAGTGAGTTTTATACTTAATCTTAATATTTTAAAACATATTTTAGATATAGTCTCCATTCAGTCAAATATTTGAAGGTTACTGTAGGGCAAAAATATCAAACACTTTACATAAACTAACGTATCCCGACAAAATTCTTTGAAGGAAAACGTATATGTATGAAGTTTAACTTGTTAAACTCAAAAGCAATTTATTTAAGAAATATAGAATATATTTAATGAATTTTACACTGATATATATAATTTATTTAAAAGAGCAATGCAAAGGAAACATTAAATTGTAACAAAAGAAGTGAGAAACTCATACGTTGTTCAAAATTCAAAGTCACTGGACCAGAATGATTCTAAACTTACGAGAACTCTACCATGATTTTAACATCCACTTCCAATTGATACATCTTCCAATACTTAGTATACAAATTTCCAGAGATGTAGCTTCGAAATCGCTTTCGAATACTCTACTTTGCATAATTGTATTTTTTTAAGAATTGGATTTATTTTGTGAAAACAAACTAAAGAATATCAATGTGTTTCTCCTGTTTTCAAATGATTTTTTCAGTGTGATCAATACATACACTTTAACAGTTGTGCATATCTATACGTGTTGGATACTTGTTAATAACGTTATTTATTAGTCTATGCATACAAATATTCGAAACAGTCGGTAATAAATTAGTAATTTCTCGTAAAATAAATAAGTTTTAATACACACGTACAGTTCGTTTCAATAACGTTTACGAATATTTCAAACAAGTGTAAATAAATTAGCTTTTATTTCACTTTAAAAGCAAAGGAAATAATTTGTTTTGTAGGCAATTAATTAAGGATATCGTGTTGATGTAATTAATTAAAAGATTGTCGACAAAGACGTTTTAACAGATGAGCCACACTAAAAAATTCTCTGTTACATCCATTAGTTAAGTGAAAATAAGTAAAATTCTTGAATTATCGAAAGAATGATTATCGATTCTACAAACATTTTCCAATAAATTATTATTTTTTTAAAGATTGTTATTAAATTAGTTTATCTTTTTAATATAATATTAAATTCGCGTGTTTCTTTTCGACTCAGATTGATAAAGATAGAAAATTTATAGTTTTAATGACACACAAGCTCTGAAAAAGTCACGATATAGAATAAGATAAAATAAGATTTATATATAAAGAAGAATCTCCCTACTGCGGACAGTCCGGAAACTAAAAAATTCCCGTTGTGGAAGATGTACGCTATTAGAAAATGACTGAATATCGTGTTATTAGATGGAAGGCGTAAATAAAATAATCCTTAATTGATCTTTGAATTGCACGGTGCGACTTTAAAAAAACCGACCTGCAATCCGTGCTGAGAGTTCTAACCAATTGTATCATTTTTCTCTTAAAAATTATTTTAATTCTTGAATGTGAACAAATGCTGTACGGAATAAAATTGGTGCAGTTGGTGCGTAATTTACGTTTATGTTGTCGTCATTTCATCTCCATTGCTGTCATTGGTTGTTGGTACAACTGGTGTAATTTCTTTCGTTGACAGAGACATGTCTTCAATCAGGGCGATGTCATCCATAGCTACAAAGTAAGCTGCACTAATGCCTGAAGCGATTTCCTACAATGCTGATTCACTCTCAACTTCCAGACTGCTTTGAATTATAGCTTTTTTTTACTGAAAAAGCCACATTTTGCAAAGCAAGTCTTTACTTATTTTGTTGCACTTTTCTGATCGCTCGAACGGTTCAAATAACTACATCCTGTACTCCAGCTTCATATCTTCTTTTCTGTAAAAACCGTCCACGGCTTCTATAAAATGTTGAACCTGACGTTGTCGGAAAACACTTTAAAGTTTCGAAGAATTCATTGGTCGAGAGGTTGGCACAAAACAGTTCTGTTGGGTAACAAAAAACAAAGAAAAACTTTAGTTTAGAATTCAGTTTTATATTTTCATGTTATATATTTTTTTTTTTATATTTCATCAGTTATATATTTTATGTTGGGATGTGTGGCTGCATTGTCCAAAAAAGGAAGCATTTTTCGTTTTTGACGACCCATACGACGATCGAAGGCCTACAGCCATTGTGACATGATCTCTCATGTCATCCATACACGCCGAGTTGTATCATTCAACCTTTAATTCATTGACATTGATATTTTTAAAACATCAAACTGCCTTGTTTCTCAAATTTCCAACAGTATTTATACAGGAAAAAATAGTCAAACGTTCTTCTGAATATTTATCATCTTTATACACCATACATTCTTGAAACACAAAATTTTTGTAGAAAGGGCTTTAAAAAAGTGCTGTTTCATCACACTTAAAAATGTTCCTCCCCTGATATCCGTTTGGTAACCGTTTAAGTTGTTCATCATCAGTTTCCTGAAGCACATTTGCTGATTCTTCACATATACTTTTAAATGCAATGTTGCGTCGTTTATGAAATTTATCAACAAACCCGCCATGAAATTTTCATACTTAAGATCTTTTGCTAATTCTACTGCGTTTTACCTAAACAATGCCCCGGACACTGGCACATTGTTAGATCTCGCACGACGATCTCGCAGTCTTCAAGCATTTCCTCTTAGTCATTACTAAACACTTGGCAGCTGCTGGCAAAGACGGGACACAAAAAATAAAATGAACAAAGACGATGTGTTGTATTGCACACGTGTATTGTACAAGCGTATTGTACACACGACAGCATTTCCACTTTTATCATTGGTTCAACCGTAGTCTGAATCGTTGGTTCAACTTGATAATCTCTGACTGGTTCAATCAATCAGAAATTATTAAGTTTTTTTCATTTTAGCTTAAGATTATTCGAATTTCGTTATGAAAGTAACATTTTAAAAGAGGTTTTTGTCGTTAAATCACATTTCCGGATGTCCTTACTTATAGTTGGACGTGTTCTCTTTTGGGGGAGAAAAAATGCATTAGAATTGACGGGCTTAATCCTTTACGAAGAGGTTCCGTTAATGGAAGGTGTCCGTTACAGAGATTCTACTGTATTTATATTCCGATAACAATGAAAACATTTTGTTATTTTTGAAATTAAAGAAGAAAATTGTAAGAAATATCATCTTTATAAGGAAAAACTAAACGACTATCCACACAATTGCTATCTTCAGGTATTTCTTTCGTAACGTCAGAATCGAATTTCTTCTTGTTTATTATTATTATTTCCTTCGAAAAACTATTCAATTGTTTTTTCCATTTTTATTTTTGAAATGTTTTTAAAAATTCAAACATTCTACAATTTTTATTTATTTTTATTTTTAGTTTCAACTGTTGTTTATGTAACGGGATTTAAAGAAAAATTTTGCTCCCTACCAATATTTTTGAATGTGTGGTTGTCTGTCCGCCATAGAAAGTAAGAGAAAACTTTAGGAGACTCCAAATGGTCCGTACGTGGAATCTAACGGAGTGGTTGAAAGTCGCGAAAGTGGCGCACTTTCGCGACTAGTGACCGAAATTGCAACTCGTGCTTGTAGATGGCTTTAAAAGATAGCTAGCAAATACCCGCCGTGATATTCCTAGGTGAAAAAGTTATATAAAACCACATTAAAAGTACATCTATTTTTATCCTGGCTAACGGCTATGTTATATAAAAGTAAGCTTAATTCCTTCACTAAAGCAATATACACAACGAGTTTTGTATTATTGATTAGATTTTTACTTAATTTCCAAACCAGAAACGACATAAGAACGATTCGCATTTCCTCATTAATCTTTAATTTGATTCTCATACATCGAACGTATATTAATAAAAATATCTTCTGTCTCTATCTTCTTCATCTATTTTTGCTGTAAAAAATCGATTTTTGAAAATATTTCGTGGATAAAAGGAATGGAGTCTCTTCTTCTTATTATTATTTTTTTCGAAGAAAGGAGAAAAGAAATTATTACTTTCTGATGAGAAGATTTCATTATTGATGTTCGTGTTGAGTTGAAATTTTGCTTAATGAATGAATTATATTATTAATTAAGCAATACGTTCAGTAGCCGGGTCGCATTTTACGGATGATTTATCGTTTTCGACAATCTCATTTAAATAATAACGGGCTTAACGATGAAAGGCATCAATTTTAAATAAGAGCGAATTCCTTATTATGGTGTTTGCGTGTTTCCTATAAAATTTCGATTCAAAATAATTATTTCGTTAAGATGTTGTAAATATTATATTCTTACAAGTATTTATAGCTTAAACCTCGATTTAGCGCTTCTGAAATTGGCGTTAAACCGAAGAAACTCAAACGACGAGGATTGTATTTAGTAACGTGGTGAGTTTGATAGTTTGCGAGTCACTCGATTTCATGATATCAATTCCGTTTGCGATGCAAAATTGTTCATCTAGCAATCCAAAGATATTGAAAATTCGTGTATATAATATTTATGGGAAGATGTGAGCGCTATGAATATTTATCAGCGCTTTACGAGAGTAGCGCTAACTAGAAGAGCGTTATATCGAGATTTAAATTATAATTTAATTAAATTGGTGATTATTTGAAATTAACAATACAATAATTGAAAAAATATTTTGTAAAAGTAATAAATTTTGACTTTTAATATTGGAATTTTATCAATTTTGAATTTTCTAATATCGTCTTTCCTATTATATTTTATCTCTTTCGAGGCTGCTTAAATTCTCTCGTATGTCGGCGATTTTTATTGTTAGTGGTGACTATTGTTCAGATATATACTCGAAACCCCCCTCTTTTCTTTGCGATCAAAATGTATTATCTCAACCTTCTTTATGTAAGGAATTTGGAATCGGATCTACAACAGATTTTTCGATTTTTCATTTAGTACTGGACTTTTTCTTGTAATTCGGGCTTCTGTTAATGGCCATCTTCTGAATCAAAATTTTGTAATATCTTTCAAGGACTTGGAAATTGATTTAGCAGATTTCGACAGAAAAGAAGTAATTGATTTGAAAGACAATGCAAAATAATAAATATTAAGAGAAATTTAAACTCGTTTCATTAGAGTAACGATCTTGGTTAACAGGATTATGAGCCATCCTTTATTATTATTGCGTCTATACCGAAGAATAACGTCTTCGATCCAAGTGACATAATATTTATTCTGTACTTTTTCTTTATTATTGCCTCGTTTTTCTTCCCTGTTGTTGTCTACTTATTGCAAATTGTACATTTTCTGTTGTTAAATTTTTATCTTAGTCGATACAAAGAAGACACGGAGGCGCATCACCCATCGTACTAGATAATTCATTACGCCGTCGATTATTTTAATTTTTTATTTCTCCTTCGATCCTTTCTCTGCTATCTTCTTAATTTTCTTTTCAAATGTTTCTTATGCACACATTTTCTCAATCGAACTTTCTTTAATCTTGCTCCTTCTTGTTCATTTCAAACTTTTTTGATTGATTCTTTTCTTTCGAATTTTTCATCTTTACCTTTCATTTTTACCATTTCCAACTATTTTATTTTACAATTTTTCTCTCGACTGTATAAATTCTGCTTCTCTTTCGTTGATTTCGTTTCTATACCATAGTATTTTAGTGGCATTATCAGAAGACTTCTGCCTGTACTTTGATGTAGATTATAACCCGTAGTGAATGTATCTAAGCAATCTCAATAATGATGAGGAAAGGATAATGGAAGGTTACGTTTATTAGATATATAATCACGAGAAAGAAATGTAACGAATAATTGATATTTCTGTTATTGTTACATGTCTACGGTAACTTCACGTAGACGTTTCGAAATTCGATTGTAATTATTTTTCTTATATTTTATCTGAACAGAACGTTTAAAAATGAATACATTTGATACACATTTTATTTTATTTCTGCTGAAGTTTATATAATAATCATTTTTTATTAATGTATAGTAAAATAACTTAGAAAACTTTCTTAATTTTTTAAAAATACTTCCACGTAAAAGTTCTTGGACTATTTTTAAAATGTTCTTTTACCTTTTCTAAATGTTTAATTTGTAAATGGATGGTTAGATTTCTTCAGAAATGGAAGGTTATCCTTCTTTTCTTTCCTTCTGGTTGATAACTCGGCATTACTGTTTTATAATTTAATATGGGATCGTCTAATGTACATAGTTAAATTCTTCAAGTATTCACTTTATAATGTAAATACTTCTTATCGGTATTAATAAATTTAATGTGTTGCTCTCGACAACTCTACTCTATAAACTTTTCTTTAACATAAATTAGCAGTAACTATCGAATTTTGGAGATTTTCATCTAACGAACTTCTAACATTTGATAAGTTCTGGTGAAGTTTCATAAAAGAAAAAGTAAATTCTGAATGTTTGTGATGTGTAATATAATAAATGTTGTATTTATTTTTGACGATACTTTTATTTTCTTAGTTTTTCAGTTTGTATTGTGTTTCCGTACCATAAACATTCCGAATTTTATTCTTACGAATATACAAATAAATAGTTGTCAAAATCAATATCTGGTCTTTGAGATAAACCTTCAGCTATATGTTTTGCTCGACATTTTATCTTCCTATTTGTCTCCAGTTGTTTCTTGGATTACATTCGTTTTGATTTTAAGACTCCATCCAGCTTGCTCTTCTCTCTTGGATATAAAACTCATATAGAAAGTTCCATTAGTAATTGATTTTCTTTTTTTCTTTCTTTTAAATTCTGTAAGGAGTGGAAGTCGCCTACTGCCAAATTTTTTATTTTACATCATAATGTTTGGGTAATATTTATCATTCTATTACCCGATAACTGCACTTTTTCACTTATTGTTGTTTTTAGATACTTTTATTGTTGTAACCTTTGTTTCTGACTCGAGCCGTTCGATTCTTTTTCTAGAACTTAAATTAATCTAGGAAATCCTTCAATTACCTTTATTTTTCTTGCGTATCTTCTAAAAAAATCTATAAAAAATTACATTTGAGTCAACACGTGACAAAAAAGGCTCGATTTTTTAATTAGAAAAAAGTCGAAAATCCTTGCTGTAAATAGGCAAGGTGTGTAATTTTGGTATATCTGGATGTTACTTCATGGATATTTTTTAATAAAATAAAGATTTAAAAAATCCTTTATTGATTTTTATAATATTAATGAAGTTAATAAATGTAAATAGATTTCCTCTTCTGTAGTAAACGAAGAGAAAATTTTATTAAGAAATCCTCCCGAACTTAATTTTAATTTACGAAGCGTCATTGGCGAAAGGAGAGTTCTTGGACGAAAATATTTTGATAAAAACAAGAAAAAAGAGGAGGAAAACTACTTTATTTAAGTTTGAAGAAGAAAAGAAAGGGACGTACTCGATCGTCCCATTTTAATGGAACTTCATTAATGAAGTAGAAAACTCTTTACTCGAGATTGACGCCTACATTATGCATTTACTTTATAATTTAATATTTTCTAATTGTTTTGAAGTTATTAAATAAATTGAAACTTCGGACGTAAATTAATTACATTTTCCGTTAGTAAATTGCAAATAAGAGATGAAGATGCGTTTCTTCTTTGTGTTTGCTACAGGTAATATAAAATATATTGTTTCCTTCGAACGTAAAAAGGTCCTTTTCGAATTGGTCCTGTATGATACTTAATACAATTTTTATTCGTAATTAACGACTAATAATTCTTTAATTCATCTTCTTTCGCAGGGAAATTTTAAATTACTGATGTTTATAAAATATACATGTAGTTTACAACAGTTCTTAATGAATATTTCTTCAAAATCCATTAGTTACTTTTACTACATCTCTGAAATACACTATCAATTTTATGTCTATTTGGGTTCTACAACAGTACAGTTTTGCGGGTTCTTTTTTAATTACTTAAACTATTGTTGATTTTTGTGAAACCGTGTTGTATTATTCTTCGAAGTATCAAACACAAATTCGTGTTAATAACAACCACTTGGCTTTTTTTCACCTTTATTTAGTTGATACGGTACACGTTTTTCACCTTTATTTAGTTGATACGGTACACGTTTCGGGCATAAGGCCCGAAACGTGTACCGTATCAACTAAATAAAGGTGAACGAAACGTGTACCGTATCAACTAAATAAAGGTGAAAAACGTGTACCGTATCAACTAAATAAAGGTGAAAAAAAGCCAAGTGGTTGTTATTAACACGAATTTGTGTTTGATACTTCGAAGAATAATACAACACGGTTTCACAAAAATCAGCTAAATAAAGGCTGAAGAAAATGGGACGACCCTACCCCTTTAAATAAAAACACTCGAATTTTTCATGGGGGAACAACAGTATTTTAAAAATTTAACAGTAGCAGAAAAGGTTTAAGAAACACTGCTCTAGAACATCCCAACTTACGTTCCTGAGTTAATATTTTCTAATAAGCACTTTTATGAAATAATTTTGGTGCAATTTACTATACCGACATTGCCAAATTAGATTGCATCTTACACAAACAATAGACCCAACAATGAGATTTACAAGAAATTCCTGTAACAAATTTAACTTTTTTTGAATGAAAACTATTGTCTTATTCTTGTTTCCGTTCCTAATCGTGTTCATATCGTTAATTATCATTATTAATGATGCAGACTTTTTAATATATTTTTCGAGTGATAAAACACGAAGAATGTAAACAATTAATTTTTTGTTTTATTTCAACTATTAGCAATGCTTCATTACTGTTATTACGTTTTATATGACTCAAGATTAGTGTCTACCTACTTTATTGATACACAAATCTATTGAAAACAAAGTATTTAATTTAATAAAACATTCTTCGCATTTCTTCACAATTATTTTCTCTATATTAATTCTATTTTTAAATGACAAGAAGTGATAGCGTTTTCCTCCACGTGTAAATCCTAAAAATCGCTGATATAAACAGGATCCTTTGGCCTTTTTTTAAAAAACAAATTAAATAAGTAGAATATTTCTTTAACGATAAAAAGAAGTCTTAAGGATTTTACTTTCTGTTAGTAAAAATAACATTAATTTTATAGGGGTCGGAATCACTAAAAACCCCTAAATTTTCTCCGGGTTTGGGGAAAAATCCCTAGTTCCCCATCTCGACGATGGGTTAAACAGAAGAAACGTGCATTCAAAATCACGAATGTTGTCTATCGAGATTCTAAAAATATTACAAATAAATTTCTATTCTATTATTTTACAAGGAAAATTATTTTATATTCGAATAACAAAATAAAAGACAAGATAAAGAATCGATCTTATAAAATATACATAATTAAAGTGTATTGTTTCAATTATATAATTACATAATGTTTCAAATACATAATTAAAGTGTATTGTATCAATAGTATTAAGTTATATAACTTAATACTATTGATGAAATTCATTCTTTTCTATTGTTATCCTTCAGTAGTTATACTGAAAATTATAGATTTGATACGACACGTACGATTTTCTGTATGAAATCTCCAACAGAAAATGAAAGAAATTACAATTTATAAACAGGTAATCATCAAAGAGTTTTCATTTTAGATAACTGTTAACCAGACTTGAGAACGAATCGGAAAAAATACCATTATTCAAGAACTACCACCTCTCACTATATATACAAATAGAATGCCCTGTGTGTAAGCCGATATACTCCCGAGTAAAATCTGCTGATATCATTCTTCCACTCCAGAATCGATAAATTTTCAAAAATATTACAAAATTTCGAATAATTTACTCATTTAGTCCTGTGAATAATTTAATATGTCAACAGAATCGATATAAAATCTCTGTGTCTTTGTTAAAGTGTCTTCATAAATTCGTCATACTCGAAAATAATGCAGTTTTTTTTTTTTTTTTTTTACTTTTTTCCTTTGAATAACGTCGTGAATGCAGCCATTTATAAAGCAGTTCTCTAAAGAAAACGAATTAAATAAATCATGTATCAACTCTATCGCAAACTCATTTTTAAAAAAGGCAAAGCCATACAATAAGCATCTTCTTTTAATTTTAAAAACTGCGTATTTAATAAATTCGGTTAATTTTTTTTTCTTTTTTAAAATCGATATTTAAAGTATTTTTCAACGGTTCGATGCAGTTAGAGGGGGGGAGATGAAGCATAAATCATAACGGAATTGTACTGTACATGACTTTTTTCTTTGCAGTTGAATGCTGAAAATAAAATCACTTCTGTGACGTCATTTGTAACCGTATTCCATCCAAACCCCCCCTTATTTTTCCTTTCTTTAAACTGGAAATTTCCTGTCGGAAGTGAGGAGGAATGGCAGAGGTTAATAAACAATTGCTGCACGTGTTGAAGGGGGGGGGGTTATTGTCCGGGTTTACCGTTTCGAACACATAGTAATCCGAAGAGATTGCGTTAGAGGAAAAAAAAACACACAGATTGAATGTTGCTCCGGAACGTCGTCTTATCGGATTTAAGCCGCTTCTCATTAATTAAATTCTAAAATTGAAACAAATATTTCCGTTTAATTATTTAAACAATGGAATAATCTTTAGCTAATTTAAGCCAAATTCAATTATTTACTTTTTACTAAATACTTTAATATCAGATGTAGATCTTTTAAAATATATGTTGACTCTTCGATTTTTACATTCGTTGCGCTTCGCTTCGTAACGTCGCGGAGGTCGCGTTATAGCGCGTCGTTCCGTTAAAATAGCGTAACACATTTTTCTAAATGTATAGGCTTAATACAGGCGTTGAACATAACGTACCGTAAAGTATTTCTTCACTATAAAAGTTATAAAACTGCTCCTTACATCCACGTACTACGGGCATTTAAAAGTAGCGACGTCAAAAGCAACAGGTTAATTTATTTGCCTGTTGATTGGTAACATTTTATAACATATTTCTTTTAAAAAACGAAGGTTTATCTGTTATGAAATGTACCGTAATGTAAGAATTTACTGTAATTTTAGTTAAAATCTTTATTAAAGTCATTAATAAGGGGCTCCGTATTTCAAAATAACGTGACTCCTATCGCTCGAAATGAAATTTTGTGACAGGAAGAGCGCAACAAGTAAGAAAAACGGTGTTATCAAACTCCCGCTAATCGAAGCTATTAATAATATTATTAAGAAAATATAAAATTTTTGAGATTTTTGCCTTACAATTTAATCTACTTAACGAGAATAAGCCCTTATTATAAAAAGATAATTAGATTTTCTATCGTTTAATCCTCTCCCCGGCGAGACATCATTTATTCTTTAACACTAGCAATTATTAATCAGTTTTGTAACATTTGCTCGAGGGTTAGAACACGTCTCGATTGCCTTCTACGTTTAATCATTTACATATACCCGGATGATGCGCTTCTCTACGGCAGACAATCTTCAATTATCATAATTTCCAATTATTTTCTCAAATTTGTGATGTTAAAAGTACGACCAAGTCGAAATTTCGTGCAAAATAATCAGCTCAACTTCCTCAAATTGCTACAAAATAATTTCTACGTAACTCCAGTACGTCACGATTTTCCGATTAAGGTTTATTGCCGTTTATAACGATAAAAAAGCGCGTTTTTAAATTACGTAAGTAAAAGACTCACGTAGGTTTTTAGATTTTTTATTATAAGCGATCGCATCAAAAATTAATTCGACGAAATTTAAAGAAACTTCATAAATTGCGTAACTTTCTGGAAGAAAAAATTGCTGTAAAAATATACATTTTCTTGGCAGTTTAAGTAAAAAGGTTATCGACCTCGACAAAATAACTATTAATGTCTTTTCGAATATTTTTCACGTGTATTTTACATAATCTTTATTCTTTTCTTATTCAGAAGGGGTGAAACTAATGACGCAATTTCCAGACAAGTTTCTCCCGATCGTCAATTCGCAATTAATTCTTTGTAACGCTTCGTTAAGGCATGTTGTTTTCTTTTATGATATCTCTTATCTCTATATTTGAACTTCTGACGTGTCTTCATCCTCCCTTACATAATTTGCTTTCGAAGAGTTCCCACTCCCGAAAGAACCGATTGATAATTTGGTATTTTTGTATCAGCGAATTTCCCAATAGACGGGTCGAGAACTTCTATTGTTGTTACAGTAGAGGGGAAGGCGATAACCTTTTACCACTCTCCAGGTGAGTAGTATACTCACAGATATACACGAAACTAATGTCAACACCCTAGAATCTAGATTTCACTCTCGAAAGTTTTTTATTGCTTATCCCAAAACCGGAAACATTGTTCTTGTTCTGGTTATGAAATAGGCAATAAAAATGTCGAGAACTCCACGAGATAGAAAGAAAATTTTTAAAAAATCCTGTAATTTCTCGGGAGCGCTAAATCTTTTTTTCGTATTTTTTCATTAGTTCGAATGTTTTCCTTTCATCTAGAATTATTTATTGTCGTTTCTTACATTTACTCGTTCCACGAAAGAGAGATTGCTTCTACGAAACAGAAAGGAAGTCGTTCGGAAAAATATCGTGAAAAATGAAGCAAATGTACCGTTTAAGAACGATAAATTAATCAATATAGACGTAAAAAGTAAAAGTTTACCGTGTTATAATTTCTATTTTGCTACGCGACACGCTTCGCGTCGCGCACTGCGCGTTATACATGACACGACGAGTGTTCTGTTATAATTGAACTAGATTCAATTTAAATTTATTATGTATAGAAAGGCGCCGGCTTGTTTACGGGAAGTAGAGGTTTTTGCCTGTCCTTTGTAAATCTCTGGAGGTAGTAAACAAAAAGGGGGTGTCGAACGACGCATTTGTTTGTCTATAATGGAGGAGCGGCATTTCCATCTTCTCTAATTATAAAATTTCATTTCTGACGAGACGAATAATTAACTCGATTAATTAACGGTCGTCTTCAAATAAAATATATTAAATATCTAATTTGCATAGACGTCTCTTTACTTTCACTCCTTTTTTTCCTACTTCCCGCTTTGGCTAATTAAAATTTAATATTATTTAAGAATAATTGAGTTATAAACTTTTATAGAATATGTATTGTTGTAATCGTATCGATGCTGTCAATTGTAAACTTGGAAGATACGATAAATAAAGTTGACTGTGGATAATTAAAAAAACAAAATTAATTCTCTCGAAACGGGGGATAATCTACTAAATTGAAGTAAAAACCTCTCATTTAGTAGCTAATCTTCTGTTGATTTTCGACAAACCGCAGAGAGATGTTATATTTGAAGTATGTTAAGTGCTATACTGTACATATAAGTGGAAGATAACAGGGAAGATTCTCTAGAGACAATGTGTGTAATCTATGAATCTATCGAAGACGTCCTCCCTCTAACATTAGTTTCGAAGATTTATTGTCATTTTAAAGTCTGTAGACTTTTTTTTCCGCGCATTCCAAACAATAATTAATAATTTTAGAATACGAAGAAGGAGGATGTTGGAAGCGTAAATTTAATATAGGAAGGTATGAGGGATGTTTGAATGAATCGCGCAGTACCTGTTCCTATTGGAATTTACACAATGAAGTAAGAAATCAATCAAGCGAAAAGGATATTTGAACAAGAAACTAAGTTATATTGCCTCATATTTCGTGTATTTGATGTGGAATGAAATTTATTCCTCGTTTCTTTCGATCGATTCTTGCGGTCTTCGGATTGAATGTCACCCACATGTAGACATTCAACTCCATATTTTCCTTTTATTTACTTAATTTTATTTTCTTTCTTCGGATTTACGTTCATAAATAAGTGAAACCGAATTCGGAAAATTTGTAATACTTTTATTTGCTTTACGATTTTGCCACACAAACGTCGAACAATGGCTTCTCTTTCTGTGTGTGTCGCATCACACGAAGAGTGAAAGAAAGAATATTTTCATTTCGTTTCATCCACTCTATGCATTGTTTAGAGCTTCTGTCGATGGAGAAAGACTCGAATTTTTTTGTTAAATTTGATACCGGAATACTTTATTAACCCCCACTGGCGATAGAAAACACGACTCGTGTATCCTTCTGCCATCTGTCGTTCTAACAAACTACTAATTTTTAAAAGATTTCTCTTGTTGCGGGGTTCAAACGGAAAAAGTTGCCTTTAAACGTTACAATTATTAATTTTTAAATTGTTAAATAAAGTTAGAAAGATGTCGATCGATAGAAGAGAAAAGGGGTTAATGTAGTCTGTCGGAAGAACGTAAGATGGTAGGGAAAATGGCACGCCCTAACTCAGGGGAGATCACCTAAATAACCGGGTAATATATTCCGGTAAATCGTTACGAATATTTTTCTATTTTAATATTAAACAGTCGAGACATATCGACTATGGAGATTAACAGATTTCATACTTTGCTATTTTCTAGCGTTGTTCTCGTGTGCATTCATTCATCTTTTGCTTGGAAAAACCGCATTATTCCATATCGTCGTGCGTAAACACCGTGATATTTTAGACGAAAACAGCAGGATATAATTATTATATATATAAATATAGATCAGAACCTTATGAACTTCACACCCAGATATCGATCTTTTTCTAACTAGTAAGGTCATTTGCCCTATCTACCCAATTGCGAATCTCTATGAAGAGAGGAACTAAAAAACTTCAGATGTGTTTTTTTTCTGACATTTAATTTTAACGCTCCTAACCGAAGAATATTCACCTTTAGTTTTTTAAGCCAGAGACTCGTGTCAGAAACCTTTATTTATCTCCTTAAATTTTGTATGTACGGGACTTATTATTATTATTTTTTTTTAAGAAAACGAAAATTAAGCAATTTTTGCAAAGAGAAAACTCTTTGTTGGCTATTTTCCTGCCTGTCAAAATGGGTGACGGGGTTTTGCTATTGAGGAAAAGTGACGGGTGTCAACCGGAGATGTTTTTTTGTTCCTCCCCTCCAAATAAGATATTTTCTCCGCAGCTTAGAAGGGCAAAAACAACAAAATAAGAAGACACTCGCCCATTTTGCAGCCTCTCTATTTCATCCATCGCAAAATAGATGCGTAATTTATCATCATTAAAGTATAGGTATTTTATTTATTATATATGCCGTGTTATATAATAATTCTTGCTTTATAATTTAATGAGATTGCTAATTTTATTGTATTTTTATTTTAACAATGAATTTTAAAAAAAAATTCATAAAAATATTTTAAATAATTCATTAGCTGTTTTGTTTCTTTTAGAATATTATCATTTAAAATTTAATTATGTTTTGTGCTTGTTAATTATTTTTAAATTTTTTTTAATTAATTAATTAAGCAAACCTCGCTATAACGCTACTCCCTTAAAGTGTCAATAAATACCAACGAATGTATCTCTCTGTTAAATACTAAATTATTGTGAATTACTGTTACGACGTGACTTTTATACTCAAAAGTTGCGTGTAGACTGCATTATTTATAATTCTTATTGTACGAAGTTCTTCAGTTTAGTGTCAAAATCGATTTAATGCCAGTTTGAAGCAAACAAACGGTGGCATTGAATCGGAGATTAACTATACAATATTTATTGTAAAATTATTGGTTAATGTTACCTATGGTTCCAAAATGGCGGCTCTTCTCTGATTCCAGCAAATAGAAGAAAGGAAACAGTAGGGACACACGTTCTAACCTAACCTAACCTATTCTAATAATTTTTTGGTAATAATTATGATAATTTATTAGATTAGGTTAGGTTAGAACGTGCATCCCCACTGTTTCCTTTATTCTATTTGCTGGAATCAGAGACGAACCGCCATTTTGGAACCATAGGTAACATTAACCAAATTATTTGTTCAGTATAAATTTCTGAAACAACAATAGGCCTAAATAATTCGTGTTATCTAAATATTTGAAGAAAAAAACAAAAATTATTTAAATTATAACGAGTTTAATTGCCAGTTTTAGAGATAATACCTACTTTTAGGTAATTTTGTATGCACTTTCCCGATTGCAGACAATTATTCTTAAGATCAATAAAGTTAATAATAACAATTAAACTTCGGTTTTTATTGTCATTAGAAGAAAATATTTATGCAAATTTTGCAAAGGATCATAGAAAAATGAGTCGTTATCTATGTAAAATTGCCATTTATCGCTTCATTTACCGTCTTTAATTATATCTTTTTACAGTATTAATATACATCTTTACGTAAGTGAATATTTTTTTTTCTTTATTAAATCTCGAGTTCAGCGATTTCTTTCTTGAAAAACTTTGAAGATTGTTAAGTAATTGCTCAATTATTATTTTTATTAATTTCCATAAGGATCGTCCACTTTGTAAAATAGGTTATTCGCTTTACTTAATCTTACAAAGTAAACAAATTAAGCTTCGATTGTTCAGAAAACAAACCTCTTCATAACGAATACTTAATATAACTTACTAGTTACGTAATCTAATTGTATCGGTAATTCTCGGTGAATATTCTTTAATTTTATATAACTGTTCCGCCATCTTTCTGATGATACAATTTTCTTAATAGAAGTGTTTAATTAACTCAGATTTGTTGTCGTTTCTTCGTTTATCCGGCGATAAAATGTAAGTTTTCTTTCAAAAACGAAGGGAATATTGAAGTCAAGATTGTGTCTTTCTTCTCTATAGTTGAATTAGGAGACAAACTTCTTACTTTTTCAACTTTTACAGTTCCATTTAATTGTTTTTCCAGTCTAATCGACGTTTGATACTTCTAGTATTAATCTTATTACTAACGTTAATTATTAGAGCAGAAGGGTAATTATAGAGATATATCAGTACTGGATGCACCAAAAATGTTGAAACTTGGCAGGGTTATTTCTATATATGTGTCACGGATGCTATTAAATTTTAGTAGTTAAAGATCAAAGAGGTGAAGAGATAGAGAGGATGACGTGTCATATTTGGAGTGGGGGTCAAACTTGAAAGTTTTACTCCTTATTGATATTTACAATTTCTTTACAAACTCACTCGTAGATTTTAAAATATCTTGTAAGCCATTGTTTAAACTTAAGAATTTTAATTAAAATAACGAATTTTACATACAACTGTAGACTATATTAAGATCCTTATTTTAGCGAGTTTAATGTAATCTAGAAGAGGATTAACATCAAACGACGTAGAAATGACAGTTTGACATTAGAGTTGCAATCTTTCGCCCGGTCTCTTATATAAACTTTCGAAGCATTAACGAGACGAAACATTAATTTGATGGAATATACCCGTGTAAATGTAATCTTCAGGACGGCCGGATGGCCGAGCGGTCAAGGTCACAGAGCCGGGTCCCCCAGAGCCTACCGCTCTGGGGACCCGGGATCGAATCCGAACGGGTCGAATAATCCCCAGGAATTTTTTCGGGGGGTGGTCCGTTCGGATATGTCGGGCCCCGTCCCTCACACCCGGTCGCCCCATTGTGGGCCTGGCCGAACCCATAATGTGCTTTCTAAAAGAGGCCCTCTTAGTGCCCACAGGGCGGAAAGAGTTTAAAAAAAAAAAAAAAAAAAGTAATCTTCAGAATGACCATTATTTTTTTTCCCGTATTTTATTGAATAATTTTCTGGCTTATTTCCTCGAAACTAATCCAACAAGTTACTGAATCCATTTTAAATTTGGGTTAATGTTGCCTATGGTTCCAAAATGGCGGCTCCTCTCTGATTCCAGCAAATAGAAGAAAGGAAACAGTGAGGACGCACGTTCTAACCTAACCTAACCTAATATAATTGCCATAATTATTACCAACAAAATTATTACAATAAGTTAGGTTAGGTTAGAACGTGTGTCCCTACTGTTTCCTTTCTTCTATTTGCTGGAATCGGAGACGAGCCGCCATTTTGGAACCATAGGTAACATTAACCTAAATTTGTATTCCATTAAATTCTCTATCGTAATTTTAGTATCGTTAGCTTATTGTAACGATTGATTCCTCAGTGGAAATTCGTTTTTTATACCGTAAAAGTTCACTCTTTACAGTTTCTTCACTAAATTCTTCACAGCCCATCTAATTATAAATTGTTTGATCAATCGTTATGATGTAATACGAGAATTTCATATTCAGCTTTTTTTATCCTCCCTTCACTTTAAACTTCAAAGAAGTAATTGCTAGTATCCTAATTAACAAGTAAACTTGAAAACTAATTCTGTTTTGTTTAAAGTATCATTGATTGCGTTAATGATACTCCGCGTGGCATTCGGTCGTTTGTTATTGACACCACATAACAAACGATTTAACATCTTTAGCTCCTCCTTCGTTGTCTAAAGATATTTTCGGAAAATATTAGGTAAGGTTTAATATTTATAACTTTTAATCTCATTTAAATTAGAACTCTTGCACATTGTTCTGTAGTAAAGCAATAGATTTCTTAATTTCTAACAGATCAAACAAATGGATCCAACATTACGTTTGATCTTTGTAGGCACTTTTTTGCACCGAATTCGGGACTTTCATACATTCTATCACAAAGTTTTTAAATACAATTTCAGCATATAAACGTTTTACATTTAATGTTTGAAAAAATTTGCGTTCGTTTTCGGTTTTAATTAGGTTTGCAAGTCTCTTATGAAGTCGAGCGTAAATTTCTGGTGCAACAATTAAGAAGAGAATTATCAATAAAAATTTAATGCCAGTGAAACTAATTTTTGGAATACATTTCTTATTCAAACTACAGAAAATTGTCGATCGTGTTTAGTAATGAGTTCCGTGGAAAAAAATCTATTTTTTGCTCGTTGAATTCGTATGAAAAATTCTTCGATTTTATAAAAAGGAAGTGTTTATATTTACTAAATAAAGAATGAACCTTGTCAATCACACAGTCATATTTATATTGAAAATAAATAAATCCTTCGTTTTCAATAAAATAGAATTTAATATTTTCCATTCAGAATATATTTACCTTTTATTTTATCATAAACTAGAATGATTAATGTGGACATTGAAGGTCGGTCTATATTCATTTTTTAAAACAAAGATTTATTATTTAAAGACAAAAGTGGCAATTATTGAAAAGTCGCTAAAGACACTTTATTAATTTTACAAATATTAACAAAATGTAATGAAATCAAATGACTTTTATTAAATTTCTAACGAGATCATTTTCATAAATATACATATTCAGAGCGATCCAAAAGTCGGTTACCTGACGTACAGTACATTTTAAGATCACAATAAAAATATATTTCGATTTACTGTCTTTTGAACCATTATTTTTAAAAGATTAGTCGAAGCAAAAAGAAGAAAATAATTACGTATGTAATTAGAATAGTATCTTGTCTAATATTTTTCTTACGGATTTCTGAAACCCGAGGAAATTTCAAGATGGCAATTTTAATTTTATAGTTGCGTGTTGCGCGAATGATAATCCGTCTTTATTTTCTCCCAATCTTTAACATTTAGTCACAATTTCTTTCTTTCTCGACGACGTTACGAGCCACGAAGGTTCTTAGTCGCCTTGACAACCGATCCTCATCCAGTCTTCTTCTAACGTAAACCATTTCCTCCAATTATCTCCATTGTGCTCCTTCGCGTGTCCTTACCCCATCTTTCCACCGTAATGGCTGTATTCCGTTTGATATTCCTCTTAATACATGATTTATTGTCGGTTCTCTGCTCGTGCTCCATCCTCGACTCGCCTTAATCTTCGCAAGATTTAATCGTCTGTATGGTGTCCTCTTGGCCATATTTGTCTTGATTATGCAGTTTTCTCAATTGACCAGATTTCTTATCTTTCCCTGCTCTACATATTTAGTCACAATATATTAAAACCTTTTCAAAATTAATAATTTGTAAATAAGTTTCAGTATGTACACATAAACTTATGATCTTTGTCGAACCGGTACGAGTGTTCTTTATGCAACTCCTCAGGTGGAATTTCGTCACGCTTCTGTGGGAAATTTCTCATATTCCTCTGTCAACAACAATGAAACGACACGAATTGATACGAAATAGAAAAATGAGTCGTCGTCTCTGTTCTATCGTTTTCCAAATTTCTGTAAAATATATATTTTGCAAAAGTCAATATTTATATAAATACATTTATCAATACAAATATACAGCTTTAGATCTTTATAAATATTGAATTTCCAAAGGAATTTGAGAATATATTTTAAAACAAATTTTAAAGATAAAGTTTTATCTTAGGAAAACTATATAATTTCTAAAATTTCGATTTATTTTCATAGTAAATAATATCCCCGTCTTTTCAAGGGTATAATCTTACGAGGAATTGACTTACAAAAAAAGAATTACTTTTGAAAATAAAAATAAAAGTCTCAAACACTTGAGAAGGATTTAAGATTTTAATTAATCACGTTTTTTTTTTAAAAAAAGTCACAAGTACTTAACGTAGAGAATCGTTCCCAAGTGTTCAGGTTTTCTTTTCGACAGGTTTTACCGTACTAAGGTAGGGAAATTCCATCGGCTCTTACTCTCTCTCCGTGACGATTTACACGATCAAATCAATTGTGCTCGAAATCCCTACCTCTAGATACGCCAATTACAATTAGAGATTTACCACGTAACTTGGAATCGCCATATATAGTAGCTTCGAATACCATTTGGAACGTAAATACGAAAATCTTTTACGTTGTGGTAACTTTTGTATGACGTAAAACACATTAAAAGCAACTTTATTTTTATTTTAAAAATGATTAAGGTTGTATTAAAATATGAAAAAAATACAAGTTTACAATAATTTGAATTACATCCGTTGCAGCATTGCCGAAAAGAAATACAGCGTTTGAAAAACAAGATGTTTACAATTATTCTCAAAAAGATACACAAATTTCGCGATCGACGGTTAACAGTTCGCGAATTTGTCAACGACGCGAAATTACGAAATAAAGCTTTTCGCGATTCAATCAAAACCTTTCGCCAAACACCTGACATTCTGCGACGGATTTCACGAATTAAAAAAAAATTGTTAATAAAATAATACAAAGTATTGTCGCCGTTTCAATGTCGTTATTTCTACTTTTAATTCGACTGTTTCGTTTTTGTTTCATAGTTTTTTTTTCTTATTTTGCGTATTTTTCGGGCGTTATTGTGCCACACTCGATACTACAAATAAAAAAAGAAACGATCGCATGGTCTAATATAGGCTGAAAAGTACTGTTGTTTACGTTTACGGCTATAGTCTCGAGATTCTGAGGAAACCATTACGTACAGATGAAAAGTAATCACCTTTAACGAAGTTAAAATTATTTTCCTGATGTGTAAACCCGCAACGATGGAGCAACTTCTAACTCGCGTTGATCTTATAATCGACAATACGAACAGAAAAGTTGATTTGCACGGGTTTTACGTGCGCCCGAGGGAAATGCTACAAAAAGTATTTAATGGTCTTTATTTGTTGAAACTCGTTACCGTTGAGATTATTCATTTACCTCAGTTCTGTGAAATAATTTGCAGTGCATTTGCTATATTGTACTGTATATACAACGTTAAATATTACGGCATATTACTTTATTAAGAATTCGTATTGTATGTTTTTGTACATCGTAGTATTAAAGTAGGAGTAACAAAAATTCTAAGACCGCTGATTTACACAACGATTGAAAGGAACAGGGCTCTTATTTTCATTTTCGTTTCTTTCCGCTTTGTGAGCTTTTTTCGTGCCCATCGTATAAAAAATGCTCTTAAACTTTTCTATTTTAAATTATTTTAGTGAAGTGAGTTTGTTTTGATGTATTTAATTAGTCAGATTGTCATAATTAAAAAGCATGCAATTTGTTTCTTCCCAATGGACGCTGCGATCAATTCCACCCTTACTTTGGGGTGAAATGAATCGTTTGACAATATATTTTGAAATGTCAATATCGTCACTCCCAATAAACAAACGTATCACTAGTAGTATATGTTTTTACACTGCAGTTTCTGTTATCGGTTTTTACAATAAGTGATTGCTGAGACTGATTCATTTCACCCCACTTACTATATCAATTTAAGGTCTTTTCAAGGATATTTCCAACCTCTAGATCAGTTCTGTATAAATATTTTACATTAATAATTTAACGCTCTCAGCATCGAGCTATTGATGAGACGAGATATAAAAGAAAATATATGATATATTTTACCAAATAGTAGAGCGATAGACTGACGTTTTAACCCACCTCGTCCATCCTAAACGTATTATCTGACATTATAGCTCACTCGGGGAAAGAATAGGAATTGACACATGGATCACAGTAATAAAATTTGAAATAAAAAGTAAAACAATAAAATAATTTATGACGAAGACAGTATAAAATGTTTTTAAAATGTTTCAATACGAAGGCTTTCTCTTTGAAACATTAAGCTACGGGATATGTTGATCGTCTTTAATTGAGTGTGGCGAGGATTATAATGATTTAAATGACGATATAAAAATTTAAAATATTTTATACGAGGACATATTTTTAACACTTGCATTCGCAAAAAAATTGGAACGACAAAGTTCAAGAACCGAACGAGAAAGAGGAAAACGAATTACGTCTCGCACGGATGCTCTTTTAGAAATGAAATTTAATCACTTTTATTGTAACTTCGTTATGCAAAATACGGAGAGAATAATATAATGTAAACCGTAACTCACAAAATAACCTTATTCCAATTAAGAATTCAAAAAAACTTCTTCTTCCTATACAGCCTATGGGGGAAAGTACCGTAGCGTAGATAGACAACACCTTGCTACTAACATATAGCATACATTTATTAATAAGGAGTATTTTCAATCTAATGTAGACTGTTTTCAGGTTTTCTACCATTAGAATAGAATACAATGTCTGTTATACTTATAAAAATCAAAGGGGAAGCCACTGGATACCGTCAAAATAGTAAGTTTTGGAATCCGGTGAGGCTCCTCTGTACGGCCTGGAGCTTTCGGAACCACGCAGAGATAGAATACGAGATAAAATTTGTCCTCATGCAAAGGAGATATGGTGCGCAAAACATTTAAACTAACAAATAATTCACTATCGAATATTCCATTGCCATTGCATTTAATTATTACGTAGCAGAAGTGGAATACATTCATGTGCTGTATACTACATAATTGTCTCTGAAACATCGTAATAAAAATGGTGCAAATATCACGCCATCCATTTCGCACATTACAGTAAAAACCTCAAATCTAGCATAGAGGGCCGTTTCGATCCCAAAATGTTTGATATGGATCCTTTCATAACAACAAATTTATGTTATTATATTAAAAACTAATGAAATATTATTATAAATCCAATAAACGTGTCTTTTCTACGTCTTTATTATGTTGTTATTAACGTCAATAATTATAATTGCAAATTCCTTTTTTCTAAGCAAATCATATTCCATAAAAACAACAATTTGTTTTCGTAGTTTATCATTACATTTTTAAAGAGATAAGTTTTTTATTCTCTAAGATAATTATTAATCTCATCCAAACTCGTCTTCAACTTATTTAAAGGTCGTTATCAACTCCATAATCAAATCATTGATAAAGTTGGCCCCACACACTTATTCTTTCTAAGATAGAAATCTATAAGAACAATGTAACCGCCTCAAGATAAACTTATTTTGTAGATAGGATTGATCCGATCTCTCAGGAATCTCATCCTTTTTTATTTCTTACATTTCTTTAGAATTTATCATACATTTTATTTCTGCTTTCTACAATTATATTGCTTTTACTTCCCTTATAATTATGTCGAATATGATACGATTATAGACCCTGTTTGTTATTATTTATTCCGTTCTATTTATTAGGCCTATGTTCTTTTTTAACCTTTATTTTTTACGAATACTCCGAGGGCCTCAAAAAGGCAAATGACATTTATTTTCCTTGACACTGGAAGGTTATACGTATTCGGATATTACTAAATTTCCTTTTAGCTCCGGGTATTGGACGGCAAATAACAGAAACAAAAATAAGAAAAGGCAAAATGTTGTGTTACTTCTGATTGTTGGCTACGTATCAAATCCAAAACGTAAACAAAACCACGTGTTATTCTAAACAAGGAATTTGTTAGTCGAAAACACGTGGTCGAGATTTGCCCCCTAAGCACAAACTGAAAATTAAATAATTAATGATATCGTTAACACATTTAGCAAGCCTGCTTATACAGTATTATGACTTTATGTATATATTTTATGCATTAAAATGAATATAATTCTTTTATTACCTAATAAATATTAATATATAACATGTTTAAAAATTATAAGCAATCTCTGGAAATACTTCTGTTCAGTATTTTTATTTTGATCCCTGTGGCTACAAAATTATTATATTCGTATAATTTAATATACTAATAATATACAGTAAACAAGTACATAAATTTATGTAAATTTGTTACACAAATAACTTTATTAGTATCAGAGAAATGTTAACAAATTGTAAAGATTATGAAATTGGGTCACGCATTATAAATTATCTTGTCTTATCTTAACGAAAGAAAATGGCGGTTGCTTAACAGTTTTTTTTCCTTTTTTGTTCTAGAATTACTAAACTGTAAGATTTATTTTTATTCTGTTTTGATATCATTTTATGATAGGTTTAACATGATTTATTTCATTTGTTCAGTTTTTGCTGTATTATTTTTAGTCTTATTGCTTTTCCTATTGTGGCGTATAATGATCAACATAGTTCAAATAATTAACTCTGTTAACTTTGATTAAACTCAATTAATATAGTCTTATAAAATTGATAATGAATAGCATTGAAACCCTTGGTCCAGGTTTGTTAATCCAATTAGTATCTTGTAGACCTTTTGGGTCTACATGAAGACCAAGATGTCTGGGTCTTGTGAAACTTCATTTAGAACCGAAAGGAATTTTTGAATTTTGCTAAGTCAATCTTAGAAACCTTTGCAGCTAGAACCCTTTTAGATGAGGCTTTCGGTGGCTGCAGCCTATTGAAAATTAACTCGTGTTATTTAGTAACATCAAGTAAAATTTGACGAGTCAGCCTGGTCGAGTAATGGCATAATTTTGTATTTTCTTAATAAATTCTTCATTTTTGTCGTCAAATTTTGCTGTTATACTTTTTAACTAGTTTGAAAAAAAACAAAAAAATGATTAACTTAAGTTTCCTTTACTACATTATTTATAAACAAATTCCATTTCTTTAATACAAAAAAGATAATATTCTGATAAAATATTCTTTATAATGATATGTTCGTTCATAAAATATTAAATAAATTTATTCTGTGTTAGTTTGAATTTTGGCAATTGTCCACGCAACCTGTTGGACGTTTGCATTAATTTACGAAATGTAAGAAAAATAAAGATGGCCATAAGCTTCCTGAAGAATTGAAAAATGTACAAAAAATATCGATCTGACCTTATAAAAGTATATAATTTATATTCAACTCACGTAAAACTAGTTTTTTTAATACACTTCTGACAAAGTTGATATTGTTTTTAATTAATATCAACCTAAGCTGGCAAGTATCCAGTGCACAAAACATTTTTGAAAGGTCATTACTCTATTTTTTTTATATTTTTTCCTGTTACCTATTCTAGCCGTAATTACCATTTTTTCTGAAAGACTTGTTGCTTCATTCTCTAGCATAAAATTCGAAATTAAGTAATTCAATAATCCAAAGGTCCTGCGCCACTCACTGATAACTCGTGGACAGAATATTAACGTTTGAACATTTATATTCTATTCATGGAATGGGATTGTTTTTGTATATTTATATTCTATCAAAGTGTTAACAACGTCTGGATTAACAGGGTCAAAAAATACAACAGGTCGCTTTTTTGTTTTGATGCTGATGAGATATAAAATTATCAATTTATCTCAGTTCACACCTGTATTACAGGTGTGAACTCAGATAAATGTGAACTCGACAAACCATTAAATCTTGAGTAATATTGTGAAAAATTAGTCAAGATTTAAATAGTCAAGCTCTATTTGCTGTACAAATAAGTGTTTGCATTGTTTTACATTTATGCAAGATAACGTTTATATTTCATTCATAAAAACACGAGACGAGAAATGAAAATATACTTGTAAGCTTTAATACAAAGAAGAAGAAAAGAGTTGGGAATCTCGCGTGACGATGATAAAGTATACACAATAAACAGACAATGGATCATAAATCTATTATGTATATTTTTTTTTACCTATTACGAACTTCTAACGAGAGTCACGACCGGATGTCCCGCTGTGACATTACTATTGTTTTCGTACATCATACTTCAACTTGTAGTAAGTTACAACTTTATAATTCGTATATTAAGTTTAATTAAAAGATCGTCTTTTATTTCGAGAAATTGAGAGAATTTAAATTTCTGAGATGTAACAAGTTGTTAAATATTTGAATGGTAATATCACGAGTATAACTTTATTTAGCCCATCGATAGTTGTTTAGTTGGCAACATTTTCTCAAAATGAATCATCATCATATTGTCTAGATCAAGTCAACTGTGTAATATATACCAGTAATATTCCACAGTTGGCTGCCTGGATCACTTTACTATTGGAATGTGTTATACTTTAACACTACATTTTTCCATATAGCGTGAATTCTGAATTAAAAAGCAACACATTTAAAAAATGTAAACAAATTAATGCAGGAGGAGTAAACATGCGAAACTAAAACCTTCAAGTTAACTTCCAAATATCCAGTACAATGAAAATTAAAATATCCAGTAGGGAATTGCTTAACTTTCCCGGCAACATTTAAAACTGCATATGTGGCGCTATCTGTTAGGATATTTTATTTTTAAAAATCTTTTTATATTTTTAATTGTTATAAAGTGGCAAGAAGCTTAATTTTGAGGGTAGGGACGAGTTTTATAAAAAAATTGTAAATGCCAGTAAAATCATTGTTAAGTCCAACCCTACTGGAGATACGACAAATGAATTACAAATTGCCGAGAAGGTTAAAAGTTATCGTAATAGGCATAAACATCGTGCACTTTCATGTTTTGTAAGCGATGTAAGCGAAACAAAGATAATGTATTCTGATATAATACATTTGTAATATAAAAGGTTCTGCGATGAATTGTGTAAAAATGTAATGCACATTTTAAAATTAATTACTTAATCTCAATTAACTTATAATGAATATATTATCTGTGGAATAAAGTATCAACTTATTTACATTTGTGTAAACTTAAAACCTGTTTTAAAAGATAAATTTGTTGTGAAATTCAAATCGAAATTTATTGTCGTAAATTGTGCCAATGACAGCTTTTCTGTTATTAAATAAAAACACAATTAGAGATTTATCACATAATTTTTTAGTACTATTTTTAATGGAATTTAGGTCTTCGGTTTATTTTCGAAATGTTAAAAAGTGGTTTGGTTTCAAAGTAATTTTTATTATAGCTTATCCGAATACGATGCGATCGCAGATAAAGAATAGCGCTACCATTATGGGTATTTCATGGTTTCAAATATAAGCAGATGCTTCACGGCGAAAATAGATTTTTTAATGATTTCCTAACGTTACATAGCCTTACAATTCAACATAACAAAGTGATTTGTTACGCATATAAAGATATCATCTCGAGCTCTAGTTTGTGTAGCCTACTCAGAAACGTGAGTGTCATTTGAAATATCATGTGGAGTTTTTAGCGCAACGTAATTTTTCCTGTACGTATAAAGTACGAAACAGTAAAGAACACAATAAGATTAATCGTGTATGAAATATGGGCAAAATGAAAATCGGCATTTGCAGTAGTGTGTTATGATGCGGAGTCAAAAATTCAATTTAATTTTGCATAAAAACAGAAGCTATGTGTGTTTTCTTCTACAACGCTTTTAATTCAGAGAGAATAGAAGAAAACCAAGAACGAGAAAGAAGAGAGAAGCCACCCCGCTTGAGAATCACACTTGTTACCATTACAGTGGAAGCCCGACGCGCTTCATTCCATCACTCGCTACACTTCTATTAAACTAATATTTTAAATCTAGAATAATTAATTTTTTTGTATATATTCGCAATACAAAACGATGCTATTTGACATTATTAATTTATAGAGAAAAGATTTTAAAAAAGTTTGTTTCCGAAACTAAATTTGCCATAATGACGCCATACTGATTTGAATAAAATAATAGGCACGACAAATCGATTAATCGGAAATAAATTGTATTTTTATCCTTTAAAATAATACGGATAATGTTAGAAATAATCGAATCAAATTTCGCGTAATTTTTGTAATATAACAACAACGCATAATTACGCCATCTGTCGTATAAAAATGAAACAAAAATTTTTAAAGTAGAAAAAATTGAACATAGACGATAATTTAATCGCTTGTTAGATATTTAATTACAATTGTTGTTACATGTTAGTTATTTTAATTACAATTTGGGGAGACTATCCGATTTTCTTTTGAACAATTGGTTTGAATTGCTGTTTTTTTTCTTTCTAGAAGGGACATTTGCATATGTGGTGTGGCGGACTTACCATTGGATGCATTTCATATTATTGCTGTTTGTTCTCTTTTGTCAAAATTACGTGAGGAGACTTTTGGGGTTCCCAATTTTTCATTTAATCAGTTTAAAAAAGTTATTTCTGATTTTGATTTATTCTTTAAGGCTTAAAGCGAAAGCTGTGCTTATTTATGTAAATTACGTTTTGGGGCGTGGTCTGCCTACTATTTAATCTGTGGCTGCTTGGACTGCTTGGGAGACTATCCGATTTTCTTTTGAACAATTGGTTTGAATTGCTGTTTTTTTTTCTTTCTAGGTAAGTCTAGTTTATAATTATGTCCCAAGCTCGGAAGAGGAAGACCTTTTCTCCAACCGTTTCTGAAAGATCAACAGCTAGGTTTAGGGGTGAGACTTCTTCTGGTGAAGAGGATATTGCGAATTTATTACAGGACTCAAATTTTGATGTGGCAGAGGGAGTTAGGCTTTTATTGCGATTGCATGTTTCGCTGAACGGTAAGGTTGATGAATTTATCAGAAGACTGGATCATCTGACAGAGTGGCTTCAGAATGTAGATGAGGCGTTGATTGACTTCGAGATGAGGTTGGGGGAGGTTGAGTCAAAGGTTGGAGGGGAGGTAACTGGTGTTGAGCATTCGTTGGATATGGATAAAATTTTCACGAAATTTTCTTTTTTTGAGAGAGAACTGGATGTTATGGATAATCAGAGAAGGATGAACAATGTTGTTATCCACGGATTGGAAGAGAGGAAAGAAGAGACTTCTTTGGAAATATTTGACACTGTTAATTCTTTTGCGGTTAATACATTAAATTTATCCTCGCTGCATATTGTAAATGCGTATCGGGTTGGGAAGAGAGTTGGAGATAAACCCAGACCAGTGATTTGCCAATTTGGGTCTTTTAGTGATAAATTGAGGTTTAAAAAGACTGTATTTGAGAATCGGAATCTTAATGTTTCTGTGTATGATGATTTTTCTAAACGTTTGCGAGATATCAGATACAACCTAAGGGTATTTGGGAAGAAAAAAAGGGAAGAAGGAGCAAGAAGTGTTCGGTTAAGTTATGATAAGTTACTGGTAGATGGAGTTCGGTATAAAGTCGATGAAGTATCAGCTAAGGTGGTGCCGATCTCATAGCAACCAGTAATGTCTTCTGTGTTTTCTATTATGGCGTGGAATTGTGCTGGGATTGGTAATAAACCGCGGTCTTTTTGGAGTTATTTATTGAAGTATGATGTGGTCTTTTTATCGGAAACTTGGTTTATTAAGGGTGGGAGCAGATGCTATTGGGAGGAATTAAGAGAATATCATTGTATTGTTGGTGATGCTTTGAGGGCTCACAGTAGGGGTAGACCTATGGCTGGTTGGTTGCTTTGCATTAAATCATCTTTGAAATTTAATATTATTTATAGGGATAGTTACATTGTATTGATTAATATTCTGCTACCATTAGGAGAGTTTAATATTGGTTTTGTTTATATGCAGGAACAAAGGTGGCAAGAAATTTTTGATGTACTGTCCAGGTTTGAGGTCGACGAATCGAATTGGATTTGGTTGGGTGATTTTAATGCACGGACTGGGAACGATAATGTGATTTCGACAAATATATGTGATAGTAGTGGTATTGCTGTTAATAAGAGAAGTAGAGCCTCCAAAGATGTAAATATGAATGTGAGAGGACTGAAAGTTCTTGAGTATTGTGCAGATAATGATCTAATAATCTTAAATGGTCGTGCTTCTGGTGATGAAGCGGGAGAGTTTACTTTTGTTTCCAACCGAGGGTCCTCAGTAATTGATTTGGGAATGGTTACTCCTTCTGTGTGGAACTGTATTAAATGTTTTAGAGTAGAGAGTTGTTTTTGGTCCGATCACTGCCCGATAGTACTTTATTTGGAAGATCGTGCCATAGATTCTTTGGGCGGTTCTGGTACTTGTTACCAGAGGATTTTCTGGGACAGTGGTCAGCTGGAGTCGTTGTCCGCTGATTTGTGGCGTTGCTTGGAGCAGACTCCCAATTTATCTTTGTTGGAGCTAAGTAAGGTGATATTGGATTTTGCCAAAGTGAAAGGATTGACTCAAAGGAAAAAGACTATGGTTGGAATTAATGATTGGTTTGACTTGGATTGTCGATTAATGGTTAGAGCCAGAAATAGAGCTTGGTTAGAGTTCAAGAAAAATGGTTTGCCGGCTCAGAGGAGAGTTTTTGTGTTATACCGAAGTTTGGTAAAAAAATTATGTTTAGCAAAGAAGAAAGAATTTTGTAAAAGGTTACAAAATGTTAAAAATTTTTATAAAAATAATAGATTATTTTGGAATTTATGTAAAGCAAGGGGAAATTATGCTAAGGTTAATATTAGTTTATTTGATTGGTTCAGTTATTTTTTCTCCCTTTATGGCTCTGAAAGTCCATATGATGTTGATTTAGTGGTTTTTAATGATTGTGTGACTTGGTCAAACGAAATATTGGATTCTTACATCTCGGAGGAGGAATTTAGAGTCGTTTTAAGTAAGTCGACTGTTGGCGGTGCTCCGGGAATAGATGGTATTCCTACTGAATTTTGGAAAATTGATAGTGTTTTTCTCTGTTTATTAGATAATTTTAATAAGGTTCTGAGAACTGGTGTTATTCCAGATGAATGGAAGAGTTCTTTATTGGTTCCGGTGCCTAAGGGTGGCTCAAGGTCGGTGCTTACTAATTACAGAGGTATTTCGTTGTTGTGCTGTGTCTCTAAGATTTTTTGTAGAGTTTTGTATTACAGGTTAATAAGTTGGTTGAATTTGAGAGATATTCTGTCAGAGAGTCAGGCTGGTTTCCGTGCAGGTTACTCTACTGTTGATAATATTTTTATTCTGTATACTGTTATCTCTAAGACACTAAGTAGGAAACGGCGTAAGGTTTATGCTTTTTTTATAGATTTAGCATCAGCATTTGATTCTGTTGATAGGGATTTATTATGGAGGAAATTATTAAAGTTTGGATTAAGCTTTAAGTTTGTATCTTTATTGGCAGAGTTATATAGTGGTTCGAATGTTAGGATTAAATGGAGGAATTTTTGTTCTCAGCCTTTCTTTTCTGATAAGGGTGTTAAACAGGGTTGTATCTTAAGCCCTATTCTTTTTAGTTTATTTTTAAATGATTTATTAAATTGTATTGATGATTCCGGCGGAGATGGTATAGTTGTCGGTGGTGTGTCTGTTAAAGTATTAGCGTATGCGGATGATGTGGTAATTGTGGCGGATTCTCCGAGGTCATTACAGAGGTCGATTGACCTTCTGGATAATTATTTAAGCGATAATAGTTTACAATTGAATCTTGCTAAATCAAAAATTGTGGTCTTTCGAAATGGTGGTAAGGCTTCTAAGGCTGACAAATGGTGGTTTCGAGGTGTTCCAATTTCGGTTGTATCTCAATATAAGTATTTAGGTGTAATTTTTAAAAGTAATGGTTATTTTAATACTCATGTGAGGTCTTGTCAAGTTAATGCTGAGATAAAAATGGACAAAGTTATTCATATGTGTCAGTCTGCTAAGTTGTGTAATTTGAAGGATCGGTTAAGGTTATTTAATGCCGTGGTGGGCTCATCTCTCCTTTATGCTTCGGAGGTATGGGGGTTTCAGGCGGAGAGTTTGGATACGGTATTAACTACTTTTGTTAAGAGAATGTACGGGCTTCCAAGGTGTACTCCTAGTTATCTAGTGTCTATGGAATGTTCATTGATTCCTTTGTCTTGTTTGATCCTGAACAAATCTGTTAATTGGATTTTTAGAACGTTGAGTTTAAATGAAGAACGCCTTAGTAAGATTTGTTTGCGTTATGTTGTGAAACATGTTCAGTTGCCTTTGTCGAAGTATTGGTGGGCTAGTTGTTCAAGGAACGGAATCGATTTTGATAATCTGTTACAAGATTTTAATAGTGTTTATTTACTAAAGTTAAATAATTTTGATAATTATATTTTGAAGTTGAATCATGGCATATTATTAAGTTCTTATTGTGAATGGTATAAGAGTTTGAATAAACCTTTTTTTGATTGTTCTATTTATAATAGTAATTTTTCTTCTAATGTTATGGCCGTATTAATGCAAATAAGATGTAATTCATTAAGTTTTTTATGTAATTACAGAAGGGACATTTGCATATGTGGTGTGGCGGACTTACCATTGGATGCATTTCATATTATTGCTGTTTGTTCTCTTTTGTCAAAATTACGTGAGGAGACTTTTGGGGTTCCCAATTTTTCATTTAATCAGTTTAAAAAAGTTATTTCTGATTTTGATTTATTCTTTAAGGTATTTATTTTCATAAAGAGGGTTAAATTGATTATTTCATAATGTTTATTGTATATTTGATTTTCGATTTCTTTTTCATTGTTTTTTTTAGGCTTAAAGCGAAAGCTGTGCTTATTTATGTAAATTACGTTTTGGGGCGTGGTCTGCCTACTATTTAATCTGTGGCTGCTTGGACTGCTTGGGAGACTATCCGATTTTCTTTTGAACAATTGGTTTGAATTGCTGTTTTTTTTTCTTTCTAGGTAAGTTTTAGCTCTGTTGGTTGTTAATTTCTTTCGGATAGTTCTCCCAAGTAGTTCTTTAAGTTTTATTTTCTGATTTGGATTTAGTTTATAAATTTTGCAATTATAATTTTAAATTATTAATGTTATTACAATTGATGAATATATCTGTGAAATATGTTTTGTTATTTTATAAGATTATGTATACTTTGTTTTGTTTTATCCCCGCATCAGGGTCTTTGTACCAGAATGCTTAAAATAAATAAATAAATAAATAAATAAAATAAATAAATTACAATTTATGTTATTTTGTATTAAATATTTGGATATTATTAACATATGAAAGAAAACAATTCGATTAGATTTCTCTACTTTTTCTTCATATTTCTCTCTCACTTTTTACTATTCTTTATATTAGAAAAGATAAAATCATATTTTTAATGAAATACAAACAATTTTAATTATTTTTATTTTAATAAAATTCAGGGGGAAAATAATTGATTAATAACATTTACTTCGATTTAGGTTAGAGGTCGCTGTTTACAAGATGGCAGAAGATCGGGTTCGATCTACTACATTTTAGGTGAGTTTTCGTTATTTGTAAAAATCATATTACTTTGATTTAGGTATACTCACTTTCGTATTAATTAATACGCAATTCCTCTTTCATAAAACAAGGATATTTCTATTGCATATTCTTCGTTTTATTAAATTATTGATTATTCGACTCCATACGTTTGCAAGTAAAGGTAAATATTTGATTGTTACGTATGCACCGGTTCTGTGTGACGTAGTTATGTTTAATGAATGATGTTTTATGTTCTGATGACGTTTCTGCTTGACATATTTCGGTAAAATTACTAAATTTGAAGTAACGCGACTTCTCACTGTCTATCGCGAAGAGTAATAAGTAAATTTAAACATTTTCTGCCGAAATTTCAATGAATCCTTCAGTTTAAGGAGAAAATGGTTGTTTATCAAATATTTGGTGAAAGGTGAATTATATTTTAATATTATGATCTGTGGCATTCAAAAATGATAATTTATCTCAAAATTTATGTTAATAATTGAAATATTTTTACAGTTTACGCGAAAGTAATAAAATAGTGGGCACATTTCTGTTGTTTCTGCAGAAATTTAGAAATTATGACGCTGTTGAATTTTCTAAATTGAGTTTTGGCCAATGAACTTTTCAGCTAACTTTTTATGGAAGATGTTTATAGTTTGCCAAATTGTTCCAAAATAGTTAATTTAGCTAGATAAAAATACGATACGACTGATATTATTATTAATATATAAGAATATTCTTTATTTGTTTCAAAAGATTGCAGTTTTTAATTGTAGAGTAAATTGTGTTAAATTTTAGAAAATAAATACTTACGAAACTTTATTCTACTGGTATTGGTGATGGTGCTATATTTTTTCTTTATCCTATATAATTGAAATATGTTACGTTGTATTAGTAAAACTGAAACAATAATAGCTATGGCAGATTTATCCTTATTATGTTCTTAAATGTGTAGTTTTTAATTTTAATTATAAATATACATACAAAAATGAAAGGCTATTCACTTATATATGTAACTATGTCATTCTTCCAACATTTTTATTTAATAGATACATTTTGATTAAATAAATTATTACTTATCTGGAAATATAAAATATTTATGTTGATAAACATAACTTTGTAACATGATTCTCTTCCAGAAAATTAAATATTCACATTCAGATTGAGTATTGGACTACCGTTCGTTTAATAATTACAGAAGTAATCAATGCGTCTTTTAAAAGTGGACGAAGTTGAAGCGGGCTGTTGAGAGCTTGTATGGGGCCTGGGTAGAACAGACCATTTAAGCCGCTTCAAGGGCACCTTTAACTAGTTTTTTTTTTTTTTAAACAAGTGAAATACATAATGTTTTTTTTTATTAATAAAAATAAATTTTAAAGACGTTATTTTCTGTTAATAGAAATAATGTTAATTTTATAGGAGTAGGAATCACTATCGGCCCCTTAGGTTTTCTTTGGGCCTGGGAAAAAATCCCCAGCTTCTCCTGAGTTGAAGGAGCACTAACATTTTTGACTTGGTTAATAGATCCTTTCCAGTGGATAGACGATAGTGAAATCTTCACTATCAACCATTCATGCCAGATGATGATCTGTTAACTGAGTTAAAAACATTAACATTTCCTCAACTTTACTCACTGTTAAACATGCATTGATTAATTCAACAGAATAACTGTAATGGCTGGTTCATCCTTTTTGATAATTACTATAATTTTTTTCAAATTATACTTTAACTAAAAAATATATAGATAGTGCAAAGTCATTTTTTACTGTAAATAAATATTGTTTTAATTTCTCATAATCAAAATGATAAAATGTAAATCAGTAAATCAGGTATGAAATAAATGGAAGGAAAAGTTTTAATGAAATTTATATCTAAGATTATAAAGATTAGGCAAACGTTAGTTGTCATATTTAATTGCTAATCTTTGAGGAACAGTTTCAATATTCTGCATTCTTAATCAATTCGAAATACAATTGCTGAATATTTATTATAGAATTGAATTTAATGATATTGATTTGATAATATCAATATATAATGTATTATAATAATATATATTATATGTAATATGTTTTAGTAATGATATTGAATTTGTAATGGCTTGTGTCATTTCTTAGATATATCTAATACAATTTTAATACAATGATAAATTTGAAGATGTCTAATATAGATACTATAAAAAATTAAAGTACAAAAATTAAAAAGACATTTTTGATAATTTCCATTTTCTGCTTTGAAAATACAAGAATTATCATATTATTTATTTAAGAACTTTAATTTGTTTATGCATTGATTGAGGATTTGAATAAATATTTAAAAAAAAAAAAACCATCATCTATCAAAATAGTCTAGAAGAAATTTTAAACAATTTTTATTTTTTTTTTTTTTTATTTTATTTCATTAATTTTTTGCAATGAAGCAATAGAATAGTTGTAGTTTTGATTTTAAAATATTGTATAAAGAAAAACATGAAATATCAAATTTACCATAATGTTTCTGTTAATTAAAATTTTTTAAATGGAAAACTTTCTCTAAAAACTAATTTCTGAAAAGAAACATGCAAATTTTTCTCATTTGTTTTTCTATTTCTAAAAATAATGATTATGATGATTCTTTATATTTCTTAGTTGATTGAAAATCCAAGTTGTTTGATGATTAAATTTTTAGCAAATGGATTGGTTAATTGTGTAAAATATCTGAAGGAAGATTAATTAATGAACTTTAAATTTTTCAATTGTTCTGATTACAGAAGTAGATGTAGATATCTATATCATAATTATATTTATAACCTATTTTAATTAATTAAATGATATAGATTATAATAATACACTAAACTGGAGAAAAAGGTTTTTTAAAAAATTTTGAGAAACTAAATCAATCAATTGAAAATTGTTGCAGAAAGAATTCATTTCATTTATAAAATAAATTTTGTTTTTCTGATATTCTTTATTATACAGTATATTCTCAATTATGTGTGGATTATCTCTGCATGCTTACATCTTGATAAAAATCTGTCAGGAATACAAATATTAGCATTAAGATAAAATAATAAAAGTTAACTGTTAATAATTAAAATTGTATGTTGAGTGTCGTTCTGATGCTCAACATACTTCTTCCAGAATGTCAAGGTATAGGTAATTTGGCCTAATAAGTACAATTGATTCGTGAACAAAACAGCTTTGTTTATGTGTATACTGTATTTTTTCATTAAATAAGTTATAAAACTTTTGAAGAAAATATTTTGAATTATTTCTTTATCAATAAATCATTAATATTGCAAAATTAATGACATTTTAGGACAATAGCTAGCTGGCAATCTGTTATTTTTGGTTAATAATGTAAGAAATCGATAGTGATGTTACAAAACACTAGTTCAATAAATTTTTTTGAATTTTCTGTTGAAAGTTTTATTCAATTCTGATCACATATTTTAGTAGAGCTTATTAATTGATTTTCACTCATAAAATGTATTTTATTCTTAATATATATAAACTATGTTAAATTTAATATTAAAATTGACAACTAAATAAAAAAAAATCAATTAGCTTTCATTAAAACAGACTTAGAGTTTGTGTTATACATGCCTCTATTGCTGGCAATTAGCCTGGATAATCTGGAGTATATTGTATATTTATTAATAAAATGTTGAAACTACAGCTTTTTTCTGTTTTTTCTGTATTATTATTTAGTATATCTGCAAAAATTAATATTGTAATTAAATTCAATTTTTTAGGATCAGCTTTAATCAGAAACAAAATTATTCCTTAACAATTCTTTATAATATAATTTTTATATAGTTTATATCTGTGAATTGTATTATTAAATAAATTTTGAGAAATAATTCTGGTTTTTTATTAAATTGAGAAAAATTATTCTTCATGGCTTCATAGTAAGGTGCAATTTATAATTATAGAGGTCTGATTCAAATTCAATCAAATTTCCTTAATCTGTCATAAATAGTGAAAGTCAGGATATCATTTTCTAGTCCTTCATCTCATCTTTTATCAATGTCATTGTGGATAGAATAGAATAGGTGAAATTATGACTGATTATATAAATTTAATGTGCTAAAATCTAGTATTAATCAGTCAATCAATAAATAAATTATTATATCTTGGAAAAATTTTTTAAGGAAAGTTTTTTTTATCTTTTATTATATTTTTTATAAAATTACAAAAATATTGATCATTTGAATGAAGTGTTATTGATAATTTAACTTACTTTATAAATTTATTCTAGATGTGTTCAGTGATAATCTGAATGAAAAAATTAAAGTTTCATCCAAGTTTCCTATAATATTTGATATGATGATTTGAATAGTTTGAAACATTTTGTTTTCTTTATAAAAAAAATTGAAAAAAGTCCTTTTGTCTCAAGATGTTATGGACACCACATTTTTCATTTTCATAAAATATGTTTAATTAAAGAAATATTTAATCTTAGAATAAAGATTAATTTTCAATGTGTATGAATCATTAAATTCTGCTTTGTTAGAATAGGGTTAATGTAAGAGAAGACTTGATCACATGAGAAAATAATGTTTTCGATTGCTTTTAGCAGTCATCAGATTACAGATCATTTGAAAAAAGAGCATATTGTATTTTGAAATATTCTAAATGAATTTTCTAATTGGAAAACACTCAAATTCATGCTTGCTTCACCATCCAATCAGATACCTGTTCCACACTTACATATTTGTACTCAATCTTATATTTTTTCAGACAGCTTATAACTTGATAATTACTAAAAGCAATTGAAAACATTAGTTTCTCATTAAATCATTTTTTTTTTTTGTTTTTAATTGCTTATGTTATACTAAGCTTTAATTAAAATAAGTGTAAAGAAGCTGGTTCAGAAAAGGATGATGATATACTGAACTAAATATAAAACTATAATAAAAAACTGAAAATCAGATAAATTATCATAAAATTTTTTAAAATTTTTACTTTCCTGGCTGTTATATATAATGGAAAAAGTATGGCAATTGGTCATAAAATTTTTACATTTTTGGACTCAGGACCTTGAAACATTGAAAAATGCAAAAAAAACTTTGGGGGGTTTTTTTGTATGTATGGTTGTTAGTGTGTGTGTGGGGGCACGATTTTGTTCATCCTCTTTGAAGCTTAATAACTCCTGTACTTTTTGTTGAAAATTTTGCAGGTATTTATTTGTTAGGAAAATTGATCCTATTAAGTTTTGATGATTAAAGGTCAAGGGGTGGGGAGATGAAGGGGGTCGTGTGTATCTCCAGTAGGGTCAGACTTAATGATGATTTTACTCATTATTAGCATTTACAAGTTTTTATTAAACCTATCGAATCTCAATTAAGCTTTCTGCCATTTTATAATAGTTAATAAAATAAAACATTTTTAAAAAAAAAAGAATATCATAACAGTGGCACCACCACATATTGCCAGGAAAGTTAAGCAATTTGTTGTTGGAATTTTTATGTTTTGTGCCAGACAATTCTTTCCGATGTGCCACTTTTGGCATATGTGCTGTAGGTTCATTATCCCTGTGGTAGTTTTTGACCTATGTTTACTAAGGGTTTTTATTCAGTATGATGTATACCAGGGATGGTGAACTTATGGCATGCATCCCAAAGTGACATGTAGGAAAAATTATCTGGCACATAGTGTATCATATGATTTCTATTTCTCACTTGATCATTTTTTTTCAATCAGCTTTTTTATATTTATTCTAATTAGAGCAAATTTGTTTCATTTTTTCAAATATTGTTACTCCAAATCTAAAACTTTGGCATGCGTAAAGATCTTTAAAGCTAAGTATGCTTACTATATGCATGCAGATTCAAAAAGGTTCACTATCCCTCAACCCAATCCATCATATAAATGCTAAATGTTTTTTTTTTAACATTCTGTATGATAATTACAAATATTTGAAAGTGAAAATTAGATCTAAGGTCTGTATGACAAAGCTGATAGATACCTATCTGGTTCACAAAAGTTACAGGTTTGAAGCCTCCTCTTAATTTTTTTCCAGATGATAGTAAATTAGGTAGTTAAAATTTAAAATTTTTAATGATTAATATTTATATAAGATGATGATGATAGCATCATCTACCTTTTAGATAAAATTATCTTAATAATTTAATTACAAATAACAAATTTACAACCTAGTACACACTAAATTCACTAATAAATATTTTATTTCCGAAAAATCATCATAATTTTTTACTATATTTCAGAATTTATTAATTTGAATTACAAAGAAATTTGATTCATGAACAGTTGTAAAATCAATGAATCAATATTCATTCTTCAAAATTAAATGTGTAAATTTAAATTATTTAAAATAATAGTTATTTTTCTATTATTAAAATAGTAGAGATTTTTCACAAAATCTGTGCATGTATTAAAAGCACCACTGCACATAAATTTAAAAATTAATTTACTTAATTTACAATTTGAAAATTTCAAAACAACTTTAAACAGTTTTTAAAAACGTTGTTTTAATTTCATTGTTTTAATTTTTAATTGATTTTAATTTTAATTAAGTTTAGTTTTGGTGTAAAGGCAAGAGTTTTAATTATTATTTTATTTTTAGGTTTAATTTAATTTAATTTAGTATTAATGTGGTTTTAGTTTTTATAAGTATTTTCAATAATTTTTATTTATTTAATTATGCATTAATTTTGCCTGCATTTTTTTTCAACCCTTAATACAACTTTTTAAAATTAATTACAACTCTTCTTTTCCTATAGAAAAAAAATAGCACGTATCACTCTGTTGGTGTTACAAAAAAATGATTTATTTTGCAAGCACTTTTGACAGTCTAAAACTGTCCTCTTCAGGCAGAATTGTTGTTAGAGATTCCAGAGAACAAAACATTTGAATTCAATAAAAAGAATTTGAACATCAATCAAAGTATTTTCAAAATTGTTTGTCCCGCGCACACACACAAATTTAAATTATACATGTACAGTTTACAAAAATTACACATTAATACAAAATATGATGAAATGGAAAATAAATTAATGGAAAATTTGATTTTCTTTATAAGATTTTAAAATAAAGTATTGATGTCTTGGTCAGATAGTCAAAGCAACAGGCTGATGACTTCTTCATGGCATCTTTGTCCTTATCTAATATTAATAATTGTTATTAGATATAAAAATATTGTTTGAATATTTACTTGTGTGTGCGTGCATTACGATGAATAAAATAAAAATAAACTGTTAAACTACTGTTTCTATTGATTTAAACTTTGAATAAAGAAAATTGTAAAACACAATAATTTTTGTTTTTTTAATTATTGTTGGTTGTTAAATATTTTCAGCTATGTTAAGCAGTTATCAGGTTCAAAAAAATAGTTTGAAAAATGAGTCTTTGAACTGTTTGCTAATAAAAATTAGGATGATGAACCTACAGAAGGAAATATTAGGCTGGCAATGATATCTGTTTTCCTTAACATTTCATTTTTGTTTGTCATTCTCAAAATGTCTTATTATTGACTCATGGCATATCATATTCTATACACAGTCAAATCTCTGTTTTCAAACTTAATTTATTCCTAAAATTGTTTAAAAGTGATTTGTTCTCAGATTGAAACAAATTTTCTCATTAGAAACAATATAAGATGGATTAATTCATTCCCAACCCCTAAAACAAAACAAAGCTTTTTTTTTTTTTTTTTTTGCATAAAAATGCATAAAAATATCTACAAATGCAATATAATATTATATATAATATAATAGTACAGTGGAACCTCGCTTAACGAGCATAATTCGTTCCAGAGTCTTACTCGTAATGCGAAACACTCATTAAGCAAAACAATTTTTCCCATAGAAATTAATGTAAAATACGATAATGTGTTCCATGCCATATTGATTCATTGATTCAAAAAAATGCTCAAATGTTTTATGTATAACGTTTATCCAAAAAAAATTGTATAATATACACTGTTAAGGAGTGTGAATCATCATCATCATCTTTTCTTCTAGCATGAAATGAACCATCCTGGAATGAGAATTCAATTTGCAGAAAAAAAAAATCACAGCTAATGTTTGATAAACACTCCAAATGATATGTCAAATTCTTGGGTTATGTAAAGACTATAATTAAATATTAGAAATTAATTAATTTGACTAGAGGTAGGCAGTTATGTTTCCATCTCGTATTAAATTTAATAGGTATAAATAGTTAATTTTTAATTCAGACATTTCTAAAATTTAATTTGGAATCAGACTTTAAATTTAATGACCCAAGAATTTGGTATATCGTTTGGCATGCTTATTATATAATGGGCTATGGTTGTTGATGTTTTATAAGTAATACGTGTGAACACAAGTTTGGAAAATGTATGTGATCACAAGCGACACTAAGATGCTAGCAGAATGAGTGATAAACACAGACTGATGGAGCATGCCGCATGTGCACAATTCGGGACTTCCCCTCTCCTCATCACTCATTATGCGAAATATCACTCGTTAAGCAGGGAAAAGTTTTACAATTTGTTTTGCTCGTTATGTGATATATTCGTGCGAGGTGCTTGTTAAGTGAGGTTTCACTGTATCTATATCTATATCCATTTTATATATATATATTAAAAGAAAAATGTTCTGTTATTGCAACCAAAACCAATACTTTACAAGAAAGTGCTATAAATAGAATGGATTCTCCCTGGATGAAATCAAAATATATAATTATATAATATATATAATTAATAATAATAATATAACCAAATCAATCAAGATGGACAAAAAGTATTTTATCCACACTTTCCAAAATATTATGTTTCAATTGCTTTGATTTAAATTTAAATTAATTATCAATTAATTTTGATTTTATTTTCAATTTTAGTTTCAGTTTTAGTATAAAATCTAGTGTTTTAATTATTATATTATTTTTAGTTTTAATTAACTGACAACATTAAATATTAATTTTATAATGTATAATATTATATTAATAAATTTTTGTTATTTAATTAAGCACCTTTATACATGGATTTGTGGATGATGTTTATATTAGGCAAATGTCAATTAATGTGGTTTTTATTAATTAATTTGATTTTGATTCAACTGCCACACATACCGAAAAAGAAATAGTATTTTATCTGCATGCACATTGAAATCTAATTTGAATGATAACATTATTGATGGTTTGTCATGATGTCTAATGACATGAGACAATCTTGACACTTCTAACTTCTGAATCGGTAGTTCTGTCAGTGATTGGTCAGACCTTCAACTTTCTTTTACACAGGAAGTATATGTAGTTGACCATCTGTCTGTCTGTAATCTGAAACTGGCTCTTGCCAAGTGGCTTGTTTGGCAACTGAGTTATCATACGGCAATTATATTCAAAATTTTGGCAAATACGGCATTCAAAATTTTGTTTGTAAACCGAATTGTTCGAAAAGCGAGGCATTGAATACCTGAGGTTTGACTCTATTTAATTTTCTCTAGACTGAAAAAGTTTTGTTTATAAAGATATTTTATTAATGTGATATAATTTCATTTTCTCTGTATAAATTCCATAAAAATTGGAGATGATGCATTCACAGGTCTTACTTTTTTCAAATAATCTTAATAATATTTATTCTACTGTTCTATTTGTTGTTCTATTTGTTCTTAACCATGCAGATGTTTTGTAGTTAGCAAGGATCTTTCAGTTAGTCTGACTTTAGATTTGTTACTTTCAACTTGTTTCGCCAGTATCAATTTTTTTTATTTCTCAAGTAATGCAACTTTGGAATATGGTCATTTTTCTAAACAGAAATACTAAAATGAGGATGATTTGTTTTTCACATTTAAATTTTATCTTTTACTTCTTGTTAACAAATTTCTTTATCTCATAATAAATAGTATATTTGTTGATGTCCAAAATTTTGGCAGTCCAAAAAGTAGCATTTATATTCTCCAAATTCAGTTTTAATTTTCCTAGATGTTGCTTTTTTCTGCAGTCTTATTTTTCACTAGTAATAATATGTTATCAAACTTTTAATTAAAATGTCAGAAACAATTTCCAATTACTTGTGTCTTAATTGTTGGCAAGTCATGGATTTTTCTCTGTGACTCATTGTTAATGTCTAGTAGAAAAAAGCAGCATAATAAGAATGTTAAACCTGTCATTGTTTTCAAGTATAAGCTATAATTATGATAAAATGGAAACTATATATTATATATTGTATTTTTATATAATATATCTGTTAACATTTTTGTATAAACATATATTTTTAGGAAAAACATTACATCAGTGCTAAAAATTTGAATAATTTTTTCCCCTCTGTTTGTTTATTAATACTCAAAATTGTATATCATTTCATTTTTCATGCTTTAATCATTTTATGATCATTGTAGAAGACATTTTTTGGTAAAACTGTCTTCTGTGATATGGAAAATATTTTGTAAAAAGTTTTAATTTTATTTTTACATAAATATTTTAATTTTTACATTTACATTTTATTATAATTTTTACAAAAATAAAAAAATTTATATTTATTATTTAGATATTGAGATCTAAATAATGTATCTCTGTGTTCATTTCCTCTGCCTGTAGTAGCAGTCCATATGGGACATTTTTCATGTTTTAAAAAGACTCCGATTTGATATTACCGATTTGATTTGATTTGATATCTGGTTTGATATTACCGGCCGGATTTCTGCTTGCTGTATATCTGTGCATGCTCTAATGACCCATACCATTAGAAAACTGCTGCATTCAGAGCCCTCATTAGGGGGACATACACACATTGTGCTAAATTGGAGGATACAAATGCAGAGCTTAATTGCATTGCAATGGTAACTCAGGAGTATAGTTTTCACAGAAAAGTGATTGAGGAGATAGCTAATAAATACCATTCCCAACATAATAAGCCGCTATCCTAAATAATCACAATGCAAACAACAATGAACGAGGGAGAGCAGACTGTGTAACAGTAAATTACGAATGCCATGTGAATGCAATATTTAAACAGATAGCAAAGCTCAAGGGCACCCATATTACACACAAATGGAAACTCAACCATCTACACAATATATAGGGATGGAAGGACTTCTTAACACCTAGAGAGCCTCAGGAATGTGGGATATCTCAAATGGACAATAAGATCGGGAGAGAGTTAGTATACATAGGCTCCAAAATGAGGTCCCTGAGACAGCAAGAATGGGAACACATACAATATTAATAATTAGAAAACTTTCCACTGCCCTGTCCTCGCCCTTCTGATAATGACATGGAAGCAAAGATACATCAAACAAGTTTGATATGCATAGCCCTATACATTGATTGAAGATGGGATTTGGATGCCCTGGAAAAGCTGACAAAAGGGGAAACTGCATCAACTACATAGGAGAAAGACAAATATTGCACACATGGCAAGTAATGTATGACTACATTACCATTCACTTAACATAATGTACCTGATTGTTACATGGAGATTTATATTTGAATCCAGCCAATGTTATGTAATATTGTAATTTAATTTTAAATTTTGCCAATGTTGTTCTTTAAGTGTTCTTTTCATGAAATGTCTAACCTGAAATAGGATTCAAAGGGAGTCTGAAAACATTCATTAATATTTTAATTCTGTTGCTAGATATGAGGTTTTGTGGTGTGTTCTGTAAAACTAATGTTTTTAATAAAAAATCTCCCAATTCTATAAACATCTGGTTTCCTTGCAAAGATGGTTAAGGCCATCAGTCAATCACCCTGGGGACCTGGGATTGAATCAAAACAGGTTAATATTTAATAATAACTATTTTTATTATAAATTAAATTAAAATTTTACTATTTTTTATAATTATAAAATTCTCGAAAACATCATTTATAATTTTATTTTGAAATGACATTGCTTACCAATGAAATATATTAAATAACCAATTCTACATTGCTTTCTTCAGGAGTAGAGGAAAATTCAAAAATTCCTTAGTACTTTCAAGCTAAACAACTTGTCTTTAGTGGCAGCACAAAAAAAACAACTAATTTTAATGTTTGTGGATGTGTTCAAATCCACAAACATTAAAACACATCCACAAACATTTTTTGTGTTGCTTCTGAAGATGAGTTGTTTAGCTTTAAAGGCTAAGACATTTTTGAATTATTCTACACTCTTCTTGAAGCAGTGTAGAATTGTTTATTTACAAATTCATAGGAATTTTATGAGTCAAATGTATTAATTTTAATATCATATTAGGATAATTTTTAAATTAGGTGTGTTAGATTGGGCTTAATTTTTTAATCTTGCCAAATTTATTAATTGAAACATTCACATAGAGATGGAGTGATGCCATTAAAGAAAATTATAGATACATGGTGGATGGATTGCATACATGTTCCATAACCTTGCAACATTTCTCACTTCAGGACTTTTCACAATCCCATAAAATCACATGGATCAGTTTTTACAACCAGTTTGCAGGCAGATTTTCTACTTTAAGCCACGCTTGAAATCTGGTGGATTTTCAAAAAATTTAGCCAATTAGAGGACAGTAAAATCATAAAGCATTTTGGTAAGCTCTCTTCCAATGACAAATGCCAACTTTAGCTGATCAGTCATTTTATATTTTAACCAATAGGAACACTTTTAAAGCATTTCACAATTGTTGAGAAAGCAGAATCCATGCAATTCAAAAAGCAATATTTTGGTGGAACCATCTACATGATACATGCACAGTTTTTGCTTTCCATTTTTTGTTTCAGAATCAACTAGTGGATTTCTTAGAAATGTATTTATTGGTTAAAATACAATGACCAGTTGGTTAAAATTGATAGTAAAACCGTGTTTTTTATCAGAATTCATTTTACTAGAATGCTTTATGATTTTACTGTCTTCTGATTAGGAGGAATGATTGGCCAGACCTGTTAGATTTTGAGCATGGCTTGAAGTAGAAAATCCACCTGCAAACTGGTTGCAGAAATGATCTATGTCATTTTACACAATTGTGAAACAGATTGCTAGCTGAAGGTTACAAGAAAAACAGAGAATCTTGGAAGTGATATCCATAAGGAGGTAGGATAACATGCAAAAAAAGATAGACCAAAAGAAAAGGGGTTGGTAGGTATAACTAGGATCACTAGGATCACTAACTTCATGTTTCAATGGGAACCCACAAATGGATTAAGAATAGCCTGTTGCTGAGTGTAGAACAACAACCTCAGAATGCAACCTCCTAGGAAATAAAGCCCTTAAAAAGGAATAGATACTACCTGAAAAAAAAAATTGCTGGAATGTGTCACCAGAGTGGAGACTCACTAACAATGTAGTGGTAAGTAAAACAATAAGGATAAATATAAAGAAATTTATATTGGATCAAGTTAGGCAGATGTTCTATGAAAACTACAACTTTTATTTTTAAACCCTACTAGGTAGCCTAATAGTTCAATCAATGTTAACTCGCTTATAATTAAAATTTAAAATTAAAAAAAAACTTTTTTTAAAAGGATGCAACTTTATAAAACAAAAATTAATGAAATTATTAAAAAGATAGTCAAATTTAAATTTATTTTAATCTTTTATGTAAAACAACACTAAAATAATTTCAAATACACCACACTAACCTTATAATGCTTTGCAGTTATTTTGGAACATTTGTGTTACATTCTAAAATTAACTGCAAAGCATTGTAAGGTTTGTGCAGTGTATTTATAAATTAATGCTTTGTTTAGTAGATGGATTTTATTAAAATAATTTTTATAGTTATGTGGCAAAAGAAAAATGGAGTTATATTTGGAAGTGTCATATCCTGCCGCACACACTGCTGAGTGGATAGCTGGAATAGAAACAATAATGTAAATACAACCATGCGCTGTGGAGAAAGTGGCAATGTAGGCACAAAGTCTCAGTCCATAGATGATGATTCTATAGATTCGGTTCCTTTAAAGCCTCTGTGTTGGTAGAGGCTTGTGTGGAAGGCAAGCCTCTACCAACACAGCATCTCAAGTCTAAATCTGATCTCAACACAGAGCATCTCCAAATCCCAAGGAGGTTTGATGTTCTCTGTGGAGGAATTCCCTCTACGGCATTCCAACCAAAAAAGCAGTTAATTAAAAAAGTTGTAATTAAGGATTCAAAAGATTTAGGCAAAATTAAATAAATAAAAATTATTAAAATAATTATAAAAACTAAATTAAAACTTTAAAAAATAACTAAAAACTTTGACCTTGAAACCGAAAATAAAATAAAAATTAATTAGTTAAAATTAAAATCAAATCAATTGAAAATTAAAACAATGTTTTTAAAAACCATTTAAAAATTGTTTTGAAATTTTCAAATTATAAATCAAATTAATTTTTGAATTTACATTATTTGTGTGTGGCGGTGATAGAACATTTTTCTTTTAATATATGTACAGATAATAAAGACCATTCTAATGTATATTATACATATATATATGTATACATTAGGGTATTGTTGCTATAGGGGTTAAAAACAAAAGTTTTAGTTTGCATAGGGGCATCTGTCTAATTTGTTAAAATGTAAATTTTCTTTATTTTAAGCAATATACGAGGTAATACAGTACTAGGCGTTTGAAATTTGTCATTGGTAATTTCCATTTCCATGCTACAATATAACAAGATGACATTGTGCTTCTACTGCTATACTTAGGTAGGATTTCTATTTTAACAATGAGCGGTACTATGCTTAACATTGAGACATATTGCAAGTTTTTAGATTTTGGTAGCTACCACTAAATATTATTCAAACTAACCAAATTTTGCCAAAATTTTTTTTCATAATGGAACAGACTCAAAACATGCACTGTCCAATTTTTCAAAACTTAAAAATAAGGACCATCCTAATGTGTTTATATTTAGGAAGTAATGAACTTATATTTTTAAATAATTAATAATCTATATTTAAACATTTTTTAAAAAATAAAATTTTAAATAATAATTATAATGTTTTGTCTTTGTAAACTTAAATTCTTTTAATAAAAAAACTTAATTTTTTTGTTTTTTTAGCATTTGCAATGTTTCAAAGTAATTCAAACTGGAATAGAAACAATAATGCAAATACAACCATGCGCTGTGGAGAAAGTGGCAATGTAGGCACAAAGTCTCAGTCCATAGATGATGATTCTATAGATTCGGTTCCTTTAACGGAAGGTCATAAGTTATGTGATAATGAACACGAACAACAAATAGATAATTCATCTACAGTTTTAGAAAAAATTGCTGGTCTTTATGCTGAAAGACTCTTGAGTGATATTACTTTAGAAGTTGGTGGAAAGCAGTTTGCAGCACATCGTTTAATACTTTGTGCTTCTAGTGATGTATTTCAGGTATGAAAAATAATTTAATAGTATTCTACAATTCTTATCATACGACTTTATGGTAATGCTGGATTCATTATTGTACTATAACCTAGCTAATTAAATATATAAATAAATTTATATATAAGTATTATGTAATTTGGACTAAAGGTAGGTGATTAAGTTACCATCTCGAATTAAATTTAATGATTAAAATTACATTAACTAATTTAGAATATTGTGGAAGAACAGATTGATTAAGAGTGGGAGTTGAATCAACAACTTTTGTTTACTGTGCAGAGGCATTGATAATTTTGCTGTCCGACCTCTATTTGATCTTTATTTCCAAACCAATTAATTTAGAAGATATAACCATACACGTCACTACCCAAGAATGGCCTGTATGAGTATATCTTTTAAATTATATTTGACTCTTACAACAGCAGCATTCTGTTGTTTTGAAATTTAAAACAGCATTCTGTTCTCTTTCATGAAGATATCTCTACCTCTCGTTGTTCAACAATCTATCAAAAGAACTGTTTTATTGAAGACATGGTGTTTTTATTTGGCTTCTCATGCCTGCTAAACTGGAATCTTTGTTCTAATGTTCTATGCAGGATTCTTCCCCTGCAAAGACCTAGTTTGCTAAAGGGATCAAAAGCAGTAAGAAATCTTAAAATTACACTCATAACATCCTCCAAAATATTAAGAAGATACATAAAAAATCATGAACTAAAAGTCATCAAAGTGCTCAGCTACTCCACAATTTGGTTCAAAATGAAAAAGACATTTCACATTTCAAAATGACAAAAGAATAGTGGGGTATAAAAATTCCAGTCAGAATGAACAAGGAGAAAGCTTGATTGGTACATTTGCAGCATTTATTGCACAGTGAACAGACAGAGGATCTAAGAAAAGGCAGAATGTTCATGGTCCTTGCCAAAAAATTAATCTCCAATAGCAAAGATAAACCTGTTTGTTAAGATACTTTGGTTACATTCAGATATATGCCATGATCAGATGTTTGGATATCTGAAGAACTTATCATTGCAACTTCTGATAATCCGATTTTAAACAAAAGAAAAATCCCAGATCTTGACTCATGGATATGATTAATAAAACTCCATGAAAACTAAGCTTGAACATTTGACAGACCATTTTGATGAAACTACAATCATTTTAGCAAGATATATTCTATTTAAAATGACATGTTTCAGAGACATGGGTTATGTTAATGAAATAAGTGAATTAACATATTCACTTATTTCATTTGTATGTTTTATATTTTGTTACTGTGTTTATATATATTATTTACTTATTGTTTGCTTTTCCTATTTGTCCAAATTTTTAAGTTTAGTTATTCTGGTATTCTACACATTTGTAAGGTTTTCAAATAGTTTCTTGATATTCTACTTTTGAACATGTAGATCTGAAGTTGGGGTGGTTTGATCTGTAAAAACATTTAACACTAGAACGGCAAGACTTTCTGTATACCCGTACTTCAAATAATAATAAAATTAAGGGAAATTTATACCAACAGAATATCTATAACACTTTCCTAAATATGCTTTTTTATGAAATATAATTAAATTCAAAACTGCTTTCAATATAGTTTTATTGTAACATTGATCAGAGGTTATCTATTCTTTTTTCTTCCTTAATTATTTGTTTCTAAACAAGCAATAAAAGTGATTTGTTTTTCTTACATGTGCTATTTGACACTAGCGATGCTTCAAAGATTGACACAAGTCAATCAGTTGTATTGGATAGTAAATCAGTCTCTAAACTAGGTGTCATAATGCAATGTGTTCAGCATATAGTTCCTCACAGATTTTCTGCAGAATCACATGACATTTCATATTATTTTTGGTTACTTGTCTGAAATTAATCCAAGCATTGATTGTGACCAGGCCTATAATATTATAAAAGATGTGGACAGGCCAGCAGTGTGTATCAGCTTGAACGGAATAGTTTCTTGCTATCTGGTCAAGGTCATCAACACTAAATTTCATCACATTGTAACTCAATGGTTCAATGTTACAATAAAACTATATTGAAAGCAGTTTTGAATTTAATTATATTTCATAGAAAATCATGTTTAGGAAAGTGTTATAGATATTCTTTTGGTATAAATTTCCCTTAATTTTATTATTATATGAAGTACGGGTATACAGAAAGTCTTGCCGTTCTAGTGTTAAATGTTTTTACAGATCAAACCACTTGAACTTCAGATCTACATGTTCAAAAGTAGAATATCAAGAAACTATTTGAAAACCTTACAAATGTGTAGAATACCAGAATAACTAAACTTAAAAATTTGGACAAATAGGAAAAGCAAACAATAAGTAAATAAAATATATAAACTCCAAGATAAGAAGACTAGCATAATTGGAACTATGATTCAAGTGAGAAGGGGATTCCATAATCAGTCAGGACATTGAATGCTGAGATCTATTCGATGTTGCTTAGTACAATGCATCCAAGTATCAAAAATTAGAAATGGAATGATTTCTGATTTTTGATACTTGGAAGCCTTGTACTAAGCAACATCGAATAGATCTCAGCATTCAATGTCCTGACTGATTATGGAATCTCCTTCTCACTTGAATCATAGTTCCAGTCATGCTAGTCTTCTTATCTTGAAGTTTCTTGGCAAGTTTCAGCATTGTAAAATAATTGTCAATAGTGATGTTTCTTCCTTTGTTCAGGTAGTGATCAGCTTCATACCAATGTATTCTGGAAGGGACTCATTTGTAGGCCAGAGTCCATCTTGTCCAATGTAAGGGAAAGCATTGCACAGATATTTGGTGTCATCTATCAAAACCAAAAACTTGATCCTAAATTTATCTGATTTGTTGGGCATGTACTAGTTAAATCTATATCTTGTATGTCTAGTAAAGAGCTGCTCATCTCCGATTAGATTTTTCTCAGGTTTGTAGGAAAGGACAATTTTTATGAAAATTGTTCTGTGTAGCAAATGAAGAGAAAATTTATCAGTCCTCAAGCATACATATCTGGTTGATTTTTGATCAAATCTCATGATCTTGCAGAACCTATCTCTTGGCATAGTTTAAAACACTTCTATACACACTATGTGAATAAGTTCAATGAAACTGAAGCAAAAAGTTGTTCTAACAAAAGACACACAAAATGCAAACAAGACTAGTGGAATCATTCACATAGAAGTGTTCATTTTTACAAGTCATAGACACATGAAACAAAAGTAAAAAATAAACAAAAGGTAATAAAATAACAGAATAAATCAGCCCTCAAAATGACTACTATCTGTGGTTGTAAGTGGAGATCTTTATATCTCAGGATCCCTTGATTTTATCAAAATAAAATTCAGTTGTAATGCAAAACATTCAAATTCAGAAAAAGTCAAATTTCAGATTTCTGTGACAAACTTTATTAACCTTTTGCCTGCCGTTTGCCACACTCCCTTATTTTGTAAAACAGCCAAGAGCAAAATAGGTAAATCAGGCAATATTATTTTAAAAATTCACCAAAAATTAAATTATTATTTTATTCATATGAAAAAAATCACGTATATTTATCAATATAGTTAGTTTTAAATACCACATTTTTCAATAAAGTTTGTTTGAAAAATTTATGAGAAAAAAAATAATAATATATGATAACTGACATTAAAACTTGAAAATTTGTTACTTTTTGTCAAAATTAACATTGTCTGGTTACTTCATTCTTATTGTCACTAAGCCAGAACAACGTAGAATATTGTTCTGTACAATTTGATATAACATTTATGCATGTACGTTTATTCGCTGTGAAATTATCGCACATTATATCAAACATTTGTTTGAAATCTGAACTTTATTCTGCTTTCAACTAATATAATGAACTAATATACTTTATTCATTTCATATCAAACAAGATTATATATTTTTGTAATAAACATATGATTACCAGTAGCAATAGATGTAACATTTGCTGATATTTTAGATTTAAAAAAAAATTAAAAATTAAAAAAATATATAAAATATCAGAACTGAAGGTCATAACTTGAATATTTATAATGCATTAACATATTATAGCTGAATAAACTTATTATAGCATTAATGAACTTATTATAGTAATATTATTGCATGAATATGCTAAAAATGAAATAAAAAATTATCAGAAAATAAAAAATTAAGAAAAAAAAACTGATAATTAAAATTTTTTAAGTCAACAAAACACCACCTGGACAAAAATATGTGAGACAGATGATAAACAAGACGATGCCTTCAAGTGCTGACATCTGTTGTCTATAAATTTTATAAAAATTGATTGTTAACAGGGTAACGATCAATCGGTACCCTCACCGTTTTGCTAAACAATTAGGGTAACGATAGATCGGTACCCTGGCTGGGAAAGGGTTAAGTGAGTAAGTAAGTAAAATTCAGTAGCAGTCAAAATGACCACTGTTGCAGTTCTAGTGTTAATGTTAAATAAACCGAACACACTCAAGTATTATGACATTAATGATGATAATCAAGTAACACATAGAATTATTAGATATACTGTATATGTGATTATGTAAAATTTCACTGAAGTATATTATTTATTGGCAATGAAAGTTATTTGCAGTACTTTATTTTATGAGATTTTCAACATTATAGTAAACAATCAGATTACAAGATACAGTAAGACCCCGTTTAATGTGGGGGATACGTTCCTTGAGAACAAAGTGCTAAATGAAACGTTACCCGTGGTCATTTTAACACAGAGTAAACAGGGAAAGCGGGAACACACAACCAAAAATAAACAGATTTTACTTTAAGTTATTTTTATGTTAATTTGCATAATAATATATGTTAAATAACACAAACGTATGCACACAGAAATGTAAAGTTCATTTTTTGTGATGAAAGTTCTGGCTCTTCTGAAATTCTTGATTTTTTTGCAATGAAGTCATCTAATGTTATTTGTTGCTTTTTTCTTTAAGAAAATGTCAGTAGCAAGAGATTGCATCCAAAATGCTTCGTCTTGCTTTTGCACTCCTTTCAAAATTTGGATCATTCGCTACAGTTTGATCAATGATTTTGGTTATCATTACCAAACTTTTACTAAGGAAATCTTTAGAGAAATTCTTTGGGTTCTTTGTTTTCAGAATCACTGTTTTCCAGTTCTACATGAATTTCTTGTTCTGCCAGTTCTTGAAGGCCATTGCTAGTAAGGTTCTCACCAGAAACCTGCAGTAACTCTTCAATATCCTGCTCATCTACTAGTCCTTATTTTGAAACTTGTTGAGTTGTCATATTTATGTTCATGTACATGAATATTTTGCTACGTAATACATTCTTCATTTATAATATAAGCATTTTAAGTCGTGTATAAAGAAAACAGAAAATAAAGCAGTTCTATAGATAACAAGTGATTGTATTATGAAAACAACGCTCATGCTTTCAATAAAGAATCTAGAAAATTTTATTCAAGAGATAACTTTACCTAATGAACAAATGGTAGATGATGAGTTAAAAAGTAAATCTTTAAGCTTGTCAGATTTTTCAGACTCTGAATATAATATGGAACATTTTGTGTCTTTCTTAGAATTGAATTCTTCTGTAATGAATGGTGATTATGTAAACCATAATAGTGATAATGGTGAAGTTTTAAAAATATCTGTAATGAAATCATCAGATAATTTGAATTTTTCAAACGATCATAATGAGAATAAAATATTAAAAATCCCAAATAAAAGAATAAGTGATACACCAGTCTTCAAAAATGGAATTAATTATATTACCAGTACAGCTGATCTAAAAATAAAAGGAGATTCACAAATAAATACAATAGATGATGAAAATGTTTCATTAATTTATGATCATTTTAATGCTGTAAGCATAGTCATAAAAAAGACAAATAATTCAGAAAAATCTGAAAAAATAACAAACTGTAAAAAATCAGTTTTGAAGAAATCCGATTTTATTTCTAGTGCCAATAATTCTGAATTTAAACATTTACACACAAAATCTTATCAAAAGAAATCAGCAGTGAAACCATATAAACATATCAAAGAAAATCATAAAGCAGAAGAAACAAAGCAAATATTTAAAATCAGATCTTTTTGTAAGAAGAATAATTTTCACCAGTCTAAAATAAATGATGAGAAAGAAAACATGAAAAGATTTTCAGTTGGACTGTGTCGTGCTGAATCGAATGTTTTTGATACTAAATTTACTTCTAAAGTATAATTTTCATGTTTTTCTATATTCTTCAATATATTTATTTTGTTTGTACAAAATAAAGAAATAATTTTTAACGATACGATAGCCTCGATTATTATTATAAAAATTTTCGTTAGGCTTAAAATCGACGAAAATTCAACACGAAGCGACACGCAACGGAGAAAAATTTGAACATCGGACAGGTTAATATATTTTTTCGTACATAATCGGAAATTGGAAAAAATCACTACTTGGAACGACCCCAGTCCCCAATTGGTTCCAGTTATCGACGCTCTACTGTATTTAAAATCAGATCTTTTTGTAAGAAGAATAATTTTCATCAGTCTAAAATAATGATGAGAAACAAAACATGAAAAATAATTATGAAGAAATTAAATTATCAAATATTATTGTTGAATCTGTTTTAGAAAATAAGTCATTGATTCAGAAAACAGAAAATAATACATCAACAATAAGTACAGTTAGTGGTGGTAATTATGAAGATCCAATTGTAATTGATTCAGACTGTAGTAATGATGATTATTAGCATTACCCACTGATTTAATTGAAACTTCAGTTGATGATAAAAGTAATAAAGTGATACCTGAAGTGGACATTACAAATCACACAATTTCAGGAAATCTTTCCAAGTGCACACTAAATTTAGATACAATTATTGATGCTAAAAATAAAACCATGAAAGAAGAAGAGTGAATTTATAATTTGTCAAAAGAAGAAATCAATGATAACAAATTTGAAGATACTAATTTGAAACAGTTAATAAAAAATATTAATATAAAAGAAATTCAAAAAGATAGAATAACAGATTTTCCACCAGGATTGGAGATTTTTGATTATAAAAAGTGTTACAGGTATTTTTGTGCCTTTCATGGACTAAATTTAGAAAGCTGTGGCTTTCAAGCAAACAAAGGAAGTGCTGAAGTTTTCAGACAGTTTTTCAATTATAGTAAAATATTTGAATTATCTATTATAATTTAATTATTGCTAATTATTCTTTAGATTGAATTTTAAAATGAAAGTTTAAATTTTTACTATTTGTTTTTATTTCCAGGTTATGTTAATGAACAGAAATTGGAGTGAATCTCATGAAAGCAGAATTACTTTGCATGAGGATCCAGCATGTGTTCTTGTTTTTCCCGACTTTCTAAAATATTTATACACTGGAAAATTACACATCAATCATTTTTTGGTTCTTCCACTTGTCACATTAGCTGATAAATATAATGTTAAAGATTTAATACATTTGTGTGTGGATTATATGTGCCGACATGTTGTATCTGCTACTAAACATAACCAGCTGGTAAGTTTTTCAATTAAATAAAAAAATCTTTTGATTATGAAGGATGTACTGTACAGTACTTTACATCCTGTATAAATTTCAAATTTTTTACATTATATATATGAATAAATAGATTATTTATTATTTCATGCATAACATTTTCTTATTATTCATTTCATATATATATTCTTTAGAAATGTAAGATTTTTGTAAAAAGTGGCACAGTTAAACTTGAATAACTGTGCAAAGACATATAGTATAAAAAAATATTAGAAGAAATAATACAAGTCCAAAAATCAACAAAAAATTTGAAATTTTTTGTTGATTTTTCTATTATGTTGTTGATATTGTAATTGTTGTAATTGTACAATAACAATATAAATTAACTGACAAGGAAAGTAAACCAAATGACTATACGACTTAAATATTTTGTGTTTAAAGTAAAAGTTTAAGTGAAATTAAACTGATACATAATAATAAAAAATTTTCAATCCTAAGCATTTTCAGGTAAAAAGGAACAATTTTAAGCTATATAATTTATACATTCTAGTGCAAACACAGTTATAAGAATGGTTGGTGTAGTGGTTATTTTCTGGTCTATGAGTGCATATTCCCTGGCTGTTCTGGGTTTGAGTCTTGACTTGTTTTTTTTTTTTTTTTTTTTTTTTACGGAAGGTGGGTTGCATTTTACCACTTCTGAATTATTAATGTTTGCTTTTCTACTAGTTTACTTATTAAATAAAAATTAGTAAATTCTGTGCTTACAAGTAAATTTTTTAATGGTTATACACAAACTTTTCAGACACTTGAATTTGTCCAAAGACAAATTGAAACTTGAAATAAGGTATTTATGATTAACCCATACTCAAAACTTAAAAACTGTAAGGTCTATATCTGATTTTCATTTATAAGTTGGTGTAAGTTTTAATACAGCTATGACATCTTTAACTCCCAGCTTAATAGAATATTTTCAGTTTCTTTAATTTATGATTAATGTTTACTTATGCTATTAGAAACTTTGCCGAAATACAATGAAAGTATACTGCAAGTCAAATGAGAGAGCCATAAAGCATCTAAAGCAGGGGTGTCCAACCTTTTTGTTTCTGTAGGCCACATTGGAAGAAGTCATGGAGTTTTGGGCCACAATATACTTGTGGCCCAATCCTTAAATATACAAGTATATTTAAGGATTAACATGTCTAGATTATAGTAAGAAGTATTAAAACTTTATTAAAACTTTATCACAAAAAAAGATATTTAAATTATTCTATAGACACTTTCAATTTTTACTTAGAAATAGATAAATTCATTTATTATAAAGAAGACAAATAAAAATTTATTTGAAAAACACAAATATTTGTTTTATTTGGGTCCCTAATCATTAAAAATGACAAAACACCATTTTAAAGTGCATTTTTATTCAACTAACCTATTTATAAGTAATATGTAGCCCAAAAAGTACCCAATGCGCCAAATGATATTTTTTACGCCAAATTAAAAAATGGGTAGCCAAATTTGGCACATAGTTGCCAAATCTTGCAATGCTGGAAGGAATACTAAATAAAGCTGGAGTTGGGACTCAAAGGATTATAGACCAAATGTGGGGAAAGGAGAGAGAGGTCAAAAGATAAAGAAGTGAGGAAAGTTGAAAAATTGAGAGTCAATATTTGTATAACAGGTCTATTTAACCGTTCTTACTACTTTTTATCTTTGAGCCTTTCTCTCCTTTTTCCAAATTTGGGTCTATAATCCTTTGAGTCCCAACTCCAACTTTATTTAGTATTCCTTTCTCATTCACACATTTCCAAGTAATTTTAAATATTTCCTTTCCGCTCAAAAATAAAGTATGTGTAAAGATTTATGGCTTTGTGAAACTTCTTTTTTGAGTTTATGCTGTTGAAATGAATAAACAAAAATTAAATTAAAAAATCTGTCAGTTTTGTTTACACGTTTTATAGGGCCACGGGTTGGACACCCCTGATCTAAAGCATCTAGAGTAGTGTTCTGTGGAACACCTGTGTTCCACAAACCTACCTTGAGTGTTCCATGAAAGAAAAGAGTTTAAAGTTTTTATTCAAATTTATTCCCATTGCTATATTTATAGACAATTCCATGTTTTTATTTTATTCAATATGTTAAAGTTTATTAGTTTATTGCTTTATTGTTTCCTGAGAATAGTAAACATGGAATTGTTTATAAATTTTTGAATACATTGATGCTAATGCGTGTAATAAAAAGTATACAAATTGTGTTTCATGGCTTCAGAAAGGTTGAGAACCACTGATCTAGAGAATAGAAATGTATGAGTAAATTACTAAAAATAATGCAAAAATAAAGAATTTAGTAGTGGAAAAATGTAACCCACCTTTTCCTCAAAAATAAAAATAAAGGAAATTTTAAAAAATTCTTGAAAAAATTGGATTCAAACCCAGAATAGCAAAAGGATATGCAATTGTAGGCCTGAATGTAACTGCTATGATGTTCCACTCTTATGAATATGTTTGTACTATAGCTTATAAATACAATAGCTTAAAATTAATTTTTTTTTTCTTGACAATGCTTAGGATGAAGGATTTTTGACTATTACATATAGATTTAATTTCACATAAACTTTTATTTTAAAAATGAAATAATTAAGTCATGTAGTCATTTGATTTACTTTTCTTGTCAATTACAAGATTTTCATTATTTTTATTACATTTTCAGGTTTCATGGCTTCAATATACATTAAATTGTGGCCATATTCCTATTTATACTGCTTGTAGCAATTTTATTACTTGGAATTTTGAATTAGTTGCTGACATGGATGATTTTGGGAGTTTAGAGACAAATGTATTAATTAGCTTTCTGAAAAAATCTGATCTTGTAGTTAATGATGAACTTACAGTATTTCAGTGAGTAATTTTATTAAAATTATTATTTTTAATAATGTGTTTTTAAAATATTATTTAATATAAAATAACTTGAATAATTTTCTAAAGATTGGAATACAGTTGTTCTACAGCTTATAATCAATTGATTCAGACTGTTAAATTTTGTTTTCTTGTTGTTATTACTTCATACAAAATTCTAGTATTGATAACAAGCAATTGAAAGCCCTCGCTATTTTTTTTATTTGTTATTGAATTGACTTACAAGATATCTAGAATAGAATTTGATTTTAAATTTATAGAATGACTGAATTGTTGATCTAAAGATCTGTCTCATATTTGAAGTACAGTACATAGATTATGAGACAAGGATATTTGCAATTTTTTTAATTAAAAAACTACTACTATTTTATGTAAGAAAACTAATAAATATTCTATTAACAACATGAATGTTGATATGAAAATTTTAAAATTATTTCACTAAATTTTAGTTATGAGAAGTGGAAAATAAATTTAAAATAATTAGTTACATTGTAACCATAATATTAAAATTGTTTTTCTTAATTTTGTTAAAGTATTCAGATATTGTGCAAAAAATGCAGATGTCTTGCAAATACAAAATCAAAACATTCATATAAAAGATTTGTAAGATCTTGCATCATTATTAAATCTACAATCTTGTTTATCAAAATATATATAATGGATATAAATCATTAAAATTTCAGTGCATAATATATTAGAACTATTTGATTTCACAGACATACTAGAAAGTGTTCATTTTTTAAAAATATATATACAGTAGAGCAGTGGTCCCCAACCCTATGCCCGCGGGCACCATGGCGCCCGCCAATCGTTTTACGTGTGCCCGCCACTGTGCGATCACGATAAAAATAAAAATATTTCGGTTTTCGATAAAATGCTATGTAAAAGTTTTTTCACTCTGAATGATTAACCATTCAAAAGTAGAAATGGCATCCAACACAGATGAAAGCACAAAGCGAAATGCGACCAATCTCTTTTTCCCCTCCGCCAAACCAAATCTGCACTAATTCAATTTCCCATACCTGAAATGAAGTAAAATGGTTCGTTTTGAATACTGTAAAATCAAAGTAGGGAAACGTGTATGGCCTGTAGCTTGGAGTGAACTAGAAATTTCAGCAGTCGTTAACTAAAAAAAAAAAAAAAAAAAAAAAAAGTCAACAGCCATCCGTGTGTCAGAAGTAATCTCCGCCACGATATCTCTCGCACCATCTAGAAATATTCCTGCGTGACACCACGATATCCGCACCGGGTGTTACCCATGCTAATGTCACATTATATAAGATTTGTTTAGAAGCAACTTATTTAAATGGGGCCCCAATATAAATTTTGTCTAGGGCCGCTAGAGGCTTAATCTGGCGCTGTTAACTATGTCCAAATATAAATTCACCTTGAAAAAATAAATGGTGTCCGTCGTCCAGCCGGTATTCTGGAATGTGCTCTTAGGTACAAAAAGGTTGGGGACCCCTGCAGTAGAGCATGGATTATCCGACTCAATTGGGGACTGGGGTTGGTCGGATAACTGAAAAAATGAATAACCGAAAAGTATGATAAAATACATTATTAGTATATTAGTATATCCCATGTAATTTATATATTAGTATATCGCTATTAACCTACTTTGTGTTGAATTTTCATCGATGTTAAGCCTAACAAAATTTTTTTTAAAATAATAATCGTCGCTATTGTATCATTAAAAATGATTTCTTTATTTTCCACAAAATAAAGACAAAATAAAAAATTAAGCATGGTTTAAATACTGGCCTCCCTTTCATGGTTGAGCCAGTGTTTCCAGCTAAAACACGCAAAAATTTAACAAAAATAATATTAAAGTAGCCAAGACATAGCCAAATATTGTAGCGCCACATTACTGGCGGGCATTTGAATTTGCCGACTAGAACGTGGTCGGTTAACTGATGTGACGGTTAATCGGGGGTCGGATAATCGATGCTCTACTGTATATATATTATGGATTGAAATAAAATCAAATGAACAAATATTGATTTTTATCCTTCTAAGTATGACTATTAATTAAACTGCATAATGATGATATTTTATAAAATAGTTTTATTTAATGTACCTAAATTTTATTGTTATTTACCAATTCAAATAACAATTTTGTTTTTTTTTTTTTTTTTTTGTAATTGTAATTTCAAATTATTTATTTCATTTTTAAAAGTAAAATTAATCATTTGATTTATTAGAAAGATATCACATTTATGAATAAACATTCAATTTTTATTAGAAAAATATAATGAAGGCATTTTGAATTAATATAGATCTGATTCTCCAGAGAAATCAATATTTCTTTTATCCAACTTTATTTTCTTGATAATTGCTAAGAAAAGATGTGAAAAAAAAATTGAGGTTGAAATTTCACATTTCTGAATATAAACTAAGAAAATGAATGATATTTCTGAATATCATTTTTCTAGCCTTAAATTTCATAAAGATAACACTTCCAGAGACTATAGAAAAAACTTGATTTCTTCATAAAATTAAATGAGAATGGCATGGATATGACAATTCCCTGGATAATCAAAACTTTTGTTTTGTGAGTGTAATTTATAAAAAGCATCATAATTTTTATGATTCATATTTGAATATACTAATGATATATTCAGTTAGCAGCTAAATTTGTTTAAGATTTTGCAAAATGGATCTTTTTGGAGAATAGCAGAGAGAGAGACTACTTTGAGATTCTTGTATAAATCCAAGAAAGTAGAGATATGAATTACTCCTGTGGACATCTGTGTCCAGGTAATGATCAATAAAATATATTTATAATTAATGTAAATTTACAATCTTTAAATATTCAAGCATTTTCAATTTGTAACATTTTTATTTATAGCTTAAATCACTACTAAAAAGGGACAAAAAATATATATCATGATTTAAAATGCATTTTAAATGTTAAACTGTTCATCCAATGAATCTTTCAGATTATAAGCTCATCATATTTGATTAGAATATAAATTTGAAGTTTTAATTTTTATAACTTTTTTAATGCTTAAATAACTACATTACATTAGCAATTGAAACAATTTTAAAATCAGTAATAAAGCAACTCTCCAGTACTGATTGTAAGGAAGCATGCTTTGTTTATCAGCAGTTAACATTAAAATATTACATAAAATTTATTAAAATATGGAAGTTTTTAATGATAGAAAAAATGTTATATGTATTTACGAAAAAGTCAGTAAAAGAACAGAAAAATATATGAATGTGCTAGAGTAATATATTATTTACTGTAAATAAGAATGTGTATGTTGTAAAGAGAAAATATGAAATTCATTGAAAAACAAAATAATGTAAGATGTGCAATGCAAAAGGAAAACATGTACGTGTGATAACCAATTAAAACAAGTTTAATTTCATGATAGAAATAAATAATTACAAGTTCTTTGCAGATTTCCGCTCTTTTTACAATTCCAATTACTTTGTGTTCACAACGTAACAGTGATCCGGGTAGTTGGATCCCGTCACAACTACCAACCCAACAATAGTACTTATCTAAAGGTCACATGTATCCTTAATCTAACTTAAATCTAAGTGTAAGGTGGATAGATTGAAAGGGGAAGTAAGAAGAGTTTTAGGACAGTGGGGTACCCAATTTCTCAGCAAATAATTCTATGTAGTTCCTCGTTTCGACTTCCAAGTCTTGTAGGTTCTCTTTTTTCATGAATTGGCCTTTTCTGAGGGTTCACCTCCAGGTCTATCTCTCGGATTCGGTTTCTCGTCCATCTCCTCTTGTGTCCGGCCCAAGAATGTCCACCTGAATTCAGATTTTTCCCTCCAGCCTTATCGTAGTCTATTGTTTTAGAATCAATGAGGCAGGTTTCCATCTTAAACCATTTAATAAAATATAAATTTCTTACAACTATTTTATAAGAAGGCATAATGCCTATCCAAAGATGGGAAACACATCTGTACAAAAAGTCCAAATGTTCTGATGATCGTTTCTCTTCTTCCGGCAAAGGTGATATGGAGAGCGATGCCCCCAGAGTGCAGAGCACAACTTGATGAGAATTCTTCCGGTGATTAGATGTATCTAGGCAAATCTTGCCAGGACGGGATGGCGAAGACAAATCCTGGGATGTCAAACTAGCTTTCGGTGTTGAATGACAGCAGAAAAAATCCAGCAGAGGAGCACTCTGAACCAAGAACATCACGTCCTTAATTTGTACGGTTTTATAAGTTTTTCCCCTAAAGCCACCTTTTCATTGGTCTTGATTCGTCACCTGGTAACAATTTGAAACCGATCAGAGGGAGCGAAAGAGGTCAGTTTCACGACTAAATACAACTCCTCTTCAGCAATGCTTCCCTCGACTTTAGTCTTTTCTATTGTTTAAATAATTTACAAAATAAACTTTCATTGTTCAGTCAAGATCTTTATTGTCTCCCCTTCGAGTTATAAAAAGAGATTTATAAGATCTTGTTAATACCTCCATTCGGACCTCCAAGTCCTCACAATAGCATTTTATTAAAAAGTGTGCATACAACCTGTGACCTTCACTTGTAAAAAAAAACTTAATGTTTGTGCACTTTTATAAAAAGGATCTATGATTCTTTCTTAGATCTGTAATGTATTAAGATACCCAGACAGTCGACTGATGAACATTTGTTCAACAGAAATTTTGCTGAGTGGACATCAGATCGAATGGAAATTTGGTCAACAGACATATTACAAAGATAAGGATAATATCATTGCTTGGTTTTAAACAGTTTATTACTCATATACTAAAACTAATGTACAATGTTTGCTTTGTAGAAAATACAATAAAAATTTTTTTAAATATTCAATTTAAAGATTTTGGGCAATTGCTTTCAAAAATGAATTTTGGGATACACCTCACATTTTTTAATGATAGACATCAGCCTTTTGTTTAATATCTGGTACTTTGAATTTCTCAATTCAACTCCTGACATTACCATCTTGATTGTCAACTCCCAATTTGACTGTTCTTTTTATAGTTTTGAAACTAGATGGTAAACAGAAGGATGAGTGATTCTCATTCTATGTTCAAACCCTTTGTGTCATCCTTCTAAAGAGTTAGTAGTTCGTGGAAGACCTTGTGTAATTCTTTCTAATGTGTTCCAAATTCTTGGCTCAAATGCTGGCCTTCATCATCTTCCACGCTGTATAACGCCAATCCACGTTGCTTCAAAGTAGCCTAGAAACTCTGATAGAAATTCATCAGTTTCCTCATCTGATGATGAAACTAATTTAGTGAAGATTTCAGCAACATCACCTATCAGCACAAATGCTAATGCTTGAAAAGGCTTGATGATTGTATTACTTGAATCATTATACCAAATCTGTAGACCTAAGCACTGTATTTCTCTCAACAAGCACTGCCCAAAATGGAAAAAAAGCCAAAAATTTCGCATTTTGGAAACAAGATGTAATGCTGTTAAGAGTCACTCTTTCATAGTCAATGGTGACTGAGACAGGATTGAGATCTAATCTAATCTGCTTGATGGTGCTGAAAATCAAGTCATAAGTCATTTTTATTTGTTTTACATTTGTTGCTGTAATTAATTTTAATTTTTTTACATGTGACATTACTTTTTAAAATTTAAATTGGTACAAAAATAGTTATGACCAGTCAATGAAATGTCCATTTGATTAAATGTGTGTCATTCAAATGCCTGTTCAGAAAATTGTTTGTTGGCCAAATGTCTGTTTGGTGAATTGTCTGTCAGTCAACTGTCTGGACATGTGTATTAAATGTCTGTAAATTAGGGTTTGAATGATATCACTTTAGTAGGATAGTAACAATGAAATCACTATCACTACCATTCAAGATACAAGCCTGTCTTTAATACAGATTTCTTTGGATAAATAAATTGTAAATAACCAGTCAGTCAGAGTTGAAATAACCTGCTCCTAAACAATTTGCTTAATATAGAATGTCTGGGTATGGTACAGTAAAACTTTCATTATCCATCAGTCTCTGTTAGTGTAGCCAGACATCTTTTATTTTAAAGGCCAATTCTTTATTTTAGCCAAATTGCCCCTGATTTTTATTGAACTTAGAAAGGATGCAATTTGTTCTTTAATTTTGTAATGTCTGTGTTTCATAATGGTAGCATGGATTTTCACACAAGCCTATTCTTTATTTATCAATCTGTATCTTCTCCATAGAAAACTATGGTTTAACATTAAATATTTTAAATTCTAAATTAAACAAACATTTGTAAATGTGTATAGTCAATATAAAACTATAACTTTTAAATCAAAATCTAAATAACTAAACATTGTTATATTTTTAACTAAAAAGTCCTTCAAGTTTATTTTTTTGTAGTGGAGTGAAAGTTGAATAGTGGTAGCATTAATCATTTTGAAGTGGTGTTTAATCCATTTGTAGAAATTTTTCAACCCTAGTCTGTTAATCATGTCACTGGAGTGTGCCAACCAGTTGTCTGAAGTTGTGAAATATTAATAGCAGTACATATTCCTCATTATTTTACCTTTAGTTTATAACTAGTTTTCCATTAATTTTAATCAATGGAAAACAGGCTTATAGTTTCAAAAATAGCTAAGGCCATTTTTAAAAAAGTTAATTAACTAAGTACTTGATGATGTGTATTTTTCTGCTTCATTCAATGATGATTGTTATAAATTTCTGAACTAGCCACAAAATAAAGGAATAAAAAGGGTGGTGAAAATTGGAGGCTAGTTTCAAAATTAGCCATTTCACAGCCCTTACATTTCAGATCTAGACAAAGCAGAGCTAGCTATTTTTGAAATTACTGTGAAAGTGAAGAAAAGGAAGTAGGCAGTGGATGCAAAACCATAATTATCTTCAGTGAAGCTGAAATTATTGCTGTCATAGACAATTAAATGATTCAAAATGCAGGAAGTAACAGAGGCAACACAAGTAAAGTTTGTAATGTTGCTTCTATAAAGGTTAATTCACTGAAATAAAAAAATATTACTGATTATTTTAAAAATTAAACTTAAATATACAGTGTGTTTGATCTTGTTTTGTTTTACATATGGTCTTTCCAATATAGATATATAATGATATGCATATATTTAATCTTGTATAAATAAATAATTTTTAGAAAACATTCATGTGAGGGGCTAGCCGGTGATATAGGGTGCGGTTGTGACTCTTATACCATTTAATTGGCTGTCCAGTCGGGAAAACTGGCCCGCAGAGTTAAAGGATGACTTACTAAGACTTTAATGAGAAACAGGAGTCCGTGAGAATCCCCTGTAAGTTGTTTTTCCTGACACCAGCCTAGTTATAGCATTAAGCACGCTAATATTCATTCGCGAGGAATTTTGAGTGGGAGAGTTGCAAGTAAGTGGAAAGGCTGTTTTCTCGGATTTGAGTCAAGAATGAGATCATGTTAGAACAATAACAAGGATTTAATAAAAACAAAACTTAAATGAATTACAAATTAATCTATTCAAGACTTATCTCGCGGAGAGAGAGAGTTTACAATAATCCCGTAGTTATATACTACCTCATCAAAATCTGATGATTATGAAGTATGTTCTTATGGATCTGGAATGACGGAATTTCAGTCGGAGTCTTTAGAGAAATGGTGGATATCTTCAACGGCGGACTGGAGTGACGACTTCTAGTTTCTGAATGGATCTTCTCTTCTTGACGATTAGCGGCAAACTCCCTGATTCAAGTGAGGGATTTGGTATATTTTAGGGATTTTGTCCAATCAAAATGAGGGTTTTTGTATACATCAACAGCATGTGTAGAGGTAATCATAAGGAGTGAATCTTCGGATGACGCTAAAGTTTTATGATAAAGATGGTGATGAGGGATCGGCAGAAAGGAAATTCTACTTCCTTTGCATCGGAAGTGTGACAAAACATCTTCCTTTTTCTCTCAACCGAAAAATGGAAGGTTTTTGGTTCTTTTGTCAATTAATTTACTACAAAATTTATAAACAATATTTTAATACACAGAGGTGTCATATTTTTGCCTTCCTTTACTTTAGAATAAGGAATTTGACTTTAAAAGATGGAAAACAAAAGTTCTATATACTTTTATCGTCAGGACGTTCCACTTGAAACTTTCTTTGAAATAAACGCAAAGTTTTTGAGTGAAAATTTTAAATAATAAAAATGAAATTTATAGGGTGAATCTCACATTCACTTATCTGACAATTTTCAGATTAATGAAGTTTTTAATGTTTTGAATTGGTAGATATTTTGTTAAATGACTGAAATAATATATAAATAACTAATTTCTTTACAGTAAACTTTATATTATTTTTATGTGCATTTTATTTGATTTTTTATTAAAATTACTTACTGTATTTATCTAACAATTTCAAGGATATAATTTAAAATGAAATATCATTGGAAATAGTTTTATTTTAACTTAAAAGGTTATAAATAAATTATAATGTGCTTTATATAAATTAAATTTACTTACCGTATTTTACGGACTATAAGACGCACCTGAATTTTGGAGGCAATTTTTCAAAGAAAAAAGTGCGTCTTATAGTCCGTAAAATACGGTATTTGCAATAAAAAAAATTCAGATTGAGAGCATAATTATTTTATTTATTGTCAGTTATGTAGGTGTTATGTAAATGAAATAAAATATAATCCTGTAAATTGTTTTACTTCATTTATGGTAATTATCTACTTATATGTACAGAACCTATAAATATATAGATGAACATGCTTAATGCCATGTCCACGCTTTCTAGCAAAACGATATTATCATCATCTGGACTGTGGCATTAAACAAGTTTTACTTAATATTACAATTGGTGATATAAACCAAACTTTTTTTATAATTATATAATTACCATAATAGAGAATCTATATTTATGTCTTTATGCAATAAATAATTTTTTAAGATTTCTGCAGCCTTTTGTTGACTGTTGTGCTCCTAAAATGCTCCTAAAGTATGTCGTTTGGCATGCTTTGGGTGCATTTTTTAAAATGTTGTATTGCACTTGTCACTCTAACTGGATGAAATATAATCATTCTTGCTCTTTATTCAATAAAAGATATTTGCAGAATATTTTAACTTTCTAATGCCAGTGCTTGTAAAATTATCATCGTCTTCATTACTATTGCAGTGTGGTGTAGGATAATGGTATCAGATCTGTTTGTTACTGTAGTCAAAATGTTCTCATCTTCATTTAATGATTCAACACATTCAGCATTTTTATTAGTATCCGTGAATTTATCATAATTAGTCAAGTTCATAGTCATTTAAAACAATTATATGTTGCCTTTCCCATTAATTTAACCAACTATTAATTCCAAGGTTCTGAGCATACTTTTCTGCTATTGCATTTAAAATCTCACAATTAATTGCAATATTAGTAGCCATAGCTCCAGAAAACAACCAGCAATGTAATGTTATATCAATATCTGCTTTACTATGACATTGTCTTCTTATTTATCATTGCTTGAAATAGCTATTTCTTGCAGTTTGTTCATTAGATTTGTAAATTTTGCTTACAGTTGATAGATCATCAGAAAATGTTAGTATACTTTTGTTAACTTTTGGAACCTAACCCTATGTTTTGCACTAGTTCTTTGTTACGTATAGTGTGGATTTGCACTGAACTTTTTCAGAACATAACTACCGTGTTATACAAGGAATCCCTGTACTTTTATGATATAAAGATGTTAAGACTGGAAATTAAATGAAATATTATGCTTAAATTTATATTATTTGTATATCTTTCTGTGAAAGACCGATATCTGGCGAATGTTGACATTCTTCAGTGAATGTCAGCATTCACACAGCCATTTTGTGTATGTATGAAATATTTGCTAAATATCATTATTTCTCACTTATGCCAGCAAATGTCGACATTCAGCATGCACTGATGGTGAATTTTGAATAAAAATATTTTTATTACATTAAGACAAAATGCAACTTTTTAATATGTCAAAATAGGAGAAAGCTTAAGTAACAGCACATGTAAATAAACTGCTGAACCTAAAACGAACAGTACATTCTAAATCATTAAAGAAAATAATACAATAATAAACTTACACATAAATTATGTGATTAATGTTATACAATCTTATTTATTGCAACAATTTAAACTGTTATGGCACTTTGAATTGCACAAGAGTCCCTTGCTTTTACAACTGCATTTATTCTTGGAACACTTCTTTTTGCAATGACAGTGTGTATAGCCTTGCCCTCCACTTTTCGAATTAGCTGCAGCTGCTTATCTCAGTGATATTTCTTGAGAAGAAATCTCATCTATGGAAAGTAACTTTTCTTTACAAATTATGAACTGATTATGGGTATAAAACTGCTTGAGGGTACCATTTTTTTTGCTAATTTATAAAAGTCGGAGTCTTCTATTCCAACAACAACTGCCAACACATTTCAGGCATCTGTATGGCCACAGTTGACATCAGAGACTTGTATTCGTACGGTATCACCAATTTGAGCAGAAGGAAATTTTCTTTTTGAGGTTTGTAACATTTTCGTTGGTTCATTTCTTTCTCGTGGCCACTCTTTTTATAGAAATAACTTTGTGTTGTTCAGTCAGGACTTGATATGAAGATGTGGTGGGTTGCAGCTCTTCTTCAATATTTTCCTTTGGAATATGGTATTTGTTATGGTCACTGCTCAAATTTTCTTCAAAAGTATTAACAATTTCTTCGAGCTGTTCTTCGGTTTCAATATTTGCGATTTGTTCGCCAGGCAAAGATGATGATGCTATGCCTCTGTTTGGTTTAACGCCAAACATGGCTTCATAAAGACTTTGGCATATTCCTTTGTGATATGTAGTGTTCTTGGCAAATTGTACAAAGGGCAAACCAACTGACCATTTATTTGTATCGTTATCGTTCATCCATACAGTTAACATATTCTGTATATCTCGATTGGCCCTTTCAACTGAGCCTTGTATTTGACTATGATGAGGCTTTCCATGAACTATCTTAACATCTTTCCACATAGCACATAATTTGGATATGACTTGATTACAGAATTCCCTACCATTATCTGAATGCAATATAGCTGGGGCGTCAAATGTTAAAAATATTTGAAGGTGATATGCTACTTCTTCAGCTGTCTTAGTTTTCAAAGGTCATAGCTGGACAAATTTTGTTAAATGATCTTGATACACCATTATGAACTTATATTTGCCATCCCTGTATGACAGCAGGTCTATCAGATTGACTTGACATCTTGAGTTTAACTCTGAACTGACCATTGGTTTTACAGCAATACTTTTTTTAGGTGTACTATGTACAGGGCTTAAAGTGACTCTCTTTTCTAGCTTTTTTTCATAGCTCCTCTCTTTTTTAGCTTTTTCTGAGAAAAACACTTTTTTAGCTTTTTTCACTTCCCATGTGAAATTTTTTTTTCGTAAATGCGCTCAGGAGTGAAATAGCGACCAGCACGTTCCCATATGCCTTATGGACTGTGCACGACATGATAAGGCACTGTCGTATACACATGTAGTGTACTACATTTATATAAACTAACAAAACGAGGAACTTCCCAAAGCTTGATACTCTGCACATGCTGTAGGAATTTGCACGCGGGTTCTCCTTGCTTGTATCCTTGTGAAATACTGATCTCCGCGGCACTTCGATATAATCACGCTGCATTAAGACATAAGTACACTTCTAGTTCAGCGTTAAGAGTGATTTTTATACAGCATTATTTTTAGCATTTGTATTTATTTAAGTGCAGTGGACAAAAGAAAGAAATAGATTTTATTTAATACTAACAGTAGAAACTCATGTTTTAGCAACGGAAAATCGTATAGAACCCAATACTTTCTGAAGTAAGTTGCTAAGCAAACTTCTTCCCAACCGCCTGCTATTCTTTAGCTTAAATGATGACATTACTCGTTTTTGACTACCGTAGAAAAACCAAAAATAATAATTGTTGAGCAATAATAAATTTGATTTCTACTGTTATTATTAAATAAAACGTTGTAGGACACTCGTTTCAAAGCTTGTATCTTTCTAGCACTCTGTAAAATTAAAGATCGAGCGAATCTCGTGCCAGGAAATACAAGATTTTAAACTAATATCCTAAATATTAATAACTTCTGTAGAGACAATCTTTAGACAAAGACAAAAGTTTGGTTTTAAGTGGGTGCTTATATATTTGGCATGCACCATGGTTTTCTGTATTCTAACGGTGTCCTTCATTTTCCATTTCGACAGAAACTATAAAACTCGTCACGCACGTGCGCATTCGAACAGCTGCGGTCAATCCGGCACCAAATTAAAAAATTAATTTGTAAATATTTAGCGTCGAAAAACCGCTATTTTCACTTTAATCTAGCTTTTCGATATGCTTCTAGTCGAACTCAGTCAAAAAATTAATTTAATTATAATTTATTGAAGATTTTAATTTTTTAATATTAGAAAGTAATTAGCATAAATTACATGGTGTCATGTCTCATCTTCGCTCCCGTTCAAGTTTATTGTCCTATACATGCGCCGATGTTCGTTTTTACTTCTGCTGGGGTTTTATTTCAACTTCGACCGTTTGGTTACGCAAAGTGGGGAGATGGGCGTCACGTGATCGCATACCTGACTTTTTACAAGTTTCCTTACCTCGAAAGAAACTTATATTTTTTCTCGATTTTAATTATTATTAACTAACTTTTTTGATGGATTCTTATATCCTTGTATTATCTAAAGTTGCAGATATCAATGCGTAAAACTTTATTTAAAAAATTGTTTTTCTTATATTTTAAAATTCAAAAATAAATTAAATATCGGAAATGCTAAACTATAAGTACAGTGTGTTTTACATTATCATTGCGAACAGATACAGCCAATTATTTTATAAACGTATTTATTATTTTAATTTTTATAAATTATTTAATTTGATGCAACGTGATCAATTAATTACTGTGGCGCGTTAACATGGGCGTAACCAGGAAGGGGCATGGGTGGGCACGCCCCCCCAGTTAACCTGGTGCCCCTCCCCAGAAAATTCTTCTTCTTCTTATTCAATTTAATATGGAGATTATAGCCTTTGCGGCTCTTTCTCCGACCGACGTTGCCAGTTGCTAAGCGAAACGGCTAGTGAGGCTAATGTAGCGCTCCAGCGCCGCCACGTGTTGACTAGGAGTGATGGAGGCCGGCGGCCAGTAGATAGGTGTCAGCGTGCGCACCAGAGACATGTTTAGGGTCATCGTGTTGCCTAGGTCCTTGTGGGCTATAGTGTATTTGGGGCAATGTAGCCAGTAATGAAGTGTAGTTTCCGCTGCGCCACAATGGGGGCACCCCGGGGAGTCGTGTAGATGCCGTGAGTAAAGGAAAGCATGTAACGGGGCCGTCTCGGTCCGGAGCCGGGCCAAAAGCGTCTCCGCGTGGCGAGATGACGCGCAACTGTACCTCCAGGGGGCGAAAGGGCGTAGGTGGTCCTGGCCTTTGTTGCGGAGCACCGCTGACCAGGAATCCGTCAGGGTGCCGATGGTGGTGTCCTGCAAAGCCCGGGTGAGGTCGCGTGGCGTGAGGGGTTTCCAGATGGAGCCACAGAGCGGGTCCCCAGAAAATTACAGCCTCTAGGCCCCCCATAACAAACTCTGGCTACACCAATGCGCGTTAATTAATATGGAGGCGAGACTCGATTCAATTACTTTTTCATTTCAGACGTTAATTACAGTGTTATTTTAATGTAATTTTATACATAATGTATGTTTATTATAATTAATAAATCTATATAAGAATAATATCTGTGTCTAATAAAACAAAGCGATTATAAAAATAAAAAGCGTGCGTTCCATCTCGATCTTTTGTAAGCGAAATTTTATGATTTTAATTTTTAAAAAATGAGATTTTTATTTATAATTTCTGTAATTTGTTCTATAAGAGCAAAAAACTAAACTTATCAAATATCAACTCTCTGTAAATAATTTCATCATTTACTTATTAACATCAGATTTGTTAAATTTCATGGGATTGTATTATTTTTCAACTTCAGGGTAGTAGAAAGCTTTGTATATTTTCTCCCATAAAAGTAATAGACTCTGCCGGTTCCCCACTGTGAAGGACAACAAACTGCTAAATGTTTAATTACATTGTTTTCATAAACTCTCTTCTCTGTCAGTTGTGGGTCGAATGACTAACAAATTGTTTTATTGTATTCAGGGGAATAGATTTGTGAGACTAGTATTACCAGTAATGAATTCTGTAATTTTATTTTTAATCATTTAAAAAATATTGATAAAATTACCAAATAAATGATTGGGTCACAATTACTAGTGGTATTGCTATATAACAGACATGGGCAAATGCGACTCTGAGAGCCGCATGCGGTCTCGGAGTCACATTTTTGAGTTTTATGTGGCTCTTGCTGAAAGTGTTAATTTCTGCCTTTTATTATTATTTTTACAGTTTTATTTCCACAATTTTGTGAAAATATGTTTATTAAAAAAATTCAATACTTGTTTTATATTATATAATAAAATCAAGGTACAGAACTGCAGTACAGAGTAAAAAAGTACAGAACTGCGGCTCCCATGCATTTTGCAAAACCTACATTTCGGCTCCCACTGAACTTTTGCTTGCCCACCCCTGCTATATAATGAACATGCAACCCACTGATTCTGCCAGAAGTTGTTTTTTTTCTTCTTTAATTACATTTTTTTTATGAAGAAATCAAAAAATGTACCTTGAAATAAATGGCATTTGAAATTTGGCATGTTATATGGAAACACATTCTGGTAGTTATGTTACTATTCCATTTGCTTTGCTGTGTAATGGTGGGAATTCTGTATGGGGCACATGAAAACTTAATGCGGGCCTGTTCTGGCTTAATGCAGTCTTACTGGTCACTTTTCTGGAGTATAAACTCAGCCTAACTATTTTCATATTTAATTTTATCAGTCCACTTAATAATCAATCTAATATCATATGCAATGTTATTGATACAAAATATGTGTGCGTTTGTGTGATTTTTAATAATGCCTGTTTTCGTTCATTTTAAGACTATTAGCTTTTTTAGCTTTTTTCAGTGTGAACTCTCTTTTCTCACTTTTTTTTATTGCCATGACTGCTTTAAGCCCTGTATGTATCATTTGACATTGTTTACATAAATTTAAATAGAACATTACAACTAGGGATTGCAATCCAGCAGTGTTTTGAATCCAGCTGGATTTTTGCTGGATTGAAATCATTCCAGCTGGATCCAGCGCGGATCCAACGTGGATGTATTTTTGGTGCAATAAAATGTTATCTCTATCTATCTATCCTGCAATTTATGTTTTTTTTAATGAAATAAAACATTTAAAAAAATACTTTAAAAGCTTTTATTATTTAGACTGGTCACTATAAATCAGTAAAACTTCTTACACACTTAGGTAGTAAAATTAACTTTGGTTTGGTTTAACATTTGAGATAGATTATAATTATAATGTAAATGTTTAACTAAACATTTAAAGTTAATTATTTCTAAGTTAAATAATAGCAAAGGTAATTCTACTGATTAATTTATATTAATATATTATAATAATGTAAGGACGGATAATCAGTGGCTAAGTGGCTATCAGTCTTACCAGTTTTCATATATAGGCTCTACATATTAGTCTGTAGTTATTTACAGGTATATAAAACTATGTACTGAAGTAGAATAAGTTAAATAAACTACACCTTTATCAATCCAGCAAAATTTAATAAAATAATAACGTTTTCAATCGTTTTTAACGATCTTCCTCGGTTACAAAAAAAATACAACATTAAATATAGAACATAAAATGTGTTCGGAATAAATATGAAAATTAACGGAAAACGCCCAAACGGACAAAATATAGATAAATAAACAAAATAAATAGCGGAAAAAATATATACAGGGTGTTTTTTTTTAACTGACGGTACTCAGAAACATCTGTAGAGCAATCTAGCAGCCGGACTGTCGCCAAATTTGGGAGAGTGACTAAGGACGACATGGAAAAGAGATTCCGCGAAGAAAAAAGTAGTACCTAAATTCGCCGGTAGAGGAGGATTTGGCGCTGTTGTAGCGAAAAAGCTACCAGCACTTCACTGAAGAAAGGGTCATCAGTCGCTTTTTTCCACTTGCATGGCCGCCTCGCTCCCCGGATCTAACCCCATGTTACTTTTTCCTGTGGGGTTACTTAAAGTCCAAGGTCTATCTTAGTAGTGTCCCAAACTTGATGACTTTGAAGGACAACATTTCTCGAACTGTGATGAACATTCCTGCGGACATGTTACGTTCGGCCATAGAGAACACGGTGTTCAGGATGCAATGAGTTGTCCAGCAGGACGGTGATCACATTGAAGAAGGGAGAAGGTTATTTGCTGATTAATTAAACTTTCGTTATTACACTGAAGCCTCTGTCTGATTATTCATTCGTGTGTTTGTTAATTGCAGCTGGATTTTATGCAGATTCTTAGCTGTTTTGCTACAACAGCGCCAAATCCACCCCTACCGAAAAATTTGGGTACTACTTTTTTCTTCGTGGAATCTCTTTCCCATGTCGTCCTTAGTCACTCTCCCAAATTTGGCGACAGTTCGGCTGTTAGATTGCTCTACAGATGTCTCTGAGTACCGTCAGTTTAAAAAAAAACACTCTGTAGCCTATATAAGATCCAATGAAACCAGCATTGTCCGTTAATAACATTAATTAATGTAAAAGGATCTCCACATGGTAGACAATGAGTCCGCATCTCTATGGTTTATACAACCAGTTGTCATGTGCGCCTTGCAGATTTCCAATCTCTCAAGATGTTTGACCATTTGCCTATTCGTCGTCGTTTTTATAATTGTCGCTTGATCCCATTAGACGTTAACATCCTTCTGTCTTGTGTATGATGCCAGCGCAGTGTTGTCAAGGTTCTTACTGATTGTATATTTGTGCTCTTGGGCCTTTGTTTTAAACTGCGCATCGTTGCACCCACATAAACAAGCTTGGAATTGAAACGTTGGTTGTGTAAAGGCACCGAATATATACCCGTTGTTGAATTCCGATCCTCTTTCTTTTTATCGTTTCTTAAAAGTTTGAAAACAGTGGGATTACGTCGGCATACAATACGAAAATTATCAGACCTGGCAGTACATCTATGTATCTCGTTTAAAAAAAATGGGATGTAATTAAGCACTATTCTTTTTATATTTATTCGAAACACATTTTATGTTCTATAGTTAATGTATTTTTTTGTAACTGAGGAAGATCGTTAAAAGCGATTGAGTACGTTATTATTTTATTAAATTTTGCTGGATTGATTAAGGTATAGTTTATTTATAAGTAATTTAATTATTAGTGTTAGTAAAGTAGTGAGTAAGTAATTAGTAGCAGTCTAGTAGTTAGCAAAGCGGCAACGCGACGACGTAGACTTTTTCGCAATTATTTAACAAGTTAATTGAGTATTTGCGGATCCGCAGCGCTGGATCCAGCACCAAGTGCTGGATCCAGCAGGCCGAAGAATGCGCTGGATCCAGCTGGATTGCTGGATGAGGGATCCAGCAATTGCAATCCCTAATTACAACTTCATATGTAATATTTTTGTATTTAACTTTCAATTCTTTAAGCATGTGTGTTCTTCCTCCTTGGCTTGTTCTGCTGTGAGTTTCAGATAATATACTAAACAATTCATCATTGGTAACATAATACTGTTCATTCATTTTTCCTGGTTTTAATGGTACAATTAATTTCTCTTCTTCATTAATTTTTAAAACGTCAAAATGTTTTAATCGTCTGTAATCCAAAGATGTGCTACACTTAGTTTCAGCAGAAATCACTTCAGAAAATATTTGAATACTTTTTTTGAAAAAAATAAAAACAGTTGTCTTCACGTTTACTTGCAATTAATGCATGTAACTTTTCAAAAAAAGTTCTTGGTTCACTGCAGTATCCATTCAATATAAATTAATGTATTGGATGAAAAAATAAAATTTAAGAAAACATTGCACGCATCAGCAAACTTTGCATAAGACTGACAAACAGCAGTGTTTGAGAGTATAACAAATAGATATCACGTGATTTCAATCACAGCAGAACAAAGGTGTAAGATCCGAATCGAGTGTACAACAAATTTTTCCCTTCCCTCATAAACTTTCGATATATCTTAACTAAATTCATCAGCCAATCGTTAAAAATAACATCGCAGGAAAGGAAGATCAAATATCTCATCAATAGCTACAGAAATTTATAATGTTACACGACATAAATTTACAATTGCCTCCGATTTCTTCACTTTATTATGGTTCCGAGAACATCTTTTAACCTTACACTTGCTAAAATAACCTTTACTTCTGACAACAGTCCATCACCTGCCTAACTTTCCCAGGCTGAACCTATATAAGACCGATTCCTCCCCCCTCTGGGGAGTCTCTCACCAACCTGTTGACCAGAGATAAGCCAGACTTTACTGAGGATTTGTAACATCAAACTTTGTTTTGTTAAGTGTGATTCGGACATTTTAGTCATGAACTTATAAATTTGCGACCTTAACCTTGACAAAAAGGAAAGGACATTTGATCCTCCGTGGGAATAATCAAGAGGTATGATATCAAGCATGTAGACTCTCTCTTGGCCCCTTTACTTTGTAATCAAGAAGTAGTTAAATCTCGAACGATATTCGATTGTCGTCATTGTAAACATTTTTTTGTTTCGTTATCCAATAAATATTTGCCTTTTTATCTGTTAATGGTGTCTTTTATTCAGACATCGCCGACGCTTTACCAACGACCCCTCTCATCCTCCACCACTTGACCTGACAAACCGATCCCCACCTCATGGGATGAAAAGAACAAAAATGCCATCCAGTGACAAAGTGGGCAGTTTCCACCAAACCATTGTGAGGAAAAGAGGTATGACCTTGTTCTACCTCTGGCTACCCACAGAGGATTTGGAGACAGACTGTCTGCCTCTCTGTCAACATCAGCTTCTCGGGTGTTGTTTTGTAAGGAACTGAGTCTGAACGTTATTTTTATTTTATTATTATTTCCGTTTTATTATCTTTTGTTTGGGATTTATGTTTATTTAGGACGAAGGTTCCTCACCACACTCTCTTGTTAGTAATGAAAAATGAAGATAAAACAACTCACGGAGAAATAAGCACTGTAGGAAAAATCTTGCGCACTTGCGCTGCCCGGCAGAAGTAACAGTCCGCAGAAAAAAAAAATGGAGGGGGGAGTCCCCACAATCACTAGTAGAGAAATACTTGATGAACCGTCTTAAACATCCCAGAAAATTATGATAAATATTTTGTAAACGGTTTATAAGCTTTGTCGGAAACTTAAAGCTGCCAGAAAAGAAAATTAATGTTAGCAACTAAGTATGTAAATAAGGGGAGTAACCCAGCTCAAGTGTGACGTCACCTCACAGTATAAAACCCGTACGTTAACCGAAGAAGGCGAGGTGATTTCCAAACCGAGGTGAATTCCAAATCGAGGCGACTTTGAGAGCGAGGTTAATTCGAAAGCGAAGTATTTTCTGATAGAAGTCCAGATTGATAATTGGACAATTCAAGGTGTTAAAGAGGAGTTCGATTGACTATTTGATGATATCGAAAGGATTGAGGAAATAGTTTCTTCGTATAGTGAGGTGACGGATAGATGTTTAATTAGTAAGAGATTTTGTTCATAGTTTCTAAGTATTTGATTGTCGAATATTCAAAGGGGAATTAATATTAAGTTAAGCTAAGTAGCTGAGTTTATTGTCAGGTTGACTTGTTGATTTTCGTTAATAAATTTTGTTTGGATTATTGACATTTGTACGTAGTACATTCTAGTTACTAATTAAATATATTTGAACTTTTGATCTGACTTGATATTTATTGTTATTATTACTAATTTTTCGGTGCACGCTTAAAAGCCCAGGCCTGGCAAACTAATCTCGAATCCGCGTAAAGTACCCGTTAGGTTAACGGAAGTTTTACCGACCGCAATTATAGTCGGTTTCCTAAGATACTAAAAATAGTACTTTACAGTTTCGACCTCCACCAAAGCTTATTTGTGCTTGTTGACATATACCAGCAATTGTGTGAATGTGTAATGATATAACCAAATATTCAGTCTTTCACTGACGTATTCGTCGACCAGAGAATATCGACATTCTCTAATTTTGGTCTTTCACAGTAACATATATATTATAAAATGACAATTGGCTTTTTAGTAGTCATGACATTAGACAAGGTAATAATATGTGATTTCAACTGTATTATTCAAATATTAATAGGTACTGTAAAAAAATTAAAATTGTGATAATTGATTTGACTAATGTGAATTTCAAATGTCCTGGTTCTAAATAAAAATTTTTCCCTATGAAAGATTCAATATTGTTCAAATTACTTTTATTAATACCAGATTTATATTAATATTAGATCTTCATTATCACTTATGCCATATTTTCAAATGATATGAATGCTTTTTTTTCTCTGAGAGAATTATTCTAATAACTTAATTTCTAAAATCAGTCTTTATAGTTAACATACAGAATGTGAGATCTGGAATTCCATTAGATTCAAAATTGTAATAATTTTCCCTATTATAAACATCTTCGATAGAAAAAAATTCCTAGCCGAGAAAATATGCATCCCTGGCTGTATAACTGTCAACTATCCATTGTTCTCACTCTGTATACAGATCATCTTGCAACTTAAGTTTATAGTTAACATCCGAATTTGTCATATATTTTTGGTCCAGGAACACCTATGACCCAAATCGCCATCAACCATCGATCACGTGACCGATTTTTCCAGCCTAAAACTATAAAAGCTGCTTCTTTCCCCCCTCCGGGGAGTGTCTTATCATCTGCCGGACCAATGCCATCGCAGGTCGTCACTGCTCTGGACCTTAAGTTTCAGCGTCACCGTGCTCAGTTGTGACTTTATAAAAGTGTGCCATTCCCGGATACCTATATACACTTCTTGGATATCTAAGTGCTAAATCGATAAGGAAATTAACTGTGAGGTATGAACTGAACCTGTAAACTCTCTCTCAAACCCCGACGCGAATTAGGGATATTAGTCTACGTTGTATTTTGTTCTTTGTTTAACTCAAATAAATCTTGTTTTAATTGTTAAATGGTGTCCTCTTTGACTCGAATATCGCTTTTGCCTTATCGTTGTCCCCATCGCAATTGTAAACTTAGCCATCTTGACAAGTGAAAGGTAAACGACCTGTAACCGGAAAGGGAGGTATGACTTCCTCCTACCTTTCTCGGATCTCACACAGTGTAGGAATTTTTGGTTGCAATATCTCATCTATCTCGATCATTTCTTTCAGATTTATATATTGAAGTTAGAAGTATAATATACAGTAAAACTTCTCTAACTCAAAGAAAATGAAGCACTTGATAGGTCTCAATGTAATAGCATAGGAATTTAACATCTCAAACTTGAATTTCTTAACTCAAATTTTCTCCAATTCAAAGTTTTTCATGGTTTCCTGACACCAATTTATTTTACTTTCAACTTTCCCAACATGAATTTTAATATTTATTCTATCTGAAGTGACCCTAATTATTGGATTTCCATGAAATTTTCAGACAGTGTTTCAGTCCAAAGTGAGAGGTTCTCAACAAGATGTACCTGCAAAACTGTTTAATTCGATTAGCTGCATTGAACATTTTGCTGAAAGGTGTTACATGGGCTGTTTAAAACAAAAAAGAAAAAAAACTATCAAAGATTTTTTATATAATGCAAGAGAGGTAAAAGTACAAATAAGTACAAATCTATTCAGAATTGGAATTTTTACTCTATTGTTCTGTAACTCAAAGTTTTTTCCTGCCCTCTGGAGCTTCAAGTTATAGAAGTTTTATTGTATTGTCTAAATGTTGAAACATTCTTATTTCAAAAACAAATCCACAATCAATACAACGCTTGATTTATATTTATTTTTTACAATTTTTATTTCCTTTTAAAATGTTACATATATATATAGTAATACCCCGAACTTACACAATAGGTGGGACCGAGTGATAACCGCATAAGTCAGGGTATAATTTCGCATATAAATACATACAAATTATTTTTAATTGGGGCCGGAGACTAAAGAAAACAATAATTTAGAAAAAAATGTTTAATAAAATCTTAGATAATACATATGTATAACAAATTATATTATTAAAATCGTAAACCAAAGTTATTTTGATGTAGAAGGCTTCATAAAATCTAACAAATTCGTCTGACGGCTCAAAGATTCTTTTTCTCCCACAAAATTTCCTCGTAGCATGCTAATAAATTTTTTATTTCTCATTTTGTAGAAGAAATGCGCTCTTCATTGGAGTCTATATTTTCTAAAATTTGTAACCCCTTTTCAATTGAACTGAGGCGTTCTGTTAAGTTTTCACAGCTTCGAGAAGTTTTTTTAACCTTTTACAATTGTTCTGACTGTCGATTCCAGTAGATCAAACTTCTTTCCAATTCACAAATTTACATTTCAAAGATAAAGTTTTTCTTTTCTTGTTTGATGCAGAAGAATCAGTTCTACTTCGTTTAGATGACATAGTAGTCTCTCTCAAGTCTCTGTAGATATAACAAACACAGAAATAAATAACACACAATAAATTGTAGCTATGCTTCGATTCCACGTGACATGTTTGAACATGTAAGCTGAATAATGGTGTGGGGGGAGCGAGTAATCAAGAGTTGCGTGGCGCTCAAACAAAAGACAAATCGACAAGATTTGAAAATCACGTAACTCCGGGTTCGCGTAAGTCGAGGTATTACTGTATATATAACTCTTTCTGCTCAGTGGGGCACTAAGAGGGTGTTTTTAGCAAGCCCATTATGAGTTTGGCCAGGCCCACAAATGAGGGACAGATGCCCTACTTATCTGAACAGACCAACCCCAAAAAATTCATGGGGTTTTTTGATTCATCTGTATTTGATCCTGTGGTAGACTGCCACCTTAATTGCTTGACCATCTGGCCAACTTTATCATAGATATTATCAGCAGTCATTTAATGTTGTTTATAATTAGCAAACTCCAAAACATAAGTTAAAATATCCTTATTGTGATCAGATTTTGGTTGTAGTCGTCATTTATATTCAGGCAAATAGACAAAAAAAGCTGTCTTTTTTGCACTATTTGACTCAAATCATATATTAATTGTCATTAGTCTTTAATTTTAAACATTATACATTAATTACTTTAATTGTTACTTTTATTAAGTAAGTTTAAATCACTGGCATTTCTCATTTCAGTTATACACTAGCTGTTGTTTAAGATAGTACTACAAAACCCAATGGACAACTGACACAAGATGAATGACTAATAGTAATTCTCTTACAGAAAGAAGGAGAAATTTTTCAAGAGAGATAATTGTCATCATTTTATGTGGAAATAATTAGAAATTTTGTTTATGGGCATTGTTCTTATTTTCATTAGAAAAAAAATTACTTTAGAAAATACTGTAATGTAATCTAATGATTTGATGCCAAAATATTATAATTCAGATCTCTGTTATAAAGTTGTAGTAATTAGATGTTGCTCAAAAAATGTTAAAATAACTAACTTTTCTGGGATTGTTTACATGATTCTGTTACAGCCAGATGGTAAGTGAATGGCTACACGGGTAATTCAAAAGTGCTGAAATCCTAGACATCAGACTTTATTTGTTTCAGTATTTCAACATGCTCAGTATTGGAGTAATTTTGGCCTACTTGCGCATTACATGACAGCTTGCCTTATACCCCCCTTCACAGTAATTTTTAACCTGGCTTGACTAAGTTGGCTTAAGGTATTTAATATGAATGAAAGTATCTTAATGTTAAATGGGTTTAACTACCAACAACTAGCTCAACTTAAATTGCTTTCTCAAACAAGCTTAAATCACTTCAAGCTTCCTCGAGATCCACTACATGTTTAAAAACATGGCACAAGCAGATATCTAAATGTGCGATCAAACGTGAGATATTTTTCTTTATTGATAACTATATAATACATTGCTTTAATTTAAATATTTTGAATAACAGAAACATGCACGTAAGAACAGCCATTATTTTTATAGTTGAAATAACAAAATTAACGTTATGTTACCAACAACAACAATAATAAATAAATGTTGGATAAAATATCTATCTGAAATAATTATTTAAAATTGATATTTTAATCTGAAGTTATGCAAAATAAATTAGTTTGTAATGGTTTATTGAAAATATACAAAATTTTAATTTTATTTAAAATTTAATGCAATTTTTAGTTGCTACGGGGAAAAATGAAAAAGTAGTTTAACATTTCTCAATGTGAAGAAGTAGTTAACCCTGTTAGCAGTAGTTTGACTGAATTTAATGCCGCTTAATTATTAAGCTGGATTAAAAATTACCATGTGAAAGGGGATTAGAGACTGAATTTCACTTGAAAATTGAACATCATCAAAATGTGGACTTTGGCACTTTTTGAATTGATGGATTCAATTGTTTTAACATAAATAAAACTAATTTCCATAAATTGTATTGTTAATGTAAAACTATTTCATCACACCTAGCTCTATGGTTTTTATATTTGACAAATTTTTTATCAGTAATAGATTACTGTATTTCTACATGGTCAGCCACAGATCAATTGTATATTAATAGATTAATAACTGAAATATCCAAAACTCCCACACTTCCAATAAATTATATCATTTGCCATATATATATATATATGCCCTAATCATATATCTTGATCAACTTCTATTTTACAAATATTATAATGTAATTTTTAGTGTGAGTACCAATATTTTTAACCAAAGTAGGTCATGTATCTATCAATCATATAATTGATTGAATCTTTCTCATTATTCCTTCTGTAGGATTCTACCTGTGTTTATCCTATTTAAAATACCTATGCTTAGAACATAAATGACTTCAAAACCATAATAACAAAAAATGCTGTTTATTTATATAGTGGATGATCGGTTAATGAACATAATCTGTTCCAAGACTTTGTTTGCTATCCAAATTGTTTGTTAACCAAGTATCGATTTACCATAAGTTTTTATGGGAATTTGATTAATTCGTTCTGCAGACCCCAAAAAATAATAAAATATATACTTTCTTACTATGTTTATTTATATGTAATAGTAAAAATACATATATACACAGTCTTGCATTTTTATTAGTCATGTTTTTTTCATTTGTGGGGGTTAAAGAATCTGTCTAATGCCGATTGCTTTTCTGTCTTCTTCAGGATTTTTCAGAAGTAATTAATAGCATTGTAATTGTAGAGATCCCTAAGCCTATTAACCTCAACCTGGTTTGGATGCCATTCTAAGACCACTGTTCTGACATCCTCCCACTTCTTTAAAAGATCTTTAATAGCAGATATCGGCATTAATCCTCTTTTGCAGAAGAAAACATATCTCACTGAGTTTCTTGGTGTTCTTCTGTCAACAGATCTGTTTCAGGTTCCATTATAAGCTCTTCAATGTTCTTTATTTCTCAGATGTGATTTTTTTTTTTTTTTTACTCCTTAGGCTGCTTGAGTTTTCTTGATTATACTATATTTTTCTTAGCTAAGATTGAACTGCAGCCTACTGTAGACCTGTTCAAGCCATACTGCCCAGCAACATCAGACATCTTCTGCCCACTCTCTACCATTGCTATTATACTCTCACCTTTCAAAAACAAAAACTGACACAAAACTTAATGAGTGCCTGCCTGACAGTCTTGTGAATACTATAAAAGAATTATTTTTGTCAGAAAAGAATAGGTTGGAATTACAAGGGAGAGTTTCAAAGTTTGGAGGAATACTATATACTGGGTTGAGCATTGATGTCAATGTCTTCCGCACTCCAAAAAGTTTCGAATTGTTGCCTGAAGTCAAGGGAAGACCAATTGGTATTCATTATTTTACATCACTTCTTGTTGTGTTTGTTCTGTGAGTTGTTCGTTGTCTGAACATAAGAATCTTTCCTGAAAGTGTTCGTTATCCGATTTGTTCGTTAACTGATCACCCACCCACTGTATGTATATTATTAATTACAATATAACAAGTATGGAATGTGTAATGCACTGAAAATATTTTCTGGAGGTTTACATTCTCTAATGTAGCCTTAGAAATTTCAAATTTTGTAAAACTGTTCTTGAAATTGATATAACAATGTAGAATTTTATGTAGTATATCAGGAAGTATTGCATATTGTATTGTTTCTGTTAAAAAATAACACTTTTAGCTAGTTCAATAATATGGTTAGTGTTATAATTGATTTTAGTTTTTCTTACATACTTACATATAATCCTTTTAAACCTAGTCTTTAGATTTTTATTATTTAAATAAACAACACACTTCAGAATTTGTTGCTTTAAGTTTTCAATAAATTTTGAAATTACTGTGTTTCTGTGCATGTAACCTGCAGAAAATTGCTAGAAATTTTGTTGTAGCAATTTTGTGTAAGCTGCCTACTGTATTTATCTCCTGCTTATGGGAGTAGTCATTGTTTCATATGTGCAAGTTTGTGATTACATTTTAAAATTAACACACAACCTGATCCCTTCAAATTGACTTTTTAATAGAGATAACTTGTAGGCTGCATCCACAAAATACAGTAAATAACTTTTTTGTTCTGCTTGAAATTTATAAAATTTATTTGATCATAACATGATTGTGTTCTTTACATGTTTTTAGTGTGTTGTCATTTAAGATTAAAAGGAAATAATTACACTCAAACCTGTTTTTGTGCGGTCTATTTTTGTGCGATTTGTTTTGTGTGATTTTTTTTGTGCGGTATATGAATTTCAATGAAATTAGTATACTGCACAAAAATAATTGCTCAAAACACATTGCACGTATAAAAAATCGCACAAAAATAGACCGCACAAAAACAGGTTTGAGTGTATTTATAAATGGAAATTTCTAATGAACTAATTTTCAATATATTTTTTTATTTACATTTCAAAAGTGGATAATTGATTCATTAATAAGTTCTTACTTTTAAATTAATTATAATTCATAATTGCATGTCTATATTTTCTGTTCTTTTATAGAATGATGTACTCTATGTAAAATTATTTTCTTTTAACAATGTGATGATATTTGTCAATAAATTTGTCTTTGTGTTCATTAAATATTGGTTATGCAGGGAATCAAGCCATGCCTTATTTTTATTTTGTTGGGTTTATGGGGGTTGGATTCAGTCAGTGCTTCTGGAAAATTGCTTTATTTTCAACAGAATGAATATTTTGTTTATAAATATCTGAATATAATATCTATAAATTATTATTTGTATTTTTAATTTAGTAGTAACAGTTTATAAAAATATATATGTATATGTATTTTTTTCTAGTTGTGTGGCAAAATGGTTATTCATACAAGAAGTCAGATTGAAAAGCCAGTGTGAGCCAGATGAAGAATTACAGTTTGGTAAACTTGTTACCGACGTCATGTCGTACGTTCGTTTTCCCATGATGTCACCACGTCAGTTAGCTAGTCTTCTCATTCATCCTCTTACAAGTCGTTTTAAGGATTTTTTTGTTGAGCAAATGGTTTTTGCTATGGCTTTCCACTCTAATAAGTGTAATGAAAAAATTCAACAGGCTTTACAGTCGCCTGGTGGTCAGTTGCATTTTACCCCAAGATTATATACGACAGAATTGTGGAGTGCTTCTCTGAGCATAGAAAATTATCCTTCGTTACCCACGTATGGGTTAAGAACACTGGTCTTTACTACACCAGCCAGTTTTGCAGAGTGCATATCAGATCACTCTTACGAATGGACGGTGGACATATATCCAAAAGGAGTTTGGTTTAGAAAATTTTATCTCATCGTATGGCAGGGTACTTTAGAAATGCCAGAATCGGTATCAAAAACGGTTAGACTCTCATTAACTTCTAAAGAAAGCAATGATATGGCAAGAGTTTCTATTGGAATCTTGATCTGCGGAAAACAGGACGGCATGGAGCATATTAGGACAGTCGTGAAACAAAACTTTGTTTTTTCTGACGAGGAACGAATGCTCAATATAAACGACCTAATTCCGTACGACGAATTGAATGATCTCCGAGCGGGAAGATCTCCGTATCTCGTCGGTTCCAACTCTGACGTATTAAAACTTCACATTGTCATCACACCTCTGTTTTGTGGATGATGAGACCAGAGAAAATGAAATAAATTCACTGCCTAATTTATCTTATACATAAATTAAGTATTTGTATTTTTACTTCTTTCTAATCAATTTAAGAAATCTGTGTGATTATCTTATTACAGGTCTGGATTTTATGTACACAGTACACAATGTTAAAATTGGGAATGATGTTTTGAACTATAATATATTGTATAATTAATGAAAGGGAAGATTAAATTTATTTTTTTTTTATTAATTTGGAATTTTTTATTTAATAGTTAAATATTCTTAGATGACAAGAAATACCGTGTATTTGTAATAAAGTAATGAAATACCTTTATATTTTAAGTAATATTCTTTCATTTAAAACCCATAACAATAATTTTTTAATCTTTAGTTTGAAACAGAATTTATGCTTAGTTTTATGATTAATTTCCAAACTGATTTAGAGGTACAGTACAACTCCTATAAGAACTTGGAATATTCAAATAATAGAAATTTGATGACTGGTATTATGAAAGATTCTTGTTGTCAGTCAGAAATACATCTGTATTACTAGAAATTACAAATACCTTTATAGACTATTAAAAAGTTTGCCTCTATTACTAATTTTACAAAATAATAGTTAGCTAGAACAATGCATTTTGGACAAATAGAGTTAAATTCCCTGAGAATGTAATAAGCCTGACTGTCAGTTCTGGTTAACTATTATTTTGTAAAACCTTTATAGACTGATTATATTTAATTTAGTTGTTATTTATACATATTTTATGAAGTAATTTCAGTTTTTCATTATTCTGTAGTGTCTCAATTACCTGATATTTCATTTAATTGGTTGTATGCTTTATTCAATATAACCATTTGATCTGTTATATACAAAGTTGTATTGTGCATGCATATACAGTATATGATTTTACCCACCCACACTGCTTATTTGTCTGTTAATGCATAACACAATGCCATAAACATGCAATGTGTGAAGCACTAGCAGAGAGAGATTTTGCTAGTTCTACTCTGCTAGTGATTTATGTTTGTATTGTACTGTACCTATTGGGATCATTTTTTTAATAAAATGTTGTTGCTTGAGCAATGTGGTAAGTGAAGAGAGAAAATTATTTTTTCAGTTAAAAATATTAATAAATCTTCATTTTATAGTTACACCAGAATTTTCATTAACTTTGTGATTTGTTATTCTCTTCCACTGTTTATCATCTACCAGTTCTATTTATACCAAACAATCAAGATTTTACTGTAATAATTCTAAATTATTTAATGTTGAAAATTACTTAGAGCAGTATTTTGTAAATTTAATATAGTTTAGTTTGTCAGTTGCAGATGATCATTTCTGTTGAAAGATATTCCAATCAGTGGCTAGAAGGCTATGCAATATCTTATATTAAAAAAAGTGGGATCGTGGGCAAAAATGGGCAATTGCCTGGGACTCCAAATCAAAAATTTTATTAAAAAATTTTTCCGAAAGAAAAATGTTTGAAGATGACACTATATGCGAGGTCCCTAATTCAAATTTGCCTGGGACCCAGGAAGCTATAACACGCCACAGTGGGATCTAGTTTAATTCTAATTTAGCATTAGGAAGGTAATAAAACCGAATTGGAATTTTTCTATCCATGATGTTGCTCATTCTTTCGTCCTTGTTGGCTGACTTTACTGGTGCAATTTAATCTAATAGGTTTCATACCAAAATAGAATGACTGTATTATTAACTAGCTTCAAATATTTATCACATTATTTTATAAGGCAACATGGAAACTTACTGTATGTCTACTGTACACAATTATGGTTTTAATGTTAATTGACATTGATTCTAACGATCAATTTCAACTTGAGATGCTTTTAACAATTTTATTAATGAATTCATTTTGCTATTCTGTAATAGAAAGTTTTCAGTATATATTTCAGTTACGGATAAATAATAAAACAATGGGATATTTAAATAAGTATATTATATTGATGTATAAAAACATCATATAAAGATAAACGAGAAAAAAGGCAAGCTATTCAAAAGTATGGTGTAGGTATATGTTCATATATAGACATGAAGCTTGAAATTGTTTTTACGAAATTTTCAGACTGATAGTAAATATTTGTCTTTCAGATACGTAGCAAAATGGCTATTCGTTCAAGAAGAGCATCTGCGCGAAATCTACGAAGAAGAAGAAGCCACGCAGAAATTTGCTACTTTAGTCACTAGCGTTTTATCTCACATAAGGTTCCCGATGATGACACCCAGACAGAGAGCGAGTCTATCGAATCATTCTCTCGCCTGCCGTTTCAGGGACTTCTTTTTGGGTGCCATGATGTTCGCTATGAACATCAACGAACGGCAAACCTCTCCCAATTTAGATCTTTTCGTACCGCGATTGTACACGTGCCCGACTTGGTGCACGCAATTTGTGGTGGAGAATTACCCTATCTTAACGGCCTACAGTTACAGGACATTAACGTTTAGCACACCTTCGAGCATCGCGGAATGGGACAATTGTCATCAGACGAAAATCAATTGGACGATGGATATATATCCCAAAGGCGTGTGGTTTCGTAAATTTTATCTCCTCTTGTGGAGAGGAAGATCGGAAATGCCCGAATACGTCATCAAATCCGTAAGAGTGTCGGTATCTCCCGACATTTCCGACGAAACCATTAGAGCCACTGTGGGTGTCCTGGTATGCGGGAAGGAAGATAGCACGGAGCACATCCAGAGAGTGATTTCCAAAGAGTTTCTGTTTACCAACGAAGATCGAGTGTTAAATCTAGAAGACGTAATTCCGTACGAAGAACTGAATTGTTTCCGATCTTCTTACCTAGTGGGCGAAAAATCCGACACGTTGAGGATCATGGTGGTGGTCCTTCCCACGTTGTCCACTTGCCGCGACACCGGACAGAAGCCAAATATTCCGTCCAAATATATCTGTGATACGATGGTCTGACGACCATTGCGCTAGATTCTACTTTAATGTTTCGTTCGAGTCCGAGTCGGAAAATTTCAAATTACGCACGAAGCGGGTTAGCGGATAAATTCTGGACGACAAGTATTCTGGTAACACTGCCTGCTTAATTTGCATTTACAAACCCCGAACCTTCTGTAAATTTAAGATTGTAAAATTCTACGACTTGATATATGTTTATTGTATTTGTAAACATTTTAAAATATTTGTATAAAAGCTGTACAGAATCGGGAAATAAAATAATATATATCTATATACTGTATGTATATAAATTATAAATGTGACTTTGTTTATATACAGCTTATTACAATTTTTTTTTCAATTTGAGAACCGATCTTAGATTTTCTTTTGTTACGTTAAACTATATTTATTATAAAAGTGACAATTCGCCGTACAGTTTCTTTGCTACTGATTCTTAATAATGTTTTCGATTTATTTTGAATAAAGATTTGCAAAATAATTTATTAATTGTTTGAAGAAAGGTGCATTTGATTTCGCTTTTGATGTATCAAAATCCAAATACTCCAAGCATGGAAGTTTGTAAAACATACTGGAAATACTTAATTCAACTTTTTCCTTGGCAGCATCTTACTAGTATGTGGTTTGAGGTGTTCTCGCTCATTTCATCTTCATATACCATATAAACCATGCGATGTATAGTACGCTACGTGGAATCGAGTGATGAAAAATTCCAATTCCCGTATTAGTCGAATCGAGATTACAAAGTTTATAAACAAATTTATGAAGTAATTATAAGTGCCAAAAGTAATAAATTAGTCTCTACTATAAGCACTCATTTAGATTATTACAGAAAAAACGAGTCTTCATCTTGCATCTAATTGTGGAAAACGCAAATTCATATTCCCAAAAGGAAATGAAATAATTCATTAGTCAAAGTTCATTTCCCAATTTTGTGTGTACATGATTGGATGAAAACCCGTTCTTGGCGATAGAGATGGTTCCGAAACTAGCAAGAATGACAAGTTTCTTCATTTGCTGCTATGTTGATTAATGCATAAAATAACTTTTTATTTCGTATTTTTAGTTTTTACAAGAATCCTGTTCCAAATTACTTTTAAACAATTTACATAATCGTAGGCAAGAAAGTCAAAGAAAAAGTGAACTCTACCAGTAAGAGGACAGAAAATTCATTTTTTTATTTTAAAAAATAACAGATAGATTAAGAATAAAATCCTAAAAATTTACCTCTAGCCAACTTTACCCATAATTTAAAATTGTTCGTACATAACATTTACAACTTAATCGTTGATTCCATTATCAAACGGAGCAAAGATGACCGGAATTAACAATTTTAATTCTTTAAGTACAGTACGTTGGGGCACTTGCCTTTTTTGTCTGTGCTGTCCTTTTCCTAATCCCCAAGGGGATCCAAATACCATTAGGGACTTTCTGAAAATTACTTCCGCATTTTTATTGAAATTTTTACTCCCTCCCCTCTTCGAACGTCCAACAAAACTCGACCCCCCTTAAATCCTTTATCATTTTATGAATGATGTATGTTTCGTTTCTACTTATGGTGTCTAAGAAATTTTGAAATAAATATAATAAAATTCATAAACTGTTTAAAATTTAATGAAATGAATGTCCACCGAAGCTCAACCCCTTCCCCTTGTCAGACTCTCCTCTTTCTTTCAGTGTGGACGTCCTTTATCGACAAACAGAAAATTCGTGACTTCTTTCATATTGTGCAAATATAAAAGAAACTGATGAACGATATTTGCCCATCGTCCCACACAACTTCGTCGTGCGTTAAACACATTCCTTGTTTTCGGGGGCAAGTTAGCCCTCAGTTCAACCAGCGCCACCTTGATCCGATCTTCTCGAATCATAAGCTTGATACTTCTCGCTTAATGTGTGGGCACCGTGCTTACGTGTAATGGTAAACAATTGAACAATTCGAAGTACTTAGAATATTTTTTTCCTTTTCGTCTAAGACGTCAAAAAACGTTACAGCTTTAAGAAAATGTCAAATTCTCACAACCTTCCGACATCGCGGATGGATGTCACCGAATACCTCTCGATTTCGATAAGGATTAAGGATTCAGAAATACTTTTTGGAACTTGGTCGTCTTTTATTTTTGTTGTCGTCTTATCACTGGATGATATTTTCGGATAAGAAAGAATAATACCTACGACATTCTCCACCTGCCACCCCCGGTTTGAAATGTTGCGCGTGCTGTTTCTGAACGGAGAGGGAAGCTCGTTGGAAAATATAAGGTGGAAGAAAACACAAAAGTGGAATTTATCGACTTCGCGGATAAAACGCAGGTAAAACATTTGTTTTTTAATGTAAATTCGTGAATTAAACTACAGTCAAACCTGTTTTTATGCTGTCTTTTTTTGTGCAGTATAGTTGGCGACTAGTCTCGTGCGATTTGTCATGTCTCACGTTGACTTATTATAGCTAAATAAACTTACGATAATAAGTTCATTTATGCTATAATAAGTTTATTGCATGAATATGCGAAAAATGAAATAATTTATTTTTTAAGTCAACAAAACACCACCTGGACAAAAATATGTAAAACAGACGATAGACGAGACGATGCAGTTAAGTGCTGACATCTGTTGTCAATAAATTCTATTTCGTACGGTTTTGAGTTATTTTCTATGTGAGACTTTTTTATGCGGTCCCTATTGACCGCATAGAAAATATATTTTTTAATTGTGTTGCGAAAACTATTTTTTATAGCCACTCGTGAAGTTTCGTGCGATTTTTTTATGCGGTCCCTATCCACCGCATAAAAACAGGTTTGACTGTATTTGTTCTTGTAAAGAAGAAAAATAGTTGTATATGATGCTTTCTCGTTATTGTCTGAACATATAACAATAATAAAAACAACTACTTACTGCATTCAACACATTTATATTGCACTTCTACTCGCTGCAGGAACAGAAGAACAGACAAGTAACTAGTTCGTTTTTTTTTTTTTAAATAGTATTTAAGTATCGCCAATTACCGAGTCACTGAGACAAGTGGCGATGTAACAAGATTAGTAGAAAAAACCAATATTTATTTTTTATAATTGTTTTAATTATTTATTTAATTTAATACTTTAATTCCATTATTTTAAGTAATTTTAATTTAATTATTTAAAAATTTCGAGGCACCCGCTTTGAGAACCACTGATCTAAGCAAAACTTCCGATAGTAGACCTCTAGATGAGAAAAAATACACGAAATATCAATGAGAAGGCGATGCGTGTAAAAATGGTGATTGCGAATTGGATTTCGTTCAATAATTAACAGTTGTTTCGGGAGTAAGGCGTATTTCTGAAATTATCATATAGATGGCAACCCCCGCAGGGAATTATGGTACAAAACGGTTGACACTAGGGGTAGCAGTGGCTGATTAGAACATAGCAGTTTGTAACCTCTGGGATTTATTTTCCACCCTCAGAATCGATTTTACTGTTTGTTAGTACTTCGATTTCTTTGTAATTCCGACGAATCTGGTTGTTTTTAGTTGGCAATCTATGTCAAGTGTCACATGTGATTGATTAAGTCCGGATATTTTGCGTCTTCTGTTAATTTTTATTCCGCGGAGACGATTGGGGATTATTACTTTCCCGGCTGTTATAACAGAGGGAAAGTATGGCAATCGGCAAAAAAATGACCCCCCAGACTTTAACATTTTTGGGCTTAGAACACTTTGAAATGTCGAAAAACGCAAAACAATTGGGGGGTTATTTCTATATGTATGAATGTTAGCGTTGGGGCACGATTTTGTTTATCCTGTTCGAAGCTTAATAACTCCTGTGCTTTTTGTCGAAAATTTCTGAAATTTTACAGGGAGGCTTGTTTATTAGGGAGATCAATGCTAATTAAATTTTGGTGGTTATAGGTCGAGGGGTGGGAGATAATGTGAGTCGTGTGTATCTCCAGTAGGATCGGGCTTAATGACGATTTTACTCGTTATTAGCATTTACAATTTTTGATAAAACCCATCCCTACCCTGAAAATTAGGTTGGTACGTATGGGTTAAGAGGACGCCAGTCGGAAATTGCGAATTTTCCGAATAATGCAAGCTTTTATTTTTCAAATTTAAAACAATTGTTAAATCAAACAATAAATTAAAGATTTACAAAAGGGTTAGTTTTAATATTTAACAAATTTCAAAAACTGCTTCTTACGATTACAGATAATGTTACCTATGGTGCCAAAATGGCGGCTCGTCTCTGATTCCAGCAAACAGAAGAAACAGTGGGGACGCACGTTCTAACCTAACCTAACCTTTTCTAATAAATTACCATAATTATTAGAATAGGTTAGGTTAGAACGTGCGTCTCCACTGTTTCTTCTGTTCGCTGGAATCAGACATGATATCAATAATCATCCTTCTTGCTGTTTTTTTCATTTTTCTTCTTTTTACAGTTAAATTTACTAGTCTATTGTTATTTAGATAATTTCATTCAAAAACGCGATTTTGATCGCAGTTTCCGACTGGCGTCCTCTTAACCCATAAGTACCATTAGGTTTTTGTCATTTTATAATAGTTATAAGTATAAAAAGTTTTTAAAATAAAATATCGTAATAAATATTGCCGGGAAAGTTATGCAAGTCTTTGCTGAATTTTGTATTAGAGAAGTCGAGCCAGACTTTCGAGAAGAACAACCGGAAAGTGACTACAGCCAAAAACTTTATTCTCACCGCTAATGGGTGCTACAAAGAATAAAATTAACGCAGAAGCTCTTCCGGCGTTACAGATTTGTCAACAGACACTTTAGCCCTAATGTATGTGATAGATATTTTGCTAAATGCAAATCGCTTGCGATTAATTCCTTTGTCTTTGGTAACGAAGGAGTGGCCCGCAGCCTCTTGTAGACTAATTCCTCAAATATTTTTGCCACGATTTTCGGTCGATAATTTGTGATCTCTGTTTTACGAATAGGATTTATAACGTTGCCAGGGAAACTGTGTGTAAATACGTCGTCTTCGTGGCGTGCCGTGACATTTGATGACAGGGAAGCTGTGTTTCTGTAAGAAGCCGACTTCCAGGGGCAATCAGTTAATTGCGCATCAATGATGGTCTAGGGCAGTGGTTCTTAACTAATTAGGTTAAGTTATAAATCTAGTCTACTCATGATTCACATAATCGGGCGAGGTCGGCCGAATATCTAGCATGCAGGCGGCTAACAGCCCAGAACCAGTCCGGGATATAAAATTGGACGCTTTACGCGTGTGTTGCTTCTACCAGCTAAACCGTGTGAGGTTGGTGCTCTGTAAAGCGCATGCGCCAATGCCTATAATCTGGCTGCTTGGAAGCTGACCCGGTTTCGACATTCCTTCCACCACTGGATTATTCGAATATACAATAGCAATCTTATCGTTTTTTTCACACGTAGTATAGAAATTTGCAATAAGATACATAATGCAGTTATAATAAAATATTAATTTTAATTAATTCAAAGTACGTTAGAATATGAAAATTTATATTTTAGAAAATACAAGGGAAGGTCATTGGAAGGTGGAAGCGGCGCTTCCATCGCTTCCAATGACGGCACGCCACTGGTTTTTACTGCGTTAAAGAAGAGGAAGCAACATTATTGGGCTGCAATTTGAAAAAAATTGTAGGCCAATAAGTTCTCACTGTCGTCCGCCCGTCCTTCTTGAATCTCGAGAACGGAGTTAGTTAGATGAAAGTTGGGACCAGATAAGGAAAGCTTGGGGGCAGGAGACCCCGATTAACTATATACGAACTTCCGATGCAAACCGGAAGACACGTTATTTCAATTAAACGTTTTTACCCCGAAAGAAGTTAGACAGATGACCGGCACGACTCTATTATTAAAGGAAAAGTAGGATGTACGGGGGTAGGCCACTACTGGAGAGCATATATTTTAAATTAAATAAATTAAAAATATGATTAAAAATTGCAACCCGGCATTGTGACCATGTTACAATAAATAATTGCTCGTTAGGTTTAGAATACTCGACACCGATACTTAATATAAAAACTTATTGTAATAAAGCAATCTTTTAAGTATGTCAAAACTTAAAACACTTTTAAGAAGCCAGCTGAATTAAGTGTTATATAAATCTAAATTTTGGACCAAGTTAAAAGCTATTTGGAATCTTAAGGTTTTGAAAACGAACGTTTGTTTTCATTACGTGCACCAAAAACGGTTGTTAAGAAGTTTCGAAAACTTATTACGGTGTATTTTTTAACCTCTTTTATCATTTAATCAAAGCCGGAGCGTTTAGTTTGTTGCTTTATTAAATGTTTAATAACGTGCCGGTGTCAGACTTTCATAGAGGCAAACGTTAGTCCTTAATAAATTAAAAATGCAAAATAACTAATACAGCGCCCTAATATTATTTCATGTCTTATAATTGATATAAGGAAAGATGCCGTAAAAATGTTTCCGTTTCCATTAAATTTGAAAATGAGAATTTTTAAGTCAACTATTGAAATATTCTCTGATAAACTAATGATATTCTATTAACTACCATATAAATGTCAAAATTAATTAAATTCTTCGGTCGTGGGTACTTCGGCTATTCTTTGTTATTGCCACCTACGGAATCCGAACACGCTGTATTTGTAGAAGTGATTAATAAGTTGTCTACGTCTTAAATAGAAATAATATAAAACTTAAGTAATGTCAAATAAATATAAAATAGCTAGAACTTTTTGTAAAATAATAATAAAATACTGTACTTGAAACGATGGCCATTTTATGATAGAAACGTTATCTGATCTATAATAAATATTATATGATACAATTGACATATTTGAAAGATATACGTAATTGATGTTAGGTCGTCAATACCCATAGATGTGATATATAGCTAATTAATAGATCGGAAGATATGTTGAAATAAAAATTGACAACGCTTCTCTTAAGTATATAGCTTCTATATATGAAAAAAATAGATACGTCAGTGTATTTATTTGGAAAAATGAATATCCTCTAATAAAAGATTAGATTTGATATAAATATAATTTATTGTAACATTTTCAATTAATATATCAAACTGAAAGTGTTGCTAAAACACAAACGTATTCGGAGAGTCTCAGTTTGTTTTGTTCAGTGGTGGCGCCGCTGTCGCCGCAGATCGCCATTTTGAATATCGATGTAATCGTCTCTTCTGGGCGGTAAGTTTCAAATATTAAATTTTATATAAGAATTAGTTGTGTTACTTTCGTCATTAATGCTCGTTCACATCGCATCTTAACCTTATATGGCGCAGTCGACAATTAAAAGAACATTTTATTAAGAAATTTGTCAATATTAAGATTTTACAACTGCATTCCAATACTTCGTTTTGCCTGTCGCCATTAACGACGAATAATAATCAAGAGTTTAGTTTTGTTCGAATGTATCAAACAGAAGATATAAATTCGAAGAAGAAGAGTATTACTAATATTGTAAATGATAAGTAGAAAAAGAATTATCTTTAACGTTAAAATTTGCTCGCTGTTACGTAAGCCTAACACTCTTCAGACGTTTCCCGCCAAGAACGCTAAGTAGATCTCGCCAAGATCGGTCGCCTATCAACACGAGCATTTTGTTATAAATTTGCATTTCCGGTGAAAGTTGAAAACTTCGCTTCAGAATTATGACAACCATAAACGACGAATTGAACTCTAACGCCAGAAGAAATAAAACATTTTACTGTCGCCCAGTTGAAAGCTGATTTACGTTTGCGGAATCTTTCTATTGCTGGAAGCAAAGACTTTATCATCCACAATGCGAGAAATTAATATAAAAAGAAAACAGCAGGGAAATTTAGACGAACTCGCTGTTCTTAGGATGCTATCAAGTGACGAAGATGATAATGCTAAAATAATTCCTGACAGCGCAGAATTATTAAAGCAAATCCAACTATTACAAAAACAAGTTGAAACCCTAAAGAATCGCACCAATACACTACAAATTCCTGCACCTACTTCGCAACTGGATCGTAATATTGCCGCAGTTCTGACCACGCTAATGGAATCTCAAAAACAGTTGATTGAGAGAGAAATAAATTCGCCAAGTACTATTCAAATCACGTCAGCTAATGACCCAGCAAATTCCATTCCGATATTTCGTGGTGATATGATTGATAATGCGCTCGAGTGGTTAAAAGAGGTTGAAGGAATTTCAACATTGGCAAACTGGACTGATGAACTCAAATTGACTAATGGTATCTCACGTCTCGCTGGATCTGCTAGAAATTGGCAATTAACTCAAGATTTACAATAACTTTACAATAATTGTTACAATAATTGCCGTTACAATAATTGGATAGAGTGAAAGTTGCCCTTACATCAAGATTTAAAAGGCGTATTACTATGCAAGAATTTTTACTTTATCAAGCTGATCGGAAACTGAAAAGGAACGAAAGCTTAGTTGATTACATATATGCCAAAGACGCTCTCCTGGAAAAAGCTCCTTTCACTATCCCACAGCCAGATCGAATTTCAATGATCATTGGTGACATTACCGAAGAAAAATGGCAAATTGCTTTAGCTACACAGAACTCTAATACTGTTGAAGAGTTAATTGACAGAGCAACGGCTCTTGATGCAATTCGAAACATGCAGCACGAAAATAAATCATTCCACCCTTACGGATCACGTTCATCACCGAAATTTACACCAAAATCTAATGCGTATAATGAACAGCTTCGTAAATATATCCCTGAAACTGATGTTCGAGATATCACCTGTTGGAGATGTGGAACCAGAGGCCACGCATCGTTCGTGTGCAGTTTACCGCCGCCTCAAAAAGATTCACCAATTGCTCACCCAAAAAATTCACCACGCCGTTTTCAAGAAATTCAGAACCGTCAAACGAACGATTCTTTTCAGCATATCGAAAACACAACCAATTCCAATATTCCTCACCACGTGGCACTACAGGCTCAAATTCTACAGATTTACGTCGCAACACTAATCGAAATTCTGAAACAAGACCACAGCCTAAAAGAACGAATCACTCTAATTCTATAAACTGCATTAAGACCGATATTAAAAAACGTGCTTTAATACCTGCCGCCATTAACAATCAAAGCGAAGTTCAAGCACTTTGTGACCCATGTGCAGATATCACAGTTATTCAACAATCGTGTGTTCCACCTGATTGTGTCATTCATCCGTGGACTGATGGTGAATTCCAAGTTATTGATCACAAAATAAAGCCCATAGGTTGGATATCCTTAAATATCAAGATTGGAAACATTGATTATCTGATGCTAAAAATTTGAATTTGCAAACAACTTCCATTTTTGTTAATCCTAGGATTCGACTTGCAACAACAAGTCCAAGCTAGATTCATTTACGATCCTAACGGCTCATTATGTATCTCTACACCATCTACACTTCATCTGTACGAATGTATTCATGCGTCACAGTATTAGCTGTACTTCTTCAAATGATCTCTCATTATTGCCATTAGATGATGTTACTTTACCATCAGAAGTGCCAAATTGTTTTAGTCCCCAAACGCAATTAATTCCAAAATCCACAGGATTATCAAAGGATCAGCAAAGCCAACTCGACGCCATTATTCGAACATTTTCCGACGTCTTCTATTCTGAAGTTGATAACATTGGATTATATCCATACCTAGAATTCACAGTAGATTTACAACACGACAAACCTATTAGGTGCCGACCGTACCGCCTCACGGAGCCCGATCGCCAGTTTCTTCTTCTTCTTTAATGCTGCCGAATGGCGTTTGCGACTTCATATTGATCTAGTTCTCTGTCTTGCACTGTGTGTAGAATTTGTTCTGTTGTCATGTGAAGCCAGGTGTTGATGTTGTCTAGCCAGGCCATTTTCGGTCTGCCTGGACGTTTCTTGCCTTCAATCCTGCCCTCCAGGATGAGTGGCAGTAGATTGTATTTTTGGTGGTTCCTAGTGATGTGGCCTAGGTATTTGCATTTCCTGCTGATGATGGTTCTGATCAGGTCCCGGTCCGTGTGCATGTTCTGCGGGATCTGTGCGTTGGTTATTTTGGCCGTCCACGGGATTTTCAGCATTCTTCGGTAGAGCCACATTTCGAAGGCCTGTAGCTTTTTTGTAGTGGCTGATGTTAGAGTTTATGTTTCTACACCATAGAGCAGGATTAGCCAGATGTAGCATTTCAATGTGCGTAATTTGAGCATGATGTTCAAGCTTCTGTCGGTAAGGAGTGTTTTCCATTTGGTGAATGCGTGCTTGGCTTGTTCGATTCTGCTCTTGATTTCGGCCTCGTGGTTCAGGTGGTCATCAATGAGTACTCCGAGATACTTGAAGCGGTGTACTTGCTCCAACTTTTCGTTTTTTAATTTGATTGGGATTTCGCTTGGAGTTGATGCTCCACTCACGAATCCATTAGATCTAGAATGTGCTGGGTCATCCACCGTTGTTTCTTTTTCGGTGCCTGATGTCCTAGCAGGGTTTCTGCTGTTTCATTGATGCACTGTTTAAGTGAACGCCCGAATGCTTGCACGTCTGTTGTTGATGCTTCGATCGATTGGATTGTAGTGTTGAGATGAAGCTGTAATCGTTGCCTGATGGTGTTGTTCTTCAGCTTTTCCAGATCGATTCTTTTTGTTGTGCTTGTGCGTTTTGCTGATTGTAGTTTAAGGCGTAGTGTTGCTGTTACTGGGTTCTGGTATGATGATATATCAGCTCCAGGGTATGTTTTTGCCTTGAGGACACTTGATTTATATCTGGTGTTGATTAAGATGTAGTCAATTTGGTTCCTGACTATATTTTATTTTAAATTTTTAAAATATTTTTAACGATTATAAAATGGCAAATAGCTTAATTCTGAGGGAAGGAATGGATTTTATAAAAAAAAAATTGTAAATGCTAATAACCAGTAGAATCGTCAATAAGTCCACCCTACTGGAGATACACGCAACCTTCTTTATCTCCCTGCAGAATTTCGGAAATTTTCGACAAAAAGCAGAGTAGTTATTAAGCTTCAAACAGAGTGAACAAACTCCTGCCCCAAACACACATACGTCCATACATACAGAAAAAAATATCGAAGTATTTTGCGTTTCGCGACGTTACAAGATTCTCTGAGTTCAAAAATGTAAAAATCTTGGGGGGTCACTTTTTGACCGATGGCTATACTTTTCATCTGTCATATATAACAGCCGGGAAAGTAATAGGAAAATATAGTTTTGTGTTTTGTTTGTCTATCGCCAGGGAGAAAGGCAATTTGTCGGAAATTTTGTTAGCATTATTAGGCTAAATGGGATTTAATAAGATTACTTCGACACGATAATGCATTTCTTTGTATACGAAGGATGTAAATTTAAAGAGTACAACATCTAAATTAAATTATAATATGACTGGGTACGAAATAATTGAACGAATAAACAATAGAAACAATTTGTATTATAGAACGGTAATATCTGGCCAATTGTTGGAATTACAAGTCGAAAAATGGCAGAAGAATTTGACAATTTTCATGTGAGATGTGCAATTTGTTTGGAGATTTTTTGAAAGCGCACTTCAGACAGATAAACGAAGGTCCACGAAGACAGATAAACGAAAGTTCTTTTTCTTTTTTTTCATGCGCTTTAACTGTTCGGTGCTATCTTTTCTCGGCACATTGCACATCGAACCAGCGGAGGTTTTTATTGTTTAAATATCAATTTCTTTAAAAAAACTTTTTTTTTCTTAAAAATTAATTGATTTAACTTCACAGTTAGTTTAACCGTTGTTATCTTGTCTGTACCGCATTTTAACGCATCTTAAACGGTTAAACTAACTGTGAAGTTAAATCAATTAATTTTTAAGAAAAAAAAGTTTTTTTTAAAGAAATTGATATTTAAACAATATAAAGAAACCGCATCATTAATATCTAATACTTATAGGAGGTTTTTATGTTGGAATTTTTGGCGGCCTCCTCGCATGGTCTCATGTGTTTATGCAGTTTCGAAACTTGTTTTGTTTTCTCACACGAATGGCAGATGGCGTAATGTGTGACCATGAACGTCCTTATTTCCTTTATTCAATTGTCACTTTTATTAATTCTGCCCATCGGTGAGCGACACATTGGGCAGACATTCATGATGTTTCTGACCCCCTCGATACACGTCTTGCAGTAGAGATGGCCGCAAGGCAGGGACACCGTGCCGTTGTTTATCTCCAAACAAATTGCACATCTCACATGAAAATTGTCAAATTCTTCTGCCATTTTTCGACTTGTAATTCCAACAATTGGCCAGATATTACTGTTCTATAATACAAATTGTTTCTATTGTTTATTCGTTCAATTATTTCGTACCCAGTCATATTATAATTTAATTTAGATGTTGTACTCTTTAAATTTACATCCTTCGTATACAAGAAATGCATTATCGTGTCGAAGTGGTCTTATTAAATCCCGTTTAGCCTAATAATGCTAACAAAATTTCCTACAAATCGCCTTTCTCCCTGGCGATACAGACAAACAAAACACAAAACTATATTTTTCTATTACTTTCCCGGCTGTTATATATGACAGATGGAAAGTATAGCCATCGGTCAAAAAGTGACCCCCCAAGATTTTTACATTTTTGAACTCAGAGAATCTTGTAACGTCGCGAAACGCAAAATACTTCGATATTTTTTTCTGTATGTATGGACGTAAGTGTGTTTGGGGCACGAGTTTGTTCACTCTGTTTTAAGCTTAATAACTACTCTGCTTTTTGTCGAAAATTTCCGAAATTCTGCAGGGAGATAAAGAAGGTTGCGTGCATCTCCAGTAGGGTGGATTTATTGACGATTCTACTGGTTATTAGCATTTACAATTTTTTTTATAAAATCCATTCCTTCCCTCAGAATTAAGCTATTTGCCATTTTATAATTGTTAAAAATATTTTAAAAATTTAGAATAAAATATGATAACAGATGGCGACACCAAATGTCGCCGGAAAAGTTAGACAACTCGTTGCTGAATTTTTAATTAAGTAAAATAATATTCATGTCTGTCCTGACTAGGTTTGGTTTGATGAGATACGCAACGCAACGCAACGAGAATATCTTTAGAGAGGACTTTCTATAGGAAACTGGCTTCTATTTCCGTGTTACTAACGTAGAAGTCTGATTGGGCAACTTGTTATAGAGTGCGAACCCGCCGCGAACTGCCAGAGTTCACTGGCTTTATTCATTGAATCACTGGTGAGAGTTCTGACTAGAACTATTGATCTATATAAATAAAAGTTTTGAATCTCAGAAAAGCTAGTCTTAAATCAGAAATATTTAACACTTTTGCATGAAATAAACGTATATTAGTAGTAGTTGTGTGAAGATTAATATTTAAAAATAAAATCCAAAATAATGAAATAATATCTCGTATTAACCATCTTTTATAGCGGAACAGATTTTGATATTTTATTCGTGGCTACACAATCTATATATATATATTATTAAAGTACTTTTCGGACTGCTAGGTGATAAGCGCGCGCCAACAATTTAGTTAATGTAAAGTTGGAAATGTCTATTGTATTTGACATATTCAAATTTACATTTTGTTGTTTTATTTGTATTAAAAGAAAAAAGAGAGAGAATCTGTGAACAACGAATGTAAATATTTTGTACTTATAAAGAATTGAAAAGCAGACCTGCGCCGTTCTAATAACAAATTGGGTGACGCGATGACCCGAACATCTTTGGTACGTCCCGTCACCCAATACATAAGTCTATATACGAGGGTATATAGACTTACGTTCCTTATAAGACTATTATATCGAATTAAAATATGTGTTTTAAAATGTGTAAAGGTGTCTCTAAATCATCATTTAATTTTTATTGGGGGGTATAAAAGTAGCATTTGCCTAAAGGGATCGCGTACCCTTACGGCGATGCCGAAGAAAATAGATCATTTTTTAGTTTTCATTGCACTATTTAACGATAGTTGTTGTTATGAAAAAGTGTGACCAACGGAAAATTAGGAATATATAATAATACTAATTTCAAAATAGAAGCAATTGAATCTCTAATTTTTCAAATTGAATGGTTAAATATTGGTAATAACTCATACAGTGGGTTGATTTTCTGAAATTTCATTTCAATTAAATACTTGTACGTTCGATTTCTCGTTATTATAATGACTTTTTATTTTTCTCGAGCGGTTATCGAGCAACCATCGATTAATTGCAGCTTAAGTAAAACAAAACCGTAAGGAAACAAAAAATTTTGACGCCAATGACGAAAAAGTTTATTCATATAATTCACATATTTGTCGTTTCTATAAATTAAAATAAATTAATTAAAATAGTAATGGTGACAGTCATTTAATTAATATAAAATTAAATATGCAGCGCTTAGGCACGAGTTATTCGCGTAAACACGCGAATATATCGAGAGAGCTTCGCGCTACGAATTTGTTCAGCTGAAAACACTCGTACCGCCGTTTTTCTTAACATATTCGTTTCACTACAAGGATGATCGAGTCTAAACACTCGGATTCTACTATGTCATTATATATTCTGCAGAAAATTAGACTAAAAATTTCACCAGTCCCGAAAAAAGTTAAGTACAGTAATTGATGTAAATGTATTTACAAACAAGTAGCAAAGCAATTACGAACAAACACCGATGTTTAAAAGACTTTTACGTTACGTCACTACAAACTGAAACGTTTCTGAAACGAACTGTGCCGATATAATTCTGTCAACGTGTTTTTCAGGCCGAACACGTGGCTTATAATCACCACTTTACTGAATACAGTCGACTCCGCATAAGTCGACACCCCAAGGGGAAGTGGAAATGTGTGGAGTTATCCGATGTGACGATCAGTGCCGTAACTAGGGCGGTGTCCAGGCACAGGGCGCAGTTCCTGGGGGGGGGCGTATAAATGACCTGGACCAAGTTTTATATCATAGTTTTGGGGCGTAGTTACAGAAGCTCGCACCGGGCGCATAAAAGACTAGTTACGACTCTGGTGACGACTAAAGCGAAGTTGGAAATAAAACCACAAAACTACAATTAATAAAATACAGTAGTGCGTTATACAGTAGTATAGGCTTACAATACATTGTGTCCTCCATTTACAATTACTCTGTAGGTGAAAACCTGAAAAATTCGTTTAGTGTTTGTTTTGAGCACTTAACTGTCTCGACTTTCTTTTTCAACGATCACGAACGCCTCGAAAACATCATCTTCGCAATTGTCAATCGTTGCCAAGTAACGTCTAAGGATTCTTAATGCTTCTAGCGTGAGAAAATGCAAAATTGAATTCTGGTGTGACGTTGATGTAGATTGTATATTTTCTTTTTGTTTATCTGTTATTATTTTATACATAAAAATAACATGTTAAGGCATTTTTATTATAATGTGTATATATATATATATGTATATTAATAATAATAATATATTATTATATTGTTAAATATATTAATTATATATTAATAAATCGAGACCCCTCCTGAAAAAAATAAGTTCGCATCACACGTGCGGAGTGAATTCATTTTTTCAGGAGGGGTGACAACTTATCGGAGTATAGACGGCCGGATGGCCGAGCGGTCAAGGTGGCAGCCTACCGCTCTGGGGGACCCGGGATCGAATCCGAACGGGTCGAAAATCCCCAGCAATTTTTCGAGGGGTGGTCCGTTCGGATATGTCGGGCCCCGTCCCTCACCACCCGGTCGCCCCATTGTGGGCCTGGCCGAACCCATAATGGGCCTTCTAAAAAGAGGCCCTCTTAGTGCCCACAGGGCGGAAAGAGTTAAAAAAAAAAAAACTTATCGGAGTGTGGCACAGCAAAAGTATGTCGACTTATCCAGTGGTGACGAGTTAACCGGAGTTTTTTAACATTAATGCCTATGTAAGTCGGCCGGGACCACAGAAAACTGACTACTTAACCGATAGGGTCGAGTTATCCGGGTGTCGACTTATGTGAACTCGACTGTATGAAGGTATGTGGTCTGTATTTTGCTTTGTATCTCAAGATCGCAAGGATCAAAAAGTTTGAAATTTGGCGGGAATACTTCTATATATGGGACATTTTGCTGTTACAGTTTGGAGATTATAATTGAGAGGGTTCAGAATTAATTAAACTTTTACTCGCTATTGGCATTACAGTTGTTTATTGTTTTTTAATTCATTTCTACTCTAAAAAGTAAGGCTTTTGCCTTGTTTTAGTTTTGGAAATTATAATTGAAATTATCGGACTTGCTTCCTGGTCCTCTTAACCGTGCAAAATTCGTGCAAGAGCCTTTGTCGGCATTTTTAAAATTATAATGCCAAGAACAGCGTAGAAACAATTTAAATCTTGGTTTTTTCGTAAACGGGATTTAAATCGTGTTGCATATATCCTTCATACGTTTAGGAGTCGAATTAAAGGACTAAACAAATTAGACAATTCTTAAATAGTTCTGATAATTAGAAAAAATAGCAATCTAATATTCGTTTCATAAAATATGGCGTGAAACTCTCAACTTATATGACAATTTGCCGTGCAAGGAATGTTACCATTCTTTGTATGAATATGAACCTATTGCATACGTAACAAGAATAGTTTTGCTACATGTTTTACGATATTAAATAATTATATGCGTTTTAGATAAAATTGTTAATATATGCTGAAATTTTTGAATGTAAAGGTGTGCCTAACTAATGGGTGGAAGAATTAAGAAGGCCGCTGAATTTGATACTAACGAGTAAGAATGTTTGTAGTAGAAGCTCTTCTCACTGAAAAGTGAGTATTTCAGACTTGACGGCCAGAAATCGTAGTTGGTTCGAAGTAATATTGAAAAATCATCCCTTTGATTTTGTTTTATCCCTCGTGATTCTATGTATAGTAGAACGTATTTATAAAATTTGTGGTTCACAAACGTACTTCATTCGCATAGATGTAGTTTTCAATCGAATGTTTTCGAATTGATCGTGAGATATAATTTTCTCATTTAAACTTATATATCTAAAGACTGGGTTCACACTATTCGCTTGTGCCAACGATAGATCTGACACCTAGCGGTATTAGCGCGAACTACATAATGGCGGCTGCTATGGGTATAAAGTAGTTAGGGTGAACACTTTCTATTCTAACAATCTAATATAGGCCATCGTCAGGTTTAATATTATAAATGTTCCAAAATGGAACGTACCGTTTTCGAATATTTTACATATTTAAAATTCAAAAAAAATATAATAATTTAACTATAAAATAAATTGAAAGAAGTGTGTATATTAAATAAATAAATAAACAAAACATAGAAAACAAAGCTAAGTAGAAAGAAATGATTTAAAGGTTTTCAAGTGCCATTCTTTTTTCTATTATATATTTCCACACTGTTGGAAGCGCATTAGCATCCATAGCATTTTGGCAACGGTTTTTCATTTTACTTTTATAAATTTCCACCTTTTCCATCTCCAACGCAATGGACGGATAGTGCACCGTTTAAATGACTTTAGCCTTTTCCCATTTTACAATCGTTCCTTAAGTCTGTGCTATAATTGATAATATTGTGTTGTGTCGTTTATCAACGTTGTATCAAATGCTCTTTTTCTTATAAAAATCGAGAATGATCTATAAAAGAGCACCTAATATCTGTAGCTTGCTACGGAACGATAAAGACAGCGTAAAAAAGGAAGGTAAAGCTGGGGTATATAAAATTCCATTTGAAAATCAACAGTTAGGAATCGAAAAAGATTATGTGGGTGTGACTAGAAGAAACCTGGCGGTACGTCTGCGAGAACACACACAATTTTGACAAAGCGCACAACACTATTAGCAATTACAGCACAGACTAAAGGAGCGATTGTAAAATGGGAAAAGGCTAAAGTCATTTAAACGGTGCACTCTCCATCCATTGCGTTGGAGATGGAAAAAAAGGTGGAAATTTATAAAAGTAAAATGAAAAACCGTTGCCTAAATGCTATGGATGCTAATGCGCTTCCAACAGCGTGGAAATATATAATAGAAAAAAGAATGGCAGTTAAAAACCCTTAAATCATTTCTTTCTACTTAGCTTTGTTTTCTATGTTTTATTTGTTTGTTTATTTATTTAATATACACACTTCTTTCAATTTATTTTAAAGTTAAATTATTTTTTTGAATTTTAAATATGTAAAATATTCGAAAACGGTACGTTCCATTTTGGAACATTTATAATATTAAACCTGACGATGGCCTATATTAGATAGGGTGAAAACATTTGTATAACAGAATTTTAAGCTCAGCAAAATTAGCTGCGGTGAAACTGAAGTGAATTGTTTTCTGAGAAAGAGCTGGATAGATGTGAAGTTATCAGTTTTAGTATTTCCTCTCCTTCTGTAAGACATCTTTTTCGATCAGCCACATATTCTAAAATGTCACAAAGTGTAATCATTGTGACTTAAACAACTACGAAATCAACTAGGATTAATGTCGGATACAAATGCGAATAAAACGTTTTGACTACAGAGAGAAAAGTTATTAAAAAGACAACACACAAGTAACTCTCGTACGTTGTCAAGCACGCTATACCCTTTGTGGCAGCCATTTTGGTTGACTCATACGCCACCTATATTTACTGGCACAAGCGAATACTGTACATATTTGTCTAGCACCACGTTGCAGGAACGTTAGCGACACTCGTATTCTTCTTGGCACTGTTGACGAGATCGTTAGCAAACATTGGAAAAGTATCGCCAAACGCGCCTAGATCCGTTGACGCTTCAGTTAAACAAATTGGCAATTCCCATGGTCGAGAATAACGGCAACATTCTTCAGTTTAAAGTTGACAAAAGCATGGTATATCAATTACGTAACGAGAATTATCTTATTTTTAATAGTTATAAAGATAAAAACAATATGGAGTAAAGTAGTTTCATATTGTACAGTAAGGTATCTTCCTCGCTATCGTCGGATACATCCATATTGTACTGTACAGTACTTGGTGGCGACCACGAGGCGGCGTTTCAACGACATCTCTGTTCGTGAGCATCGTCCACACCAACAATCGTTTTCATTTGCTAACTACCGCGGAGTATCGCAGTCCATCAGCCAATAGGATAACAATGTTAGGAGAACGTCACCAATAAAAGCAACCAACGACACGCGTTACGATATTAATGAATGTTAAAACGACTAAATGAATGCGATGCATTTAAGTCTGACCGTGTGTTAAAAAATAAGATTTTGAATCTGAATACATGAATTTAAAAAATTATTTATTTATTCTACAAGGTGAGAAAGTCACTTAACACCCCTGCTACAAAATATAGAATGCACCCAAAGAACGTACTGTGCAGTACGTTGAGCACATCATGTAATGTGCATAACACGACGTAGGTCAATAAAATTTTTCTGCCATCAATTCCTTGTGAAATTTCAACCCTAAATGATGTATTACATGACCCCCTTTCCCATTTACAGTTTCGGAGTTGCAATCAGGATGGCGGCCGTGCGTGTAACACACATCGATCTGTTTCCCCCGTGGTCTAATGTGTTCCTAACACGAGCGAATTAACTTAGGGTACATTCTATATTCTGTAGCAGGGGTGAATTCCTTTTCAACCGTGTACATTACATTATTCAAAAAATGTCCTATTTCTAAAACTTGTTTCATAGTTTTAATTTCATATATTCTATTAATATTGAAAGATGAATCTATCGTCCTATCTTCTAGTTTTCGCACTCTGCTTAGAGCTACCTATGATACTCTGTCAACGTTTTCTTTTTCTCCTATGTCAGTTAATAGTGCTGCGCGGTGGCACGATTATCATCGATGGTTTCATACGTCGTTTGATCGTGTGATCGTGTTTACGATTGTTTAAAAACATCGATGATCGGTGGTTTTTTAATGGCAAAACAATCAATTAGAGATGTCCCAGAGTTACAGCAAATTATTGGAAAAGTAAAGGCGATTGTTTCTTTCATAAAACTAATAATGCAGCATCCGCTTTACGGTAAAAGCAATCGAAATTGGACAGCAGTGAACTGAAACTGATTCAGGATGTAGAAACAAGATGGAATTTAACTGATTTAATGATAAACATGTTTCTTGATACAAAAGATTCAGTAACCTTAGCATTACAAACTGTTGTGGGTGGTCCTGACGTGCTATCTGGATATGAACTCTATTTGGTTCAGGATGCTGTTAAAATTTTAAAACATTTTTAAGCATTACTAATGAATTTTCTTCAGAAAGCACTACTGTGACCAGTTAGATCATTCTAATTTTGAGTTTGTTGTCTAATGTGTACTCAGTGAAATTTTTCCTGAGACTCAAATTGGAAAATTGTTGATCCAAAGTGTTTATAAAAATTTTGGATTACAGATTTAAATACACTGAAACAAAACTGTCCTACAGTGTGGCAGAAGTTCACGCTGTGTTAGAGATGTAATTTCAATTACTCTTTATATCTATCTATTGGTTACAATAGATAGATATAAAATATAGATGCTGATAACATTGCCTTCCTTCTTGTCATTAATATCTCCCATTCTTGCTGCTTCGGCTTGCCGATTGCAACACTATCTAACATATTTCTGGACAGTTGTCGACTTGTATTTTGCCTCATAGATGTAGTTAATTGAATCGTGTTTTGCAATGCACTAAAAGAAGTTTGTCCTCAAGAAGAAAATATGTCTGTAGAGTTTGCAAAGAGAAGTTTATCTTTCGCAGGAGACAACTGCAGGATATCTCCGAAGTAGTAAACAAACATGCCTTAAAACGTCTGCTTCCCCTTTGCTTCTATTGTGAATTTTCGACATTAGTCTTGACCCGATCATAGAATATTCATCGAAAATTAGGTATTGAATATTATTTAATGCAATCTGAGAGTTCCGAAGCGACTATGCAACTAGTTCTTTAAAAGAACGAATTGGAATGCTTTGAAAACTGTGAATTGTTTTCCCATTCACGTTGATGGCTGCATCACTTATTGGAGCAAGTAGTCGGATTAAGTTTCCCAAGTTTTTGATTACCAATTTTAGTATGGCCTTAATGTGCTTTTTCAAGTTCCTGCTTTTCAAATTACAGCGCAAAATCAGCCTCACTACTACTTGACTACTTTTGTTCTGTTTTTGTTTTTGCTTCAATGCAATGGGGTTTCAGAAATTAAGGAGTTTTTGCTTAACGCTCAGACTATTCTGTTTGGACCGTCTTCCGCTAACGAACATCGTAACTAACGTTCGTCGATGGAGAAAGGTCGAATGCTTATTTTATTACTTTATTTTAATTAATAAAGAATGGATTAATTAAAATTCGACTCGTCTCCGAAGGAAAGATTTATCATCAGATGGTGTGGAGAAACAGTCGAACTTCTGAGTGTTTGTATTAAGTGTTCTTGATGCTCCGAAGTTTCCTTTCGTTTGTTTACTTTTGACGTCGTTAAATGCTTGTACCAACGATTTCCTTCCTGATTATTATAACGTTTCGTCTAGGGAATCCTCCAATCTTCCTGTAAGTCCGTAAACGCTTTGCAATGTCTTTGGACTCGGAGGGTCGTCCACTAGTTCTCCTCGTCGAAACGTAAATTAATATAAATTGTAGTGCTTGGTTCTATGGTTTAATGTCGTATAAAACTCGCCTCCTTTTGGTGCCCGATATTTAGCATGTTTAAGTCATTCCGTGCCTTTGGTACTCGGCCTCCAAATTTTCTATTTACCACATTCTGGTTATTTATTTATCGGGGAACGAGGAGGGTTTAAAAATCGTTTGACGACTAAAATACTGGACACGAAATGCCCGCGAAAGTGGCTCAGCTGTAGTGGATGACGACTATGGAGATTGTGTGTTGAAGAAAAGCGTTATTGTTTAATTAAAGACTTGGACTAGAAGCTGTTGTACATCTACCAAAGTTCTTATCGAAGGTGCAATGTTTTTACGGCGTGTTCCAGAGTCCAAGGGAATCGAAAAATGTCTTATAAATGTGGCCCTTCGAACGCATTCTTTCGGCGCTGGAGGGGTAAAATTCGGACTAGCCAGTCCGAACTTCATTCCTTCACGTTATACCAACCTGGCATAATAAAAGGGTCAATGTTTTTGTATTTAAATGCGATCGTAATCCTTTAAGTCCGTCTCTGAAAAAAACACGCTGGCGTTAAATTATAAGAGAAAGTCGTCACTGGATGGAGAAAGGTCGAATGCTTATTTTATTACTTCGTGAATCGATCTGCGCCTGTATTTACAATTATAATTGTAATTGCTGTTTAATGTTCGATATCGACTCGTAGTTTGTACGTCTGGTTTCCAAGAAATTTATTATTAAACGTTGTTTCTGCGGGCATTAAACATTAAGGAAGGACATTTTCTAAATTTCTCCTAATTTCCAGAACTAAGTTAGAGAAATGAAAATCGAGAGCGATCATGGAAAGTTTTAGGGGCCGAAAGTCCGATTAACTGCTGTATATACGAACTTTCGGTATGGAACGGAACACGTGTTGTTAAAGTTAAAAATACGGTAATTTTTAATCACAACTTAACAATTTGCTTTCTGGTTCTTTACTGGACTCAACATTAATTGGGCATCGGGAGACATTACTCTCGTGTTTATCGGGAACCATACAAGGTGTTTTTTTTATTCTTTCAAATATTCCGAAATTATCGATGCCACCCCCGTTAAAGTATGTGCAAAAATAAAATTTCCCATTTATTGTTGTGGTATTAGATGTCGTTACTCTCACAGGATAAAACAAATCAAAATTTCAACTGTTCATGATTCAAGACGAAACGGCTTCTAATTGTGCTTGCACAAATTTATTTGGTGTGAAAAGAAAGGAACGAAATTATGCCAATAACTTACTGAATATCAAAGACGATTCCCGTTACGATGTTATCGATGCAAATGGAAATCATCTGGTGGAATGCAAAACAATAGACGAACACCAATGTATCTGTTTGTGCTCTGAGAATGTTTGTTTGTTCGCTATATACTCCTACGCTGTTCGACCAATTGCTACGAAACTCAGTAATTACGTTCAAATACTTATAACTTAGATCATGTCGCGCATCCCATCCCAAAATATCGATTGCATATCTATAAATCAATTAATTTTTATTTAATTCTATTTTCTCAGTTACTCGTAGCGCCATCAATTGGCAAAAAAGTTAACAAAATCATTAACTAAATATAATTCTTACAAAAAGGATATAATTTTAAATATATATTATATTCACTGAATTACTGCGACAATGATATAACGCGAAATAGATACGCCATTACTGCGACTGGTAGCAAATAGCATTTGCTTACGTGGTGTAGTAGTGTTTAGCACCTGTAAATCATACTTTTCCGGTTATCAATAGAGTCGTGCCAGTTATGTATCTAACTCCGTTCGAGGGAAGATTTTTGAATTGAAATAATGCGACTTGCGGTACAAGAAGTTTATATACAGGTAATCTGGTCCTTATCTCTTACGATTTCCATGTCTGGTCTCGATTTTCATCTATCTAACTCCGTTTAGGGAAAAATTTTGAATCGAAGTAACGTTACTTCCGTTCTAAACCGGAAGTTCCTATATAGTTAATCTGGGCTTCCTGCCCCTAAGCTTTCTACACCCGGTCTCGACTTTCATCTAACTTCGTTCTCGAGATTAAATTCCCACTGTCGTCTTCCGTTATAGATCTAAAAATTTTTCAAATTGCAGCCCAATAATTTTTCCATAAACGCAATATTACGAGTACTCCCCGCATTGTTTATACAATCTGTTGCCAAAATTTTTAAAAATTTATCATCATATAAAAGTTATTTATTCTAGCATTTTTACAAGATGTTTAAATTAAAAAAAAAAAAAAACAAGTCATACGAAGTCTTTCGGACGTTAAGGTTAGTAACTTTGATCACGTGTGAGGCCATCACATCCCATCCAACACTGATCACTTTTCAAATATTAACAGTAGATCGGTATTAATTAATGAGCAGTCTATGATCATTCTATCTTCCGGGAGGAAGTCAACGACTACTTTTGGTCAACTCCCTTCTGCAACTGTTCCTTCTTTCTATCCGACCAGGGTGTGGTAGCATTCGAATAGGAAAATTACACAATATAAGATTAACTGACAGCACAAAATATGATTAAGGGGTTTTCCAGGGTGCCGAGTTTAAATATTTGGTCCGTTTTTCCGAAATTTGATTCGTTGGCAGATTACCGTTTGTTATTCGGCTTCGAATGGCACAGTTTCTTACAATTAACGTTAGAAGACATCATAATATCTGAAAAATTTAAGATGAATTTTCATTTCCTGTGTACCTGCTTACCTGCCCATTGAATTTGCGCCATTTTGTAACCGTCCGAGTATCGCGATAAACGTTATATTGGTAGGCTGAAATAAACATTAAAACGAAAACCATATAGAGTTTGGTTATTATATTATAGTATTTGATTTATATAACTACAAAGGTTATCTTACGCAAGGATTTATCACACCGAGTGACCAATCTAACACATTTCTTTTTTCTTCTACTGTATAGGCTACAATTTCAGGAATTTTTAAAATAAATTCCTGAAATTGTAGCCTATACAGTAGAAGAAAAAAGAAATGTGTTAGATTGGTCACTCGGTGTGATAAATCCTTGCGTAAGATAACCTTTGTAGTTATATAAATCAAATATAATAGAAGTACGAAATAACCGTAACGTGTTATTATTTTTTGCCCGGGCAACATTGGGGGCTTACTTGCTAGGTTTAAATATAAACGTATTACATAGAACTAGAAAGAAATTATATTTCACTTAGTTTTGAACTTCCAAAATGTTTAGTAATTCCTTTGCATCATACCCAAAGTAGAAACTAGGTTTCTACAATATTTTACCTATTTATTTCGGTTTGCCTGTTGTTCACCGACCGTGTAGTCTAATGCATTATCATCTATTTATGTATCATAATCAGAAATCGACGATGCTAATAGTAATGCCAATTTCATTTTACAGAAAACATTTTTTTTTCAAATAATTTTAAAATTCGAAATCTATTGCTGTAATTTTAAACTAATTTTTTTTTTCTTTTTTTTGCCTCTGGGATTTTATAGATAGATTATTTTCAATAATGTCAAATGGCCCCTATTAAGCTAGTAATTTTGTTTACTAAATTAATTGTTAGCAGAATCAGACGGTGTCAAATATTGTAGTAGTGGCAGTATTTTTTCGGGTCCTGTTAACTTTTATCCAAACGTGTCATTCTTTGTGTTGGCAAACTCTGCAATGGACACCGGAAAAATTGAATTTGAATAGTTTGGGAGCAACGGCACCATTTGGAAGACAATTGATTGCTTTGTTAGTGCAGAACGCCTTCCGTTAAATTAAAAAGCTTGTCTTTTCAAAAAAACCAAGCTCTGAATCCACCTAGATATTCGACCAACGATGATCATTTCTAAGAAAAAAAGACTGATACATTTTTGTACACTCCAGCATTACATTTTCCTGTTGTCCAGTTTTCCAGCTTCAAAAAAAAATTCATAAATGTGTGTTAGTTTCTTTTGGATAAAGAAATGAATCGTATGTTTTAGATTGTTCAAAGTTCTTACGATTATAAATCATAGTTTGCAGCATAATATAATCAAGTGATGACTTGTGGACAAACAAAATACACTGGGTGAACTGTCCAGTTCTATAACTACTTATTCTGTTCCCAGTCTTGAGATGTTAAAGCTAAAAATTTTTAAGACAAATAACTCATTATGCTGAGAAAAGTTTGTAAATGACTTTCTTGCACATGCACAAATATGAATTTATTCTTTTTTAATTAATGAATGGCATGCGTCCATTGTAGAAAGTATTGCTGATAAACTTTATTTTCTTAAAAATTCTTAGTTCTAACACCAGGTAAAAGTTAGAGAGTGTCATTTTGGAATGTCTTATCTGAACTAGATATATATAATCTTAGAATATTTCGAGACTATCGAAGTATGAGAAGTATATCTAATATTTTTATTGAGTATTCCTCGAATACCTTTTGACTATTCAATAATTAGAATATTAGAAAGTTGATTATTGTACATATTATACAGTATATTCTGATAATATACATCTAGTTCGAATGGATCTTATAAATAGATCTAATGTAGCGCGACAAATCCAAAGATTTCTGGAATGTCCGACCGGAGATTGGAATTTTGACTGCTACTTCTCCGATATATATAATTATACTGTACAGTTATACAATACACAAGTTTTGTTTCGTTGTTATAATTAAAAGGCTTCGGTCGCATATCGGAATCCTTAAAATAAGCGATAAATTGTCGGCACGTAATTAAAAACAAAAGGTAGTTATCAGAACCAATAAATGTTTCTTTAATCAATATAATAACTTCATAATATGGTAGCTACTCCTCGCCTTAAACGAAACAGAGTGACACGAATGGAGACGTGCGTCTTTTTGTACAAAAAGGAATATGTTTTCCATGACCTTATCACAAATAATGAGCGTGGGCAAATGCTGTATAAATAGCAAACCAACGTGAAGTAAAGCATTGAGGAATAATATCGTAGAGTGCATTCACATTTGATGAGAACAAAGTTTAAGACATTTACTATGTGCAATTTGAGAATTTTCTCGGCAAAGTATAAAGTCCGACAGAAACGCTTCCGTCTGATCGTCTGCGAAACTAGGGCAGCGTCATGTTCCCTTATTGATATCATCCCGTTTCGGGGATTTTGATTGGTCCGTCAACTAACGAAAACATCACATTAGGGATAACTGGAATGCTGTCGTTTCTCGTCAAATTCGATCCGAATGTGGCAGTGAGATCACCATTGGTAGGTAAAAAAAAGGTCCTCTCCCGGAAACGCAAACTCTTCTCTCTTACAGCATTCTTGTTTCGAGTTCGACAAAATAGGCACCTGGATGCGCAGCAGTTATCTCAACTGCTGTAGGCAAGATTTCAGCTTACTGATGGCGTGCTGCAGATGATACCTTTCTTCGTCCAGTTGGTTTCTGAGTTGCAAAAGGCTCTGCAACGAGTAACAATCGTTAACCTTCGGCCTAGTTAGGCGCGATAAAACTCCAAATCATTGCCTTACCGACATACGCTGACTGATTACTTCTGCCTCTCGATTCAGTTCTTGATGCTGAATTCTTAAGTAATTACATCTCTCGGATAACACTTCTTGCTCTAATTTTTGTTCTAATTATACAGAAGAGAGATTACAATTTATTTTTCAAATCTGTTGTAAAATGTTGACCCAGATTGGTTTGTGTGTAAATATTACTCACCAGAAAGATACCTTTCGTAAGCTTCCATCACAGCTTCTATTCCTGGCCATCGATGTATGTAGTGTTCGTGTTTTCTATCGTAATTCCTCTGCACTTCAGAATCTTTACTTTGATTGATATTTGATGTACTTTGATAACGGGACGAGTAGGCCGAATGATTAAGAGGAGGAGGTTGTAGCACTTGGGGCGTGTGTTGCAATCTGCTATGTTCTGCATCAAAATAAATGTAATTAAAATTACAAAAACGTGATTTCCACTACGAAAATTCTATTCTGCGGTGTAAGTTACGTATTTACCTAATTGTTGCTGTGTAGTTTGAAGTACGGACTCGTGAAATTCTTGAACAAAATCTTTCTTGAACTGGCACGTCTTGTCTTTGGGCAGCGCGTGTGAAAATATGACGACCCTCCTTTGGTTAGAATCTTCACTTTTCTTGTCTTGAGACGATTCACCTTTCGTGGATAGATCAGAAGGCGTAATGGGAGGAACTCTTTGAGAAGGTGCTGACACTAAAGGTGGAGGTGATCCTTTGAAAAAAAATACAAAATCACTTTAGCAGAGTACAAGATAAATCATATAACACGCATAGAAATAAGGGATCTACTAAAAGACCTAATGTTTTTTCCCCCCTTTAATCAATTGTCATTTAATTATTTAAACTATAATAATTCTGCTTGCTTATAGTTGTAAATGTGTTTTTTATGGGAATTTTAAATTCTCCTCAGTAGAGTTAATCTTGTCTAAAACAATGCTGATTTTTGTAAAATGCAAGGAGAAGAAAGAGAACTCATACTGCAGAATAGTATTAGTTTGGCAACTTTGAGCATTAGACTTTTTGCTCACATAACCCAATATATTTGTTTGTAATGGTTCTGCGACACAAATGTTTATAATATAAAATTTGTTAAAAATCCAATATATTGTTTAAGAACTTTACTTCTTGAAAGCCATCTTATGAGAGAATGTAATAATACAGTGGAACCTCACATAATGATCAAAACAAATTGTAAAAATTTGCCTCGTTTAACAAGCGATAAGGAGAGGGGAAGTTCCGAATTGTGCGCATGCGGCATTCTCCGTCAGTATGTGTTTAGCACTCGTTCCGCTAGCATCTTAGTGTCGCTTGTGATCACACAAGTTTGGAAAATGTGTGTTCACACGTATTACTTATAAACATCAACAACCAAAGCCTGTTATATAATAAACACACCAAACAATATGCCAAATTCTTGGGTCATTACATTTGATGACCGATTCCAAATTAAATTTTAGGAATGTCTGAATTAAAAATTAACTATTTATACTTATTAAATTTAATACGAGATGGAAACATAACTGCCTATCTCCAGTCAAATTAATTAATTTCTAATATTTAATTATGCCTTTACATATGCCAAATTCTTGGGTTATCGTTTGGAGTGTTTATCAAACATATTAGCTGTGATTTTTTTTTGTTTCTGCAAATCGAATTCTCATTCCAGGATGGTTCATTTCATGCTAGAAGAAAAGATGATGATGATGATTCACGCTCCTTAATAGTGTATATTGTCTAATTTTTTTTGAATAAACGTTATACATAAAACATTTGAGCATTTTTTCAATGTGGAACGCATTATCGTATTTTACATTAATTTCTATGGGAAAAATTGTTTTGCTTAACGAATATTTCGCATTATGAGTAAGACTGGAACGAATTATGCTTGTTAAGCAAGGTTCCACTGTACTTGCTTATGGACTGAACCCATTTCTTCACAAATTATGTAGTTATTTACTGCAATTTTTCAAATTTGGTTCACTATTTGTACACACTAAAGATTTTGCATGACCTTTAAAATCATTCATATCTTTGTTAGCTAATTGTTTCCAATGAAGAAAATAATAAAATTACTGTATGTCACACTAACCATAATATTTTTTAATGTATCAGGTATAATTACTAAATCTGGGTGAACAATTTTTTTTATGCCTGATACTAAACCCCTATTCTTTCTTGTCATTGCCATAGCCCCATCGGTTCAAATTCTTATACAATATTTATTGATCCACTTGTGCCAAAATATATCCAGTATTTCTTTACCCAACTGTACTATTAACTAGCACACGGAAAAATAATTCTCCTATCCTTTCTGACTTCTGGAAGCTAAAAAATTCCAAGTCACTAATCCATTTACTCAAAATGGATTAGTGACTTGGAATTTTTTAGCTTCCAGAAGTCAGAAAGGATAGGAGAATTATTTTTCCGTGTGCTAGTTAATAGTACAATTGGGTAAAGACTGATTATCTGACTCCATTGGTTTTTTAAATATTTTATTAGGTTTATTGTCATACATATTAAAAGTTTGAATAAACAAGGAAATATTGCAACTTAGAAATTTTATGTAAGGTTGTAGTCATAAAAGCCATTTATTTTTGACAAGGTAAGAGAAATCAATTCCATATACATACATTCTATAATTATTATTGTCATAAAAATCTAAAAATTTTTTAGTGCTTATTGTTCCTAGTTCTTAGAAAATATTTCAGTAATACATATATTTCTGAGAAAGGTAGTGTCATTTTGAAACACATTAAAATTTTAATGCAACCCACTATTGCAGTGTTCCGCAACCTTTTTCTACTCGCAGCACGCCAGTATATATGATATGATACTATTGATAGGTTTATGTCATTATGAAATTCTATTATTATTAGTACGTTGGGTTTTGTGAGTTAGTACACATACTCGGTTGACACTGATGGCTGTCTTGTTTTGAAGTTACTCTGGCATGGCAAAAATTAAATAAGTGTGTCAGTGTGTGTCTGCATTCAGGAATTTCCTAACAATATGACATGTATTCAATATAGTGGCCTTCTGTAGTGTGATGTATGTGTTTCTATTCAATTTTCATGTTCCAGGCTTTTGTGTAGCATGTGTGGTATCACACCTGTAGAGGAGAGAACAACAGGTACAATAAGCACCCTATCCATCCTCCACAGATGCCTTATTTCCTGGGCCAGTTCTGTGTACCTGCTAATTTTTTCAGCGCAAGTGTTTTGCATATTGTGAGTGTTTGAAATGAATATGTCTATAATGTATGTGATTTTATTGTGTTTGTCAATGAGTGTGATGTCTGGTCTGTTGTGGCAAATTGTTTTATCTATGATTATGGCTCGGTCGTAGTACTGTTTGTGGAATGTATTTGTAGTATGGTTTGTGGATGTCTAATAATTTGTGTTTGTTTGCAAGCTCTTGGTGTATTATATTTGCTACTTGATTGTGTCTATGTAAATGATCTCTGTGCCAAGAGCTTGCAACCAGAAGTGACGTGTTGTATAGTTTCTGGCACGATGTGACATTTTCTGCATGTATCATTTGTGATTGTTGTATCTTTGAGTATGTGTTTTCTGCAGTTTTTAGTATTTATGACCTGATCCTGTAAGGCAATCATGAATCCTTCCCTCTCCCCAAAGAGGAGCAAAACAGCTGTTTGACACAGTTTTGTCAACAAAATCCTGGGCCAGGTCATAGGGATGTCTGCCATGGAGTGCCTTTCGCACCCATGATTGCTTAATGGTGTCTATGCTATTTATATGTTGTGAATGTAAATTTAATGGTATATTATTTGAGCCTGCTCGAGTTACTACTTTATGTAACTGTGATGTTTCTTGCTTTTCATAGAAAAACTCTCGCAGTGTCTATATTTATTTGTAGTGGAGGTTAACCACCATAGTTACTTGCATGTAAGACGAGGTTTTTATTCATCCTACACGCACGAGCGAAAGATTCTTTGCATTTTTGCAAATAAATTTTGTGAACTGTGTATTTGCAATTTTTACTGGATGCTTACCCTCTTGTATTTAAAAACATAAGTATTTTATATGGGTCGTTTGAATCATTCTTGTATATTGCTGGGAGTAAAGATGAATAGCAATAGAAAAGCAAAGCTTTTGAATTGAATTCCAGATTGAAATTCCAAAATTACACAGTAGCCTGATATGAGTTTTAATCCCTTCCCACGTGAAAATAGGTGATTATTCAGAAATCAGAATTCGAAGAACTTGAAAGTGTAATTGACGGAGAGTGGAATCGATTGTTAAGAATTGGCAAAAAAGGTTCCCAATTGTGCAGCTTTAAGGAAAAATGTTGTAAAATCGACAACATGATGTACAATGACTGTGATTTCAATATACATTACTTGACGGCTGGATGGCCAAGCGGTCAAGGTGACAGCCTACCTCTCTGAGGGACCTGGGTTTGAATCCAGACAGATCAATAAATCCCTAGGAATCTTTCAGGGGGTGGTCTGTCCTGATATGTCAGGCCCCATTCCTCACCATCCAGCCACCCACATAATGAACTTGCTAAGAGAGGCCCTCCTAGTGCCCACAGGGTGGTGAAGAGAGTTTAAAAAAACCAGTGGGTGGCCAAATTATTATACTCAAAACAAAATTCATCACTATCTGTGAAAGTGGTGGCTGTAATTAATTTATTATTGGAAGAATGTTATTGTTTTTTAATTTACTGATTAGCCACTATATCTGGCAACCCTTTCATTAGTGTGGCAACACATAAATGTTTTTTTTTTCCAAATGGCAGCTGCTGGTGTCAGTGCATGTCAAAAATTTTACTGTGCTGGCTTGTGAGAAGTCTCTGAAAAAAATCTTGGTTTCACTGTTATCGACTTATTATTCGGTAAGTGTTAGAATAATCCTAAATGTAAAAAATCCAATATTTCATCAATACATTGGGGGTCATGTTTTAGGTTAGGTCGGTCAACAACCCCAAAAAAAGAAAAAAAACTAACCTAAAAATGTTTATTAACAGATATGGGGAAGTGTGCTGATCTCACACCAAGGAAAAAAGCACGAACTTTGACAATGTTACGGCATTGTCAATATAACCAGCGTCAGATTGCTGATTTGTGTGATGTATCACAGTCTAGTGTGTGTAATATGAAGCAAAAAGTGGATGCCAAAATACTGATCAAGGCGGATCGAGTTGGTAAATACGGTCGAAAACGCATTACAACACCTCAAACTGAGTGAGAAATATGTCGCATTACACTTGAAAACTGTCGAAAGCCTTGGCTCGTCATTAAGAATTATTTTATGATAACAGAGTACAAATATCGGAGCGGACTCTCAGCTTTGTAGAGATGGGACTGAAATGTTGTCAACCACTAAAAAAACTAAAACTCACTCTTGCCATGAAGGCCAAACATCTGGCCTGGGCCAAGGAGCATCGACACTGGAGCAAGGTTTGTATAACTCTAATACAAGAATACACATGTCTGTATAAATTTATTACAAAAATACTCTAAAAATAATTTCTTGCAGGTTTGTTTCTTGGATGAATTGTCAATACAGATTCTTCAAGATAAAACCGAGTTTGTTCGGCAAAAGACGCATGAAAAATTCAATAAAGACTGAAGCAAGATTTACACGTTCCACAATGCAGTGATGATAAGGTTCGTCATCAGCAGCAAAGGGACTGAAAGGCTGTATATTGTCCAAAGAACTATGCATCAGGATCAGTATAAGAAAGTTCTGGAGGAAAAACTGATCTCACAGACAGCAGAATGGTCCCCTAATAGGAATTTTGTATTCATGCATGACTCTGCCCCCTGTCATAAAGCCAAATCTATCACAGAATACTTAAAAAACAATCAGATTAACACCCTGGACTCCAGGAAACTCGTCCAACTTGAATCCTTTAGAAAATGTATGGGTAGTCCTGAAAACTGAAATTTCAAGGGATAAAATTATAACTGATTGAGAATATCATTAGAGTATGGTACAACACTCCAAAACTCCAAGAAGTAGCCATATCATGCATTGAAAGCATTTGCCGCATTCAAGTCATCATAGAAGCTAAGGGCGGAGTAACCAAATACTGAATAATATGTATTTCTCTTTTAGTACACTATTCAACCTATTTACACATGTTTAATTTTTATTCCTAAATACACTAATTATATATTGTTTTAATACTAGTAACTTATAAAATACAATAGTTATATGGTTTCTAAACTTATACTCAAAACTATTTCTTTGTATTTTGTCAGTTTAATAATTTGCCCACCCACTGTATATATAACTGGCTTATATAGCAAAACAACATAAGCCAAAAGTTTTTATACTGCTAAATTTTTCTGTAAAGTTCAAAAAACTAGTTTTATTGCCCTGAAGATCTTAAGAATAGAGCTTCCCAAACATTGTTTTTATATTATACAATAATAATCCCTTTTCATAATATTAAGCAAATTTGACAATACCTTTATTTGCTCCAATAGAAAGCTGTCGATGAGTTAAAGGTAATACTGCTTCAGAGTTTTTCGAAGTGGATGGAAATTTTAAAGGAGAACTTCCTCCGCTATTCAAGAGAAGACGGTTATGGCTCTTATCATCCGAGTACAACTTTCTTTTTACTCCTTTAGATGAAATATGACCTACAATATATGAAAATAGTTGGTGTTAAGTTATTGTATAATAGTCTGATATAAAATTTATATTTGATTTGTTTTTCTTATAAAAGAGTATGCATTGTCCTATTAATTTTTCTTGTTTGGATGTAACAGATGTGATCCTTTGAAATGACAACTTTAATTGTCATGGATAATTTAAAAACAAAAAAATGTCAAAGATCATATATGACTTATGTGCAATTTGACCTCCACTTGAAAAGTTTGTATGATCCATGTATACTAAAAAATATATATAAACCAGGGTTCACCCTAAACAGCACCAAAATCTCCATGTGGCGATAAAGATTCTAGTCCTCTTATTTCGACATTCGGTGCGAAATTGAATCATAAATGACACTTTGGGAAAAACAGCAAAATGTCAAACTTCCATACACAGGAGTCCCATGCACCACATACTTAGCGATTTCACGACATCACGTGGCAAGTCCGGGAAGTGATGGAAATTTTGGGGAATTTTTGGGATGACTTTTTTCAGTAGACTAAAACAAAATTTTGACATCATAGAACCTGTGAAATACTGTTTAAACATTGTGATTAAATGTGTTATTCACAATTATTCAAAAATGATCCCTATTGCTAACAAGGAGAGGGCCAGACATTTGAGTCTCTAATTTGAATGAATTATGGTGAACAAATAGCTCCTCTTCCAAATAATAGGACCCACTTCTCAAGCTTTACAAAAATTGGGCCACTAAAACTTGAGTGTTTACCATATGTCTTTGGAAGTTTCATGTCTGAGCAGCAATATTATCTATCACTGCTCAGAGAGATGATAAAGTTCAAACCATTGGAATTTTAGTTTAGATTTGTTTTTTTTTTTTTTATGTGTACCAATATTATTTTACCACAGCACTGGTATTATTATTATATCATATTATTCCTGATGTTTGAAGTGTATAAAACAAGAGAGTAAAAATTATGACAATTTTCTGTTTAGCAAAAACAAGTCTCTGTAGATTTAATTCTTTTACCCTGTTAAATAAAAATAAATAAAACTTATTTCTTCACATGTATTTTACATGCCGTCCTCACAAGTGAATAAGCTTAGAATGTTGTCCTTTTTGTCTGTGTGCAGTAATCTGATATGAAAATAGGGTAGCATAGTCCCAGCATTTTACTTTTTGAATTCTTAATATTATAAGCAATTTTCTCACTTGCTCATGTTTGTTACACTTCAAATGTCACAATACGACCATATCTAAAAATAAATATGAAGAAAATTTTAGAAATAATAATACTAACAAGCAATTATTTATTGTAGCATTATCACAATGCAGGGCAGCAATTTTTAATCATATTTTTATTTATTTATTATATTTGAAATATGAAATTGAATATGCTCTGAACCTCAAATTAATAGTGTCTTGCCCTTGTATGACATGCTTTTCCTGTTAGCAAGAGATTCGTGCTGGTCGTCTATCTAACTCATATTGGGAGAAAACTTTTGAATTGAAATAACATGACTTCTGGCTCACATCGGAAATTCATATATAGTTAATCGGGACCTGCTTCCCAGACCCCTTCCAGATTGGTTTTGGCTTTCACATAACTAAGTCAGTTCTCGAGATTGAGGTAGGACAGACAGACAATAGTAGGAATTTATAAGTCTACAATTTTTGAAAATTGTGTGAGGGTCTGGACAAGTCCAAACCATCACTGAAATTTGTGTTAAAATAATTTTTTTTTGGTATGAAAATGCAACATGAACTTACATCCTTCTATTGTTTACAAGTCCTAAGATCAACCATTTCTGGTTGGGGATCGAATTAAACATTGATTTTGACCTCTCCTGCAATCTAAGCTGATATCTCACTACACTTAGTAACAAGTGACTAACAAGTGATCAAATGTTGACTGCATTATCCTGGAGATTGTCATTTGCAAACCAGGGACACTCCTTCATTTGGGACTATCTTGGAAAGGAGAGGAAGACCCAAAGGCCACTGCCGACTTACAAGATTTCCAACATCTTGGAAGTTCTGTCTTGTATCAATCGTACCTGCATGCGACCCTCTCAATCCCTTGTCAGTCCTGACCATCACATCCCCATTGGAGACCATACAAATGCAATCCAATAATAACGAGGTAAAATAATAACATAACAATGTTACACACAAAAACTAAACTAAATTTTGAAGATTCAAACCTACATCACCTAACTCCAGTGCCTAGCATCTCATTCACTCAGTTATCATCATTCTTAAATGCAAAACTTCCAAAGACTTATAAGCTAAACACTAAATTTTCAGATGCCCACATTTTGAAATTGCTTGAGAAATGGGTCCTGTTTATTTGGACAAGATGTTTGTGTTTAAAGCTACATGCTCACCAGATTTCATTAAAATAAGAGACCTGAATGTCTGGTCCTCTTCTTATAAGTGACAGTTTAACATGTTACTTTTGCTTTCCAGATGCCAAACTGATAAGGCTACTGTCACCTGCATTGATTATTTATTGCCACCAGTTTTACTTACTAATTTGAAGTGGTGAAAAAAATTAAAAACTGGCAAAATGGTGGCAATATTTTAAAAGTTTCCAGAGCAACCTCTGATAAACCTATATTCATAGATCATAGGACACCACTGTTCTAACGTATGAATTAAAATCTATCCTTTTATTTTTTTATTGAGGTAATAGTAATAAGGATTGTTGACAATTGTCAAAATATTTCCACAACTATAAGAATGAAAAACACAATTTTCCATTTGAGAAAGTATTAATTCAATGCTATGTAATAGGAGTAGTATTTTTTTTTATCATGACAATAGTAATGTTTGTAATTGATGCTATGTTATGTGCAAAAAATTGACATTTGTGTGTGTGGAAATATAGTTGAATAGTGCTATTAACAGCTAGAGAACATAAAATAGGTATATAATATGAATCAGTGGCATGCCGAGAATGGACTACAGGGACTAGGCCAGTCCCCTAAATTCCATGAAGGTACAATCTAAATATTATTTTTAATGCATTTGTGTTTGGAACCTGTTACTTGAAAACAACTGTTTTTCCCATCTGGCCACCCCTCCTTTATGCTGAGTTCAACTCTTCTATGAGCCAACCTCAACACCCCTCAGATCTCCTTTAGTAAACTTGTCGACAGGACTAGCTTGCAGACACATGTTCCTATCATACTACTGTGTTTTGTGCATGTCAGGCAGTTCTGTAATAAGAGATTTTTAATTTCCTATGCTTATTGAACACAACATTGCATTAGTAATTTTTGTATTTTTAATATCATAAAAGTTTTCATCTAAAGTGTGAATCTACTTAAAAGATGGTATATATGATTAGAAAACTTTGAATTCAACATGGAAGGAGACTTATTAGGAGAAGCAGGTCTCTCACAGCTAATCTAGGTGAAATGTCCCAGCAAAGTGAAGACAATCAATGATTTCTGTGCTATATCCTGGATCGCCTGCTTGAAATGTAGTTTGGAACCTTGAGTTTCCGAGAAAAAAAATTCAGCAATGAATTGCTTAATTTTCCCACAACATTTAAAACTGCATGTGGCACCATCTGTTATGATATTTAATTAAAAATATAAACAATTTTGTTAATGATTGTAAAATGGCAAAAGACTTAATTTTCAGGATAGGGATGAGTTTTATAAAAAATTTTACTCTTTATTAGCATTTACAATTGTCATTAAGTCCGACCTACTCGAGACATGACATATGACCCTCTTTATATCCCCACTGCGTTGACCTTTAACTATGAAAATTTAATAGCATCAATCCTCCTAACACACAAACTGACCTACAAAATTTCAGAAATTTTCAACACAAAGCACAGGAGTTATTAAGTTTCAAAGAAGGTAAACAAAATTTTGCGCCCCCACACACACACAATAATATCCATACATACGTAAAATGACCAGAATTTTTTTTTTTGCATTTCTCAATGTTTCAAGATCCCTTGAATCCAAAAATGAGAGATTATGGGGAGGGGTCATTTTTTAACTGATCGCCATATTTTCCCTCTGTTATATATAATAGAGTTGGGAAAATAACATTAATGTGCCAATAATCTGCAAATAAAATGAGTTTTTTTCCAGGTGTTTTTAATTAACAATTGTTAAAAAAATGTTTACTCGTACCTGGTCCCTTTTGAAAATTGTCACTAAATGTTGCTGATGTGAATACATGTTGTTTTCAAATTTGTGTGGAAATTTTTTAACAAGTGAGATTGCATAAATAACCTAACTGGAGAGAACTGTAGTAGTACAGCCAAAATGCATTTTAGGAAGGTCTAAAAAACTATAACTATAGGTAACCATTCTTCATAACTAGTGATATAATAAATGAGTTAAATAACCTCAATGTGTGATAAACCCTTAAATCTTTCTGAAATTTTGTTACCAAAGTTAGAAGTAAAGTAATGCTGTTGTGTATAAAGAAAACAAAACACTATAATTGCACAGTCCAGCTATGGCTAAAGTGAATTTTATGGCTTATTAGGATAAGTCTTCAAACTCATTGCTCTTTTCAATTACATCACATCTTTAAAACCCTGAAAACTCTCTAAAATGACATCACTGTGTAGATAGGGGAATAATTACTGAAAATTTATCAGCTTTCAAGTAAAAGTGTTTATTCAATCCCTGCTTTAATAGATAATGAATGTGAGGCGAGAGTGTATATACATGTATTTGATTTTGGAAAAAATTGCAATGGCAGAAGAATGTCTGTAGTGCACAAAAGATCTTTCGAGTCTAAAGTCACTAAATGAATATGTATTTGTAATTTAAAACTGACATAAAACCTGCACCCCTTTCAAGCACAGATAACCTTTGTATTTCAATAGAAATATTTCAAATCAAGTAACATTTTTTTATTATAGAAATAAGTTAAAAAATTTACTTGAAGGAGTTTTATGTGGTGGATCACAGATAGGTTTGACAATCCCATTCTTCTGATTACTTTCTTCAGGAACTGTCTTCCAAATTCTCTCTTTTTCTAAATTCAAAAAATAATATTTCATTTTATTACTTTAGTGATACTTTCATATTTGTTTAAAAAAAACAATTACAGAAATCAAATTTTGGTAAACCATTGACAGAACTTCTATTATTAAAACTGTGTAAATATTTATTACTAGTAATTTTAACGTTGGACACAATTTCATTTTCAGTACAACACAAATTAAAACAGGAAAAAAAGTGCTCGTATTATGAATAGTGATCAGTACAAGATAATTATTTCATGTATGGTTTTTAAATTGGAACACTTAATATTGTTAAATACACTATATATTTAATATCAACTTAAGTAATCAAAACTCTTAATCATGATTTTGACAAAATTTACCTTTTTTCTTATCAGGAACTAAAGGCTTTAAATCTAAAAGCCTAAGGACTCGAACCTTTTCTTCATAATCTGCCGACAGTCTTAAACTCTCTGTTACTTCTTTGCTAGGAATGGGAAGAGGTGAAGAGACATCTCTTTTTTCTTGTTCTTCTTCTTCCAGTTCAACTGGAGGACTGATACTACGTCTACCAAGAATCCTTCTACGTTTCATAAATTTTTGAAATTCCAAGTCTAGTAATGGATAAAAATTTATGTCGATAACTAATAAAAATATTAGATTTATATGATATCTGAAAAAAAATATCACCTTTTTTTCTTCTGTTTGTTATTAATCCAAACATATTTAAGAACTTCATTTTCTGTAAGTAAAAGCCAATTTAAATACAATCATACATTTTTAATTTATAAATATTCTTGTTGTATCATAGTAAATATGAATTTGTCATTAATAATTACATATTTTTAATTTCTAATTTTTGTAAGATAAGCTTCTGCTCGAGTATGTTAAATAAGATATGATAAGTTTTTAATATCCAGTAATTGAATTAAATTGAAAGATGTTCTGTTGAGATGTGCTAATTAGAAAATATTTCTGACTGCCTAAATACTTTGTATCTTTTAATTTAAGTCACTTATTTCTCAATTTAGCACTATGGCGGAAACTTGATGGAACCAGAGGTTTTTCGGATAATCCAGAAACTCTCGTGAAACTTCAAAGACAATAATTGCACTGCACATTTAAACGTGAATTAATTTACTCAAAATATTTTATAAGCATTCAATACAGGTTTGCTATTGCTGAACTTAGACCACATATTAAGTTTTTAATAATTATTTTACAAATATACTTTCTAGATTTCAAAACTATATGTAGTGTGAAAGCAGGTTTTGAAAAGTTATCAAGTAAACAACAGCAAGTTTCACATCAAATGAAATACTTGTTTGTTATAATCTTATTGCTTTTTTTTCTTTTCATTCATACAAATTGAAAAAGAACATCTGTTCTAAAGTAATTGGTGAAAATACTGGTCCAGTATGCAAATAAACCACTTCATCAAGAACTAGCAAAACAATTGTTTTTGCTAGTTTTTGGTGTCAGTGAAAAGTGTCTGACCTGATACAAACAAGGTGCTGTAACAAAACAAGTAATTTTTGTCACTCATGTCACCTTCAATATCCTGACGGGTAGCAACATATATTACTGTACCCCTCATTTTCACATTGACTTCCACCCAGGATGATTGAATATTGCATAGGCCTACTTTTATTATATATTTCAAAATATTTGGACACCACTGTTTTAGATTATCAGATCCCCAATTAGTCAATTTTTATCAAACAAAATTCTTGTTTGTTTTAGTATTTTACATTATTAATCCAAATAATTCAGTTGTACAAAGCATAAGGCCTAAAAAATTCTATTGTAGAACAGCTTTAAATATTTCTTTTTTAACACATTATTAGATTAGTCGAAATCAAAATCCTGTTTAAACAAAAATCGATTTCAAAATTTTACATAACAACACTTAATTTTTCACAGATTTCCCCCCTGACAGTGCAAAATGTCATTAATCAGCAGTACCCAATTATTTTATTTCTCATTATCGATCAAACAAAAACTTTCCAGTAAACAGAAATAAGCACATGTTTGCAGTAAAACATTGTCGGTATGCCTGCATGCTGTTTTAGAAACAGTCAAAATATTCCTTGTTTGGAAATTGATTTCAATTCAATCTGAATTAGTATGCGAGGGTCCCATTTAAATTCTTATTAAAAAATTCCTACTGATTTTATGTAGTATGCAGCAAACTTCATATATTGATAACAGAATCACAACAATATGCTTGTCAGAGAGCTTAATGCTGTAAAATAATAATATACTTTTTACATCATCTTTCAGAAAAATAAATTACTGACAGGTCCATTTTAAATGAATAATAAAATTTAGTGTTTACAATAAGAAATTCTATTTAATTTATAATTAAGTCTGAGTTTTCTGTATAATTAATGAAATTATAATGCCCGATTCACCAGGCCGTAATTTGGACTACAGATAGGCTATTAAATTAATTAATTAATTTGGAATTTTGGAAGAAAAGATCAATTTGGTCCTCAAAAGCTTAGTCAGCTGAGTGCCATAGAGGACCAAACTAAGTAATTTAGAACATTCTAAAAGAAAAGATCAATTTTAATATAAGATGGCAAGTTTAATAGCCTATCTGTAGTCCAAATTATGGCCTGATGAATCTGGCATTATCACCTGATTAAATTTCATTAAAGTTTCTTATCAATTAACATACACTATTTTATAATTTCACGTTGAAAATTACTGACAGTTTCAGATTTTAATCATGGAAACAATCAAATCACAATTGAAATAACTCATAACATGATAGAAATAATGGCTAATTAAATAAGTAAAATATCCAACTACTCATCAGTGATTTTTTTAAGGAAAATTTTTGATTGTTTTATTTTAAAGTTAAAATGCAATAAAGAGACAGTAAATCATTGGAATGAGTTGACCTTAATTTATATACAGTAAATTTTGAGTTTATTTTGTTATTTATTTTAGAGAGAATAGCCTGTACCTTTGAAAAATCATTGTATAATCTATAAGAAAATGTATGCTAGTCTAAATCTCTTCCTTCTTTTCTCTTTAGAAATATGAATAATTACCCAGTAAAGAAAATTTTCATTATATTACATCTTCTAATTGTAAACATTTTTTGAACTTTCATCTTTTCTGACAAAATGTTTGAAATAAATGCTAAAGTGCTTTTCATCAGATTTCAAAGACACTGACAGTACATAAAATTATAAAATAAACTATCAAAAAGAAACAATTTGAAACAGAACGATACTTACTTCGGCACTTGTATCCAGTTTTAAAGGTGGCCCTTTTGTAATTATTAACATAGAATTTAATCTATTAAGATCATTTTCTTCCTCTGAATCGGATTCACTTTCGTCACTATTGTATGTACCATTGAGTCTAGCTTTACGAATTTTTTCTTCTTCCAAATCTAATTTGCTAATGACTCTTGGCTGATCTAATGTTGTGATTGCTGAATCCATTGGATTTTTGCCAATAGGAGGTAAAATTACAGTTTCTGGTAGATTCCTTGCTAGAGATTGTCTATTTCCAGTCTGATAATGATACATGGGTCTACTAGAGAGTCCATCATCAATATGATGATTACGATGTAGTCTCTCCCTTGAGAGCCCATGACTCTGATTATCAGAACGAGTCCTTTCCGTTTCAAGCAATCTAGCATGAATTCCTTCGTGCCTAAGATGCGAGGGAGCAGCCCACAAATCAGACATTGGAACTGGATTACTCTTGTTTGGACCGTTTTCGTTTCCTCTAATATCAGTGATTGTCCTGTGATCGTGATTGGAATAGATACTTTTTTGAGATTCTCTGCTATCTGTCAATTGAACAAAGGCAGAATTATGCACATGTTCACTCCTAGGTAGTCCATTCAATTCTGTATTTGGCACCCCTAAAGTATTTCCAGAATGGAGATTATTATCCGATATGCTCATCTTATGTAATTTTGTATCGTAGTTGTTTCTTCCTGAAGAATGCATGGAATGTTTGATTAAATTATCTGCTTCTCTGCTGCTTTCCATGAGGAGTCTCTCTCTTCCAGCTGATGGATGGTGTTGGATCTAATGCAATTAAAAATCTTATTCATCTTATTCACAAATATCAATATTATAATAAATATTTGATGAACTACAATGATTATCCAATAAATATGTAAGTAGTTTTGATTTTATAGTAATGTCATTAAAAATATTTCATAATATCCAGGTTTAATTTTAAGAGCAGGCAAATGTTTTGCTTTTGACTGGTTAGTTGATAAAAATCTTAAGTAACAAATTAAAAAGAAGCATAATAAAATAAATTTAAAATACCTGTTGTAGAAGAAGTGGATGTCTATATCCAATACCTTCCTGTTCCTGAGGTAGATGTACTCTATCTGCCACAGTATCTACTTGACGGGAAGGCCACATATCTTTCTCAACACGTGCGGTATTGGATCTCTGTCCCGACGGTGGATGAACTGCTAAATTTAAAGGAGCCACAACTGATGTCACTGTTGTTACAGATTTCCGGATGACAAAATCTCTTGGAGTACCCTGAGTGATTGAACCTAACCTGCCCACTGTAAAAGTTTTTAATTATATGAATGCTATTTATTTAATGTGTATGTGCATCAGTAATAATAAAAATGAACAATTATAAAAATTTTGAGAACTAAAGCTGACAAACATTTATTTCTGTGCTGATGATGATAAATGATTTTTAGAATTATTAGCGAGGTTGAGACCGAAGTTTTAAACACGAAAATGTGTATGTCAGATGTTCAGCGTCGCTTTCCTGTAAGCCTAGAAGTTTGACAATGGTGTTTGGAATGTCGAACACGATTCCACTGACTATCCAAATACCATTATCAAACTTCTAGACTTAAAGGAAAGTGGCACTGAACGTCTGACGCACATGTTTTCGCGTTTAAAACTTCGGCCTCAACCTTGCTATTAAATAGCTATCTAGTTTCTACTTATACCAAATTTATATAAAACTTTACACATACTTGGTGATTCTGAATTTCTTGAAAGAGCCATGGGTAGTGGACTACATGCTGTCCGTCCTGAATCGTTACCACCCGATACTACATCAACCTCCATCTCGTGATGTTCCCTTTCCCATCTGTTGTCATACTCTCTTCGTTCATGTTCTTCTTCTCTATTCCTTTCAACTTCTTGTTCTTGTATTACCTCTCTTGAATGTTCCTCCTCCTGTTTTTGTCTAAGATATTCAAAAATGATCAAAATTTTGATTTTTTTAAAACTAATATTAAACAATATACAATCTGGTCTCTGTATTAACAGTGGAAATTGCAAAATTTATCATATTAAAAATTTGGGTGATGCTCAATGAATTCACCTCAAGTGTTTATCATCACTCAAAAGTGATAGGACACATGCATCTTAATCTTTTCAGTCAGGTCATTTAATTAAGATGGTTTATGATCTTTTGAGTATTGTGAATGCCATGTTCTTGACTAAGTAATAAAATTTTGACACAGTATTTTCAGAAACACAAGAAAATGCTACTCAATAAAAAGATTTTAAATGTTTATTGTAGGACATAATTAAACATATTTCTGTTAATTGTAAATGGTTGTTGGTTGTATGTAAGTGTTTAGGGATGTGTAGGAAAAAATCTGGGGCTGTTTGGTGACTTGAAATTTGTTTTAGGGAAATATATATATATATAATTATATATAAATTAGTAGATACAATAGTCTTACCTTTCATGATTAAAGACATGCTACTGGGAGAGACTAATCCCATGTGATGCGACAACAGATCAGAGGGAAAACGGCTGTTGGGATAAAAAGGCACACTGGGATGAGGCAACATTCCAGGTGGGGTATGAAGATGCATCATAGGTGCACGTGGCAAATTGTAGCGCTCCAAATAAAGCGAATCCTCTAACCTAATAAATAATAATTTGTCATTTTGTAATAAATAACATTTCATTTTGTTTGAAATTATTTTAACATTTACTTATACAGTCACAGTTAATGTGGTTTAGTTTTCATTTATGTACAAGAAATGTCAAATAACAAATCAAAGTTAATAGCCTAATCCCATTAATTTGCTCTTTTCCAATCCTATACAATAAGCCTTGAGAACACTAAAGAAATATAGCAAAAGAAATCTTGAAAAGAATGGACATTGAAATAGCTGTCAGCTCAATTATCTTCAACCTGAAAAAGAATTAGTGAATATGCAAATTTAGGAACTGAATTATCCCAATACAGTATCACTTTTACATCTTCCCTCATCATACAGTAATGATGATGAAATTTAATATGTTAAGTTTGCTTTTTCACGTTCAATAAAAAGGATGCAAGCATTAAAATAATTTTCATTTTCTATGTTACATCTATTAAAATTATACCATAATTTGCATAAAGCAAAATAAATCTAAACAACAACCAAGTTATTTCATAATAATACAGATTATTATTAAGTTCTCATTAAAAATTTATAGTGTATTTATATATTAAAACTATAATTCAAGAAGCAATTAAATTTTTTCCACTAATTCCCAAGTTGTTTGTCTGTAATGACACATAACCAATTAGTTTATTCATTTCATTTTCAAATACCAGTTGAGGATCATCATTCATTCATACATCTGTAGCATCATTCATTATTATTTAATTTCTCTCTCTCTTGTTTTTTTTGGTAACTTAATTTTATGTACTTAAGAGTAGTTGCTGAATTTAAAAACAACTGATTCTAATACATTTCTCTATAGATGAAACAGTTTCTCCAGTTTTTAAACAAAATGTTTTTGCATATATTGCATTCTAAAATCATTGTTACAACAACAAGAAAAATTGGCTTGGTTTCAAAGCCATCTTGGTGTTTGTCTTCTTGTATGGTACATGTTACTCAACTGATCTTTTCTATTTTACTTATTTTGGAATATTTTTCATGTTTTTTTTTTTAAATGATTGATTTACATTAGTGTTTTCTTCAATTTTTTAATATCGAACTTAAGCAAGGCAAGATAGATGTAAGCACGACGTCTGATTTATGTCACCAGTTCCTTTTTACAAAATTTTTATAATTTTAATTGGAAGTGTTTGTGTGTTTTAAAAGGACCTTTTAATAACCTTCCGGCGACAAGTAACCTAAAAAGGAAGGTCAGTCGCCGAAAGGTGTTTTGTCTTGGAACACAAAAAATAAATGGTGATCCCTTTTGGGCAGATTTGGTCTTTATTTTAATCATAAAAAATTCTCCATCGGACGAAAATTCACTGATCGAACTTAACATAAAAACTCGTAAATCTTGAAAATCTAAATCTTCACTTTACAAAAATATATTATCAACAATTAAAGCTGTTAAATTACATATCTTATAATTTTTTCATATTCTAATATATTAAAGTTCAGATACTGAATTTATATTCACACTATTACATGGATCTATGTCAAGAAATAACACCAACTATTTCTTGATTTATATTTCAAATGTTTTTTTATATGACATAAAAAAATTTGCAAAAATTTTTCTTATTGCATTTTACATTTGCATCTGACAATATTCTTTACATCTCTCTAATACCAAGCATTGTAAGAATACACCACTGCCCAATAAGATTAAGACAATTGCTTATGCTATGTTGCTTTTGTTTTACAACAAATTAATCTAAATATTGTGTATTGAAAATAAAGTTAAAAATCATTTTAAATGAAAAATACTACTATAATATAATATTTTCAATGGAAGATATTTTTATTCTGAATCTAACAAAGCCTACTAATTGACTAATCATTTTCAATTAATGAACAGTTAATTTAACTATGTTTAGTTAGGATCATTTATGATCTACAAAAGATAACCAAAAATCCAAACAATGCTTTGATCCTGTCTGGAATGAGTTACTATTACTAATTGTAGGGAAAATTCTATAATTTATTAGATGAAAATTTGAAAATCAGATTTATAAATCGAGATATAATTTCCATTCAAGTACTTAATTTTTGTTCAGTAATTTTTCTTATCAAATTAATGTAGATTGCAAATTAACTTGCCTTCCTCAATGTGCCATAGCAATTGAATAGAATTGGTCTCCAGAGTACTGACTGGAGATGCAAAGGTTGGGGATCTCCCAATACTCAGCAAGGAGATTAAGAGCTAAACACAAAGTATCTTTCCTTGTTTAACTAGCAAGCAGAAATGACATTGTTTCATCAGTGTCCTATAAGTCAACAGAATTTATCAGAATCAGCCTTAAGAAAATGAAACTTTCCTTCCACACAGAATTACCAATTGAAGACAATGATGATGGTACATTGAACACATTAGAATGTGAATCAATTTACCTCCTTCAATTTCAAAATAATTAACCATGGAAAGTATACATGAGATTCAAGCTACTGAGCAAACTGCTTGTTTTGTTCTGTGCTTGCATAACTTGTTGAAATATGTTTACACTGCTTTGTATATTTTTGATCCTTTATAATTATAATTAATTAAACAAAACAGCATGTCAATTTTTCAGTTATATGGTTTGTTGATTGAATACATTTTACTACAGGTTCATAATTTCAATTTACTATCACTATTTATTTGTTTCTGAAATGGGCACTGAAATGTGTAATTAAACTGTACATTGAACAATAAGAATTATATACAGAAATGAAGTTTGCAGACATGTTTGAGTTTGTAAGTTACATGATTTGACAATAGGAATGCCACTTGCAATGCAAATAACATATTTAGCAATTGAATCTCAGAATTCTTCAGTATATTTAGCATTTAAAATTTATGGAAAAGATATGCTTATAAATATTTGTTGGCACTTTGATATATATCAATAATGGTGTACTCAAAGCTTTACTATATTTTGATTCAACTAGCCACAAACAATATCTAATTTAAATATTTATAAATTCTAAACAATAGAAAAGAATAGAAATATCAGATAATAGATGAATGAAATAAAATTTTTCTGTTAATTAAAAAAGAAAAAGGTGGTTATCTCAAGTAATAGAAGGCATTTTCTAAATTATAAATTACTACCGAAATCAAAATCGACAAATCTCCCACTAATAGCCATTTCATCATTGCAACAGAAAAATTTTAAAATCTGTTTATAGATTTTAGATTTATGTTAGGAGATTAATAACCACATGACAATAGGCTATGTTAAGACAATCTTATCTTTTATTATTAAGTTCCTTAAAGAGAATGATACTTTCCATTACATAGACTCCACTTCTTTATGTCTATAATGTTTATTAATTTTCTCACATAAACAAGTATCTAAATGTTATTTCACTTCATAAATCTTAAAAATTATTTTGAAAACTTTTGGGAATAAGATAACAAAACTACTCTTATTCAAATTTTGGCAACATTACAGGCTTCATACATTCTAATAGTTAATTAGATTTAAATTTAATTGTGACCAAAATTTTGGTTTAACATGACTATTACCAGTTCTCATTTGCAAATATAGTAGTCTTGTTTTACATGGAGTCAGATGTCAGCAGGTATGACATGAAAAGAAATTCCATATAAATTTTATCCTCCACCTTAAATAGTTCCAGATAATTAATTGCCTAGACATTTTATATTTCTGTTAATGTATTTAAATAGAATAATGTTTACGTGATTGTAATAAAATTATTCAGAAAGTACTTTACTTAAGAAAAATTTTCACTACTAAATGCTACTTATTCATTAGTACTCTATGTTTGGAATGTCAGAAGCTGAAGAAGCATGGTTTGTTGACTTAAGAGAACACAATTCAGTATCACTAAGAGTTACTTAGTCTAACTATTTACCATCCACTAAAACACAAATTTGTGTAAATCAGTACTGCATCAAACAAAATACTACTGTATAAGCCTTAGTGTTATTACAGTTATTCATTTCTATTGACAGTTATAAACATTACAAGGCTCGGTCATCAACAGAGTATAAGACATTAAAGAAATTAAAAATTAAATAGAAAAAGGCACTTAAATGCTAAACAAAATATTTTAAGGAGTCACTTTTGCTAAATGTATTTTAAGAATTTATATTAATTTAATAATGAAAGCAACTTGTAATCACATATGCCTTTTCTTTAATGCAAAATTTCATTCATATTTTCAGAAGAATAAAAATATATAATTGTATCATTATCAATGAAATATGCTACTAAAAATCCTAGTATGAATAAAAGACTAAGCGATAATTTATTATACCAAATTGACTCTTTATTGTCAACTACATAGATTCCATTTAAAATAAACAACAATTGTGAAATTCATGTTTACATTTCTAATATTAGACCCTAAAGAATTTTTAACAAGTAAATAATTCAAAACTCATTACTGGAACCATTACAATTAATCTGAAAAAAATTTGGAATTATATATGTTCTGGATGTTAAAATCATTAAAGTTGAATTACATAAAAAATTCAAGATGCATAAATTTTATTTTGGTTGTTTTTTTACATCTGAATCTTTCTTTTGTCAACAAAGATTTAGGTTATTTCTGTAGTGAAGTTGGATCTTGGCCAACTGTGTTTTTGGCAGTATTTGGAGAAAATATCTAAAAGGAAAACATTATTCTTACATTTATAGATTTTCTGTATTCAATTGGTTCAAAAGAATTATTTTTTTTTAACATATTAGTTTTTCCTTAAGTGTAAGTAAACAATTGAATCACCAAAGAAATAAATAAATTATTAGTTGTTGAATGAATTAAAAACAAAGACTGAATTTTTGCAGGTTCATTGAGCACAATCACTTATAATTAACAAATTGTTATTTTTGACTAATTTTAACATATGAGTATAACATCCAAAATTAATAATTTTTACTTTAATCTTACACTATTAATGGAAGCTATCTGAAGTGTAATCTAAGCATGTAATATTATCTATATTGTTACTGCATACTAAAAATTTACTATTTTTATCATATTAGTATAAAATAAAGTTAAAACTTAAAACAATTTTACAATTAATGTCTAGTTTATTCTACGTTAAAGCAAGTGTGATCTCAAAATTGCCTATAATAATTAATAATTTCTGCTGATTTTTTTTAAACAAATAAAAGAACATTGCATGATAAGAGAGTAATTGGCAATTTCGACTCACTTCCTTTAATTGAAATATGCCAAATTTTAAATTATTTTTAATGATAAAAAAGTCAGAGCCTCGTGTTTTTGACCAGTCCTAAGTCTAGATTCAATAACAAATCTGAATCTATCGTTTTGACAACTGTCTTTTTCAGTCTGATCTTAATAAAGAACAAAGCATATTTCAACAAGCAATTATTTATTGTGACATCATCACAATGTTGGGCTGCAAGTTTTAATCATCTGTTAATTTGAAGTCACAAGATTTTTTTCAGTCCAGACCAAAAGTTTGTATATAATTAATCAGAGTCTTTGGCTCCTAAACTTTCTATGTTTGGTCTGAATTTTAGTGGTGTCTTGTCCCTGTACATCATACTTCTCCTTGTAACAATCAAGTCATGCTAGTCATTAATTAACTTGATACTGGACAAAATTTTGAATTGGTATCACATGACTTCAGGTATAGACTAAGTTCATATATAATTAATCAGGGACTCTAGCCCCTAAGCTTTCCAAATTTCATCTCAATTTTCATCTATCTAACTTTGTTCTCAAGATTAAAGACAGACAGACGATAGTAAGAATGTACAGATAGTACAGATTTGCAATTTGAAAATTGCAGCCAATCATTCAAAGCAGTTGGAAGTAAATTCTGTATTATAATGTTAAATTTTGAATAATGTATAAAAAAAAATTAACAAGTGAATTTTTACTTTTCCCGACTGTTATATGAGCCGTTCACAGGCCAAATCGATTAAATTAAGGATTTACAAATGGAGTTAATCGTTATTATTTTCAAATTTTTTGCGTAACTAATTTTATATATCATTATATTAAAACTATGCTTTAATGTAACAGTATATAAAAATACATTCGGCAATGTTTATTTAAATATAAAGTTTATAAATTATTTTTTTAAATTCCTTTTATCATCAATTTTTATACTTTTTGTTTTGTGGAGTTAATCGATTTGGCAAGTGAGTGGCTCATATATAACATTTAAATTTACTAAAGGATTAGAGGGCCTCCACCAATAGGTATAGCCTTGGAAAAGGAATGATAAAGGGTTAAGAAAAAATGAAAGATCATTTTTACATGCATCTAGCCTACTAGTGGGCCGAGAGATAAAATGACTGAATACTGATAGCCGGTTGTGGGTTTGCATCTAATAGACTGGCTAAGTGGAATTTTCCAGGTTTTCCATTATGTGTCTAACACCTATATAGTGGCCAGTTTCCCATAAAAGCCTTGCTGGGAGACATTCCTGACAGATTGACATATCCAAGTAAACCAGCTTTTACATATGTAAAAATATCTTATTATTAGACTTAATCCAAAGTGTTTCCAACTAAAGATGGGAGTATTCAGATGTAAGAATTGAGAACCATTTGATTGAGAAAAGTTCTTACTGTTCCCAAAAACTTTTTCTAGGTATTTGAATACTTCTTGAATATGATATTTATGAGCTTATATGACTGCAAACAAGACAGTTCAAATACCAAAAACTAAATGTTAATCAACTTGTTTTCAAGTACTTAGTACTAATTAGTTACTGAATACCCTGTATAAAACAAATTGGCAGCACAAAATAAGATGTTATCTTATTCGCATTACTTTCAACAAATTATATTTGTTGTTCGTTTTTAAGATCTTTGTTCTTGGAAATTCGTTTGATTCTACTTCTAGTTAATTCCAACAAAGACTAATGGACATAAAATCTTTGTTAATATATGTTATCTTATCAGATGATCTTCATTTCTCTGAGAAGGTTTGAAATCATGCTCTGCAATTACCATTATACCTGGAGATTTTACTTGTCTACAAGTGGAATCTTAATTTTTCACTTTATCCAGGTTATGTTCTTTGTATCTCTTCATGTTCCACTTTGGATAGATTTCCTGCTTATAGTAGGGTTTAATATAGGAAAAAAAAAAATTCACCCTGTTCCACTTAGGCAGATTTCCCTCTTATTAAGGTTTTACTGTAATATATTACATTTTGTGAATTATTAATTCAAAGTACACAAGTACGGTACATTTCCTGTACACAATTTTGAAAAAAAAAAATTAAATAATATGTAATGCGTATTATTTAATGTGTAAACAATGCTCATATATTTATGTTGCATCTGGTATTCTTTAGTCATTAATTAGTACAAATAGTGAACAAATATGAAAGAGTGTAAGGATATTTTCCAAGACCAATTCCTTAAGCTGTTAGAATACTTTAGAAGGGTAATTTATGTTACTTGTTAATGTATACATTTTATTGTAAATATCCAATATAGTAGCTGTTTTATATATTTTCGTAAATGTCTGTCTCTTTAATCCGAATAAAACATAATTTTGGTAGGCTGTGTGATAGTCTACTGAAATTATTTTTTATTCAGATTAGAGACAGACATTTACGGAAATGTATAGATTTTATTAGGATTGAAGCTTCATCTATGGATAGTGTGTTAATAAAAGTGGATAAAAGTTTACTTTGAATTGCAATGAAATCAGTTATGAATATTATATTTAAGTGATATTTTTCATTACTCAATACTCTATTTTTCTGTGCTCTGTGCCTTGGGTTATTGATCCCATCTTCACATTCATGTCTGTTGTTCTATCTGGGCTTCTAATGTACTTGCAGATTTGAATCACACTCCAGGTTGTTATTGTTGTTTCATTTAGGTATTTCTAAAACAATTTAATATACTTAAAAGTTGATTTATATTATTATATGTTGATTAACTTTGGTATATAAATAGGTATATCAACATAATATATATGACATTTAATTTATGGCAGTTAATACTTCCAGTACAGAATATAATTTCTCTCAGCTTCATGGTGGCTAGGAACTCCACTGAAATTCAGTTAAGCTCACCATGTTTTAAAAATACAGTTTACATCATCACAATACAATTATCCAATAGCAATTCATTATTTGATGACATCATATTTGTAATGATCATTGCAGAAAGCATGCATATAAAATGAATGGAAGTTAAACATATCCCAGGAATCATTGTTGTAACCATCATTAACTAATAATAATGTGATGAAGTATTCAGATGACATTGTTAGTCTAACAGCAAGAAACATTAACTGCTGTTAATGAATAGTGTAATAAAATAAAAAAATCATCATCTTAGACTTTCATCAATAGTTTCAATATCACACTAATGTTTTCAGTCAAGTTGATTTGATGTCAATTTAATGTTTTTAAACACTATTAAATCAGCAAAGCTGGAGCAAATAATATCAAATCAATACCTTTCATACTTTTTCCAATGAAGAATTTATTTAAGATTTAAACTGAAAATGTTTTTATACTTATTTCATAAACCTGCTTCAGATTTAGCATTCAACATTTTGAAATTCCAAAAAGTAGTCTTTTGTGTAATTTCTGGAAATGCAGTGTTTTAAAAAGCAAAGGTGGTGTTGTAAAGTTTTATCTTTACACAAAAATAAGCCTCGTGGAAAGAAAATTATCAGAATTGCTATGTACCCACAAGTAATTAATAACAATGTAAAATGATCAATGGATTATTTAATAAACAAATGTTATTATAACACTAACAAGTCCCAACAATAATGGCTATTTGTAAATTCAATAAATTTATTATTAATAATTTTAAAAAATGCAGGAGTAAAATAATCCTAAAAAAAAAAAATACAAAATAACAATTAGCAATAATATATGCATATACACAAAAGCAATCTACAGTTTACATTCCCAGCAGTAGTAGTAATCCTCTCCCCATTTTTGCCACTTTGCAACTGTACATTTATACCTACCAGTATAATGTCACATCTACTACTTATAGGTACACAAGAACATTTAAATGATACATTTTACACGTTTCCTGCTGGTAGAAACTCGTTCTAAAATTTTTGTAAACATTATTTTTATCAGTAAATAAAATATCTTTGTCTTTTATTTTTGATTTCTTTCAAAGTGGCTACTTTTATTCTTCCTTCTGGAAGTAACTATCATGTGACTGACATCCTCAACAACAGACTAAACAGTACAATTAGTTTAATTCACCCTCCTAACTAGAAAATTCAATCACCCTTAACTAAACAACATCTCCAAAGCAAACGTAACTAAACAAGCATAAGTAAATTAGAACAAAAATTCAGATGTTTCATAATAAAATAAAAGTTTTCCAGTTGAATGAGAGATGGTTAATGTATAGTGTTACTGAGGTATTAGGTTACACTCATTTAATACATCTTTCAGCAATATCAAGAAGATTCTAATTAGGATAGTTACAATATAATGAGTTATAGCAAAATCCAGAATTTGACTAATTTAGACTTATAATCAATATTTTTTTCCTTATGAATTATATTTAATTCTTTGAAATAAAGTCATCAAAAGTTTAGTTTCAATTTTTCGATGCTAAGATTTATTTTATTTGGAAAAATTAATGTAACAAAACTTTTACATTGTTTCGTTTTAACATTTCTACATTTTCTAAGAGATAAAATCATCATATTCAAGAATAAAAAATGGCATAACCATATAGTAACAAAGTACAATACAATCTCAGATCCATAATCTGACACTAGTCAACTCTTGCATATTAATATTATTGCTGTCAATTCCTACTAAGATCAAACTCTAGTTCACATGAAATTTGAATATCCCATTAAATGTGGTGTGATATCAATCTTGAATTTAAGCATGATATTAAAGATTACTAGGCTTGACACCTTAAGCTAAAATTTCCCATCAAAATTACTGTATCACCAACTAAATTTGGTGAAAATCCACTAACTTAGCAATCCAATTACCAGTGACAGCAGCATGCTTGGATGACAAAATGACTAAAATAATTTCCAATTGTCTTTTAAATAATTGTATTTTAGAGTTCTGAAATTGCCAGTTATGGTATAATCTATAAATGTTTTTGATTAATACAATGTACTAATATCATTATAATTAAACAAATGCTTTCTTTCCTAATGATTGTCAGATTATTGGGAGTAAGTTAAATTCAATGGTTCAATCTCATTAATCTGATACTGTTCTGGTCTTATATATATATATATTGGATTACCAAGGTTGTACTGTATAACTTTACATAAAGAAGAATTTATAACAAAAGTTTAATTTTTAAAGTTTTAATTTCTTTATTTTTAAAGATCCAGAAAAGCTGATGTAACTTTTTGTATAATAATACAATATTTAGAAAAACTGCTGTAATTATTCCCTGATTACTTAATAAATAATGAAATTATTCAGCACCAAACATACATTCAGAAATGAAAATATATTTTTTAATTTTTACTAACTTTTGTATTGTGGTACCTCATAGTTTAAATGCTAAATTCAAAAAATAATTTGCTTAGGAGTTCAAATGGTCCTTCAAAGTTTGAACTGCACAGGAAGTGAAAAATTGCTTGAAGCATAAATGCAAGCTATTGCGCATTCAAGTTCTCTCTCGCTCTTACATTATTCTTGTATTTTTTCGGTGTTTTTTTTTTTTTTTTTGGTTTTATTTGTGTGTTTTATTCATCAATCTTTAACAATCTCTTCCTGCAATTTTTCTTTGTCAACAGCTTTTTTGTATCCTTTAGTTGAAAATTTTCTGAATAGAATATTTAAACCATATTTGACATGTTTGAAGTGTAGAGCAGCTCCAACAAACACATCACAAATTTTGCTTTACTGTTTGTGTTGCATTGTTTTTTTTCCAAAACTCAAAGCATAATATGCCTGATATGCTTTTTATCTGAAGACATTTCAACTTGATTTTATTCAAACAAAATGTGAAGTACAGAGTTTAAAACAAGCTCCTAAGCAAAGAATACAATCTCAAATTGGCAATAATGTGTCAAATTTCACAACTGTTACAATTAAATCACACATTTATGTTAAGTAATGACAGTTGTTAAAATACACAAAAACTATTCAACCCAATATAACCTTTGCCTATTAACTACAGCATTCCAGAAGTCTGAGGAAGCAACAAAACCTAGGAGAAAGGCTGTAATATCAATGATTGAGATAAAAAAGAAATTCATTGCAAAGCATGAAAGCAGTACACATGTAACAGATCTGGCCTTGTCTAAGATGCCAAAATCGACAGTGTGTGACCAGTAAATGCAATTTTCATTTTATTACACAGTTTACATGTTTTATTTATTATTCTGTTGTTTAATTGTGTGCATTTGCTGTTTTAAGTTTATCAAAATGATATTCACTTTCCATTATTTGTTGTGAAAAATTGATTTGGATTTTGAATGATTCAGTTTGAACTACCTGGAATGAATTAAATCTGAAGTATAAGGCACCACTGTACTTTAATTTTACTTATCTTCAACTGTTTGATCATTGAAACATGATAAATTCTGTTACTTTAATTAATGAGAAAACCTCATATGTTAAGTCATAAATTTATTATAAGCATGGATCAGTTAGGATCAATCATAAATAATAAAACCTTTAAAGAGACTGAAAGACGTTCAGCCTTGTTTAAAGTTTTAAGTTTTTCATTTAATGTACAGTACATAACATTGAACTTCTTTCAGTGTTATTTACACATTAAATGAAAAACTCATTTTTTCTATTTATGATTAATTTCATAAATACAATTTATGATTTAATTTATTATATTGGTTAATAAAATGGAGAAAACACCGAGATTGGCATTATATGTACATTTTCTTATCGCAAGCACTTTTGACAAACCTGTAGTCATCGTCATCAGGCGAATATGAAAAAATATGGAAATTTATTATACAGTATTTGGCATGAAAATCATCCCACTGATCATCATATTGGTTTTATGAAACTAATACTTGCAAGATAAAATTCTATTGAATAATGGAAATTATTTTTTTAAATAGAATTTTTATTGTAATCTCATATATTCTGGTCATTAAGAGTCATTATCAGTAAAACAATTTAAATGTAACTGATTCTCCAAATTTCATCAGTAAATTAACAAGAAGGAATGACTACAAAACAAATAGTAAATATTGTTGAACAAATCTGATATAAAAATTTGTATGAATAAACTATTAATCTTTTTAGATTAAAATACTTTTGTATTACTAATTATTCATGTAGATTTTATAAAGGAGAAAGTTAAATTGTCAAAGTACTTACCTGTATGTTGGATGAGACAGATGACGTGGTGGTAGGAATGCCGAAGAGTATGGATAAGCAGCAATTGTATGATCATATGGTGAAACATGAGAATGAAGAGGATGATGAGTATCATCAATGCTCCGATATGGCTGAAATCCTCTTGAGGAAGAATGAGAATCATCCGAATGGGACGACGTCAGAGGAGGTGGTGGTCTGGAACATCAATGCATTTACGTTAATGACTACAAATTTAAAACAACATAAAGTTAACTTTAGCATAATTAAAAACTCAATGCTTTCTTTCCAATTGATATCATTAAAATAGCTTAAAATTGTTATCTAGAAATTTGTACGTGATCATAATTTGAATTAACACCTTTTAATTTAGAAATTAAAAAGTGTTAAATCTTCTAATTTAGAACTGTAGCCTGGAGATGGCCCATTAACTAGGGCAAAAAATATTAGTTAAAATAAAACAATTTTGCTAGAAATTAGAAAGGGGTTAAGTATTTCATTTTTAAATGTCCAACTGGAACTATTGTTTAAAATCATTTCTATCATCATATTTGGATTATTCAACAAAATCTTTTTATTGTGGAAAAAAATAACATGTAGTGAAATATACTTGAAAACACACACAAAATAGGAAAAAAAAATCATTCTTGAATGTTATGAAGTTTTGATAATACAAGTTTTTCTTGCATGAAATAAGAATTTGATGTGAAGAAAAAGTTTTGAAAAAGCTAACTTTTGATAATGCAATGTTGAATGAGTCAAGAAGAAGAATTTTCAGTGTTAAATCCAATTAATATAAATTTTAAATTTATTAATTTAAAATAATATGTACATAAATTTAATACAATCGATTACATAATCAAAAAGAAATTAACATACACACAACCTCATACTAAATATTTTACAATGCTGTTAAACTTCTCTTGTATAAGAGATTCAAATAAAATTTACAGGCATGAGTATATATACATAATTAAGTTTTAAAATATTACTTTTTATACTTATTTAGTAATTAATCACTATACATTGTTTTGAAAGAAAAAAAATTATTTTTAAATTTTAAATTGCTTTGGTGAAAATGTATGCAAAACTCAATAAATTAAATTAAAAAGTACTAAATTGTATTAATACTTTATTTTTTCCATGGATAAATTTATCTAAGGATTAATGATTGAATTCTTAGCATAAATACTTTGTTAATAATATTCAAATAAAAATACATTTTATTTGCCTCAAAACTGAAAGTAGAAATTTTATGAAGTTTGAAGAAAACATTGATGATTAATTTTCCATCCATTGTATGAATTTATTTTTGCAAAAATATTCTTTAGATTTTAATCTAGTTTCTTTTCTACCAATTTCTCTTTTTCAACTTGAAAAGTTGCTCTCAAATCTCAATTGAAAACACCAAATAATCCTTCCAGAAACATGATTGCATTCTCCATTATAACTTTCAATAAAAATAGCTTTTTAGTATATTTGTGGTTCTTTGAAACAAACAAACAAAAATATCATGCTAACTCCTGTTATTATTATTATTATTAAACATTTAACAAAAAGTAAATGATTACAATTATCCAATACTCTGAATTGTAAAGGATTCTCTTAAAAGATGCAACTTATAAAGCTGAAAAGGTGTTTTTTTCAAACATGTATGACACTAAAAAATCCAAAAAATGCAGTGAGACTGATATGCAAAAGACTAAATAGTTGAGAGACAGTTATTTTATCAAGATGATGTTCTCTCTATTATAGTTTACTACTATTGTTAGTTGTGACAAAAATCTTTAGTAATCCAAATTCAGGTGTTAAAATATATTCATAAGTAAAAATAATTTAGCGTTACTAATTTTTCTGTACATTTTAAAAAGATGGAAAACTAATAAACACCGAGTATATTCTTCCAGATGAATTTTCTTAAGTTACAAATTTTTAATATAAAACATAATATGCAATATCAAAGTTCATTTAATTTTCATAATGTCACTGATAAGAGAACCATGAAAAAATAAATTGTATAAATCATACCCAAAATAGAAAAAGTAAAGTTTTAATTTTTTTTTAATGGCTAATTACATGAATTATGAACGTGACTTCTAGTCGAGGAAAATACAATTCATTATTTTCAATACTGCACGTTAAAGAATATTATTTTATAATCTTAATATCTACCTAGAAATTATAAGAACTAAAATCTTATTAGTACAGATGTTAAAGAAATTTTAAAGTGTTGAGCAGATATCTTCTAAATTTATCTCAGAAAAATCTTAAAATTTTCAGACATGATTTAATTTAATTTGATTCCAAACACCCAGAATATACAAAAAACTGGATAAAACCAGTAAATATTCAGAACTTGCCCAAAAAAATGAAGCAACTGTGAAGAATGGACAGGTGTCTGTACCTGTAGTCATTTCTCGCACAAGTGTCATACCACATGCACATACAAAACTAAAAATATTAAGGCTTCACAACAGCACATACATCACATTACAGAAAGCTGCCATTCTAAACACGTCACAAACAAAATAACAGTCTTTTCTGTAGCTATGCCTTAACCTGGGTCTAAAGCCATATGATCTGCCAAAATATTGGACTAACTTAATAATTAGATATGAAGTAATTGGCATCTGATGGTATTGCATAGTGTAACACTGGGCATCAGTATTAACCAAGTATGATACATTACTAACACCATAATAACAACTGAGTACTCTGTAATTTACAAGAATCACTGAAATAACATAAGAAAATATAACAATAAATTTCTGTCCTAGGTCATTCAACTTGATGTTTTTTCATGAGTGATATCAAATATATAGCATTAAAAAAAACATCTTTAATTAGTTAGAAAGCTAATATTTTTCAAATTTTTTACTATATTATCAGCACGAGTATTAAACTATAATGTATAATTTAAAATAATAAGATGTTTAATTAAACAGGATTTAGCCGAGAATTAAATAGATTTATAATTATTTCAAATAAAACCTTTCATTAATGATAAACAACAACTAACCCGTTATACATAAAGACCAACCACTGCCGAAGAGATGGCGCCTAACGCCTAACTCTAGTACCAAATTATCTTAAATTATTAATATTACTATAGCCATTTGCTAGCCCGATAATTCGGCAGTGGTTGGTCTTTCATTAATGAATTTGTAATGATGATCAAATTATAAATCAACTATTCCAAAATTCCTACAATCTTATTAATATTTTTACCATTGTCTACAAAAAAATATTAAATAGACACCCACAACTGCCGTAATTAATCGGGCTAAAAAAATATTATATAAAAATAACAGATTTTATAAAGAAAATTTTGATAAATTAATATATTGATATTTATAGTTAAATTGATAAATTTTTCTTCTGGGCTTTCCTGTAATTTTATGATTCTTAATCGCATAAAACAATTCAGAAATAAATGAGAGATTTTTTTAAAGTTCATTTAAATATTTTGAAAATTTCTTAAATGGGAAATAGACGTAATTAATGCATAACAACTGCTGTAGTAGTTAAAATGACTTAAATGATAATTAAACTTACATTTATATTTTTATTTTAATCGGTATTGTTTTGTCTTATTACAGCATTAAATAAATTATAGTTCATTGGTATTGTATTTAAAGTTGTAAATGGAGAAAAATGACTAATGATCATTGGTTGTTTGAATTAATTACAGTACTGTCAATTGCTTACATTCCTGTCTTACTGTGCTTCTGAATCTATCTATTAATAATGTTTTCAATCTTAGAAACTTAAATTTAAAATATAGAGAATTTTTAAAACTGATGTACACTTTCAAAAATTCTTTAAATGAATTAGATTTGTTGTTTCTGAAAGAATATTCATATATCTTCTGACATTAGTACTTACAGTATAGTTAGTATCTGCTCAAAAGGTTTCATTAACAAAGTTTTCTGTGTTATTAGAATTTTAATAAACATTCATTTTAATGTTTATTCTACAATAAAAAGTCCAATGAAATTTATAATAAGATTTTTAAAAAATTCATTCTACAAAGCAAAGCAATTTATAATTTGATAAATGGCTTTAGTCAAGTAAAAATACCATAGTTATTTATGTTAGTATATGATGAATTTTATTTATAATTGTAAGATTTCTATTTATGATAAGCTTAAAATCAACAAGAAAGAAAAGAAATCAAAGTTTTTCATGATTTACTTAATTCTTATGATTTTTATTCTTTTAGGAATGAAATAACAGCTTCATAACAAAATAAAGTTTTTTTTTTAACCTTTCAATGGCTGATCCAATTTCCAGTTACTGAAATAATGTTATTTTTTAATGTTAGTTGAAGAGTATGTGATATTGAAAAACAATTCTGAATTATTTTTATCAGAAAAGAAATGAGCAAAATATGAGATTCCACATTTCAATATTTTAATAGTAGTAATTAAAACAAATTTGAGTATAACAAAATGATTAAAAGAAAGGCATCAATAAGTGACGATGAACCAGGCTCTTAGACAGGAGTTTTAAAAGAATGAAATTAAAAAAAATAAACATTTTTCATAATATAGTTTATTAATAAATTTTTACAGCACAGATATATAGAGAAACAACATAGTAGATTAAGGAGGAACTGAACTGGTACAAAATAAATAAGTTATATGTAATATACTGTTTAATTTTTCTTAAATGGGAGAAGTTAAACCCCCAAAATCCGTGTAAACAGCCTTGAGATAAATTTTATATAAAATCTTTTGTTGGTACTAAATTTATTTAAAATTTAAACAAATTCATCTTAACTGACCTATTTTCTACAGTATAACATCCATTTGCATTAATTTTGCATTTCACTGGAATAATAATGTATTTGAAAATATATATATATATATATATATATTTTTTTTTTTTTGAAATATTTCCAATGTTAGAAAGAGATGTAAACAAGTAAAAACCAGATTGGTATATTGGTATTTATATTTTATACAGTACAATCTTGGTAATCTGGCTACTTGCTAGTTAAATACATCCAGTACTCCGAAACCAGTCACCTCTTGGGTATTGAGGAACTAGTGGGGAGCTTGTCTACAACTTGGCACTATTGGCAAGTTGTAGACAAGCTCCCCACTAGTTCAGATTCCAAATTACACTAGATCTGAACATCTTCCCACTATGTATATGATACTGAGTCTGAATTTAGGCACAATATTAAAGTTACAGTATTGTGATATAAGATCAGTTTCCAAAATTCCCACCAAAAATACTGTACTCCCACAATCTCCCATAGTCATTTCAATTTTTCACTAATTTAGTGGGAACAGACTGCCATTGCTGGTAATGTTTTGCCAAGTTTGTGTGCTCAAATGACAAAAAATTGAAAGCTATTTTTATTAATGGTTAATTTAACAACTCAAATACAGTAACACAGGATTGCTCTCCTTTCATATATTCTTGCTACACTATGTTCTTTTGATTAATACAATGTACTAATACAATGGAAATGTTTTATCTGAATAATTAAACCATTGAATCCATCTTACTTCCAATAATCTAATGATTGCCTTAATTTGACACTGTTCCAGTCCCATATATTTGAATTACCAAGATTGTATGGTGTATGTATATATATATATATATATATATATATATATAAACAATAATCATTTGTTAAATAGTGTACATTAATATCCTTCAACCCTTTTAAAGAATTAACTTTTCAATGTACTTTGAATTTCACATTCTTTGACTCAAGTGATCAAACAGATTGTTATTAATAAACAAAAGTTATCTAAAAGACCAAATTTTTTTCTCTCATCTAAATTCAGCTGTCTATCCCATTGAAATGTCAAAATAAACATATTCACTAATAATTTTAATTATTCCAGAATTACAGCTATTTTAAATTCTTTTGAATATCAGAAATGCTCAGTTGTGAAATATCTGGCAAAATGGGTCTCAGTGAATATGCCCGGTTGAGTGAGAATACTTGGATATATGATCATTTGAACATCAGATTGAGTAGAGAAACAGGTTGACTAGATAAACTGGGAAATCTGAGAATTTAAATTCCAGTTTGTGACAAGGAGATATGATTCTTTTAAAACTAAAGTGTTTCAGTAGCAAAATTACAAATTTGTAACAGTCTGATAGAGATAGTAGAGAGAGAGGAAAACTTAATGTTTCTACAACACTTTATTTTAAAAAAAATAAGATACTATTCCATTATATCCCAGCATGTCACATTCCAATGTTGCACCATGCTCTGTCTGATGCAACAGTGCTTATGAAACAATAAAGACTAATTGCATTATGATTTCAAATAAGGAATTTAAGTAAATGTTCTAATGTAACAAAATTAACAAAAGTACTTAATGGTAAGTTTATATAAAAATCATTTTTGGCTAATTATGAAGTAAATTTTGATGTCTTTTAATATAACTTCACTTCATCCAACACCAGAATATAATCAATTACGTACCTCGAAACAGCCTGTTATCGGTGTGTAATTAACATCAAAACAAAAAATTAAATTCCAAAAACGTTTTCAAACCTTCCAAGGTTCTCTACAGGCGGTGACAAATTTTTGTCTAACGGAAATTCGTCACCTCCTGAAGAAGAACCTTGGAAGGTTTGAAAACATTTGTGAAATTTAATTTTTTTGTTTTGATGTTAATTACACACTGGTAACATTCTTTTAATAGTATACTTTAATGTAAATGTGATAAAAACAAGTACTGAATTGTAAGATTTTAGAAAATTTGCTATAGTTCTTTTCAAACAAAATCTGATTTTGAATAACATGCTTTCTTGAATGATGCAATAAGGATCAACATTGAAACACAACAAGCAAGGGTATAACAAAAAGTATCAAAAACGAATTTCATCTGTCATTTAATGTGTTTTGTTTATGTAAAATGTTAAGCAAAATGTACAAATTGATACTCATTTTGTTATATAACTAAATATAATAGAAAAATCTGTGTATCAGCAGAAAGAATTTAATCTTATCCAAGAAAATCAACAAAAACAATTGGCCTTAAACATTGATGACAACCAAGAAAAGCCAACAGAGATTTTAAACAATTATATTACTCTAATATATATTAAATATATGTCAAAAAAACCTTTATATTTTTTAATATATTTATTAAAAAATATTAAATATTCTAATTTGCTTGGTTATTTGTAAGTAGCATTCTTATTATTTCTTTATTACTTAAAAATATACTTTGATCAATTTATACAGTGGGAAGGGAGAAAAAAGATAAAATAGGAAATCATATTCATGAGTAGAATTATATGTATGTACTATAAGTACAGTACAGTACATCTTTCAGAGATTTTATAAAAATATTATGATGCCATAAAATTACAGAAGACAGCTGGAATATAGCCAAAAATCCTAATAATAATAATAATAATAAATTAATTTTATACCCAAACATTTACTAAAATTAACATTTTTTAATAAATGTTAATATTGAATATATTTAATTCGAAAATGTTAAATATTAACTAACAATTTTTTGAAAGCAAATTGCTATTTAAGTATTTAAACTAATAAATTCTTTTTTATGAATACAAATGACACATTGAGTTAAGATCACTACCTTTCTGAGATTTCCAGAAGGCTCCCTCATGTTTATGAATTATTTTCCCTGTATGTATTTTGGAAATATCTGTAATCATAATCCCTAACAAACTTCGTGGTATTAGTATCAAATCATCAAAATCTATTTTTTGTCGGATTATATAAATAAATTTACATGATGTAATTTTTATTTTACTATATATCATTTCTTGTTTTTGAATTTTCCCCCTTTAAAAGTAAGTTTTATAATTTCATAATAAATAGATGTATAAACAAAGATTTTAAACAGCTGTCACAATATTTAATCTAATTAATAATAATTATTCTAATTAGTCTAAGTCAGCAGTTGCCAACTTTTTCCAGTCCACATACTTATTTAAAGATCCACGAAATTTACTATTTTAACATCCATAAATTGAAAATAGTTAAAGAATGTTGTCAAACAATTTTCAATGGTTGTTCCAGTTTCATTGACTTTAAATTGAAAAAATTGCAGATTTAAGATTACATAGGACAACCACCATAAATTGTTTCTTGCATACCCCTGGAAGGGTTTCCCATATCCCAGGGGTTGGAAAGCACTAGTTTAAGTTATTAAACAATAATTAAAACAAATTAATTTGATACTAAAGAAGACTGATTTGTAACTCATGATAACTTGATCATTATAATATATGGAAGTTATGCATTTAAAAAAAGGTTCAGACCCATAATCTCATTTTTCAGGCAAATACATTACTAGTTACATTATCCAAGAACATGTCAAGATAGAACTAATTCAGATTTTTGTAAGTTGTATTTATTCTAATAAAATATCTGCACAAAAATACTGTTTATAACTTATTGCAGTTTCATGCTATGAAAAATAAAAGGAACATGCAGACAAGATCATTGTTAATACTAGTGTTTGGTGAAATTAACAGGAGCAGAATCAAATACTTTTAAAAATCAAATGAGTTTCCAAGTACAAGCAACAAATGTAATTCATGAAAACAACAAGAGTAGGATAACATTGTACAAGGCAAATTGGAAGCACTGAGTAGTTAGTAACCGACTTGTACGGAATATTTAAAAACAATTTGATTAACATGTTGATAATTACAGATACTAAAATAAATGATTAATTAGAGAATTAAAAATTCCTAGAGAAGCAAATCACAGAACTTGGTCTCTGTATCATTGTAATACAGTTAGAATTTAAATTTATTAAAAACTGGTAGAACAAATGCCTTGATCTGCCAATTCTAATTGGAGATCAAGGCATTTGTTTTCAATATTCAAACTATAAGGAGTGCATCTGAGAAGTATTCAAAAGCCTGGCACAAATATTTCCATCTTTAGTTGGAATCACTTTAAATTAAGCCTAGTAATAAAACTTTTTACTATTTAAAAATGATTTTACTATAAAAATGAATGTAACTGTAAAGTTTATCTGATGTGACTTAAAAATAAAAACAACAAAAATATACTACAACCTGTCCAAAACAGAAACCTGCCAAAATGGAAAAAAAATTTGGTACTGTGTGATTTTTGTTTGCACAAGTTTACTGCACTTCACCAAAAAATTCTTAAAGCCTAATCGATGATCATCATGTAAATCATATATGATATAAGCAATAGTCTTCACTAAACTTCATAATTGTGTTTTGTAAAATAAATAATTACTATTACTTTTTCTTTTGAATTTATTTTGGCCTGAGAGAAAAGTGTAGACTAATCTAAAATTATAAACCCAAAAGATTTAAAACTGAAGATTAAATCTTGGAATAAAACTAAATACAAAAAGTGTGTCACGCATTAATTTCTTTATTCAATTTTAAATATCTGCAACTTTTTATTTATTATAACAATAAAAGTACAGAAATGTTTTCCGGTTTACTCTATATTTTTAAATCCTCTTCAATTTATATATAAACAACTCAATCTGATTTTGACTGATTAAGCCGAATGATGTTGCTGAAATTATTAGACTAATTTTGGGCTATGTTAATAATCAATCAATTAATTAATTTGGTTAGAAGTATTAGAAGTAGGTGAATAAGCCACCATCTCATATTAATTTTAATAATTATAATTTATTAATTTAATTTAGAAATTTCTGGAAGAAAAGAAAATGGCCTGGAGCAGGACTCAAACACAACTCCTGTTTATGAGTGGACGCATTGCCAGTTACTCTACCAGGATCTCAGTCTGATCTTTGCTTCTAGACTATTAACTTAGACATATAACCAGCCTCTTGAATTTAATTACTATGACATGGTAATTCTAATTTAAAATTTATTAATTAGAGTTCATTAAAAAATAAAATTATATACAATTGTACAAATCATATATATAGCACCTAAAGTAATTCAATTAATAAACATTGATTAATTTTACAGTATTAATTGATCAGTCAATTTTTATATCAAAAGAATTCAATTATCGTGAATCAGGTTTTCATAAAATCATAGAAATAATATATATTATTTACTGTTTATATGTCATACATCTATGTCTATTTTTTATTTTTAAATATAACTTGTCATACATCTTTACAACTTTCAAAAATCTATTTCAAAGGAATTTGAAGTATACTGTTATTTTTTTAAAAACTTACAAATATTATTCAACGTTTAATAAATTTAATTTAGTATTGTTTGTCTTGTTTTTCAATTAACTAACTAAATTTTTCTAGAATATAAAATTGAATTCTATTAGAAAATTATGGAAAAAATGAAAAATCTATAATACATCACTTAAAAACAGTATTTAAAAAAAAAGCTTAAAAAAGATTTCATGATTATACATATGTTAATCCATTCAAAACATGCACAAATCACAGTGATTTTCTTTTCTCGGTCCAGCATGTTTCACATAACCTGCAAACAAATGATTTTGTACCATGTTCACAAAATTGTACAGATACTTTATAATCATCCCAAAAAAAATTTTTTTTTTGTTTTTAAACTCCACCCTTTAAAGGTCCTGCACACATCTGATACAGGCACTGAATCTTGGTTATTGTTTTCCTTAATATGAAATGAATTGCAACAACCCTTGTCTTGACCATTAACAAATTTTCAAACATATCATTCCAAATCAATTTGACTAAATCAGTTTTCATCCCTTATTACATTTTCTTTTTATCATTCGAATTTTAAACAGAATTTCCTAAACCATTAACTTCATTCTCAGACTTTCTGATATTATTCTACATGTATATAACATAATTTATACGTAAGACAACAAATTTCATATAATTTCTATTTAATTACAAGTTCCTCTTCATTGGTACGAATTATATATTTGCTTGTTATACTTTGTTAGTGAACAAGTACAATAAACATATTCAACATAAAGAAAATTAATATTTAGAATTTTAATTACATATTACATATTTAATTTACTTATAACTTTTATGACGCTGTAAATAAGTACCGTATATTTCTGCAGATATGACGAGGTATAAATTTTCGTCAAACTTTTATAGTTTTAGCATATATCTGTCCTATAAGATGATTCCCAAACTATCAATGGCCTATGAATTTAGTTTAGATCGGCGATCATCATCTGGATAATAGTACTGTATAGCATATACGGAATTATGTCCTATTTGTAATTTTTCAAATGAACAAATTTTATTTTCTGCCTTGCTATTGTTGCAAACGTTTGCACTGATTCGGCATTCGGGTAATGACCTTGACTATTCACAAAAACGTCATATGGGCTATTCTATTTTGTGGACATGCCCTGCTCTCTACTAGTAAATAATTACAGTTTGTCTGTTTTTTACAATGGTTTTAATTTATATAAATTTCAATCTAATTTTTTTGTATCTGTCCTATAAGACGACCCCGGATTTTGGGAGCCTTTTTTTATGATTCGACTATCGTCTTATCCGCGGAAATATACAGTAATTACATTATTTAGATAATATTAATCTTCTAATTTTACACATAGATATACATCTGTTTTAATTACACAATTTTTGATACACTTAATTAGATTAAATTTATTAAAAATTGCTTATGAAATGAAATAGTAGTTTATAAAAATCTGTAAATGGAAAGAAAGGACTTTCGTCATTCTTTCTGTAGTAATTGGAATTTCAACTTGTAGTTTCAAATAAAGTACATCTGATTTTTAAATATATATATATATATATAATCGAGATGAGTTGATAATAATAATAATAATCAACGCAGAGCCTAAACGGTTAGGAGTTGAACGTTGAAATTTGGTACACAGTTAGGGTACGTCATGAGAACGCACACTAAGAAGGGATTTTTCAAAATTCCCCTCCAAGGGGGGAGGGACAGCATTAAGTCTTAACACTTCAATTAACAATGGAAGTGTTAAGTAACAATGGAAATGCTACATAACAATGGAAGTGTCAACAATGGAATAGTTAAGAGAAAGAGACATGCAAGATGCAGATGCAGTTTATTTCATTTTTGCAGAAAATCAAACATATTTTTAGATCCATCTAAAAATTCTCTAATTGGTCTGGAAACAGGGGGACCAAATTCTTGCATTCTGTGAAAATTCTTGCATTCTGTGAAAGAATAATCTTAATCTTCAGTATTGTTACTTTTGCCCGAGCAACGCCGGGCCCATCCGCTAGTTCATATATAATAAGCTTATTTCTGTCAAATGATTTAATGCTTCATATAAGCTTCTAATTAAATTTTATTCTTCTATAACAATTTTAAATAGATTTTTATATACATGAATGACAAGAATATGCATCCAGACAGTTCATTGGTAACAAAAAAGATGTAAGAATTTAAATAAATACCAGCTGTATTCTAATCTATTTGAGAGACTTAAACGTACTCTAAGATGTTAAACTATCTTTTGTCCAATATTGTGGTACATTAAGTGGTTAAACAGCTATTTGAAAAACTTAATTAGGTTAGAAATAGCTTTGTAGGATAAAATGTTCAACTGTTTACATATTAAATTCAACTAAGTATTTAAAATCCTTATCTTATAAAAATCTAGATCAAAACTTCTCTCTCCAATTTTCATTTTGGTGTTATTATACAGTTAATAGGTAATATTCACAAATGAAAATTAAGATTAATGACTGAACTTTTTCTTTAACATCTGCTATTGTTCAAAATTTCATAGAAAAAGTGAAATGAATATTATCTTTTACAATTGTCTATGTAGATGATACGAAATGAATCAACAGAGTTGATTAGAATTTGCAATTCAATTTACATTGAATTAGAAGTTCAATTGTGTAAAAGAAGTTTAATGATGATTATTTTTTTAACTATTTTAATACTTGATCATTCAAAGATGTAAAGGTGAAGTGAGTCGATGATCTATTTATGAAGACGGTTTGAATTTTGAATAATTTTTGAATCAATACTATCTTGTAACTCTCACATCTATATGTTAGAAATTCTTGAAATTCTTTGATATTATTTGGTGACTATGAGGATATTGAAGAGTAACAAGCTTTAGCATTACTTTTCAATATATTCAAACAAACCTTTAGATTAACGTTAACTGTTGATTTTTAAAGCTTTATCAATTATAGTTTTATGAAAATACTTAAATCATTTAGACTAAAAGTTAACTCTTGATTTTAATTATTTTTTGGGGCTAACAACTTAGTTTAAAATTGATAAAAATATAAATGAACATTTATACGGATTTTCAATATTTTCAGAAATATTAAAATGAAAAATCAATCATTTGAGCATTGACACACACACACGATTCAATCTTCTCTCTCACAACAAAAATTAGTTCTCTCTAATTAAATAAATCTGTGTTCCATCACAATAAAACTAGAAACAATTCTTGAAAACATACTTAAATTTTTTGTCATGTGACACTAGAAGTATTTTCATTTTAATCTATCAATAAAATTTGAAAAATTATTATTTACAAAAAGCATTTGCAAATGTTTCTAAGTGTTTTGTATTTTAATATCATCATAATTCACTTTTATTTTTAAGATTAATTTCTTATTAGAAGCTTTTTTTATTTTATTAGACAAAGCTCATGAAATTAATGAAATATAAAAAAAATCTGACTGAGGAAGTTTTCTGGAATTAATCGCTGAATATTTAATACTACTTTATTTGTAGCATATGTCTCCAAAATTATTATTAAGTAAAATAGATAAAAACTGCAAAACAATTTTGATATCATTAATACATATGTGATATATTAGAATTTATCATCATAAATTGAAAATTTATTTACTATAACAATAATAATAAAGCATTAATAAAGATATTCCATTACTTCTAATGCAAATTTTAGGAAAAACCTAATGTATTAACTACCCTAGTAAAAATATCATTTGAAATCATGTTAATAGTATGTTATTTCAAATGATACGACATGACAACCCTTCATACAACGTTGCACTTGACATCGAGTGATATCACTTGTTCTCATCTATTAAAACATTTTGTATGTTTTTCATTTTTGAACCTTTGACGTCAACTAATGTCAATCACAATGTGATTTTACCTGACATCAGTCCAGAAACTTTCGAAAATATATCAAGAAATATTTTATTGTTAATTAAAAATTTCTGACTTCAAAAAACCTACTTCAGACAGTGTACTTAAAACAATGCACTTGATATCATTTAATCAAAAATTATTACATCATTTCATATCTGATATAATTTATATCACTTGTAAACAAGTAATATCATGCCATGTCACATGAAATTGCCCAAAAATCACCTCAAACATGATACTGTAACTAAGGTAATTGTTTAATCATTCATGATTTTGAAATTAAAACTAAGATTCCAGGAATTTCTAGAAATTTTAAATCAATGATCAATGATTAAAAATTCCTTTGTTTCTAAATAAAAAAGATACAAACAAAACTTACAAATACTAAACAAAATTACAAAAATAGGTATTTATATTTTATTTTATGCATCAAAAAAATCTGATTTGATTTGTTGTGTACAATGATTAATAATTGGATTATTATTTGTGATTTAAAAGTTAATTTCAGAAATGATTTTATGCACTAAATGTTATCACTTATTTAATTAAATAATCATCTATCGCAGGGGGTAAATCTATGTCATGTCCAAAAGGAGAAATCATCTGGCATGTAACGTATCATACGATTTTGATTTATCACCTCATCATCCTTTTTTTCAATCAGCATTTTTATATTTATTCTAATTAAAATAAAAGAATTAAACGAATATGCTTTAAAATATTTTGTTATTCAAAGTCTAAAACTTTGGCATGCATAAACATCTTTAAAGCTAAGTATGCTTACTAGATGGCATGCAAGCTCAAAAAGGTTCACCATCCGATCTATAGCCATATAATATAAATTACAAAATCAGTAACTATAGTTTTATTTATTTTCTTCTATACGTTGTGATATGCAACAGTTATGATCTAGAAATACTTCTTAGTTAAATGATCATACTGTTTAATTACATATTATAAAATAACAATTATTATGACTATATTAAACAAGAGATGTTTGTTTTCCTACTTAAGGTTTTTACTTCCTACTTTAAGGTGATACACTACTATGATTAATGTGAGATTATTATAATTGAATTTTTAATCAAAGAATCTTTATACTTCAAAAGTCAAATTTTGGAAAGTTTCCAAACTTTTGACCAAAGTCGAAAACATGACTAGACACAAAAATACTGGTGAGATTTAATTCTCTAGATGATTTTCAGTTGTCTCTGTTTAAGTTCCTCATCTGTATATTAAATTAATTATAAAATTTGAATTTAAAATTCACCAAAACTATAAATTTAAATGTCAACATAAAGATCAATAATTTCTCCACATCAAAATTTGATATTATTCAATATATGTTCAGTTGAATCATTTTTAAAAAATTGTGCATTTAAAATACTAAAACAATTTTAAAATTAAAATAGCAAAGATTACCTTTATATGTCTTCAATCAATTTTTAATTATAATTATCATCATAACTATTTAAATTTCCATAAATTTAAATTTTTAATATTTATAAAAAAGAAGAATTTATTGATATCAGAAAAATACAATAAACAAATTGTCATCTAAAAGTAATAATATTTTATTCCAAAATTATTTTAATAAAAACATTTGCTTCAATTCATTTAAAGTATTTCTTTAACACTAATGTGTAAAATCTGAAGCACTCTAAATTATAAGAATACATCATATTTATATAAAACACTTCCTAATAACGAAATCATTAATTCATAAAATTTATTAGTTTATGCAATGTTACAGTTAATATAATGACTGTCAACAATATTGGCACACACTCAAAATTAGTTTTATTAAAAAATCATTATATAAAGTTTAACTATTTGTTCAGAAACTTACTTTTATGCTATTGTAAAATAATTTTATTCATTTTAAAAAGGACTACTCAATCAATAAAGTAAATATTGCAATTCAAATAACATAAATTATCAATAAATACACTTACAACCTTTTAAACAGCAAAAATAGTATTTAATATTGAACATTTTTGGTCTTATTAAAAGATTGTCGTCAGATTAAGACGAGTTCTATCAAAAGTTGCAAATTCAATAATTAAGAACACAAGAAAAAGAATATAATTAGAGAATGCCAAAACATTTTGCTGCTTGAAAGATTGTGTGTAAAGCAACAAATACACTCACAGTCATCTATTTATCATAAATTATCAACACTTATTGATAACCCTAAGAAAAAAAAATTTAAGATATATTAGAATAGATATTTCTTTTTACATTTAGCATTTAATTATTTTATGTTAATTACAAAGTGCAAATTTTTACACCTAGATAGACAAAATCTAGATAAGTTATAAGCTTCAAACATTATTTAAAGTACTTTAATTTTTTCAAAAATATACAGGATATATTTCAAAGAGAAAAAATAGATGAGAAGATATTATTATTCTGTAGTCAGGAATATTTTAAAATCTCAATCTTCCTTGTTCTAATTTTGCACATGTGTAGTTGTAACTTAGAGTAAAAAAATTTAGAATTAAAGACTCAATTATTATTGTTATGCATATAATTAAAAGAATTATTCTATCTATTTTTTTTTAAATTGAGCAGCATGTTTTTTAAAATGAATTTCAATTAGATAAACAGTTATTTCTTTTATAAACTATAGAAACAACTAACTTTTCTTCTGTATCAGCACTATATAAATAATATGTATATAATGAAAAACTTTTAATAAAGCATCATATTCTCTCAAACAAAAGTATTAATATATCAATATAAAAGAAAGCTGAATAAATTGTAATTCCTATTGAATATAAATGTCTTTGTCAGATGTAAAAAGAACTAAGATATTGCCATTTACTTGGATTATTTTCCGAGTTTAAGGTGTGATAGATATTCTTATATAAAATGCTACATGTAAAACTATAAAACCGAGTATATCAGATGTTTTGCAATGTTGAGAAATTTGCAATTTTGAATTTTAAAACATTCTACAGTTTATATATATTTTTTATTTTGTGATATTTTCAAATAAAAGAGTATATGCGAATGTTTCTGTTTACTGAAATGTTGTTTGTAAAAGTCACAAAGTGCAATGTAATTTTTTTTTATACCAAATGCTTCGTATGATTTTTATGTAAACTATATTTTGATACTATATATTCTATAACACACAAAAACAACAACCAGTCAAATATATATTCTATAGTTATGCAATAGCATTATATTTACATTAATTACATTCAACTCAGATTGTAAATTTAATTTAGATTATTTTTTAATTATTTTAATAAAGTTTTTATAAATTTCTAATTAATCATTATCAACTAAGTAATACAGTCAATCCAGGGCTGTATACAGGATTCTTAAAAGAGTAGGGTTTTAGAAATATACACTATTTTTTCATAATGTACTTTATTAACATTTACAACATAGATACATAACACAGTACAATAGACTAAGAAGAAAATGAACAGCTACAAAGTAAATATACTTTTTATTAACATTGCAACTCAAACAGAAAAATGTTACCAAATGGCAGGGGTTTACCCTGTGAGTACAGCCTTATATCATTCCTTTCATATTTCTTCCAACTAAAAATATTTAAAATTAGAGGGAGAGGGAGATTTTGCAATTTCTGAAAAACTTATCAATGAAATTAAAATGCTCATAGTCAAAATTTTATTTTAATTATTTTATAAAGTGTCTTGCAATGCCAAATCATCTTTGGCTTTCAGTTAACAATGAAATGAATGTTATTTTTCTCAGTGTTAAAATTTTATCAATTTTCTTTGGTTATAAATTCTAACGAGAACGTCTATTTAAGCTTGTTAAAACAAAATTCTTCCAAGTAAAATGGCAGGTTAAAAAGAAAAATTGAATTTTTTGAAATTGTCTTGTCAATTCTTTTGAATTTAATAGATAATAAATGGTTTTTTAAAATGTCAAATTAAAGAATGCAAAAATAGATTCTAAATTATGCTTGTCACTATTACATGAAATTCTGTTCAAAAATTTCTGATAAATGTTCATTTTCTACTTGAGTGTAAAATTATTATAAAACAATAACTTTAAGTTCATAAGCAATGTTTTGTCTCTATTGTCATTAAATATACATCAAATCTTTTATTTCTATAAAATAAATAAAAAAAATATTTTCATATAAATTTATATAATTAGCTGCTAATCTATCAGAAAAATAATTAGAATAGAATTTTGAAGCAAAATCTTATTTAAATTTAATACGCATTTAAATAATAGCTAAATTACAACAAATCTCACAAAAACAGAATGTTGTAAATATATCTAATTTTGTTTTTATTTGAAAATGAGATTTTACATCAACTTTCAAAACAAACTTAATATGAAATTGCACCTTGAGATTTTCTATCAAAATGCTTTTCTTCAGTTTCTAAAATACATTAGAATTGTTATCAATATTCATATATACAAATTATGCATTGAATAAAACTGAAAATTTTGTAATAATTCATTTTAATAATTTTTTTTTTACCAGAAATTCATTTCAAATTATTTATTAAGTTTAAAAAATTTAAATATTATAGTTCAATTCTAACACAGAAATTAGCAATAAGAAAACAAATGCTGTATATCCTAGAAGTGCAGTTACGAAACTGAAGTATTTTATGCAATTTTTCCAAATGAAGTACTAGCTAGCACACCGTAGTGAAAAAAAGATTAATACTTTCTGGATGATTTCCTTAAAAAACTTGATAAATCACCACACTTTCCAGGCTGTTACAGAATTATTAGACATATAATATTCGTATTAGCTACTAATTTGCTACTGTTCTGAAGGACTTAGTTAACTTTTAAATTAAATAATTGTGATTTGATAAGAGACTTCTTTATTAAACCAATATGTACATTTTGGGTTCATTAATAATACCCTTTATCAGTTGGTTTGTTTTTTTTCTCATATACATTTGTACGTTTAAACTGTACTTCCTAGTAGCAAATTAGTGGCTATTAAAAATAATACATAATAAAACAGCACAAGAAGCAAGAATAATAATTATTAGATGTGTTAACATTTAGTAAAAAATAAGTGAGCTAATATATCAAGTTGGTATCTTAAATAAAATACGACTTATTTAATTAAGGATATTTACTAAAAAATATTAGTCAGAATTAAATTTTATTGTAATCTTTGGTGAAGGCTAGAGATTCTGAAAGTATTAAAGTTTTTATTTTAATTGAACCACAAATAACAGCTAAAGAACTGTTGCATTTAAAAATTTCGAACAAGTGACATTGAAATTTCAATTCTTAAAAAGAAGTTTTTTGATTTGCATTTAATGAGATCTCTAATAGAGAGAATTCTTGTCATACAGGCGTTAGATTACAAACAAATATCGCTATATTTACAAGCGCTTTCGACAAGATTATTTTCATCTTCTTCAGGTCGATAAATGCGGTTTGTAATAAATAAATGTTTGTATTCTAACGCCCGTATGACAAGAATTCTCTCATATTAACAGATCGGCATGCTGTCAAATCTTGGTTTACAGTTATCTCTAATAGAAATAATTTATTTCCTGACATTAATTAACTTTAATAAAAATATATTTAAATGCATATTGATAGTTCATTTATGTATTCTATCAAAATTGGTTACCCTTACAAAGAATAAATCAACCTTTAATATCTATCAAGGAAAAAGAATTACAGTATAATGTTCTACTTTGAATAAAAAAACAACGTTCATTTGTAAATTTTTCTCCTCCTACTTATTAAGAGCTGATTATCCTTGTTTAATAATTTTTTATTAGTGTCTTTGACAGCTTATATGTTTTTATATATGTGCGACTCCAAATGTATGAACGCCATTTTATCACTTTAAATCAATAAACACCCAACTTCATTTATTGTCTTAAAAATGAGTGTTTATTGAATTTAATGAAATGTTGTTATTCTTATTATCTTATACAGAATAGCTCAATACATCTGGATAATTGAATAGTAAAGATATTCATATATAAATGCAGCTAGTACCTTTACAAGTATTTATGATATTACTAAATTATCTACAAGACTTAATAAATTTACTAAATATACTTATATATCATAGAAAATAATAATATATGAAAAAATATATAAAGTAAAAAAGAATTACTTCTATTATCTGTATTACAGAAGATATTTAAATAAATTTAATTGCTTTTATTATCAGAAGACAATATTTTGCTTGCTTGCACATAAAATATATTAGTGCTTTTTATTTTTTGAAAAACTGATCATAACATCTCATAATAAAAAAAACCCAAGGAAAATCACAATTGCTTTGTATAAGTCTTATTATTTCAAAGTTGTGTAAATTAATATAATGCATTTTCAAGTTATAACAGTGATGTTATAACTTGAATGATAAAAACTTAATTAAAATTTTAACTCAAGATATCAAGAGAGTTGAATCAAATTGCAATATAATGAAATTAAAAAAAGAAAAACTATACAAGCAATTTTCAGATAAATTTTTACAAAATGTTTTTTCATAGCCAAATGATTGCCTTAAATACTCAGGCTATAAATCTGCTAATTTTAATAATTAATACTAAGTAATTTGCTACTAGAGGTAGACATTCAGCACCATCTCTTATCTAAATTAATAATTATAATTTAAATAATTTATTAAATAATTAAAATCACCTGGAAGAAAATATTGGGCTTCAAATTGTTAATATACTTATAAATTTTTTTCTTATGTTACAAATTTTATCTTATATTTATTTAATTATAAATTTCTTTTAACTTTACTTTATTTGTATAAAATATGTGTTGTAAAACTGTTAAGTTGATATGGTCTATATATACATAAGTATCTAATTATCTCCACATTTTAATGTATTACTATGAAATAATTGGTTTTCATTTACATGAATCTTTCTATACACTAATTTATTTATAGATTGCATTCCTAGAAGGTTCTATTTTATCTTCTAATTTTATAAACAATGAATTTGGTACCTATCTCATTTTTTGTATTGAATTATAGTGTTACAATTTTTCATTTATCCTGCAGAATATGCTTAACGCATGTGTATTCACATAAAAAAATTTAAATATTTCCCGAAACAAAGACTATTTTAGAGAATTTATTTGCATTAATTTTTTTTAACTAACTGGAATAATTTTAATGACTATCTGAAATTCTAAAATACAAACACTAAATAAGGTCCTTTGTTGTTAGTCAGAATTTCATTCTTTAAATCTGTAATTAACAATTAAATGATAAATAATAGGATTTAGGCATATCATATATATTCATTCTGATGAAGACATATCAATTTTTATTTTATTTTATGCTAAACTGTTAAAATAATAAAGTTAGTACCAGTAGTAGATAAACTGATTTGCAACATTAAATCCTCTTAACTTTTATTAATGATGATAAAATTTTCCACATTTTTGATGTGTTAATTACTTGCATCAAAAGCATATCAAGTTTACAATGAATCATTACAACTAAACAAATTGTTTACAATACAAACTGTTTATTTAATTGCAAACAGATAGATTTCAGAGATATAAAAATGTCATTGGCAAACTGTCATTGTCCTACTTTGTACTTTTTATTTTATTTTAAAAATGATAAGACAAACAAATCTGTAAAGAATAAATCAAATTGAAATAAGAATCCTGAATAAAATGTATTTTAATATCTAAAACACTTAAATGAAGTAACTTTTTTGAAAGTATACAACACTTTCTGAAAGAATCTATCCTAGCTAAGCTGAAAACATTATTTAAATATTTATTGAATAATCAAAAAGAAAAATTTCTAAAATTACAAATTCTTATAGTATGAAATTTCAAAAAGGAGAATAAGCAAAGTTCTTGAAAATCAATTATTTTTCAAGTGAAAATGATCATTATGCCTAAAAATGTCTATATAATTTTAGTAAGAAAAATTATTCAGCTTTTGATAAGTTTTAATTGAAATCTTCCTGAAAAATACCTTATACTATAAAAATATAATGCTATACAGAATACCCAAATAAAACAAGATTTGATTTAACAAACTAACATAAATGACTGTAGCTTAGCTATAAATATGAAATGTCTGTTTCTACTTTCAGATAACAGAAAGCTGTCACAGTACACAAAATAAATTATCAGCTGTGTTATACTTATGTAAACATATACTAGAACAGAAATAATTACAAAATTTTTTGCAGAAAGCACAAAACCAAAAATTCATTTTTCTCTCTCACTTTTTTTTAATAAGGAAAAGCAAATAAAAAATATCTAATCAAGTAGTTGCTTTAAAAACAAAGCATTATTGCCAGATAATTCCAGATGTGACAGTTCCACTCTATCTAATAAGTGAAGCAAATAATTTCTATGATTAGAAATATCACCAGAAATAAATTGTAAATTTTTAATTCTACATTTTTGCTAATGTTAGCATTATCATTGAAGAATATCTATGTTTCTGGAAAGATTACAAACTAGACACTAAAAAAACATGCTATTTCTATCATAATGAACAATTAGATATTTGTGAATCAAACAGCATTTCAAAGAACAGAGACAAAGTTTTTTAAATTGAATCATCACTATATAACTAAGTTAGAATATCTTTTACTAATACATTCTATCATCATGTTTTATCAACAGAGAAATTATAGCTGCATATTATTAGGTTGCAATCCTGAAAAGCAACATTTTTATGACTTTTTATCTTCATCTTATCTCATCCTCACTACCATTGTAACTTGTTTTGTGCTCTTTCCACTTTTAAAAAATGCTTTAGAGAAGACCAATCTTTAATATTTGAGTGAAAACCTTTATCTATTTCCTTTTTTTTCTCCCTTCAATCATCATCCCTCATAGAAATAATTTTTGCAGGTTCTCATATCTTACAACATAAAGGAAAGTTATTTTAGTTATCATTTTCAAAGAAATTCTTCTCTCTCCTATTGTATCCAGTAGTGCTTCATTCTTTTTCTTCCTGTTTGGAGAATTTTCAACATCCTTCTTAGCATTCACATTTCAAAAACATTTAGTTTCTTTTTACTTTTTTCTAACCAGGATCTATATCATGTAAGGGAATCAATTACAAATACTATCTACAACGTTTCTGTCTTGCTTTTATGCTTAGTTTATCATTATGATTTTATTATATTCAGTACTGGATACTGTTGGAAATACTGCAAAACATTCAAAATGTGTTAACTGGAAAAAATTACAATTTACACACAGTATGTAATAAATAATTTCACAACTTATAATGGTACATTGTTTAATTCTTCCACATAGTTATTTTTGTCTCTTCAGCCTTCTAAACTATTTCCTACATAATTAGAACTTCATGACAGATAAAGCACTTTGAGTTGCTATCTAAACATGACTGAAGAGAGTTCACAAATCATCTTATACTATTGACGTATCAAAGTTTACAGAAAATAGAATTTATATTGAAGAACAGCAATTATCTGACAGAAACATTATTGTTAAACAGGCTAGTACTTTTCTTACAGAGATACTAATAATTATTTTATTTAGAATAGTTAAAAATCAGAACAATATGGAATAATTTTTATAATATTCATTAAAGCAATTTTTTGGTTTCATCAATGGATACATTTTTTATTTTATATTTGGAAATGTCATTCTTAACTTATAACTAGCAGTTTGAAAATTCAAAATTTTTTAAAAAGAAACTAATACCAAAATTATCTGTATTATATATTGTTTAATATCAAGAAAGTTGTTTTTAATTTGTTTCTTAAAATATGACTTATATCCTTTTGTTTCATTTATTAATTGCTTTTAAAAACATTAATCTGAATTTGATAACTTTTTCTAATCACATCAAACTGTTAATTATTTAAGTTTTCCATGTAAAAATAATTTCAAATATACAGAAAGAAAGAAAAAAAAAAAAACTATTACAGTTTGCAGAAAGTGTCAAATAACAATTATTCATTGAATGATACAACCTATCTAAATGTTAAACCATTTATTATTCTATAAATTTGATTATTTCTGACAATTTCAATATACTCTAAATTCAACCATACAAATTTTATATTTATGTAGTGTTTATCTAATTTTTAAAGACATTTATCATGTATCTATTATAATTAAATTGACAAATTAAATAAAAAAGATGAAGTAAAAACAGTAATAAAAGATAAATTTACTATTACACTATATACATGACATGGCTGTCAGTTACATTGTGACTATCCATATTGCTAATAAGATTAAATAAGAATTTATATTTCTGTAAAAACAAAATAAATATGTAAATACAAGAGAATATAAACTACTACAAACAGTATTACATGTTTCATTTATTTCAGAACATTAAATTTCAAATCATAGTATTTTATTTGTAAAATTAGCTGCTTAAATGTGTTGTTGTTACTCAAGTATGTCCCTTTTTATATAGAATAAACTAATTCCAATCCTTCTCATATTTATTATAAATTTTTTAAGTTCTTAATAAACTTATAATATTAATTCAGATACAAAACAAATAAATAAATTTAAATTAATATTTAGTAACATTTGCATAGAAATAATAACAATTTATGCAGGTTTTTACATCATAATTTTATAATGTCTGGTTAATTTCATTAAACATAGCCTTGTACATACATTTTAAAAACAGATCCTCCCTAAAGAATTTTACTTGAAATTATTATACCAATCATTTTGAAACTGATACAGTTTTAATAAGTCAGCTGGGAATAATTTTATCATCAGACATACATTAAATGTGTATTAAGAGCTTACCTGAGTTGGCCAGGCAAAGAAGATGGTACTGAAAAATCCTTTCCAGTAAGAATGTGGTCATTACGTTTTTCAAAATGAAGTCCCAATGGAGCAGGTTTTGTTGCTTCTAACTTTAGACTGAGTGGCTCAACTAAACGATCATTAGTACCTGCATTGCTGTTTCCTTGCGAGAGGTTTGTTAATTCGATAGCCTATAGGAAAGATAATTTGTTTTGTTGCTTTTGATAAAATTTTTTTCTTTTGCAAAAATTAGTGATAAAACTATAAAAGTAACAAATACTGAACAACAACAAATTTGTTATGTATACTAGCAAGGTTGAGGCCGAAGTTTTAAATGCAAAAACGTGTACGTCGGACGTTTGGCGCCGCTTTCCTGTAAGCCTAGAAGTTTGACAATGGTATTTGGAAAGTCAGTGGAATCATGCTCGACATTCCAAACGCCATTGTCAAACTTCTAGGCTTACAGGAAAGCGGTGCTGAACGTCCAACCTACATGTTTTCGTGTTGAAAACTTTGGCCTCAATCTCGCTATTATCTAGAATGCATAAAAATTATAGAAATAATAATTTGCATTTAAAAATTTTAAAATTAAGATAAATATTTGCCATCAATTTTTATATAAATTTGTTAGCTGCTCCTTCAGCAACAAACTTTTCAATAAGCCATAATAAGAAAGTCCAAAAGTGCATAAATATTTGTCTTCATTATTGCAAATGTTCCATCTGTGAATAACTTTAATTTAAAGAAATTAAATTAAATTCTTGAAATTTAAATTTACATTTAATAATAATAATACCTTTCTACTATCTACAACATGACTAATGTGCTCTTGACTTGGTGCCATTGTAACTATAGGAGGAGAACCCAAAGATATGGTTCCCTGAGAAGTACTGAAATAACTTGATGCAACTGGACGTTTTGTTGAAACTGATTGTTGACTTTGAGTGGGAGAAGAAGTTGGAGTGATTGGTGAAAGTTCTTTCTCTGTTTTTAAAAGAAACAGGTTTTCATAATTATTGAAGGTTTTTGTTTTTATATATCATATTTATACTTCTCAAATTAATTAAAATAATACTCCAAAACATATACAGATTTACATATATATTATATATGTAAGAAATATGAAATTGTGTTTTATAATACAGTCAAAATGTTAACTTGGCACCTAATTATTAAGAGAAGAAAATTATTAAAAACATTACAAACCAATGGCTGGATCGACAGCTTGTTTTGCCAGTTTGCACAGAGCGGCTGCAAAACTAGATGTCCTTGTGGCTGCTAGAGTCGGATTGCTACCTCCGCTGAAAGTGGAGAACACGTTATTTGCATGTGATGGTACTTGAAGGGGCGAAACTGCAGCCATAGTTCTTCCAGGAATCTTTTGAGAATTTCCATAGGGATGATGAACTGTTAATGGTGGCGGCTTAGAGCCATGGGGTAACCCTAGTAAAATTAATATACTTCAAATAAAGTTTTTTATTAGGATATAAGTTTTAATATATAATAGTGTGTGTGTACATATGTAACAAAATGTTCAGTTTATAAAGTTAATTATATAATAATTTATAAATTTATTTATCACACCTTATATATACATTAAAATTTCCTTAACCTACGATATGCAAAATCTGCTTGACTCTGTGCATTATCAAATTCTGCAACTCTTAACAGTACACACAAACTTAAATGTAAAAATAACTTTTAGTTAATGATGCCAACTTAAAAATTTTATTATTAATAGAAGTATAGGTATAATGAATGTTTCTGTTAACTGAAATAAAGTCTTGTGTTCAAGATTGTCTGACTTGAAAGTCAAGCACACTCGAGGTACTTTAAATCTCGTGAAGTAACAAGTGCACTCAACCGAATAACATGCCTGACAACAGGGAGACAAGATATACTTCATTCTCATCATCTCACTTGTTTCATGGACCAGAAATAAAACTTTGAGAATCCATAAGAATGGCTGGCTCTGTGGTTGAGAAGGATACATAAATCTTGATGAACTGCAATTTGATTGACATATCATACTCCAAGATAAAAATACTGCTAATGTATCTACTAGATTACTATATATTGATTCTTCTATCTAAGTCACAAAAAATTTTAAATTCAATTTGTTTTCAGTTCTATTTTATAATAAAGAATTTTCTCATAACTCTATTAAACATTCAATTCTACAATTAAAATATTCATGACATTTAGTTGATGTTATCATTGCACCACAATGGAAATTAAGTTCTGATTATTTTCAAATTAAACAATGGAATTAAATAAATAGTTTAACTTTACATAAATGCATGTAACGTGTCATCAAAACTTATAGTAATATGTATGAAATAAATAAATATAACCAATATATTGTAATTGTTACTTTCCCCAATATTTGTGTAAATGGGTTTAACTAAAACAATCATATTCAACGATTCACTTTGTAAAATAATCTATTTAAAGTATGTTCAAGTTCTAAAATGTTTTCTAGATTTACTTTAAATTTTTTAAAGAATGTTTTCAGTAGTAATTCTTTCAACTTCTAATTTATGCTGATGATCAAAACAAATTTTTGTCTTTCATTTTCAGTACTATAAATTCTATGCAGTAACATTAATATTAAAAAAATTAATTTTGAAAGTAAACTAACACAAAAAAGAATTCAATTATTATTTAATGCGATCAATCATTTAGTTAAAAAAGAAATATTTTATGAAAAATTTTAAATCTTTCAGTTTAAAATAAAATGTGAAATTAAATGCCCTTTTAAGAATCATTTTTTGAAATTAAAAACTGCAAAAACTTTTCTTATAAGTAGTTATTAATTAAAATAGATTTGTTGTGTAGAACTGATGATTATTTAAAACTTTGAAATTATAAACATGGTCTGAAATTTACTGTGAAAAGTTAATGATAAATCGAGCATTCTGTATGCTTTGTGATTATCTTGAAATTAAGTCAGTGGAACAATGAAGCTTACAAAAATCCCATTAAATTTCAAGAAAATATATTAAATATGACAATAATAAAGCTGCTGATTTATTGATTATTTAAAATCCTATAGTTATAAATTATATTTACTTATAGTTCAGTTTTTTTAGAAAATAAAATATTTCGTATTAATATAAAGTAAACAAATCTTCATGTATTTATTAAAATAATTTTTAGTATATTAAAATTTATTTTAAGTAAATGATAATTAAAAATTGCAGCTGCATGCTATTTATGATACAGATTTACAGATGTATACATTTATTAGTAATAAATGCAATTCTAATTTTTATCAGTTTAATTTTAAAGTGAAGCGAGAAATATTATGCCAGTTATTCAGTCTCTCTTATTTCAATATTTCAGTGTTTGAAGTGCAACAGTGATGAATACATTTGAAGCAAGTGGAATGACCCTATCTTAGTCATTTCCACTCATGCTACAGCACTTCAACCACTCTCCCCAAAGCAAATTTACCACATTGGTACTCAGTAAATAGATGAGGATATGTGATATCATTCAGCCTCCAGCTGTTGCCGGCAGCCATTTTAAAATTAGCTCTCCAAACCAGTAGCACAACTGCAGTTAATCTCTCCTCGTACCGTGATCGGAAGCATTACGGCAGCAGGCCACCATCGCACCGAATGCGGAAATATTTCTTATTGTGAGAACTTTAACAATTGCAGAAGACAATTAAATTGAAATTTAATATTGAAAATAATTTATTAAATTTACTCTAAAATATAATTTTAAGATATCTTAAAATTGTTATTAACTTTTGATTGGTTTAAGATGAAATTCAATATACAGAAAAGTTGTAATATAAAGTTATCCTTCATAAACGAAACATTTCTATTTAGAAGCAATAATATTTTAATCCACAACACACCACAAAAAATACTAACAATAATTAAAGTTTTTTGAGAAACAATACATAAGAAACACAACATTTTGTGAATTAAATAATTTCATTATTAATATTAATATTATTGATTTTATGATCTGATAATCAAAGTCTGACCTTGTGAGATACAATAAAATAAAATGAAATATGTGGAAACTATTAGATAAAGGAGGAAAAAACAATACATTATCTAAAACAGCTAGAAATGAAGAAAAATTATTTTTCCTTTATCCATCAAAAGAAAGTAAGTTCTGTTTTTGCAGACTTATTGATAAGAACTTTGAAGATAAATACACAAAAACCTTCATATAACATCCCAAATCTGGATGGTTTTCTTCTATTAATTGTGTAATACCATATTAATATAACTGATGAAAAATCTCAAAGTAGATTCTAATATTTGTGTTTATGAATTAAATAATCTCTAAAATCAGAAATTAAAAAGTTCCAGTTATACCATATTTTGTGAATAATAAACAGTACGCAAATTTATAAATCTATACCTATGCAAATTCATTTTTACCGTCTTAATGTCCATATATAATAAGTATATAGATAAACATATACTGTAAATATAGAAATTGCAATGACAGATTATTATTAGAACTCTCAGACTAAAATTCTAAGAATTTAATTCTTATCATTGCATATTTCAGAATAGTACAAACAAGTAATCTACAAATCCAAATTCTGTCTTATATTTAATAAGTTTGATAGATATATATGATATGAAATTCACCTTAATTAATTTAATAAAAGCCAATTATCTAATTTATTGCAATTCAATTTGCTTTGATAAGTCGACGAATCAGTCTGCCAACATCAAATCAAATCCCTTTATTTCGACTTAGATTATATTCTATTGCAGTGTTATAGTTTTTTTTTTATTCCTTTTTACTTTCTTCCAAAAAAATCCAACAACCTAACTTTTGTTTTCTCAATTTTTATTTTTTAATTCGTAGTCATCTCTATTTTTCTTAAGTTCATTAAGCTCTTCAAAATGGAGACAAAGGAAACACTTTTTTCATGTTCTCCACTGAGGTTGTTTCCCTTTGCAAGATGTACTTTCTAGGAATAAGTGGAGGGGAGGAGGGAGAAGGGAAGAGAAAAGACAGGAGCTAAAAGGGCAGGGGAGTTAATGACTAGATTTTTGTTTCTCTTAGATGTCGTCGTTTAATTTTCCGGGCCGTGTCGAGAGATACGCTGCCCGCTGCGCTGCCCGGAGGCAATCGAGGAGCTGCAACCCATGGAGAAAAAAATTTCCTACGGCATAAAGAGAATAAAAAAAACCCAAGCCATCACAATGAAACAAGCAACCGGTGTCACCAAAACTGTATTCTCCCGATTGTTAATAAAAAGGATGCTAAATTTAATTACTAAAAATTAAATGCCAATTAAATAACTCACCAAAAAAAAAAAATCCACCATAAACACTATCAAGCCTAACTGTACAAAATATTAAAAACTTAACATGTGTACAGATCATTTTTGGTAAAAAATTAATTGTAAATTTGAACCCTAATTTCTTACTGTGTGTACTTTATAATATTTTTAAAAAAGCATTTTAAAAAATGTTACAAGATCATTATCAAACAAAAGAATTTATAAAGGTTAGAATTTTCGTTTATTATAAAGCATATCTAAATCGCATTATATCTATTCAAAACAAAACGACACATAAATTTAATATGCGGTAACTAAGGTCAAAAGCCGTGACACAAGGAGAACAACTAGTCACCGGGAGGTAAGCAGTAATAAAACTTAATTAGCTTCCTTTCAAAATGTAAGCAAACTTCGCGACGTACGTGTCAGCAAGAATCAAGTATCCATTAAAAAAGAAGGTAGATTTTTATACCACTTTTAGAGAAAAAGTGCCGACTGGTACGTCGTAAACGAATCCATCTGTCACCACAGTTGGCACGTAACACTCTTCCGTCACCTTGGACGAGTGAAGACGATGTTAATTAAATCCGTGACGTCATGCACTGATGCGGTTTTAAAATCCGAAAAGAGAAAAGATGTTGGAAAAAGTTCCTCCCGACTAAAGTGTCTATCATCACTTTTTAATACGACGCCTCCGAAGCCAGTTGGTCCTTTCGTACCTCCAACCGATCCCAACTTCTACTGGTACATTTTTTTTATTGTTATGTGGCAATTTTACAGTCGGACGTCGAAAATAAAAGGCATCAGTGTCTTTGCACTGCGACATCAGAGACGTGTAGGAGGAAATGCTTTGCCATAGATTGTTTCCAGTCTAAATAACCTCCAGAGATGTGAAAATAAGCAGCTATAGAATGGTATAAGAGCACAGTTTTCCTTTCCAGTACCTAAAAATCGAACAACATTTGGAAGATCGGCAGTGCGTGATACGGAATGAGTTACACTTTGACTCGCAGTTGCGTCACGTCTATCGCGTGTAGCGTCTCTTAATAATATTAGATTGTCTTTTTCGAACACGAGGAATTTAAAAATGTATTTTAACGAAAACAAAGAAAAATAATAATAATAATATAAACCGCACACACAACGCGTAACGGGCGCATATTGTCTTCCAACCCGCCGGACAGCATAAATCAGATAACAAAGAAAATAGGCCTACTTCAGTACATATACTCTAAGTATATTTTATCGGAGAACTTGAATTTAAACGACTTTAGGATTATTTCTAAATATTCTTCGAAAAATCTAGCAATTTCCTAAAGCAAAATTCCTCTCCCCTGCCTGGAAAAACGTCACTAGAATTTCGACACAACGAGCGTTATGATAAACTTTGGGAACGGCACCATCTGCCTGCCTTCTGGTGGTCATAGAGAAACAAGAGCAGGTGTTCCGAAATCGTTGTGGGAGCGGGAGGAGGACTACAGCCCAAAGCGGTAATCTGTTATTGCTAATCACAACACCTGTGTAAAAGTCTCCCATTTCTAACGTAAATCATGAACAATACACAGAACAGAAAAAGTACGATGTAGGAAGGGTGAACGTTAAGCGATTTCGCAATTACAGTGGTAGTAGTAAATAGTAATCCGCAGTGGGTACGAAAATAAAGCGAATGTACTGTACTTTCCTCGTGCTTGTTACTCCGCTCTTAATTATAAGTGGAGACATAGCCCAGAAAGAAATGCCCGATTCCAAAATGTTAATTCCAGAGAGCAGGTGTTTAGACTGTTATAAAAGCAGCTGCAAGGGAGTTTTACATTCGTCGGGCCGGGTAGTGCCATCGAAACAAGATTGACCTAGCAGCGGCGGCAGCATCGTTCTTAATAACCGGGGGAAGGGGGTCGAGATAGGCGGGGGGCGTCGTATCACCTCACGGGAGTCAGCGGAATATTTCGAGGTCGTCCGTCCCTCTTCCAAGTGGAGGACGCCCTAGAAAAACGTAATACATTCGAAAAAAATATCCAGAAGCACTCGATAAAATCTACTCCAAAACGAATTAGGCATTTCGCACGGAATTATGGATAAAAGAAAGCAAGAGAGGAGGAAACGTAAAACAAAATCGTATATTTTCTTCCCCGCCAGAGAGTGGCGACTTCTCTGAGAGGTTAACACGCACGCACACAAAACACACACAGCGGTCGCCATGGTAATGAAGCGAAGTTTTTTTTAATCCCCGGAACGATTATGGAATTGAAGAAGAGTATTAAACAGCAACCTATGACGAAAACCGACGCGAACAAAAGTCACGTCATTTTTTCTATCCTTTATCCGCAACTGAAAATTCGGGCAAGCGCCTGCTTTTCCAATCAGCCGGAGAACGATAAGGAGAGAAAACCGTTTCATTTTATTATTTTTTTTAATCGGTTAGATCTCTTTCTCTTACCTTCTCTCACTCGACGTTCGTTACGTCGGAGAGAGTTGCACTCATTTAAAACGGTTGCCCCGGTAACGAGCGAGACGTGAAAATTCCAATTGTTCCTACAACGACCTCCTTTCCCCCTCCTCCCCGCATCGCGTAAACGCGTTAAACGTTACGAGAGCAGCCATTTTTAGAGCGCGACATCAGCAAAAAGTTTTTACAAGCGATCGAATTTATAAGAATGCAAATGTAAAAAAGTATCGACAAAAAAAAAAGAAAAATCGATGCAGTTTGCCGGGCCGGACTATTAAACCTGACGGGGCGAAAGTTTCTGCCTTTATGTACCTCCTCTCGGTTTTTCGGGACACCTTTCCGTATCAAACGGTACGTTGCGAAGCACATAATTTGGAAGACGGGGCCGGGCGGTCGGTGACGTCACGGCCAAAAAGACCTGTAAATGACTAAGATAGATGACGGACGACGAAACGAGTCGTCCACGCCTACTCCGCACCGTATCCCGGCAACCGATCCCGAAAACTCCTCCCACGACAGAAATCCAATGGACGAGTGCGAGGAGACGTCACGGCGCGTGCAATTGTCGCCTACTTTAACAGTCGATAGCATTACCGCACGCGCGCGGTTTAATAAGGTGAGGGGAGAAAAGAATTCATCTCCGGAATCCGCGCCAGTGCCGAGACGTGGCGCGTTTTTTGGTGTAGCAATCGGCTAGATGGAAGCTGCCGAATAAGGAAACTCTACCGGAGATGGCGATAAAGCGCCAAGGAACGGTTGGGTTACTCTACGGGGAAAGCGATACACCAGAGACGACGAACGGCCCCCTCACGAATATTCCTCACGTGTGCGTTCGGCGCCGGCCAAACGGAAGGCGATACGTCCCGAAGCCTGCAACCCGGAGCACTTAGGGGAAACGGGAGCCGGTCTCTCGAGAGTGGCTCCCGTTCGAGAGGAAAGATTTACACGGAACAGTAGTAGAGAGGCGGAGGCGGCATCACGCCCCGAAGCGCGGCAGATGCGCCCCGGCGGTCACGAACCCGGTTCGACTACAATACGTTTCGCCAGATTGCCGCCGGCGTTGCAACTGGGCTAGCAGAACTGGGTTAATTCTACCGCCGCGGACCAAACATGGCCGCGGCGGCCGCCCAACGTCTTATCTACGGCCATTGGGCTAAATTTAATATCTTTATCGGCTGGCGTACGTGATGTTTTGCAATAAATAACGGCACCGGAGCAGCTGTGTCAATGTTTGTCGACAATCAAAAGTACAAATCCCCGATGGTGACACGTAGGTTCAACGACACTCGATGGCGTGAGACTCGGCGCGCCGCGTAGCAACTTGTCCGGAGAAGTGGACCGGGAGCGGGACTCTCCTCTTTCATCCGGTTCCGAGAGGGGCGTGGACTCGACCCGACCCGTTCGTTACCCGCACGCGGAAGCGCCCGAATTCCTGTTTCTATCCTCCCGGTCGAGGAAGGGCGCGACGCCGTTCGGCACCGCCGTTCGACGAAGATGGAGGCGCGGCGGAGATTCAATCCGCGCGAAATATTAACCGGACGCCGCATGGCGTTCGAACACGAGCCGCTCCCCGCCGAACCGGTGGCAGAACGTTAAAGGGTAATCCGCGATTAGGCGAACGACACACGTTCCGGCCGGCTGGCTTCTCCATCCGAGGACCTTGACCCGAGCAGTCAGATTCACAAAAGACAGGAAGTGTAAATAACAGCGTAGGAACACATTCTCCCACATATAAGGAGGCTGACGGGTCGTTGGAGAATCTAAGACGTAAGGGAGAGGGAAAGGGAGATAAACAGGTCTTTACCGCGGGGGGTGGCAGCCGAGGTGCCAGCTGTCGGTTACGTCACCACTGCGTCACCGTCCGACCGAGGATTATTGTTAAGATTCCCCTTTTGACAATTCGGTTTGTCGGCTTTCGAGACGGCCCTCATCTTACGTAAATTACGTCGACTTGGGGAAGATCGACACGAGCGGAAGGAACGACCCGGCTTCGCTCCGTTAAGTCGAGTATGAAAAAAAACAAACAAAAAAGTAGTAGACAGAAAGAGACGGAGAACGGAGGAGACAAAGTCTGGCACTCACCTGAGTACAGAAACATGATCTAAATACTAAAAAAAATCACTCCGGGTCTCCTCGGACGAGTAGTCTTAACCCCGACATGACGGTCTCGAGCGCGGGTATGACGGGTATCCTAGCAACCGCCGCACGAAAGAAGAGCGACCGGCTTTTGTGTGGAGCTGCGGCGATATCGTCCGCCTAAAAGCGGTCAATTTGTCAACCCGGGCATCTCACAGACATGGCGTCGGCTTCTCCATCTCGGCGCACACACACACAATACACAACACGTGGTCAAATCGCAACACGCGAAAGCAGCGTTAGTCTCTCCCTCTCTCTCGCTCTCTCCCTCCCCGCCCGTTATCTGCCGTCCGATGATATCGGACGGGTCCATTCTGCCTGCAGCTCGCTCGGGGTGGGAGGGGTGGCGGATGGGACAAACATTAAACTATTGTTCCACGACCTTTTTTCCTTTCTTTTTCTGCAACCCCCGTTTGGCGCACGCAAGTGGATTTAATGGAGTTGTGGCCGCGGATGCTCTATAGGGTCATCCTGGATAGCGTGAGACGAAAAGGAGGCTAGACACGTCAAGTGGTGAGAAAACAATTGGCCGACGATTTTTCCACGCCGTATATAAAAGTTAAAACGGAAAATCTCGACAATCGGCGGAACGGGGTTCGCAACGGATCTCGGACTCCCTCTTTTATTTTTGTGTCGAAATTCGTACGTTGCCGATTACTCGCGCTCGGACCACCCCCACTTCCTCCACGGTTAGGAATCGATCCCTCCGAGCGTGTCGGAAGTGGGGGAGGAAGCTGACTTCCCCCTTTTGGAAGCTACGCCGGAGAGTCGGGATAATAAGAGCGCCAGTCATTTGACCCCCGAGTTCGTTCGGTAAATCACCCATTCCAACGGATAATTAACCCCACCTTCGGCGTTTCGAGAAGCCCCGCGAAAGCAATATAAGGTGGTGTGGAAGTGTAGCAACACGCTACTTTATCCGGGCAGAGCGACGAAGCTAAGGATCGCGGATACACTTCGTTACTCCAACGTTACAATAGCGTAAAGTAAGAAAGAAAACGGCTTTGTTGGCAGGCTTTTCCCCCTCTCCGCGGGAATGGTCGGGTCGAACGACCCCGTACGACCTCGGGCACGCTACCGCGTATCTCGACCGACGGGGACTCTCTTTATTAATTGGCTAGAGTGGCAGACGGACGTAACCCCGCGCTCCCGTCCGACGCGGACCCAACGTTTTGGGCCTACTTCCGCCGCAAAGAAGTCGCGACGGGGAGGGGTGTCGCGGAGTTCGATCGGTAGGGCTCCTTTCCTTTCGGAGCGATGGAAGCGGCAGGCGGACGGGGTAATTAATTTCCTCGAACGCAACCTTACGCGCCGAGTATATTAAGAAGCTATTTAAGCATCGAATTATTCCAAGAGGCGCGGGGCCGAGAGAACACCTGCCGGCGACTTTCCCCCTCCGGCGCGTTAAAGCTATACAATTAAGTATTTTTTTCTGGCAGTTCGACGGTTTTTTCGGCGCCGGCGGCCGGCCCGAAGGGTGGAGGCGCAGATCGACGGGGGACGGACGAGATTTACGATTTCGTCCCTTCGATCCCGTTCGGGGAAGGCAGAAAAAGGAAATTTCCGGCGATGCGATTACCTGCCGAGACGCCTCACCTGCCCTCTCACCTCCCCTGACAGGAAAGACGGGACACGCAACCTCCCGTTTTCCGAAGGATGTGGGCTAAAGGACCACGTGGCACCCGAGCACGCGTGTTTGCCCTCTCTCACGCTACATTGACCAAAAAGTTTAGTTCCGTCGAGCTTAACCGATGCTCGCCGGCCGAGACGTTAAAAAAAATAAATATATATAAAAAAGGAAATGGAAAATGCGCTCGGAAGAAGAATACGCATTTATCGGGTGCGGGGGGAGGCCATCCGAGAGGGTCTCTTTTCTAGAGTCGACCGTAAAGAGCGGCCTTGCGTGAACTCCCACGCCGAGCGGCGAGATCGTAGCATACAAATGACTCTCCCGCAGCCAAACGGAAAGTTTTAAAAGCCCGCTTCGATCCGTTTGGCAAAAACTGCTGATCTCCGCACGCCCTCCGGTTAATGGGGAGCGAGCCGGCCCGAAAAATCTTAACCTCTACAAACGGACGTCGTACTTCCACCTTTAATAACCAAAAGAGAGAGAGAAGGGAAAAGAAAGGGGGAGGAGGGGGATGCGGAGGAGACACACTCGGCAGCATCCCGAAAAACTGGATCGACTTACGCGGGTCCGGATAATTAAATAAAGTAGCATCGATCGAGCGGAAATAATTCATAAGCAGGAGAAAAGCTTTCCATTACAGGAAACGACGACGTCCGAAATTCCCAGAATGCCCGGTTGGAGTATTTACTACGTCGTTACGTGCGGGATGAAAGTCTCTCGTCCCCCCCAAATTCCGTTCCGTTCCGCGGACGGACAGACCCAACGACCGTAAACAAAGGCCAAAGTGGGAATTAAAATGGTGGACGCGTTAAGGAGAAACGGTCGCCTAGAGCCATCTGGCGGCGCCGACAGGTACTAAAATCGTCTGGTCTGGAACGTTTCCAAAACGGCCACCCTCTCGCGAATAACATCGTCCGCGAAATACGTTTAACCGCCGCTTTCCCCCCTCTTCCGGTCCGTTCGACCCCCGGCTTTTTTCTTAAAAGGTTATTTGTAAAGGTATGATTTATCGTCGGGAGCACCTCCGACCGAGAGACTTTTCGCGTGGCGAGAGGATAGAGAGGGGAGAAAGAGATTCTCCGTATCAAAAGACGTCGAAATTAAAGCGGGTCGGACCCTTAGACGTCGTCATGGAAACCGACCGAGTGGCGGCGCCGACCGTCGTCGAGACAACGTCTCGGCCATTAGCTGACGGGGGGTGGAAAGTCGACGAGGCGGGGGAGCCGCCGTTAAAACACTCGACCCCGCGTCGGGAGCGATCTCGTAGCATTTCCGGCGCGTACGAGAAAACTGGGCCCCGTTCTAACCGAAGTCGCCCGCGAATTCCAAAAAGCATATGGAGTTGAACAGGGCGGGAGAGAAAGAGAAAAAAAGACCCGTCAGTCGGTAATTCGTTTTTTACTCGGTAGGGGCGCAAAAATCCAATTTCCGCATCGTCGAACTGCCATTATTTATTCATCGGTTCCTGGGAGCGGGACCTCTCGAAGTCGAAAACTCTTTCCGAGACGAGAGAGAGAGTAACGGCCGATTTTATAATTTTTTTTTAATACTCCGCCCTCTTAACTCCGATGGAAGATAAACAGTAATACTGGTTTAGATTGACATCTTTTATATTTCACTATTCGAGGTGATAGGTTGAATCATCATCTCGCCATCTTGCGACCCGGAGCGAAGCGAAGCAACCGGTCGCGACGCATCGAGCGATAATTTAGCGCGCGATGGCGTCCTGGGGCGGGAAGAAAATGAATCCCGAGAGAGAATCCGGAGCAAAACTTAATAGAGGGGAGCATTACGAGAACGTCTCCGAAGACAATCGACCGTCAGAATCCGTAGGTAAAGGCCATCACCCCGACGAAGCTCATCGGGGCGGAAGAAGTTAAACGACGAGAGGACGGATCCGCACCGTCTTTCCTCCCGCCACAGCGCGGCCGCGGGCGGGGGGAGAGCGCTAAAAAGGATGATTTAGTGGCCGCCGCTCCCGACCATCTGTCGATCGAAGCCGCGGCGGCCGCCGATAACCGCCGAGATCGACCCGGGAGATGCGCGAGATAGAAGCGGGATCCGCTCGCTCGTCCTCCCCTCCTCAGACGAAAGTTGAAGTCTGTCGGAGAGTCGACTCGAAAGTCACGCGCTCGCTCCTCCTCTTCGCCTCCATCTGCTGGAAGTCGAATAGGCGAATTTGGATCCCACCACGTAGAATTTCGGCGTGTCTACGCGTCCGGTGAGGAGTGGGGTGGTGGCCAAACTGGCGTCTTCGCCCCGAAAAAAATAGGCCAAGGATACGTTACCGGAAGCTCGCGGCTTAGTAAGAAAGACTACAAAATGACGTAGTTCCGTTCGCTTTACTCCTATACGCAAATGCCGAAAATTGTCACCTTTCGCCTCCCAAAGGAACCAAATTTATTTTTTCAACAGTCTTCCTCATTTAATTTCCAAATACCGCGTGTAAACTGCCAAAATTTATATGGAAAAATACCCGAAAGGGGCACTTCTTAATCAATTTTCATAAGGGAATAGAGGATGTCGTTTATTTCATTTTTACCGACTTGGAATAAATTATTTATTTATAAATAAGAAAACAAACGAGCGCTTAATTAATTAAACGTACGTTATAGTCGCCAGTTTAGCTTCGACGCCGTACACTTAACATTATAATAAGTTATTTAATTACGAAAACTGGATCGGTTTACGTCGACGGGCGTTCATTTTCGGTCAAGATTTTCGTCACTTCCTGCAGGATTCGGAAGAAGCTTTTCCTATCGGCACGCAAACTGGATTATATTATACAACCGCAAAACCGTATTTAAATCGACGAGAGCGCATTGTGCGTGGTAGAAGAGTGCGCCCGATTTACGCGCTACTTTGGCCGCGACGTCACGTTCTTCATCGTAATTCCGCCGGCGCTTTCGGTTATAAAACAAGATATTTAACGCATCCGACATAAAACATGTTTTATGTTTAAGAGTTAATACTGATGAGCTGTAACAGTAATAAAATATTATTATTATTGTAAACGAGGTAGTGCAAATTGCGCAGTCAACGATCTCTCCGGAGAATAAGGTAATAGTATCTAGTAGTAACCGTAGTATATAATTCGCTAATTTTTATGTTTTCCTAACAAGGTTTTTAATTATACTTAACCGTTACGTCGTAGGGCTATTTACGATAGTAAAATTCCTATTTGAATTAACTCCTGGCGACGGGAACGTAAAACTAACAAAGGATCATCGGGTTTCGTACAGATTATTACTGATATTATAAACCTGTATACTACAAAAAGCTTAGAATTAACTTAAATACAAGAAACAGACGTTCCTCGTCATTGTGGGCCCGACCAAATCTATGATGGGTATAATTTTTAAAAGGGGACCTGTAGGCCGAGAGTAAAAGAAAAAAAAAAATGACGATAAAAATAAAGTATATCGCGCAAAAATAAACGGTTGCGGATTTAAAAGCGGTTTACACGGTGCGATCGCAACTCGATCCAAACAAAACAGATAAAACCAGAAAGGGCCTGGCCGAAATATTTTCCGTTTCAACTATATTTATCAAAACGTCGGATCGGGGAAGGCCTACGCGTTGCTAACGCCTTAGATATTAGCAAGTTTGAGCCCGAAGTTTTCAACGTCGGACATTCAGTGCCGCTTTCCTATAAGCCTAGAAGTTTGACAATGGCGTTTGGAATGTCGAGCATGATTCCACTGACTTTCCATACGCCATTGTCAAACTTCTAGGCTTATAGGAAAGCGGCACTGAATGTCCGACGTACACGTTTTCGCGTTGAAAACTTCGGCCTCAACCACGCTATTTGTATCAGCAATCTAACTTCAACACTATTATTAGAATCGAGAATTTAAACACGAACGTCCCTCCGCTAAAACACCGTACTCCAACTGTTTACGAGATTTTTTACAATAATAAATTTCCCCTAAAATAATCGAATCGAAGCTTTTTAATACAAAAAAAAAATTTTTTTTTTCGTTCCGAAAAATTTTCCGAGTTTTCGAAAGTATTAAAAGAAACATTGCTACGTAGGGATTTTTAATTACGTAAAAAAATAAACTGCCGAAACTTTTTAAAATTATAAAACATTTATTCGGACGAACTGGAGAAAATTTGCATGAAGATCTACGCTTTTGTATTTAGAATGTCGAAGAAAAAGTTGAACGTAGAGACGAGTAATCTAATTAATCATTTCTCGAGATGAAACGAATGGATTTATAACTTAAAAGTAATTTCAAATAGGCGGAATTATATAACAATTCTAAAAGTTAAGCAATAATATTTTGACTAGTAACGATTGTTTGCGCTCGGAAGGGAGACGACAAAAGAAACTTTAACGAGTTTCGTTTCGTGGAGGAGTTACCAACACAAAGTAGCCAAAATGATGCCTCTCGACATTCCAGGGGAAGAAAATCGATAATTTAAACACTCGCCGGCACTAACTAGAAAAGGTGAGCGTAGTTCGGGACGAAAAGGACTTTTAAACACAATTAACGGCGAGAAAAGGTCACGGAATCGCATTTAGGATGCGAACGTAGGTGCACTAACAAACGGGTATTCAATAAATGCAATTGGGCGGTTATCGATATTTTAAAATTAAAAATTTTTTTTCCTATCGTTCGTCCGAATTTTAAAAATAACTAAAGGAACTTTCTTATTGGCCATTACGCGAATGTTTTACGACGTAGGTGGAAAACTACGAAGACGATAAACTTAGCCGGTATTAAAGTCGTTCCATTATAAAATTTAACACCGTTGCCGGCAAAAATTAAAACAAAATGGACATTTTTCTAAACCGTAAACACCAGACATTTTTAGATGCGAGAAGGAATTAAGGTTCCGTCGAGAGAAGGAAGATTTTACAAAACGAAACTTGCTAATTTTACCCATCGTAAGGGAACGGCGTAGGAAAAATTCCATCCCCGAATAAATTGCTCATCCGTAATTTCGAATATGCGCTTGCATCAACACTGACGTGACCAAACGGATGCAAATTTGATTCTTGGCGGGGAGACTAAAATTTGTACTAAGGCACGAGATTCATTGGCATTATTGCGCTCAAAAATGCGATGCGACCTTTTTTAGTTCCGTCTAGCGAAATTCAAACTTAATACGATAATAAATTCTCCCTCATTTGCATAATTAGGTTATTCTAAAATAAATACGCCCGGTTGAAATGCCGACAAATCACTCGGTCGAATAACAACATTAAATTATAAAACACAAGCTCAACTAAGAGAGACTAACGATTTGGGACGAGTTTACAATTGGAACACGTCTAGACGAAACCCGATTTAAGATTGGTCACCCATCAATCATTACGGCTTAAACCTGGACTAAGCCGTAGCTTAAAGTCTAGAAGTTGTATCGCCAAACCAGTTCTAGGAGTGCGGCGTCAAGAATGTTCTATAGGAAGAACGAACCACCGCAACACTAATTATCACAAATGGTTTTTTCGGAAATTAAAAAATCGTAACCGAAAGCGGATGAGTAATAAAAATGAGGCACTCCGACGTTATTTATTTAAACTAACGATACTACCGAGAATTGAGTACAGTCCACTCTCGCTGTCAATTCGATAATGGTCGAGTGTTAGATCCGACGTCCCTCAACACCATCTACTTAAAATCGGGCGGGAGTTTTCCACCTAAGCAAACAGATGACGTTTCAATTGTATTTTTTTCTTCTTCTTTTTTTATTCGATTGTTAGTTAAATAAATATGCAAAAAATAACGACGGTAATCTTCGGTGTCTCGCGTAACAAGTATAAAGCTGATTTCAGTTACACGCGGTGAACTGGGTGCAAATACCGGGATAAGTGGAAGTAACTGAGCGGAAAGGGCGGTATGTAGCGTCACCTTTTTTCCCTTTTCTTCTTCCAGTTAAACTCGAAAGAAGCGATTCGTGGATACAATCGAAAAAAGGAGCGAGACAACACCGGCAAGAAGAAAGCATTTGTAACACCAATAGTGACGCAGCTCTATTACAATACCAGAAATATATACACGTATATAATTGTGTTGAATACCTAGATAACACAGTTTATACTCTCATAATAAACATTACGGCTTACGCACGGTATTTTTACGGATTGATTGACGAGAATTTAAAAAATTACCTAAAATATTACGAGCGTAACGATTTTCCGTAACAATTTAATAGATCCAATCGTGTCTGGTCCTTTAATTACGAAATCGTAACCGCTACAATTTAGTCCTGCAGAAATGATTTCTGTAAGACTAAATTGTAGCGGTTACGATTACGACTTCGGAAACTGTATAATATTCAATCGTCCACATTCAATAAATTTCTTTTTCGGGAATTCGTCTTCAAGAAAAACACAAGCAGCCTATAAATTATTCGAATTATTAATTTCGTCACGTAAGTATTCCAAATTCAGACTAAAGATAAGACGAAATAAGATAGGAAGAGTGACTGAACGTAATCCGGGTTAGAAATTTGGCGGGAAAGACGAGTGACGAGGTCGTCGATACGCGATCGCCTCCATTAATAACAATTAGCGCCGCACGGGCGACAAAGTCGCGGATGTATATCGATCGGCGAGTATCGACACCAGTCTTAGAAGGTCGTAAAGAGGCGACAGTGCCAGAAAAATCTTTCACCCGCACGAAGAAGTTACCTGTTCGTGGCATCGGTGGTTGGCAGAATCCACTTCGGTAACGTCATCTACAACGTATGTTGGCAAGAGACCAAACAGCAACAGAAGAAAACTGGTACAATTAAATTTTTTACATTATTGTTTGCGTAAAAAACGAACCAGAAACTGAAAGAAAAGACTGAGGGAGAGGGGAGAAAATGTGATTAATACGTAACCATTAAAAAAGTTATTGAAATGGGTGACAAATGAAGTGTTTTACTCTCTGTTCCGTCGAAGAGCGGCTAACAAAATGGAACCGAAATAAGAGAGAAAAGTATACGAATATTTATTTAATACTTTGTAGTATAACTAATAAAAAAACACTAATTTTGATCTGTTCTAAGCGCTTTTTCTAAACCGAATTCGACATTAGGCAAGAACGTCACTTAAACGTAGGCGTAGACTAACAGAGATTAATAGTTGTCAAGTAAGAAAAATGCAAAGAGCTTAAGCTAAACTAAGTTATCTTGATATAGAAGAGGAAGAAAAACAATTGCTTGGATTGACAGAAGAAAAGACATCAGAAAAAAAGAAGACATAAATAGAATGTCACAACGCACACATTTCTTATTGTTAGCAGTGTTAATAGTACCATAGGAGCATTGCATATTTGTTATTAATAATAGAATTTCGCTTTGAATTCGCTGGCTTAAAACATAAACCTGAAAAAATGTATTAATAAATTAGGGAGAAAACGATAAAGAAAATTAGTTCTGTTAATAAGAATTGGTTTAATTTATCTTCATTTAGAAATCTGTGAAATAACACACTAACTTGCTATTAATTTAACTGTTTATAACTTTAGTTAAATAGTTTTATGTAACTGAAATCCATCTGCGGGGTTTGAATGATGTTTCCATCTTTGAAAAAATTCGTATATAAATTAAACAAACTTAGATATAGATTTTAAGTAAAACACGAATTTACAAAATAGAATATCAACACAAACAACCATTAATATCCATTCCGTTGCAAATACTTTTCCAGCCCTGTTTTCTCCGTTCTTTTCACTTTGTTTAACATATTTTCTATGTAGCTTCTACATTCCATAGTCCTATAGCTTCGGGGAACACTCGAGCTTTTTTATTTCCCTCTATACGATATGGCCCCGGTTCTAAATCTATAGAGTTATCTAACACGGCAAGAACGTGATCACTCTTTCTCTCACTTTGTACAGTACCTCCTCTCTCAGTTGCTTCTTCCCACAACTTCTTTCTCCTCAGATCTTCCCCTATTTTTAATGATTTCAAATTTTATTTCTAGTACATCCTTTAAGTTTTTAAATAAAAGTTTAAGCAGATAAATATTAATAAGCCTTCGAGTTAGATACAAATATGGCGTGGTTAAAATCTTGATACGACACAAATCGACGTGGCTTAGAATTATAAAAAATGATATAAAAGGCGAACGCATAGATCGTAATCTTGAAAAAAAAATCTCAGCGATTCTTATATTAGTATTGGTATCAACTATGCTGGTGGCATATAAATCCTTAGAAAAAGTTCACGAAAAACAGGTCTGCATGCAGAATTTTCAGACAGACATTAATCGAAGCGGTTCGGTCGTCACGTATCATTTAAACCTTACAAATTGTGGACTGCACTTTTTAAAAAACAAGGAATTCTTTGTAAATAGCAAAGGAGAACGTTTTCGATCATTATTCTATAGAAATAAGGAAAAAGTCTCTCTGCTTAACAGCGGGAGGTGAAAACAATAAAATGGTGGAGAAACATCGACTACAGACGTAACTGGTTAACCCAATTGTCATCTTTCCGCTTGATTCCTGTAGACCTACTCTACCTTAACACAATATTTAACCGACAGTTTTCTTTATTCCATTCACGCACAAGTAAAATTTGAATTTCCGCGAGTTATATTTTATAACTCGCAGAAATCCAAACATCCAGAAAACCTAAAACACGAACAAAATATCCGGTCGCATTCTCTTAACGTTAATCCGGGCAAAGAACAGAAAAACAAATTTTCAAGAGTTTTTCTTTTCTAATTAAATTTTTAAAAAACAGCTTTGATTTTTTTGAAATCGGCAGTTTGGATAACAGCCCCTAGCAATCTCACTTCGCTGCATAGTTTTATGCTGGAAGGAGAAGCCCGACAACCGGCGCAGATTCCCGAAAGAACACGGTACGTCACACAAGCGATTATAATGATCTATCATTTTTAATCCCGTATAACCGAATCTATCGGCTTACTTAGGGGATAAAGAAATATCTTATCCACGCGCCATCCCACGTTCTTCGAGAGAGCCTAAAATAATACATAAACAAGGCGCACTCTGGAAAAAGGAGATAGAAAAGCGACAATACCCATTTTTTCGAATTTCTAAACTGCTTGACGCGCGGTAAGTCACCAAATGCTAAATGTTTACCTATTTCACGTTATAAATATATGAAAAATCGCATACAACGCGAAATAACCCAAAAATAGCTCAAGATAATGTTTAACTCGATTTTTATCTTTAACTGGTAACAAGGACATTCGAAAAGAGTCGATCGATCTTAACCCACTTTCTGATAATTAAGATAACTTTTTAATCAATAGAGAAAAAGGACGGGGGAGAAAATTTGCTTTTCTAACTAGCCAATAGAGCAAAATCGCTTTCGACATATCTTCCTCCCGCAAATTACAAAATGCAACCAAATTGGCATCAACTGAGTAAATATTTAAATATTTTACAAGAACGAAAACTAAATAAAAACACAAACTTGACGCATTAGGCGCGGTATCGTCCCATCTAACAACTGCCACATCGGATTTTGTTAGTTTCGTGCCTAACTCAACCTACACGAAGCATGACGTCTGAGAACATTTCGGGACGCCAAAACAGAGAAAGCAGAATAATAAACTTTTTTTCTTCTAATGCTAGTGCTTAACGTTTCTGGGCGCTCTTTAAAAACGTTAAGCTCCGAAGATTTAATTGTAGCAACGATTTTTTAGCGCGTGGGAAATCGTAACGTTGCTATAAAGACAGTGTGTGGCCTTACAAATCAGCCGCTTAGCAGACTTTGGCGAATAATGTCAGGTGATCGGAAGTCCCGAAAACGTAACGATGATAACGAGAATATTACAAGATAACTCGTAGAATATTTCGGCGCAACTAACGATACGGCACGAATAGTTCCGAGTCGACCGGTTGAAAAGTCAAGAGTAACTGGCGTAACCGGATATCGACGAAGTCGGCGGCGACGTAGGTAACAGAAACTTAGTTTTCGATTTCCATCCCGCGCCAGAGCGGGTCTCGCCGATTATGGGACTAATCTCGAAATTCGAGAACGGTACGACGCGGCGCAACGGGACGCCGTCGCGCGCGAATCTGGAACTCGGCAACGACCGGGAGCTTCCCTCCGTCAGTTTCATCGACCCCCGTTAACAGTAACCGGGATAGAAATCGGAAACTTTCGTTTCGTACGCTCGAGAGAGACGTGGCAAAAGGAAGCAAGGATGACGCATGCACTTCATGCCTCCGGCGCAAAATCGCGCGGGGACGTCGCGACGGCCAACGATGCCGTCTCTTTCCGAAGCGCGGGACCGTCGAAGCGGAAACTGCGTCCGGTAACGAAGTACGAATGGCGGAAAGGTAAGAAGGTGGCGAAACGGATAGAGACAAGTCGAACCGGAAGCGGTCGACCGGAAATGGCGGCGCGTGCCGATCGCGCGCCGACCGGCCGAGACGGCCGGAAGAAAGCACTCACCTGGCAGGGCGAAGCAGTCGGGGAAAGAGTAGGGCCCGACCAGGTATCCTCCGCCGGGGGCCCCGGCGAAGAGGTGGTTGATGGACATCCGGCCGCGTCACTCGGACGGCGCCGCGGCTACCTATCCTCTGAGCGGTTACGTCGCCGACCCGACACGTCCGTCGGGCTCCCGAAGCCACTCCCGCTCCTCCCGTTGGACCCAACGCGGCGCCGCCGATTGCCACCCGTGCCGCAGAGCGGCGCTCCGATCGATGGCGCCTACCACTGCGGCTCGGAGGGAGGGGGCGCACCGCGCGCCTCCTCCGCTCTCGGCGCGCCGACGAGCTCGGCGCCGGTAGGGCGCGGCGCGGAACCGCACTCTCCGGTCCCACTTCCCGCCGCACGGCGAAAGTCGACGCCGAAAGATGGCGGCGGATTCCCGCTTTTTAAACCGTTAAAAGCGACTTTCCGACGGGCAGAGACGATCGATGCGACTTCCGGCAACTCGTTGGTACCTCCGAAATTGGCGGGAAGGCGAAGGAGGTCGCCGGTTCGTTACCAGTTTCGGCGCCAAACCGCCAAACGACGTCGTTCCGTGACGATTTTAAATGTTGTTAAAGCGACTCGCTCCGGTTGCCCGGAAACCGGAAAGGAACTGGCAACGATAAAGACGGGAAGCCAGACGATAAATTAATCTTTTAAGTCGGAGGGGGAATGTTGCAGCCTCTCTCTCTCTCTGCCGGAGAATGGAAGATGGTCGGAACCTTTCTTCCGAATCATCTGCGGAGAGGAACGTGAAAAAAGAGAGGACGTGGAACGAACGGAAAATCTGTTTAATCTCGAGACCGTCCGGTGACAGACTAATTAGTTTTAACGTCTCTCGTCCTTTCCGTTTTATACGATTTACGTAATTTACTCCGTTTAATTCCTGGTGTTTCCGAGCCAAACGTCGACTCGATTCACGTCTCGTCCTCCTTGTTTACTTCTCGTGCGTAGTCTGCTTATTTCTGCGCTAATTGAATTTAATTAAGACGCAATCATTAAGAATGATGATAATAAATTAACCGATGAGACAGACGGGGGAAACGATTCCTTTTCGATTCTCTGCATCTTATCAATTTATTATTACAAAGTTATCCACTTATAAGAGAGTTCGGACACTGACGACCCCCCAAAACGGTTGTACAAGCTTCGTCGATTCCGGGGGTGGATAAAGGGCTTAACCTTTACTTGGGTGGGCGTTTGCGGATTCCCCAACGAGATATTTAACGAAAGCAATTGTTTAACTGAAAAATCCATTAGAGTGATTATCTCGAAACGATCTTCGACACTTTAACACCGCTCGATCCCCCTCGGCGCGGGTAATTTCGGCCACCTGTCCGCCTCCCAAACAGTGGAAACGGTGTAAAGGCAGATTTCTACCTTCGACGGAAAGAGTTAAAGATAAAAAACACGCACACTCCATGTAGGGGTACGATTCTGTAAGGGTGTGGTCCGAACCGCGTCGTGGTCCACTTTTTTTTCTGACGTCGTCTCCGAGCGACCACTAAAGGATATCGACTGGTATTAATCGGATTCGTTTTCTTTTATTGTCCGTGGAAAGAGAATTGATCAAAGGCTACGTGAGTAGAAGCGGAGAAATACAGGGCGCCTCCTACGTAGGAGGAGCGTGGTGCTCCTCCCTCATATAAAAAAGGAAAGATAAAAAAAGGGGGATTCCTACAGTCTCTGCGGGGGGAAGTAACCGAAACTACCACCATTACGTTCCACTCTCTCGTCACGCTGGATAACAGAAAACTACCGAGAAGCCATTTCCCCGGTTACAAAATACGTCCGTGAACTTATCACGGGGTCGGGTGGAGCGGCCGTTACCGATCCTTGCCGTTTGGTAATGGGATATGGCAATCCCTGTTAAGTATTGTAGATGCCTCGACTCGAACACCCCGGTTTCTGCCCGGTTTAACGGTCCTCTTGCCGGTACTTCTTTAGATGATATATCTTGGCACGTGACCCGCTCCATCATTTCTCATAATCCATCTTCAAAACACGGATATATCCCGATTTTAAGCCAGAGATATATTTGTGTTCTGTACGTAACGTCTTGCGCGTAACAATCTTCCGTTCTTTCGGAGAAAGGTTGCAACGTTCCTCTCTCTCCGGGATATACTTACTCTATATGTCGTTGTATGGAATGGAGTATATCTATATGTAATTATTCACTTGTTACATCGAAGTATTCTGTAGCGTAACATCGCTACGTTAACACAAGTCTACACTTCTCAACACATATAGATATTAAGTCATAAACTTGTCTGCGTAAAAGTTTTGCTAATAAATACACATAATATTCGTTAGACGAGCTACAAAAGAAAACACGCACCCGAAATATTATTCAAAAATGACGACAATTAGCATCCTTTTAAATAACCGTAATATTATGTTCGTACAAGTGTATCAATTCCTCTTTCACTCTCCCCAGAAAATCCCATTATCCTCGTTAATAGGCTCGAAGCACGTCACACGACGTTCGCATCGCGCTCTTTACTATACAGAACAGACGGCATTACCCCCAAAAATATCTTAGGAGTTATCATGCCCTGGCGATATTACCCAATGAGGCATATATCCCCACCGTACACCACCCATTTTGATAATTTGTCACGCTACCGTCACGAATGGAAGTCGTTTGTGGACGGAGTCGAAGGTGAAAAACTCGGGCTAACGTCTCGAATACGAAACTAGTGTGTGAAAAGGTATGGCCCGTAGCCGGCGGCAGTCGAAGATAAAAGTATCCTTAATGATTAAACAAGGTATGGAAAAGGGTGTGGCCGTAACCCATCTCCATTTTCCGCTACCAGCGCCTACCCTTATTTACATTTAGAAGATCGCTCTCCCATCAATTAGGGAGATCGTTTCAATACGGAAGATTAATTATCCTTATTCTTTATCGAACGTCGGACATCGACTACACCTCGACAAACAGAATTTTTTACTTTTTTATACGGTGGAAGATACTAGTCAACGTCGAGAACACGAATACCAAACGATTACTCGCCCGGACCATTGTTTTGCTCACCCCTTCGCGGTCATCAGTTATACTTTCTAATTATAAAACTGGCGCAAAACGGGAAAAACAAATGGACATTTTTTTATCGAAATTATCCTGATGTTTGATTTATCGTCGTTAGAGTATTAAGTGGCACGTCACTCGATACCAGGTAACGATAATTTTCGCCCGAGCCGGGCTCAAGGCCGATGGCTCCTCCATCAAAAGTAAGCGCGAAAATCTAGCAAACGGGGTTAAGAGGTTCTGTCGGGCCACTCGAGAGTCGAGAGAAATCCATAATCCGCTCGAATTTCCCGTGGTGGGGGGCGGGAATCGTGCCAAAAACGTTACTTCGGCTCGTCCGCGACCTTCGACAGAAACCACGTGACGAGCGGAAGGCTTTAAAAATAGCCCGAGGGATAAAGGTGGTAATTAGAGAATTAGAGAAAAGAAAATCCCATTTCGATGCGCCTCGGAAACTGGCAGGAACCGCCGAAAACCCTCTCGAAATCTGTAGATTTCTATAACTCGACAATCCAATTTCGAGTGGGCGTCGAAAGTTTAAAGGGCTAAAGAAAAATATCCGTTTGGATACGCAACTTTTTCTACTCGAAGCACGTTTAGTGTACAACATTGCTCTTAATTTGCCTGAAATCTCTATCCCTTTGTAATTTTACCCGATTAAAAGTACATTAAAACATAGAGCCAAAACTCCTTTTAAATCATTCTCGCTTAACCCCCATTAATATATTCTTTCTGGCTCGATATCAAACAGCGAAACGTACCGTACGTCGTATATAGTGCGCTACCTACTAAGTAAATTTTATTTATATCGATGCAACGGTGTGCCACCGCGCTCCATTTGTCATCATAAACAGAGAAAAAGGTACAGTTTCGCATTTCTACACTCGATGAGGACTTAAATATCCTCTCGCAATTTGTTGAGGACCACAAATAACCGGTTTTGTTCCGACGTCACTTTTGTCGCTACCCGTCCTTGGGTTAGCGACAAGGATCGCTTCGTAGAACTGAACAATCCCAGGAAATTTAATTAGAAACAAAAATTAAGTAGATTCTCACGTCTCCATCCTTCGTTACGTACCGTTCGCAGCATCCGTTAATACGAGGGGGTATCTTAGCCATGCAGACCGCAAAGACCCCCTTTCACGTAATGTGGTTAAGATGCTAAAAATGCTACGTAGACAAAAGGCAAAACGTTTCCTGTTTAATTACTATATTTACGCTATAAGTTGGCAATAGTTTAAATATAACTTATTACATTTCCGGGAGCAATTCGTAGGATCGGTATCCTAAACGAAAAACGTCATTTCCGACTTTAAATGCGGTCCATTTGTCTATCGCCGCTGTCGGTATCCAGAAAATACGCTTAACTCTCGTAAAGTACCCAAAATCCAAGTTAAGGATCCGCAGGATCGACCGGATTTAGACCACTTATCCTTTATCGATCGACCGACCAACTCGTCCGTTTGTCGTTCCGGATAAAGGAGAATTTTCCAGATAAAATTATGTCCCGCTTAATTAAACGGGAGGATTATTCGACCGGCTTTAATTCGAAACGGACAATTTTTTCTTTATTCTTGATACAGAAAGCCGATAGCAACAAATAATTGGCCTGGCGATATTCGTCACGGATGATAGAAAGTTTGTACCTTCAACTCCTCTCCCCAACACGACTTGTATATTAAAATTCTGTAGAATAGTGGGCCGTTGTTACGCGTAAAAATCCGACTCATTACCATCATGCAAAGGTGCACGTAGATAATGGGCCTATTTGTCTGTTTAATGGCGGATTAAGTCGAGAGACTCGATACACAAACCATAACGAAACCATTAAGATCGCCCTCTCGGACTGTCAAGACGCTATTACCTACGTCATATCTCGATATTAGAAACCTACCACTACTATTCGTGATGTCGAGAAAGACGAGACAATATTTATAAGTTGGCATGCGTTTCGTCATTACTCTTTTAAGATAAATGACGAAACAATATTCAAATTTGACAGACTGGCGTGGGAAGAGAGGAGCAGGCGACCAAAGGTCACAATAACGAGGAAAATCGGAGGGTGAAATGAAGAAAGAAACCGGAAGCGTCGCCATCTAGTGACGACTCGCATCACTTCAGGACCGGCGGATAGAAAAATATTCCTTCCGCCCGACTCGGACTCCAATGTTAATTTCGGCGTTGCCGTCCCGAAAGGAAAAGGCCAAAGCGGAAGGTGGTCCGGGGTGACGGGTAATTAGTGGTGACGAACGAGACTGCGCTCGATAATGGGCGGACGAAAGGACCGCTTGATAAATAGGCGGAAGAACGACAGAAATGTAATTCGGGCCGCGAAACAGACGAGCCGTTCCCACGCCTAACGGGGCAAAAGGATATCGGAAGTCCTTCCATGTAGAGATTCGCAAAACACCAGAAATGCTTCCCTTTACAAAAGAATTTCCGTCCATTCCAAGACGCCATTTTATCGCGTCTCACAGAGTCATTTTCGGAAAAAGATTACGTCACGGAATAGGCGGGTTTAATCCCCGACCGCATCAAATACCATCAGAAGTCTATCTTACTAAAATAAGATCCATTGTAAACCGCATATTCGTTTCCGTACTTCCATTTTTTTAGTTTCGATCCGAATTTCGGAATATTCCCTCCCCTCTACTCCGCGTAAATTGGAATGGGTCCAAACTGGCGAACCCGAAGAAAGACGAGCGGAAAGAACCGAACCGACGGGTCGGAAGATCACGCGGGCGCACTCTCCCCCAAAAGTCATCTCTACCCCTCCTAAATTAGGGTCACCTTCTTATATAGGTCGAAAATCAGTTCATTCCTTACGTCATAGGGGACGAAAACAGCGTGGACCTTTCTATTCCGAGTGACGTCACCCGGTTTCCTTTAGAGGATGCGAAAACGGAATGATGTCATACGGTTAATGACGATATTGACGTATCCACTTGAGAACCTCCTCTCGCTACGTAATAATAATAATGAAAATTATGCTAATTATCAAAATATTTTTCATTTAATATATTCATTTACTTTTCCTCCAATTCTAAAAAACAAAAAAAATCTAATTTACAACCTGTTTAAAACCGATAAGGAAATCCTAGATCTTTAATCTTCCTACCTACCAATTAATGAATTGTCAGTATAAATAAAATGGCCCGATTAACATAAATTATGCTAATTATATAGTAAAAACGACCTAATTAGCATAGCTTATGTCATTGTCTCGTATGATAATTAGATACGGAGATTTGTACCGAGACATTCTATTTTCGAATCGATAATATGAATTTTTCAACATTAATTAGAAAGAGGAATCTCAAAGTAACAAATAACACTCTTTATTTACAGTGTTATTTATTTGGAACCGTCTTTATTAAAGCACACTCCCGGAGGGGGATACAAGACATCTTTACCGGCAATTATTATTATTATTTTTTTAATTTTAAATCTTTGTTTCTCGACAGAAAACGATAAAAAAAGGGTCCTTTTTTGAAATAAACACTTAGTTAAGTCTTACAATATTAAATTTAATTGTATATTTTTTCTGTTGCAAATCCCTAACCTAGTCATGTTTTTATACGAATGAATTATGCTGAATTTTCTCCTTTGATCGCTTAAAGTTAGGCTAAAACACACACACACACAAAAGGGACAACTCTACCCCTTTAAATTAAAAAGGAATTTTCGGGGGGGTGAAAGATGGCGCGTTTGAAAAATTCGAGGAGTGCGGGCAGCGGAAAGGATTAAAATGCACCGATTCGACGTGTTAAATAAGACACAAATATTAAAATTATTTAATGTAAAAATTTGGGGGTGGGTTCCGAAATAGTTCTTGAAAACCGATAGTTACAACATTATGCTATGACCTGGAAAAAGATTAATTTCATTCAGAGCGAGTAACCTTTTTTTTCTTTAATTTTCGACCTTCCTCGATATGCAAATTACATAATGACTTTATTAACAGAAAATTTGAAACAGGATTTAAATGGTGGAAAAAAAAATTTCTTATTTCCCACGGCGGGAACAAATTACTTTATATGTCGTCAGAGGGAGCTGCCTGGAAAATTCGGATATTTAACGAATACTGTATTTGTTTAGTATAGGAAAATACCTAGCAATTTGTCGTTTTAATTAATAACCAAGTAGTTGTGAAGCGAGGCCGTGCACACGGGAAGGGTTTTGGCGGTTAACCCCTCCCATCTGGGTAGAAAAAAATTAATAACGTACTTTTTAAACCCCACCCTTTTAAAAATCCAGCGCACGGCTGCTGTGAAGCGACACTTAAATGGACCGTCAGTGAGATAGAAACCTTCGTAACGCGAACTTCCTCTTTGTTACTGTAAAATGGAGTAAATACTTTCACTAGTTACGCGATAATTCAACTTTAAAATCGTATAAAAAAGGACACCTGCGTAAAAAGGAACCCGTGCAAAGCGGAAAGGTCTTGGCGGAACTGACTGATAAAGCAGAAAACTCTTTAATTTCTAAGCGCCTTCTTTATAGTTTAAGTAACATCGCACAATAATTAAATTAACATAAATGGGAAAAAAAATTTGATTGATGTGTGACGTCATACAAAACCTCAATTACGTAATAACAGTTACGACTCTACTTAAATTTTTAAAAAAAATCAAAGAATTTCGCGCAATCGGTAACGTCATTCCTCATCGAATACTTTTAAAAAGATTTGTTGCTGCTTCTGTTTTCATCGAAAAAAGAAAGCGCGGGGCTCGTGCCAGGAAAAATAAGCCCATTGTCAAATACTAATGTTTGAAACTTGTAACGGAAAGGATTTAGTCCAAAGAAAAACTAAACTTACCTTTAATATCGGGATTGTCGGTCTTCTCTTGACAATGATTAATCGACGGAGCGTGGGAAAGCTCTAACTCGATACAACTATTATTCCTGGATACCTAAAAGAATTAAAGGGGGAAAAATTAAGTTCCTCTACCTTATCAATCGCTTTATTTGCTCAAGTAACGAGGTTACCATAAAATGGATTAAACTCGAAGGTTATCGACAAAACCGAAGGTCAAAATTCTTCCGAAAACACATCTATTCCCTTTATTTACTCTCTTATTTTAACTGTAATCAACTAATACAACACAATACAATAATGCGGTTACGTTACGACACAGAAGTCAAAATCGATATAACAGATGTACAGTAGGATTTAGCTCTATAAAAAAGGGGGTTTCGCACGGCATCCTCACGGTTGTGATATTATCTCAGAATACGTGAAAGATTAGGATCTTTGGTATTAATTTTTGTAGCACCATTAGCAAATTTTACATTATAAATGACGTTCCCTCTTCGTCTCTAGTATAAAGAATTTTTCTGTTAACGAGAATTATAACTATTGCACGAGCCTTTCACAAAATGTATACAAAAGATTTTAAAAAAAAATAAGTGAAACGAAGACAGAAAAGAAAATACGTTATGCGTTCTTAATTCAAAAGTACTCGCGTGGCACTCGAACGATTGTGCCAATTTTTCAGAGGGACGGGTGAGGTCGAAGACTTCGTTACTCGGTCACGGGGTGACAGAGGATCGAAACACGCACGTGAGCAGTGGCGTTGTAAGACGGGCGTTAAGCATCTCGACACCGTGTCACAGAAAAATGCCAACACAACCGGATCGCACGTCCTCGACGTCGCCACATCATCCCGGGGAGGAGAATTTTAACGACAGATATACGACGTCCGTTCTCTTTCGTCTCCGTCGTTAGCTTCCCCTACAGACTACTAGTGGAGGAAAGAAGAAACACGTGACGACTCACTTCTTTACGAGTTTTATGCGTGACGACAATTACCGGTTAAAAATTTAAGTTATACAAGCGTAAGTAGGAAAAAGAAAAAACAGAATCTCGGAAGGAAACGTGATAAAACGGTTCAGCGTCATTTCTAAACGTAAAATATCGAAGACAAGTCTGTATTTTTTGAACGATGTGGGAAAATTCGTAACACGTCGACTATAATAAAATTACTTTGACAAATACGTTTCGATCAAAGCTAATTTTTTCCGACGTCTAAACACGTGGAATTTTTCGTTCCGCCAACGACCGATAGATGGCGGGACAGGTCCGTGAAATTCGAAATTCGTTTTTCACACTAACTTTCTATTTATAGAACTTCCGTCGCGGATACCCTCCACAGAGAAGCGTTTAACCTCCGGATTTCGCACCTGCTTTGCACACCTGCGCTTCGCAAACTTCGTTACACTAGGAACTGGTGGCGCAATGTGACATAAGCGTCTGTGGAGACAAATTTTAGACCTTTCGCGCACCCTCGGCGAGAATCTAACTGCGCAAATTTCTTGACTAGCAAAGTTTTCAAACGATATTGACAAAACGGTTAGACATCAAAGCATGCAATAATGGATACAGCAGCGAGCGTGTCTGTAGTGGGGTGCGTAAACCCGTATTTTCGAGACTAACTCGACTGTATTCGGAATTTGCGATCGGCGTGCTGTGTACGGCCGATATTATCTGATGTACAGGTATGACGCACGCTTTTTCGCTACTCGCGCTGTCGCCGTCGCGCGAGTTTCTGGAACGGCCGCGTGTTTTCCTAGTAATAAAACGCGAAAAATACGTCAAAATTTTCGGCAGTTAATTCTAAGAAGCGAATTTTGCTGCTAATTTATTGACGTGCTAAACGCGTCGAGTGACGTCACGTGAGAGTGAAAAGTTTGTTTCCTATTTGGTAAAAATCGGCGTCTACGAGGAACAACAAACACGACCCCGAAACGCCGGATTAAAAATAGAACGGCTTCCGACGGCCGTTTAATCGAGTTTTTCGACACAACTTCTTTTGTGGGCACAGACCAATGGGCGACGATACCGGATGCGACGCGCGCGCCCACCGGAGTCACCCGAACCGACGAATGGAACCTTCCTCACGGTCGCGGTTGTCCCGTGACGTAGAGATAATTACGTCACTATTTATTATAACAATGCCGGGCCTGACAAAACTTGCACGCCATTTTTTTAAAGCCACTCCGGGTTTTAAATTTATGCAAAGTTACTTTTTCCTCTCTTCTTTTTATCCGGGGGAGGAGCAAAGTTCGGTTCGACTTTGTTGTCGTTTTCGAACGAAAGTGAAAACGTGCGATGTTTAAGCATCCCCTGTCGACCTTGGGTCGCGTCCAAGAAAGGCAACCCTTGTCGTAACAACGTGCGTGGACGCGTAACGCCCGTCTCCGGTCACCTCTGACCTTTCTAAAACCCAGATCGGCACGAAATGGCGCGTTTAACCCTTTCGGATAACGGAAAAATAAAAAAGTTATAAAGTGGCGTGGCGCGCGCAAAAAGTGGATCTGCACGCTTCTTTCCTGATCGATTTGGATGCGCACCGTCAATCGATTAACATAATCGATTAAGATGCGTAAATTTGGCATCTCGACTCGTTCGGGTAAACGGACCAAATCGGGAAAAGTCCATTCAAAAGGACGAGAAATCGTCGATCATTCGTTATTCGCGTAAGCAAAAGAGGGAAGGAGGAAGGGGAAACGACAAAACCGAGCAGCCACAAGTGTCGCAACACGTGTTTATAAATGTTATCTATACAATCGTTAGGAGCTACGTTCCGTTTCTGCCCAAGGGAAGTAGAAGTAGAGGGGTGAGAAAAACACGATCGGGAAGTGGTGTGCTGGACGACGGCCATCTAAGGAGGAAGAACCGAGTATCGACGGGCCTCCCAAGGGGAACTGACGAAAAAAAGAAAAAAAACCAACCGGGACAACGAGTCGACTCGAGTTAAAGGGGCCTCGTTTATTGCTCAACATTCTTCTTCTAGCGTAGGTTATTTTTACTAAATATGGTGAAGAACGTCGAGGATCGAACGATTTACGAAGACAATACGTAGTTCAGTTTCCTGTTATGCACGAGTGTAAGAGCACCAAAGATCTACAAACTCACTTGATAGTTTACAAACGTCCAAAGTTTGATGATATAAATATGGTGCCTTGTCCGATTTAAATCGAATAAATACTATAAATTATATTTTTCTTTTTTTTGCCACAGGAAGTTATTTTTGAATACTGACAAGAATCTCAAAGTTAATCCGATAAGCCTATAAAAACACTGAATTTATATAGGCAGCTTATCAATATTTATAACAGATATTTTATATTTAACTCTTATCATTAATAATGCAAAAAATATGAAAACAAAGAGAAACGAAGTTCTTTTTCAGACAAAATGCTTAACAAATCTTTCGCTTAATTATAAAAATCGTCCTAAAAATGTAAAATGCATTACATATTGGATATAAACTGTATACACATATAAAGGAACACTATATAATTATTATATATACAATTGTCTCCATTTATGTATAATATGAAGAAGAAAACAGAAGTTTCCATATAAACAAAATAACTCAATAAATTAATATACTATATCAAAGTTTTTCCATTCAAATCATCCCTATAATATAAATGGATTATATAATATTTTATTCTCTAATAATAATAAATGTTTTCTGATATTCATTAATAAACGGATACAAACAGTGGTCAATAAAAATAAATAAATATAAAATTTACCAGACTCATTTAAAATTCAAGTTAATTTAGCAAATTAAAATTTGAAGCAAAGAATTAATAAATATTGAAGTGCATTGAAAATGTACTATTAACTGATAACTAATGTATTATATTGTATTATAAGAAATGATTAAACCTAAAGAAAATGATTAATATGATATTGGATCTATAGAGGTTGGGATGAGCAACAAACTTACTTATTTTTGTTTAAATAAAATATAATTAAAATTTAAAATATAAAACTAAATTTAATAACAAAAATATTACAATAAAAATGTCTGTTACTGAATGACACTTGACTTGTTAAGAATAAAAACTTAACTTTATTATCTTTAAAACTTTTAGGAGTTTGCAGAGGAATCTGGAATATTACTATTTTGTTGCACGAAATGCCAAAAATTACAACCGCTATTATAATGATTACATTATTAAAGCACAAAAAATTATAACAGTATAAAATTATTTTTCATAGACAAAAAAATTACAGAAACAACATGAAAAATTATTTCAAAGTTTAATAAATAAAACAAACATCCAACATTTTCTGACCGGTACAAATAAATAAATCGGTCAGATTTTAATATATATTTTTGGAATGTATCGGATATTCCAAATTTTTCTACTACATTCAAATGTCTAGTGTTTTCCAATTCTTTTGCTATAATATATTAAAAATTATTACCGTAAGAGTTCCATATTATTTTCAAACAAAATGGCTTTAATGGAAATATATGGAAAGCATTTTGGAAAACAGTTGTGTAAATCATTCAAATACTAAATTTCTTTGTTTCTATATCATATTTCAGTTTTAACAAACACAGAATGAAACAAAGACACGCACAAATTATTGATGGTAAAATTTAGTGAACAAATATCAAGAGCAAACATAAGTATTATTAACTACAAACTAGTAAAAAAAAAACAATAATTTGATTGATTACAATTAAAAAAAATAATAATAATTATAAAACTAATTGCTAATGAACAACAACTAATCATATATACATTATTTAGTTTTATACAACATTTCAAATGCTACAAAACACTGTCCTACTAATTATATGAATTTTCCACTTCTTCCTGTCTGATGTTTAAATAATTCTTTTAGAAGAACAATCCAATTTATCTAAATTTTATCATTTCAATTTATTCCAGACATTAATCTAAATTTTAACATACACAATTTTTATAATACAAGACTTCAACTACACAATGAAATTGTCATCACCTTATGAAATATATTTACTACTTTCTGACTAAATTAGAATTTGTAAATATATCCCTATAAAATAATGTTCCATATTTATGATATAAATTAAAAACAAAAATTCTATCATTCTTTAAAACAAAACACATCATTTTTAGATAAGAATCATTAAATACTTATCAATTCCAGTAGCCATAATGCCATATACAATCATATTATAAGAAAGTTAAGTCATATATTCATGTAACTATAAATACTCTATTGATGAGTAAGCGTGTGACAGTATTGAAAGCAGATGTAAAATGACTTCATTTAAATTAGTTGACATTTTTATTTTAGAACTTTATTACCAGTTCAAACTGCAATATTCTTTGTCTCTGTACACACAAAAATAAGATGGCTGTTGATGTTGATAGCAATAAAAATATAAACATGATAAATGTATTACTGTAATTTCCATTTTGTAAGATTTTTAAGTTTATAATAAAACTTATGATATATGAATTGATATAAGCTTATGCTAGTAAAATATACCAAATTTAGACATATAATAGAAAATCTGTAGTTTTAAATACTTCAGAATCTGTCATTCGCATATATTTGCATATGTGGAGTGTTTAAAAATTACCGGAAACTGGTTATTATTCATAAACATAGTGCTATATTTATAATTAATTGATGCGTGCGAAAACATGTCGAGACTTGTTTTATCAGATATCTGTATCTGGCCCCAGAAGACTTGTTTTATTCCCAAATTTAAAAAAAAAGGCATTCTGGTAGTCAATACATCGAGTAAAACATTTTGTAGTGCACAGTGCTAAAATCAAAGAGCATCGATTTCTACCGGAAGGGTTTAGAAAGGTGACAACACTGTGTGGGAAAGTGTTTTAAATTTAATGAAACCTATGTTAAAAAATAAAGCACTAAATTCAATTTGCAGTCTTTTTATTTACATTTTCCAGGAACTTTTTGAATGCCTCTCATATATTCTGTCATTCATATCTGCAAGCCATATAGGTACTTATACTTTTTCTTCTTTTAGTCTAATAACTAAAATCCCACACTTTTAAGATAAATTTTTATTTTCTATAAAAAGTTATCAAACCATTAAAAAGATTACAATATGCAATTTTATAATACAATACCCTCACATAAGACTGTAGATATAACAAACAGAAACTATATTAACCTTTTTTTACACTTCATTAAATTTATAAAAGAAAATTGCTTTACTTTGCAACTTTTTTTTTATATTATTATTGTCAGTGTGAAGGTCAGAGTCCTGTACTTTTATATTTATTTCTTTTAAAGAAGAGAATAATCAATCAAGTAGTTTCAACCTTTTAATAAATAGAATTGGCTTAAGCACAAAAATAGATCAGTCGAGGATGAGGATACTAAAACAAATATATAATTTTATAAGTTGCATGACAAGATTAAAAATGAAGAACAGGAAATATTGATCATTTAGAGGAAGCTTTTTCAAAAAATAACTTAAAATTTATAAAGTTTTATCTATTTATAACAATTTCAAAAAATGCTTAGTAATTTATTGATCAAATTAATTTATTATTTATCCATCAATTGTTTTAGTATTCTGAAATGTTTACTATAAACTTTGAAAATAATTAAGAGTTTAGCAAAACAGGATACTAAGAATTTAACTATGCAAATTTGTAAGCAGAAATATTTGAATGTTATAAAATAGAATATTAACTAGAATATTTTAAATTTAAATGTATGTAAATAGATAAGTTCTTTAGCAAGATAACAATGTTAACAAAAAAGCTCAAAACACTTCTGAAAAAGAATGTTTGTACAAATCTCATTTAGAAATACACATTTTCTTTATAATAAATTAATAAAAAAAAAAATCTGAAACTAACAATTTAAACAAAAGAAAAATAGGTCTACATTTTCTAATAATCCAGCTATATGAAATTCTTAATGATAAGAATGAACAGGATACACAATACAATCATATTTTAAAGTATTTTGTCATTAAATGATATTTATATTTAATAGCAAATCATAGAAATAGTGATTTTTAAATCTAAAAAAAAGGTTGAAAAACACTAAACATAATATCTATAATAAAATTTTTATGATATAAAAACAGAAAAAACTGTTTATGCTTTTCTTAAACAGAGAACAAGCAACATATTATATTTTAATTAAAGATTGATATCATTTTATCATGTATTTATAGTTCATTTTGTAGTTCAAAACTTCAAAAACTGTCCATTATTATAAGATTATGAAGAAAAACAATTACATTTCTCTTTTTTTGTGTATATTATTTTGGCTTCATTACAAAAAAATATGTATTCAGAATGCAAATTCAAATTGAGCATAAAAATTAAAAGCAAACAGAATACAGTTTTCATTTTTTTTTCCTTTTTAAACGAACATAAAGATATAAAAAATTTTTAAATCTTTAATTCTTGTTTTAGATAAACAGAATATAAAATAAGGTTTAAAAGTATTTCTCTTTCCTTTATAGATAAAAAAAATTAATTTGACAAAATTATTTTTGTTACTGGTAGTTTGTTTTTAATAAAATGGATCTTGTCTTGAAAAATTTGTTATTCAAATTGTAATTTTTATTAGTAAAAAAATTTTAAAATGTTTAAATAAATTTCATAATTTAGGTGTTCTTTTAAAAATTATGCATTTTTCTGTTTAGAAATAAAAAAAAATTCTACATAATCCTTTTAGAATGTATTTTAAATTTCATAAATGGAAATTAACAATAATTTATTTTAAGTTGTAAACATTTTCTAAAATACATAACCTCTCCTTTTTAAATTTATTCAGTCTTCTAAATAAATCTCTTGGGAATGTTCATATTGAAATTATCTTGTATTCATTAGAGCAGGGATCGCCAAACTTTTTTGATCATCTACCCACTACAACTTTTCAGAACCTCATATCGACCCCCATCAAAAAGTTTGTATTACAGGCAAAAAAAAACCTCTTACTATTTTAATATACTTTTTTTTTTATTTTACATTTTTTTACATTTATTGTATATATGTTAATAATAACTTTTGTAAGTGACAATCAGTAAGATGGATGAGCTTGACGATCCTTAGCAAGATTAGCAATATTTGGTTCAAAATTTGCACGTTTAGGTCTTTTCCACATTCAACTTATTTCTCTGATTAAAATGAAATTATCATGGCTGAAACCAACTTCGACCATATACGAACTCGGAAATGCCAGCAAAAAAGAATTTTCCATATCACAACGTTTTGGGGTATTTTTATGTTATATTTATACAGAAATTGCTCAAATTTAAATTTTTAAAAAGCGATTTTGCTTCAAGGTCAGCTAATAATTCAATAAGTTCATCTTGCAAGTTGATGTCGGTGTTTTCAATTTGAACAGAAAAAGGTACCATAATCCATTCTGGGATATCAATATTTTCTAAATCTGCAAAATGCTGTACTATTAAATTCATTGAAACAATATTCAAAAACATATTATTATGTATAGTTATATTTGTGATTTTTAGTTTCAATTTTTCCATCAACCCCCAGGGGTCTTTATTGACCACTTTGGTGACCCCTGCTTTAGAGTGAGCATTGAAAAATCATAGTTTCACACAAATCAGTGTTACAATTTCTCCAAGTATAAATATTTAAGAGACTTATATATACATAGGAAATATATAAAAGATTTGATAACAAGAAAGCATCATGTTATGATTATTTAAATCAATAGTTAAACCAAAACATTGAGTGAGATTAGTATAAATACACCCAAAAACCCAACAACGACTTTATGCACCAAGATAGAATTGTCTGATTACTGCAAAACTCGGCATACAACTATGCCTTAGACAAGTATGTAAATGATTACAATTGTGGCTGAATTTTATGTCAGGTAATGCCACCAGAATGCCTTAAAACTGCTACCCCAGTATCCTATATAAAGGCTTGCATTGGGCTTATTGTGTCTACAATTTTCAGTGCACCTGTTGTTCAGAAGTCTTCAAATGTCAGGCATGCCTGATAATATTTGAAAACTTCTGAACAACAGGTACACTGAAAATTGACACAGACATTATTATACATGGCTGACTGAGTTTAGCAAAGGCTTAGTTTGCTTGCTTAGTCTAAGAGCCATCCTGTATAATGGTCATCCCCAATAGTTGTGAGGACATTGACAACACAATGATACATTCAAGAAATGCCACCCCTTTCTGAGTTGCCTTTCATGGCAGGGCTACAAGCAACCATTTTCCAGAAAGATAATGTCCAACTGCAAACAGCTAGGGTTTCCCAAAAATGTCTCTATCACATTGCCACACTTGGCCTATCGTCTTCAAATTTGTTGCCCATCAAGCTTTTGTGGACTAAATATGATGCCAGCTTCAGCTATTTACAAGTGTAAAGTTATACAGTAGAGCATTGATTATCCGACTCAATTGGGAACTGGGGTTGGTCAGATAACTGAAAAAACGGATAACCGAAAAGTATGAAAAAATACATTATTAGTATAGTATATTAGTATATCACTATTAACCTACTTCGTGTTGATTTTTCATCGATGTTAAGCCTAACGAAAAAAAATTTTTTTTTTTAAATAATAATCGTCACTCTTGTATCGTTAAAAATTATTTCTTTATTTTGCACAAAATAAATACAAAAATAAAGCAAAAATAGAAAATTAAGCCTGGTTTAAATACTGGCCTCCCTTTCGTGATCGAGCCAGTGTTGCCAGGTAAAGCACGCAAAAATTTAACAAAAATAATATTAAAGTAGCCAAGATGTAGACAAATATTGTAGCACCACATCACTAGCAGACATTTGAATTTGCCGACTAGAACGCGATTGGTTAACCGATGTGACGGTTGATCGGGGTTCGGATAATTGATGCTCTACTGTATTTACATGTCTTTTTCTTTTTAATCATGTCAGCAACAACAATCAACTTGCCATTCCAGTTATTTGGTAAACTCCCTCTGAACTGTGTACAAGTGCAAGTACAATTAACAGTAAACTAGTTTTGTTTTCTTGGAATCATCATCCAAATATAGTGACAGAAAGATGGAGGTCTGTTGGAATATTGCTTTGGAAGTTTGTTTTATCAAACTGACTGAGCAATATGATTCTTTATAGAATAATTATTTCTATAGATTTTTGTCAAAAATATTTAAAAAAGCAAGGCTTGAAGAGAAAGTAGGAAAAATTTAGGAACTGAGATTAAGTTATATCTTTAAAAAGTTGTTCACTTCACTTCAGATAATGTCTTTGTGTGAACTATACATCACACAAGATCTCTGCAACTGTGAAACACTATTACCTTCTGCAACATGTAACAATAATGTAACAAGAAAGAGCAATCATATAAGCATTGGAGCAGTAGTTACAACAGTGGCATGCCGTCATTGGAAGCGATGGAAGCACCGCTTCCACCTTCCAATGACCTTCCCTTGTATTTTATAAAATATAAATTTTCATATTTTAACGTACATTGAATTAATTAAAATTAATATTTTATTATAACTGCATTATGTATCTTTTAGAAATTTTTATACTACATGTGAAAAAAAAACGATAAGATTGCTATTGTATATTCGAATAATTCGGTGGCGGACGGAATGTCGAAACTGGGTCAGTTTCTAATCAGCCAGATTATATAGGCATTAGCACATGCGGTTTACAGTGTACCAACCTCACCCGGTTTAGCTGGTAGAAGCAACACATGCGTAGAGTCCGACTTTATATCCTGGAGCGGTTGTGGGCTGTTAGCCGCCTGCTAGATATTCGGCCACCCTCGCCCGATTATGTGATTCACGAGTAGACTAGATCAACAACAGGCAACCCCCGGCCCGTGAGCCAGCTACGGCTCGCGAAAAGTTTCTATCCAACCCGTGAGACATCTTTAACACGTTATTAAATAGGAAAAATAACTAATTAATAGTTATTTTTCCAATTCTTTGTAATTTTCGAAAACGATAAGAGAAATAAATATAGTAATTAATTTTTTATTGATTTATTTCATATTTGCAGACTAAAAAAATTACAAGTCACAAGAAGGCGTCAATTGACTACTACGGCCCGCAAAAAAAAAACGTAAAATTTATTCTGGCCCATGTTATAAAAACGGTTGCTCACCCTAGACTAGATTTATAACTTAACCCAACCGATAGGAATTTACTGGCATGTTTTTATGATAGTTCTGTATAGTTGACAGGAGTTTAAAAAAAATCCATTAAAATATTTGATATATTTATTCTGCGTTTATTCCGCTCTCCCATCTTATATTACTTACGGATTTCAATGTTCAACCGGTGATATTACGATTTAGTATGTCCCATCTGTAAGGGGATGCAGAAAAAACATGTACAATTCTATTACAGTGTTAAAAATTAACTGTTACTTTGGCAGCATCATTTACAACCAAATTTAATGAATGAGACGTACAATGATACAAAAAAAGCTCTAAAATTTATTTTCCTTAAATTTACGATTTATATATCCGTTGTCATAAAAATTTGTCTTTCCACTGTTTTCCTAAGATTACAGATATTCAAGTACAAAGTAACTGGTTTCGACTTATTTCTACTTAAGAAGTAGTTAAATAATCAAGCGATTAGGGAATTAGAAACATATATAAAACCCTGATGAAAGAGCCGAAATTTTACTTAAACAGAAGCTTAACCGAACCAATCTCTTGCCGAGTACAGTGGGGTCTGATCTCTTCGTAATATTAGATGTAATAAAGACAGAAATTTTTCCAGTTCAACGAGAGTGACCGAAAAGTTGTAAATTTTGGAAATTTCCGTGAACACTCGGTCCTAAAACGAATTAGTTAGAAAACGAACGACAAACAATCTGTTAAGTTTAACATATTTAGATTTTTTACAGCTATGGTGAAAAACGTTTAAAATCTACAACAACCCCGTCGCGTACTTTGAGATATACTAGTAATGCGACAAAAGAGGCATTTGACATTGACCCGTATCGGCACACTCGGGATTTGGCATGCACACACCTACCAGGACGTCTCCGATTCCATTCATTAGCCACTCGTAGGGAGCTCTTTCACTAAGTAGATTGTTTTAAGATTTAAAAAGTAAAGAATATTTTGTTATTTTTATGTACGTTTCTTCACAAAGTTATATTTAATTATAAAAGTTTCTTTAAAAGTATATTCATACAATTGAAGAATTTTTTTTTACTAAGCATGTATATTCATCACACATTTTGTTTTACTAAGTAAGTTTTTTTTTTATAATTTTAATTTTAGCCCTTATATCGTGGCTAGTGATTCAAAAATTTATTTTAAAAAAGTTTTGGTTCAAGACCATATAATGAAAAAGAAAACATTATTAAAAGAGAAAGACCAATGCCTAAATTAAATATAAATACATCGACAAAAAAATTTCGACATTTTGACGATAAAATTTATGACGAATGACGATTCTTTCGTAAAATTGAAGCAATTTGAAAATCAAAGCGGAATAGAATTTAACTTTGGTAGACAATAAAATAAATATTGAAAATTATAACAAGATAATTACAATTAATAGATATATCTAAATTAATAGAAGTTATATGTTTTTTCTCAAAGCAAGAATTGGCATTTAGAGGGCGTAGGGAATTTATTGAATCTAATAACCGGAGGTAATTATATTGAACTTTCTTATTTATTAAGTATGTCAGATAATCTATTAAAAATACATTTAAAGAAGTATACGGTTTTTACTGGCTTATCGAACAAACGAATACGAACGGGCCCTGACGCTCAATTAATTGTTTGCCCCTGTAAGTCGGCTTCTTACAGAAACACAGCTTCCCTATCATCAAATGTCACGGCATGCCACTGAGTTACAACATTTATGGGCAAATCTGTTGAAAGACAGTAAGTATACTACACCTGTATACCTCCATGCTTGACTGTATTACCATATGTACCCAGACAAGAGAAGTCCTACAAGATACTAAAAGCTTCTTTAAATTGTACCTTTGTGTCACAGGAAATTATTCCTTTATTATGATATTGTAATTCTATAACTTATTACTACTGCCAAAATGGCAGTAGTAATAAGTTGTAGTTATAGTTGTTTGTACTAATAACACTTCATTCAATTCCAATGCCTCCTCCTTGGTGCACAACATTTTTGTCAATGAGTGTATATCAAATTACTTTTAATGATGTGTTTGATAACATTTAATGGAGAATGTATTGCTTGCTCCAAGAAATATTTTTAGGAATGTGAAAAAAAGCTTTCTTATATGATAAAAATAAAAATTTACAAAAATTCAGAGGGATTCATGTCACTAAAACAAAAATTACTAAACTATTAGAATTATAACTGTTATTATAACTATAGCATTGAAAATTACAAACAATTAGTACCTAATTTTTCAAATAAAGAAAGTAGCAGTTTAATGGGCTTGAGTAAACTAAGATATTTTCACATTTTTCTAATTTGAAATAACAGAAATCAGCAAAATAATTCAGATCTAAATTTACTGTAAATCAACATTCCTGCTTATAACCATTTTAGTATTTTGTATTAGGAAACAAATGGTAAAAAAAATCTACTATTTCAATGAAAAAATTTTCAACTGAAACTCTCATTGTCTTTCAAACATTCTAGCATTGATTTTTTTAGATACCTTCAAGAGAGATACGTAATAAAATTATTACATTGTGAATAATAATACATTTTCCCCCATTCCTACAACATGTAGTCCTCTCTTCAAAATATCCAAATAAAGTTATGCAACTATTGTAAAGTTGGCAAACTTCCATATTTTATAACTTCAAGGAAAATTTTGTCAACAAAAAATTTTGCACACTGATTTCACTATCAGTTTCTGAATCACTATAAAAAAAAAGATAATGCATTAAAAACTTCAACTGTTTCTAGCATATACCGTATTTTACGGACTATAAGACGCTACGGACTATAAGACGCACCTGAATTTTGGAAGCAATTTTTCGAAGAAAAAAGTGCATCTTATAGTCCGTAAAATACGGTATGTATAGATTCTGAGGATGTAATTTTTACGAGATTCATTTTCATTCAGAGATTTTTTCAAAGTATGCATTTCTATATTTCTAGTTCAGTCTTTGAACTTCCATTCCTATCATTAACTTATCTCAATACATATTATAACCCCAAAAGTAAATTTATTCTGATACTTTAAAAATATAGAAAGATAAAGTTATGTTTTGCAGTATCACATCTTGATTGTAAAATATGCATCATTTATGTTATTGTGACTGCAGGGTCGGTACCTCCTTGGTACCGACCCTGCAGTCTCCTCGGGCTCACATTATATAACCGTTAAAAAGCCAAAACAGTTCTGTTATTTATTTATAGATTAAAAAGAATAAATAATAATTGAATATTCAACAATCATTATGAAGAATACATAAATTTAAAAATCAAACTTTTATAAAACATTCTTTTACAAAAGTTTATGAACATATTTTGTCAAATTAAAAGCAAGCATTTCTAGTGTTTTAGGTTTTTTATTTTTTAACATTTCCTAAGTTCAGCAAAATTGTAGTAACTATTCGAAATATTACCTATTATATTGTAACTTAATACTCACTGCTGTATGTCAGTATTTTAGATATAAAAAAAAACAGCATGAGATTATTCTAACTTGCTGAATGAGCTTCCAGATGTAAATGAGAAGTCATTTATCAATGATTATTTTTGTATGCCAAAGCTTACAGTACTATTTTTGATATATAAATCTATTGGGAATATTTTTCATGCTAACACATTGATATTTACTTAGTGTGTAAGACAATTTCATATTAAATAGATGATTCTCTTTTATCTTAATAGCAAGTATATAGTACATATTTTGCACATATTTTAGAAACAAAATCACATCATTAAATTTATATTCTTTTTCTCTAAATTAATCATTATCTATAAAATTATTAGGATTAATGTTTAAAAGCCCACCAGTGGCTTGGAGGTTCTGCTCCCTGAACACTGGGAGTTTGGTTGTGTGTTTGTGCCTCGCCAGAATGGGCTGGCCATGTGGAGTTTTCTGGGTTTTGTCAAAGTCTGTAACACCTGAATAAGGGCCAGTTACCCTTAAAAAACTCCTGGATGGCATTATTCCCCACGTATCACCGATTATCCAGAGACGGCAATGGGAAACCACTCTGGTATTTCATTCCTAAGAATAACACGATAACAAAAACAATGATCAACTTGCACCGAGACGATTGCCAATGTCTGGGGACCAGACATGGCACATGCAAGAAGAAGGAATGTTTAAAATGATCTCTAAGTTTCCTTAAATTTTTCTTATGGAGATTATATAGATTTGAATTCATGTATTCTTCAGTAATAAAAATATGACCATATTTCATCATCATTAATTTATGTCCAAGTGTAAAATAAATATTTTTATTCAAAGAATTCACTAATTATGTAGTTTTCATCTGAGTATATATTTAGTATTTTAAACAAAAAACAAAAAATTAAAACTAATATTTTATTTTAGCATAATTAAGACTTTTACATCTGTTGAAACAATCAAAAAAAAAAAAAACATTGTTTCATTTATTATTTCCATATCCTTGCATACTATGAGAGGAAAAAAAATTTATTTATTAAATCGCAAACCGATATTAACAAATTCATCATTCAACTTACATAGTTACAAAGTAATAAATTACAAATTAAAAGCATCAGATTTGGATAATTTTTCAAAATTAAACAAAGACAAAAGAAAAAACTTTTTCATTAAAATACAATTACAAGAAATAGTTATATAGAAAACAAAAAAGCTATACTTTAATCTTGGTACAGAAACAAAAAATAAAAATCAAACAATTAGTTGCTTAACCTTCCCAGCAACATTTAAAACTGCTTGTGTGGCACCATCTATTACACTGTTTTATTAAAAAACTTACTATTTTATAATAATTAAAAATATAAGAAGTTTAATTTTGAAGGTAGGGACGGGTTTTATAAAAAATATTGTAAATGTTAATAATGGACTAAATGATGACCTTATTCTAGATATGACACACAAACCCCTTATATATCCCCACCCCATTGACCTTTAACCACCAAAATTTAGTAGCATCAATCCCTCTAATTTAAACCTCCCTGCAAAATTTCAAAAATTTTTGATGAAAAGCACGATAGTTATTTTCAAAGAAGATGAACAAAATTGTGCCCCATACATCCACACATACATACAGAAGAAACCATCAAAGTTTTTTGCATTTCTTGACACTTTAATGTTCCCAGAGTCCAAAAAAGTAAAAATCACAAGAATTTAAGCAGAAATGAATAAAGAAACTAATTTGTATCCAGATTAATTATTAATGTGTTGTGAGATCATCAAAATATTACTTATTTCCCAAGCTCTTAAGTAGAAATGAATCTTGATTAAAAACTTTAAAATCATTATATACATTAACACTGAAGCAAAACTTATATAAATGATAGAATATCTATATACTTTGATAAATCAAAGTATATAGATATTCTATTTGAAAGAATGACAGTTGCTGTGCTGAAATGTTTTCAATATGAAATAGTAACAAGAAGTCTTCTATAATGAAAACATTTGTTTTCAGTATTTCAAATTTAGTATATATGTTACAGTCAAAACCCGTTTTTAGTTAGAATGTGTTTTAACTAGTTGAAACTAGTTTATACTGGATGTCTTTGTTAAAACCCGTTTTGTCTAGTTAAAACTAGTTTCAACTAGTTAAGACGCGTTCCAACTAAAAACGGGTTTTGACTGTAACATACAGTTGAAACTGATTAATTTTAATTATTGAATACTTATTATTTCCCTTAAAATTCATATTTTAATTAGTATTAATTTAAATATTTACTATAATTTCAAATAATTAATAATATTTCAAATACAAAACTCAATATGAGAAAGTAGCCCATGGTCTAATACTTTACAGAATGCATAACTTTTTTAGATTCCTTGAAATGTGCATGGTCTGTAAACTCCTGGGGCATGGGCAAAATTGACTTGTTTCATACTTTTAGTGAATACAAATCTAAATAGCGAAATTGTTTAGCTATGTTGTCTAAGAATGGAATCTTATCATTCACTTAAAACGTTGGCATGATTTAAGATGTGAAAAAGATTTAATAAAGAGAAAATGTGATACTGCCAAACAATATAAAATTTGCCAAATACTAAAAACTTTCAGAAAACTAGTTATAAATTTCAAAAATAAGAAATTCAAATTATATAATTTGAACTTTTCTTCATTCCCATTGGTGTTCAAATTAAAGAGTCAACTAGACACAGACACACACAATTCATACAACACAATTTCATGAATTATAAAATTTTAAACATTTATATACAGTAGAGCATCGATTATCTGACCCCAGATTAACCAATCGCATTCTAGTCGGCAAATTCAAATGTCCGCTAGTGATGTGGCGCTACAATATTTGGTTATGTCATGGCTACTTTATTATTATTTTTGTTAAATTTTTGCATGTTTTAGCTGGCAGCACTGGCTCGACCATGAAAAGGAGGCTAGTATTTAAACCAGGCCTAATACACTATACTAATAATGTATTTTTTCATACTTTTCGGTTATCCGACTTTTCAGTTATCCGACCAACCCCAGTCCCCAATTAAGTCGGATAATCAATGCTCTACTGTATATAAATTTTAAATAAATTAATCCTTACAGAGATATTTTTGATATCATAATGTTAATTTTGTTCCAAATATTTTTAAACCAATTAAAAGTGGTGAAAATAAAATAATAGAAAGACTTAAACATGCAAATTTTATTTACTCTTTTCCATTTTTATTCATATAGTTTATTTATTTCAAAAGAAACATGAATATTTCTGAAAAAAATTAAAACAAAGAAATTGATAATAATCGCCAATTAGTTATGAAATTATACTGCCCCTGGCAAAGAGCATTCAAACAGAAATAACATACACTGCAATTTCTTTTAAATACATGTTGCTTAATAGTAAAGAAAAAGCTATAATATTAATGAATACCTAATACACATACACACTTTAAAAATGTTTTTTATTTATGAATTCAAAAATGATAAGTTTATGCAAAGAAAAATTAGGCTGAAATGTAAAGTATCTAGGAAAAAGTTTTTGAACACAAAAACCACTGGACAAAATATTAGAACAAGCTATGAAATACTCTGAGATTTGAATCTCATGTAAAATATTGTCTTTGCTTATTCAAGTGATAAATTAAACACTACATACCATGCATACAATCTTCCAGCAAATAATATTTATTTGAAATAGAATCTCTAACATTCTGTAAAGTTTGACGCTTGATGTAGGCGTCTAAAACAGGATGAAAACATTCTGTTTTGTATTTAATTCAAATACATATTATTTGCTGGTAGATTGTATGCATGGTATGTAATGTTTAATTTATCTATGTTCCAGTTGTTATGGACTTTTATGTCAAATGATCAATAATGTATATGAACAGCTTGAAATACACCTATCCCTCGTTTTACACGGTACTTTTTTTACACGTTTTCGCTTTTACACGGTTTAAAAAATATATGTAGAAAATAAACTGGCTATGATCAAAAAGAACAATTTTTAACTCTAATCTACATCTATATTCCAATCCATCTTAATTATATGTTATAGTTGATATTTAGGATACTAGGTGATAGTTTTATTTCAATCCGTCAAATAGTAACCGATAAACCGATATAGGGTACTCCCCCATACGCACGAAGTTGCATTCGTTGCACATAGTTTTAAACCAGAAAATTTTAATTTTTCATATTCATAAGTAACAAACGATTACATTATTTTTAATTACATTTTTTACATTACATTACATTACATTACATTACACAATTACATTACATTTTTATGAATCTTTCAGATTTTATTTTTTGTTCCTTTGTACTTTGTATTTAATTAATAAAAGAATATATTTTTTTGCCTTTCAATATTTTTGTTTGATTTATGTACCTTTAAAAAATTGAAAAAAATTCATAATTAATAAACAACGAAATTATGCGTTTTTTTGCATACTTTTCGATTTACACGATTTTACATTCAAAAAGATACAAATTCGATTTACACGTTTTTCTCAGGAACCTATCTTCCGTGTAAATCGAGGGATAGGTGTATTTTATGAAGATTTCTAACTTGTCAGTATGGCTTGAATTGCAAAATATCAAAAGAAATATCTTAATTACTTGTACATTTTCCAAACTATCAAAACTATTTATTGACTGTATTTATGAGTTATAGCTACGTTTGAAATAATTACTGTTTTTATAGTTAACCTAATTCAGCATCTTCCAATTTGGTTATTAGTTGTAATTTGTGTCTGCTTCAATGTTGTTTCAAAATCAATATCTCGACTACCATCGTCTAGTTCAAACTCACTAACTCTTTTAAAAAAGGATGGTGAGTTTGAACACGAGTTTTCCTAATTACTCTTTGGCTGATGAACTCTCAACTTATAAACTTATTAACAACTTTCCCACATTCAATATTTGACAATATTTATAATTTTATTTCAAAAAATTTTTCTGCAAACCTTGGAATAGAAAAGGCTGTCTGACTCTAGATAATTTTAAAATATAAAATTTTATTATCAATCGTAAAATATTAAAATAGTAGCACAACTTGTGTTTGTGAATCATATAAAATTTTAAACTCCTTATCTGTCATTCTAAACTGCATTACCCTATTCAGTGCAGTACTTCAACATGTATCCCATAATTCAACATAGTTTATTTTTAACAGTACCTTCATTCCCTGGGGTTCATACGAAGACAAGGGTTTAATCAAGAAATATGTATGGTATATGTAGAATTTGAAAGGGCAAAAAAGACAATTAGAACAAGATAACATCCACTTCCACACCACAACTGTCTTGGTTCTTCTTATCTCTGCTTTCCCTTCTAACCTCACACACTTTTTCTTATCCTTGGACCAGGTAGATCCCTGTCAGGAGCTTCCCCCCAATATATATATGTATGTATTTGATTTAGTGTTTGATATACTTTTATGTACTGAAAAGAAAATACAGCTACTTTAAGGAAACTAACAGTTTAAATAGAGGAGAAACATTTTCAGACCTTTATTTAGACCAACTTCAGCACACATCATTTGAAGCAAACACACAAGATAGACTTGATCACCTGTATAAGATACAGAGCAATTTCATGATTCTTGAGTAGTGGTACACCTTACCCAACTGGGACTTTAGAATATTTGACAGCTTGAGAACTAGCTAATCCTGTTAAATTCTTATAAACTGTAAAAAAAAATATGAAGCATTCTGATGGACTTTCTTCAACATTTTGATGGCAAAAATCTACAGAAATAATTTAAATTATCTACTTAATGAAATATTTAATATGAAAAGTTTTAAATTTTAAATATTGAAATTTTCAAAACTACTTCAAATTTTCATTTTATATAAAGTTATGACAGTATCACATAAAAGGTCTCATTTTATATTTATATTATTAATTCAATTACAGTTTTCTTTCAAGTAATTTTAATGTAGATTATAAATAATATATATTTCACATAAGTTAAAATTTATACAATAGTCTATATATATACAATAGTCTATATATAATTGTGATAATATATATATACTGATAATTCTATTTGTATCAAGCATAGAAATTTTACTAATACAATAATAAATTAATATCAATAAATTTTCTATATATGTTACATTTTCTTACAAGAATAATTCCATTTATTCTATTGGTTTATTACTACAATATAATACTTTAAAAGAAAACTAACTATAACTTTCTCAATATAAAATTTTCTAATAATAAATTGAATGCAGTTAAGTTTCTGTTTACAAAGTTTTTGCCAATAGAAACCAAGTTGGAAGGACTACTTAGTTGAAAGTAGAGCAGGAAATTTGATCTAAATCAAAAGAACGTAAACAAAGCAATGTGCTTAATTTTTTGCTAAATCTTCAATATCATTCATTCAAAATGGTTTCTTCTATTAAGTTTAAAATTACATAATATTTATTATTAAAAATAAATTTATATCATTTTAAATTTTTTTTTAATTCTGTAACGAAACCCTTTAAAATTAATATTTAATATAGTAGTAATAATAATAATATTAGTAAAAGTCACAAATATACAGAATCTTTTCAAAATCAAAATTTAAATTTAATAGTACATTTTAAACTTGTAATTTTTCTTTAAAGAATAAATTTTCTTTTTATTATTCAAATGTTTTTGTGAAATTTTAATTCATCAAAACACAAACAAAATGATAAATAATTCTAGTGAACATCTTTCATTTAACATATAGAACACATTAAAATGTATCAGAACAACAACACATTAATAGGTCCAAAAGACAAATGTATAAAACCACTTTCTATTAATAAATTTTATATTTATATTGATAGAAATTGTATTTACAAATGCAAACAAAAGATCTACGGAAATTGTTGCAATATCTAAATTCAACCATCATAAAAATAATTACATGAAACTAAATCTTTTTAATATGAAACCATTTCTTCTATATTTGAGTTAAGACAGATACATTATATCATATTTTGTCTCACATCCTCTCAGTTTTAAACAGTATATAGAAATTGCAAAATGGAAATTTCAATTAAACATTTAATATATTACTTTTGAATTTCAAAAATCAATCTAAAAATTATAATCATATCTAAAATAAAGTTATGACAGTATCACATAAAAGGTCTCATTTTATATTTATATTATTAATACAATTACAGTTTTCTTTCAAGTAATTTTAATGTAGATTATAAATTATATATATTTCACATAAGTTAAAATTTATATAACATATAAGAAATGTTTATAAATTTATAATTTTTGACAAGTTTATATGTAATGCAAGGTAAATACAATGATGTTTGCATATTTACATTGTAAAATATTTAATGCATACATTCAATAAATATTAATAAGTTATTAAGTATTGATTATAACAATTTTAAAACCTTACGTAAGTACAGTGGCAAGTTCAACTTTATTTAATTTAATGAAGCAAGCAATACACCTTTAATTAACAATTTACTCATTGTATTGCTGTTAAAAATGTATTACTTTCTTATATATTGATAGATATTTATTGTAGATCAAATACAGCATTTTATATAAAAGTTACATAAATTATAAAAAAAAAGAACAGATATTCACAAATATATGACAAGAAATATCAAATACAAAAGAGAAATCAAAAAGAATTTGAGAATTACTGAAAACAATCAAGAGTCACGGCAGTGACTCCCCACCAAGTACACAAGTCACTAACTTACTATATGTACTGTACAGTAATCAAAGTTACCAATTTTCAGTGGTCAATTTCTTTGTCCCTAAATGTCTAAATAATTCTAAATATCTTGTTCGAAAGTACAGGCAGTCCTCTACTTACGAACATTCGACTTATGAACTTTCGAAGTTACGAACAAAGCCGACAGATGGCGGGTTAAAGTGCAGTTGGTTATTTTTTATGTATAGTCAAGTTTATTTTTGAAGTTTTACGTTAAAACATTTATAGTACATACATATGTATATTTGTAGTTGTTTTAAATGAGTAATTTTAATAAATAATATACTGTACATGTGATTGATTTGAATTTATAATTCCCTTTAACAACCTTAATTCAACATTATTCAAGTAGCCTAAACATTACATAATTGTAAAAACAACATTGTATTTGAGTTTTTGCGCCAAGCATCGTCTTTTCAAGTTACGAACTTTTTGACATGCAAACAACTGCTACGAATGGATTAAGTTCGTAAGTAGAGGACTTACTGTAACTGTTTTCTTAGGTAGCGTGCAAACTTTCAAGATTTTCTATAAAGCAGCTGCCGAAATATAAGTAATTGAAAAGTGCAAAAAATCGCCAAAAAGGCTGTATTTTCTTCTTCATCATCTAGTACTGCAAACGCTCGTAGAGAAAAATCTACTAGGTCTAGAAAGCTCAAATTTTAAACTTAAGCCTTTCTCATTATCAGTGAGGTGCTGGAGAACTTCCAGGTCAATAGGTCAAAGTTCACAGGGGTTTCCCAAAGAGCTATTTCAGTTTTATGGCTTAATTTTATGCTTGTAAGGACAAAATTGCATCAAAACAAATGAATTTTATTCAAAATGTTATCCAGAATAACAAAAACTCAAATTTATGCAAATTAAAACATTTTATAAAGATTTTTCTAAACAACATATCAAAAGCATTGGTCGGTGGCACTTTCAATTGGCGACACATTAGTTGATGACGCATTTGGTCAAAATGAATATTGAAAACATTTGGTTGGCAGCACATTTGGTCTGAGGCGCAATTGGTTGACAGTACATTGGTCGGCAATGTGTTCGGTTGGCATTCAGCAGTCACCGAATTGTACATCATCATCTTATGTCTTGATGTAATAATACAATTATTAAACAAAAAACAATTGACAATTGATATCCAAACAAAAACATTAGAGATGTGAAAAAATTGCACCAAATGAAAACTTGTGACAATTAAGATGACAATTAAAATTTTTCTTAGCAGTTTTTCTTTGGTAACGATTAGCTTGGCACTTGGAAATGGTACCCAGAAGACTTTTACCCATATTATAATTTTCTACATTTCGCTTTCATGCACCAAGCTTACCTTTACCAAAGAAACATTCCTAAGAAAAATTTTGATTGTTGTCTTAATTGTCACAAGTTTCACTTGGTGCACTTTTTTTACATCTCCGATGTTTCTATTTAGATTTCATTATTTTTCTATAAAATATAATATGGCATTCATATGATACTTAATTACAAATTATTACTAACTTAAGAAATTTTTAATATATTCATGAAATAATTATTTTATATATTTAAGTATTTTTGAAATAAATTTCTTATTTTCTTGCTTTTGTTTCATTTACTACTTATGAATTAAGAATGATATGATATATAATCTTTTGTTAAAAATCTATAAGTTAAAAATTGCAGATAGTAGTATTTTCATGACTTTCTGAATCTTTTATGAAACAGTTATACATATAATTAATGAATCAGAAACTTTTAACAATTAACAAAATTCAAAGTTAAATTTTATAATCAGTTAAACATATAGTAAATAAATTATATGTTTAATTAACAAGTCAATTTTAAGATACAACTATAATTATATTCATTTTATGTTGAAATGTTAGCAATGATTTCTAAAAATGAAAAATAAACATTTTCACATTTAACATTCATATAATTTATTTATTTATTATATAACTAAAAAACCTAAAATCATAAAAATAATTTTAATAGTGTAAGTTTTAATAATGCTTTGCATTAATAAAATCTTTTATTCCATGTTACAATTTGCACATTTAATTATATATTTAATGTCATTTGTAAACAATGCTTTCTTTTCATATCTGTGGTTAGATTTGAATGATAACTAAACCAAACGTATTCAACACAGTTCTATCAATTATTTACAAGTACCGTTTTTATTACAATACATTTGATACTACAACTTATGATAATAAAAATATAAAAATTATAGTAAAGTTAATATTATTGCAATAAAGTTATTACTTTTCTATTATTATTACCAAATGCTTGTAAAAACATACAAAAATAATCTACTTCCATTAACAAACATTGTTACATTTCTTAATAGAAACTGAGAGATGCAACATGATTTGTCCAATGAAAGCTTTAGCAGAATTCTCAAAAAGTTAAAATTTCTTGTGATGGTTCATCTTAAAATATGACCTATAAATCTCTAACTGAATTGAGATCTCTTTTTAAACTTCAATCAAAACTGATACAACTGAAAACATCTTCCTTTTTTACTTTCAAATTCAATGGTTTATGTAATCATAAACAAAGGCCAAAACTCTGCTTGTTACTCCAAGCTGAGAAATAGAGTGCAACTCAGTTGCATTAAGATATGTTCAATATTAAGAAATTCTTTTTGTTCACATAAATAATAAACAAAATTTTTTTTATTTTTCTTGTAACAGTCCATTTCATCTATTCAAAAACCGTCAAAATGCCAAACAGTTCAAGGAATTAATAACTTTTTTGGATTAAAAATTTTTCTTCGTGGATTTGAGGACTAAGCTTACATTGTTTCAAAAAACATTTAATACTTTAAGCCAAATAAACTGCTAACTTCTTCATCTGTTTAGCATTTTAACAGTTTTTACAATTTTTATTTCTATTTTATTACAATTCAATTGCTTGAATATAAATAATTATAATAAAATATATGTCTATTTTGTAAATACAAATGCCACATAAATATCTAAATTTTATTTAAAGTTAAAAAGTTTTGAAAAGTTAAATACTTAGTTTGTAAGAATCAATATTAATTTTGCAATTTTTTTCAAAAATATTTCTTGGAACAAAACAAATATATTGTATACAGTTGGCTCAATGACAGTTAGCATATTTAGCATAAATTTCCTAACTTACGACAAAGATTTTTGCGTTTTTAAACTTAGTTTTTATTACACAAGCCATGGACTTCAAACATCCTTTTTCACAAATCATTGAAAACTTTTAATCATTCATGCTTTTAAAGTACTACAAATAGTCTCTATCTGTAGTTCTGAGATGGCAAAACAACACTACTATTGAAATTGTTTTTTTACTTAAGTTTAATAAAAATATAATTTAATCAAGTACAAAATGACTTAAAATCACAAATCATTCTTTACATATAAAAATATACAAATATATCTATAGTAAGTAAACAGTATATGGCTGGCAAAATAAACCTGATTCCCAGAATCATAAAATTAATTTTAATCATTTTATATTGTAATACTCATAAATAATATGTAATAAAAATGTAATGAATAAGCATTATTGTGTTTACATTATTAGAGTCAAAGTAATCAATAATACTTCTAATATCAAAAAATATATATTTTAAAATATTAGGGTCATTTGTGAATTTCTATCATTGTTCCATAAAATAGCATAGATCAATGTTCACAATTAATAGCATACGCTCTAGAAATATATAAAGAATAATAGCAAATATTAAAATACATTTTAAAACTTCATATAGAGTCAGTAGTTATTGATAAGAAATCAAAATATAACTAAATCTAACTTATAAATAAAATTTTTATTGTTACAGCATATGTAAATAATGTAAGTTACATCTAAATTATATAACTACATAAGTCAATTGCATTATATAATTTGTGTACATAGACATGTAACTGCCCATCATGTAACTAAATTATCCAGGCTTTCCACTTCCACATAAAAGGTAAGGATGAACTGTCATAACATATTTATTTTTCAAATAGTTAATTTCATTTTGATTCACATAAAATGAGAGAACATTTAAATTTCATAATAAATGATTCTTACATGTAGTGAGCCTAGTTTATCAGTGACAAGTTTTCTTGACATTAAATTATTGCTGTTATTGTAGGTATTCTTACTCAAATAACTGTTGGCACCAGTAATGTATTATAAATATTCATGATGTCAACAGACAATATGATTCTTTTTTAACAGTTTGTACAATTCAAAATTGTCAGGGGAATAAAAAAACAAGCATTAGGAGTTTGGCAATACTTTCTTAAAATATTGCCAAACAATAGATTACTTTCCTTTAAACAGATTTTAATTTTATTTTGTGTGTGTGTGTGTGTGTGTGTGTGTGTGTGTATGCATATACACACACACACATATATAATCATTTATAAAATTTTATTTGTAATTCTCTGCAGATGAAGCATAAACTTATAAACTTTTCCAAAGTTTGAATTTGGTAATTATTTACACATGAAGTACAAATGTGTGTCATTTTTGACAGCTGCATTATACAAAATGAGGTCAAAAGTACTATAATGCATATGGTATTCAGGTGATAATCGTATAGAAAGTAATACATATAGCCATATGTTTTAGCTTCCATACATATAAATAGAGGAAATATTAATATTATATTGTTTACAATATACATACATATTTTTTTTTTTCAAATATTTAAAAATGAATTTACATAATAATACCAGCAATCGGAAAGACAAAAACTTAATTTAAAGAAGCTTAGAAATCTCATATTTAATTTGATGTATAAAGTACACTATATATAGTTAATATAGGAATTAATTTCATACAGGTAAAAAATACTTTTTTTCTGCTAAAAATAATTGCTCTTTTTAATCTATTAGCCATAATTCAATGTTTTGCAATTTAAGATTTCAAAATATCAAATTACATATCATTAACTTTTTGTAATATTAATAAAAATTTGAATGGAATATTTTAAAAATTTATTAATAGTGATGATTTAGAATAATTTTTTTTAATCCTAATAAATAGAATTTTGGTACTCCACAGAAAATAAAGTAATAAGAATGATTGGTTTCTGTTTTTCCCCCTCTTTAGATTTTCCTTTTTTGAACATTAATTTCGTCCTTATTAAATATTTATTGTTCTTACAAAACAAAAATACTTTAGTTTTTGCTTATATTTTTGTTAAATTTATTGTTTTGTAACAGAAATAAAATGACTTTTCCTGAATGATCTTTAAAAATTCAAAAGATGTTTAGTTTGTAAAATAAATGTTTGTCTCTATAAATGAAAGTTAAGTGAGCTGTTTCTTTACTATAAATGAGTAATAAAACTTTCTTTTAATTCATTACAAATCCACATCCTACTCTTTAACTTGTACTTATTTGTTTATACTGTTTTTCCAATTTTATATTATGTCTCTTGTTTGTTTATATGCTATCTGAAAAAGGCCAATTGGTCATGATATCGAACTAAAACTTAAAATGAAATTCTAGAAATGTTTTATTAATTCAATCTTGCTAGCTCACAACAGAATAAATGCTATGAAAATGTCAATACAAATAAATTTCCAATTTTTTATTCAAAACAAATCATATTTTACTTATCTCTATTATTATTATTTATTATTTCAAAAACATTTTTGAATGGATTATTATCTACTAAATACACTTATATGATAGCAATTAAAGGTGTTATATTTTCTATTATTGTATACTTATATTTAATTACATATGATAATCATTTGTCTGAGATATTATTTTATCAATAAAGTTAACTTTTACAAAGATTCCAAAATAATTTTAGAATCATTTCACTAGAAAATTTAACAGTTAACAAGAGAAATTTAATATTTATAACTATTACTAACTTTTACAATTCATTAATGGTTAATGTTACCCTAGGTATACAAAATGGCAGCTCATCTCCAATTCCAGCAATCAGAAGACAAGGAACAGTAGGAATGCATGTTCTAACCTAACCTATTCTAATAAATTACCATAATTATTAGCAACCAAATTATTAAAATAGGTTAGGTTAGGTTAGAACGTGCATCCCCACTGTTCCCTGTCTTCTGATTGCTAGAATCGGAGACGAGCTGCCATTTTGTATACCTAGGGTAACATTAACCTAATTAATTATTTAATTAATTCACTAATTTTATCAGAAATTTATAAAACTGATTTAGAATAAGATTTGAATGCATGTGTATTAGCATAAAAATTATTTGTTAAATAAGCTGAGCTAAAGTTTTACAATAAATATTATTTAATATTTATTATAAAACTGTTTTACATGCACACACAAATATATACTATTACTGTGCAGTGCATTAAAATATCATTTTATACCTGATATTTTTATATTCTATAGTTGGATCAAGTGAATAGACCATTATTGTTGTTTTATTTATAAATTTATGAGAGAGTTTTAAAAAAGTCACACACAAACACAATTAAAATTTCCACTGTATGCATTAAAGCTTTATTAAAACTTTAACTTAAATAGCATCAGTCTACAATTAAATGGTATTAATTTCTTATTTACGATGGACAGTTAATATTCAAAGATTAACAAAAACTATAATCTTATAATATTAAGATGTGTGTGTGTGTGTGTGTGTGTGTGTGTGTATATATACACACACACAATTTATTTAATAAAAAAAATTGCTTAAAGCAAAAATTATTTGGTTTCATTACCTAATAACAATAAACTGAACTTATAAAGTTATTTAAAAGTTTCACTTTAAGTATTCTTTCCTTTTAAATAGTCTATGTTGCTTTGTGATAACATCATATAGATTACATTTTGTATTTATCAACAGGTATTTAATTTTAATAACTTGATACATTCAATTAAAAATTATAAAAAAGAAATATTTCTTATATGCATGTTGCTAAAAACTTTAAATATGAATATTTAAAAGTTTTTAGAGATTCTACATCATTATAAAATGAAAAATTTTAACACTAGTTGGAAAAAGATAATACTTTGGACATTAAATAGTTATACAGTACAATCATTTCAACGTTCAATTTTAATTGCTTTTCATATATAAAAATTCAAAATTGAAGTCAGAAGCATATTATTTAGTTTGATACTTTGTTTGGTTCATCAATATATAATTATTAGATGGGATATTATCTAAATCAAGTTTTCAGTCACAGATCATCCTTCAAATTTCATGTATGTAAGATACATCATCATCTTACCTTTTCTATAAAAATTGCAATTCATTCTATATAATTGCTTGTAGCAAAGCAACTTTCTTAAAATTCTTTAAAAAAGACTTTTTTCTTCATGCTCATTATGAGTTTAGCCTGGGGATCAATGGGAGCAGATAGATGATAAGGAGCAGAGAATCTATAATAATTTCTAAGGTTTCAAACTAAGACATGAATTCTAAGTTTTCCAGAATAGTAAGTTCCGATACAGTGCATTCGGTATCAACGCAAACTTTTAAATTATCACATTTTAATTAATGGTGCATTAGTCTTATATTAATATGTCAAATATCTCTAATTCACTCTTAAATATATTTTTTTAAAGAAGTAAAAATACAATGTATTCATAAATTAATAATGATACATTTTCTGGAATTATTTAAATAAGATTAAATCTAATGGGCACTAACTTTTATTATTCAAAGCATCTTCAGACCAAATTCAATGCTAATTTTGTATTAAAGTAAAAATACGTAAGATTGATTTTTTAAAATTCATATTATTATAACAGCTCAATAATAAGGACAATTTCTAATTTCAGGACTCCTCAATTTATAAAATTAGTTTCAAAATTAAAATTGATAGTTCATTAATATTTTTTAAATTTCTTATTTCAGTTTTATAATACTAAAATGAATTTTGTTGAGTTTTCTTTTAGTAATAATATTCATATAAGTTTTTAAAAAAATTTTAATGTATTTTACATATGGTCGTTGAACATGTAACTCCATAATATGACTGATCTCACTGATCTCACATTACCTTTCTGCTTGAACTGAGTTCATAAAAATAAAATCACTAAACTGACTAAGCACTTTCATACTTTTTTGTCCATCCTCAAAGTTTATATTACTCAAAAATGATCTTTTAGAAACTCCCCATTCCTGGTTTATTACAGGAATTATAGGAAGATAGCATTAAAACTTGTCAAGGCAGAATGCAAATTTGAGTTTTTGAAAGAATGTTTGAAAAGCAAGATATTTCCGATGTCGATATATAGGATCAGCATCCCAAAAGAATGTGCTTCATTGAAAGTCAAGTTTTGTCTAATGTGCCTTTATAAATCCATTAGAATTGCTAAGAATAAAAAATATGGTATCTTGCATAAGCTCATCACTATCAAAAGATATTATACACAATGAAGATCTGAAATGTTGGTAGAAATTAACAGAGGTATAGTTGAGCTAACAGATACAGTTTGGATGAATTTAAGAAATAAATATATTAAAAAAATGAAATGGATCCTTAAAAAACAAACATCAAGAGTAGCTAATGGCAGTCCTTCAACATTCATCTTGTGGGATCAAATAGAAGTCCCAATGAATATCAAGGAGATTCTAAAATGGGGACTGAACTTTGTCCCTGAAAATTCATGTTCTTGGGAAACCTCAATTCAAGAAATAGAAAGAGGAATAACTGGGCTAGATTCTTTAGAAAAAGAATACCTCTGATGGAAAACTGTCATTAAAAACCAGACGACTTGGAAGAAAGGATGTGATGCCAGTAAATACATCAAACTTACTAAATGTTGGCTTAGAAAAAACGATTTGGTTACAACAAGAGCAGACAAAAGCAAAACATTGGTTATCATGAAAAGACAGACGTATGATAAAGCATTGGAGGATTATATTAAGAAAACTGAATGCAAGTGTGTTGATGCAAAGATTATCGATAGCGGCGACAGAAGAGTTAAGCAGCTTGAAAAAGCTAGGTTCACTAATGCATTACCTTTCCTTAAAAATTGTCGGAATCCCAGGCCAGGAATGCCGAGATTATTTGCTTTTGCCAAAACTCATAAAGAGGGTAAAGAAGTAAGACCTATAGTGGAAAGATGCAAAGGATCAACTTTTATTCTTGAAAAGAGATTACATAAATTTCTCAGCTCAAGAATAACGTGTGTGGCACAGGATCCCAGAGATGTGGTTAATGAGATATAAAATCTAATTTCAATGGACAACGAGGTCATATCTTGGTCAACTGCTTCATCATGAAATAAAGAATCCGTTCATATTTCATGCTCAGTTTTTCACATTATACAAAGATATTCCACATAATAAATGTACGGTAAAACAATTTTTTAAAACAGAATTTTACAGGATACTTATTGCTTTATTGTGCTTTGACTTTGCCATGACAAACTACACACAAACATCAGTAGATTAAGCTAGAATGATCAAATTCCATAAATATGGACATTGCTTGTTTTATTCTTGTACTGTACAGTCTAGTGAATCATAGTTTATCTTTATTGTCACTTAAGCTGTCACAAAAATTGATTATGTAAAAGTAAAATTCCTATAAGAGGCACAACTCAGATGCCTAAGCTCGCCAGGTAACAGTCCTGATCTCAACTCTACTGAGAACTGCTGGCCTATTATGGGCACAAAATTTGTAAAAAGCAACTGAAGGAGTATATTAGAAGTTTTCTAACACAAGCTTAGTATAAAATACCTGAAGGAACTCATCTTCCCTTTGTTGGTGCATTGCAAAGCAATTATTAAGGTTTAAGGTGGTTCTGTGAAGTATTAAGATATCATTTAACAAGAAATAACTTTTTATGTTATGTTTTTCAGGCCTACTTATGTCATGAAACTTGCTTTTTTGATGTCATTACTGTTTATGGCAAGTTCTTGCAACAGTTGCTGAGGCTAGGAAAAAAATAACACAAAGTTCTATATCACATTATACATAATAAATTTCAATTTTTGGTTTAATCTTCTTAGTTTATTTTCTGTACTGCATATACTATCATTACAAATCTCAATCATAGCTTAAATGCTACTTTATACATCTACTTTTTTTGATTATATATACATATATAAAATCAAAAAGTGTTTAACAGATGTATACCTATATTACATAAAATAAGTGATGCAATTTCCATGGCCATTATATAAAGATATATAGTGGCTATGAGAATTGAAGATTTAAATACAGTAGTGAACCAAAAATCAGAATCAATTGGGGACTGGGGTTGTTCAGATTAGGGATTTGTTCTGATTACGGTTTATGTACGAAAAATATATTAACCTGTCCGATGTTCAAATTTTTCTCCGTTGCGTGTCGCTTCGTGTTGAATTTTCGTCTATTTTAAGCCTAACAAAAATTTTTATAATAATAATCGAGGCTATCGTATCGTTAAAAATTATTTCTGCATTTTGTACAAACAAAATAAATATATTGAAGAATATAAAAACATGAAAATTATACTTTAGAAGTAAATTTAGTATCAAAAACGTTCGATTCAGCACGACACAGTCCGACTGAAAATCGTGCCGATTACCAGTGATTCTGATTACCGGGGTGCCGATTTACGAGCCTCTACTGTATATATATGTATATAAATCTTTCAAATATGCAATTATTATTAGTAAAAATGAGAAAAATAAGATTTGCCATTGTAGACAGTATAATGTAAATTTCCCAGTTAAGTAATTTCACATGAACAATTAATATGGAAATTATAATATTTCCATATCAATTGACTAATAAGTGTCATGTAAAATGATAATTAAAATTGCAATATATACTTGTCTAGAATAAACAACGATAAAAAGCTATTAGCTTTTTTTTGTCATTTGACTATTATATTATTGTTCATTGCAATGTTGCACACACTAACTCTAAAACAGGGGTGGCAAACCTTTCTGAGTCCATGTGCAGTATACTTATGTAGTAAGCATACTTAGCTTTAAAGATCTTTATGTGTGCCAAACTTTTAGACTTTAAATAACAATATTTAAATAAAATAAATGTAAAAAAGCTGATTGTGTGATAAACCGAAAAGATGATTGAAAAAGACAGATGAGAAATCGAAATCATAACAAGTAATAATAATAATAATAAACAAGTGAAATTTTTAAAAGATGACACGTTACGTGCCATTTTGGGCATGCGTCCCTGCTCTAAAACAACAGGCCTAATAAGTTACCCTACTAAAGTTACTTTTACTTAAATGCAAAAATATGATTTCTTATATAATTATTAGATATTAAAATTCATCATCATTTGTTGATATGAATTTTAAATGCTACTTTCAATCTTATAATATGAGAATTTATACACAACAAAATTGATTAAAAAATAATAAATTACTTCTTTATTTTTTCTGATATAAAAGCATATAAAATAAATTAATCTCTTATTTTTACAATACAGTTCAATCTTATAGAAATGTGCCCACACAGACCAGAACTGTCCACCTTCTTGATTACATATAGCTGGCGAAAGTAGTTTTGAAGTCCATAAATATCATTACTGTTATCATTAATTAATATATTAATGATTTCAAAAACACTCAGCAATATTAGTCTTAATCATTAATTTTAAAAATTTATAACAAATTTAACGTGCTATTTTCATAAATATCCATATGGTATGCTTTAATTATTCAAACAGCTGGATTCTTACAGGGCTACATTAAGACTAATGTAAAGAACCAGCTAAACAAACAGCCAACAAGAATCTGGCAATTTATTTGAATAACTAAATTAATTATTGGATGTTTGTATGCACTATTGTTGTTATTTATATGCAAATATCTAATTGCCAATGTTTTAATCCAAGCTTTAGTTAGTAACTAATTATACAAACTATGTAAGTACTGAATTTTTTTTTATGTGTAGACATTATCAGTGCTCATAGATATTTTCTATTTTATATCAGGTATTAGTTTTAAGATACAAGCATTTATTTCATTCTATATGGACAAAAATGTACAGAAAGAATTACAAACTACATTGTTTATATCCATTGATTTTACTACATATATATTCCTTTTAATAAATAAAATTACTTTTCCATAATCTTACAAACATATCTATTATAGCATTGAGTTTATTTTTATGTTAACTAGATTCATTATGAAATATAATTAAACAGATTCAAATACATCAACACCAAGTTATTACAGTATTTTCCATAAATCTTTAACATATTGAAAGTATTCTTTATACATTTAAATTATAGAACTTTAAATGTACATTTAACTTAACATTTATTTCCATTAAAATATTTATCATCATCAAATACTGTATATAGTTTATTGCATTTTATACCTATTAAGAATCACAATTTATTGTTAAAACAATAAATGAAATATTTATGTATTTGAAAAATTTTTTTTAACACATGTTGATTTTAGATCAACTTTTTATATTGTTTCTAGTACAAATTAATAATTAAAATTCTTAAAATACACCTTAAAGATAATTAAACAAAATCAGCAGTAACTATAAATAATTCAGAGTGAAAGAACAAAAAACTTAGCTGTAATTTCTAACATATAATTTGAAACATAAAACATGAGAATTATTAATTGCATAATCATTTGCAAAAATACATAGTCTATTACATACAGGGTGTTCAATAAGTTTGGCCTCATAGGAGTTAGGTTGGTATTAGTTTATTCTTTTAATATTTGAAGCATAGCCCTGAACAAGAAGGAACGAATTCAATTTGTATTGATACTTTGAATCCACAGTCAGCATGAAGTTGCTGAAAAGTTTAAAAGGCTGTATCCAGACTTCCCATCCCATATACAGCAGTCTGGATGTAGACTTTAAACTCTTTGGTAACTTAATGATGACTGAAGGGCCTCATCACCAAAAAAAACTTGAATTCATTCCTTCTTACTCAGCTCCGTGCTTCTCTTCTAAAATAATAGAGAAACAACAACGTAACTCCTATAGGCTAAGACTTGTGGACAACCTGTATACACTGTTATATATATGTATAAGCATATATTATCCATGGAAAGTAAAACAAATTATAAAAGAAATAGAGAAGAATGTCACTTTATATTCATATCCACTTTCAGAAACTTTTGAAAGATAAAATTTTTAAAATTTTGGAAATTTATATTGTCAAAATACTAACAATTTGACTTATGCAAATTTTTCTTTAATTGAGAACTTGTAAATTGAAAAATAAGAAAAAAACATGATCATGATCATGTTTTTTTCTTATTTTTCAATTTACAAGTTCTCAATTAAAGAAAAAAGTTTCAATTTTTCTTATTTTTCAATTTTTTTCTTATTTTATAGATCATGATTGCACAGTTTTCATAACTTGAAAACTGATATTATAAGCAAGATTTATTGTCAATTAAATCAGCGTATATTTTACATAATCATTTGTAATCTATTTTATTGATCCATAATTATTATAGCCAAATTCTTATTTTTACACTTACAAGCATTTTCATTCATGGTTATACACACATTACTTTTTTGAACAATAATGAATGTTAATTGAATACTTTTAAACATTTACATATTATGTTACTTAAATTGTATCACGGAAAAAATTAGAAAAAGTAAGATTTTGGAGATGTTTTCTATTGAGATAACAGTGAATTATTAAGTAAATCAGTGACATTTTCATTGAATATTACATAAATGATATAGATATTTAATATATGTTCCTATGTAAATATTGTAAAGTACGAAACATTTCTACATTAAACGTTCACAATAAATAACTTTAATACTGTACAACTAATATGGAATAAATAGTTTGTGTGTAAATATAGGAATTATACCTATGTTTATACGTACAACAACTTATATTTTAATCTGATCCATTTCATATTCATCCTCACATCTGCACTTCAACAATGACCGAACAAGTTATTTTCTACCAAAATGTTTCTTTTTCTTTTTCTAATTTCTTTTCACGATGCAATTAAAAATTTTAAAAAGACATTCTGAAGATAAAGATAAAATGTTTCTTCATTCAGTAGTATCAATTTTGTTTATTACTGTATATTAAGCGTAGTTTTAAATGTAATAAGAACGTTTCTGAAAACATTCTATTACATGACATTTTTTTCTAGCTTCTATAAAAATATTTAATCTCGAATGAAAATAAGACTTTCTGAAATTCATCAGCTGCTTAATAACAAAATAAATGTTTACAGTTTAAACTGATAGCATTCTTTATTCAAATTTTAATCTGAAAAATTTAATGTTTGAATATTTGATTTCAATGTTTAATTAACTGATTAAAAAATTAGGAATTACCGTATATCTCGGCGGATAAGACGATAGTTGAACCATAAAAAATGGCCCCGAAAATCCGGGGTCGTCTTATAGGACAGATACAAAAAAATTAGATTGAAATTTATATAAATTAAAACCATTATAAAAAGACAGACAAACCGTGATTATTTACTAGAAGAGAGTAGGGTATGTTTTTGTGAATAGTCATGGTCATTACCCGAATGCCTGAATTAGTGCAAATGTTTGCAAAAATCGCCAGATGCAAGAAAATAAAATTTGTTCATTTGAAAAATTACAAATAGGACATAATTCCATATACGCTATACAGTATTATTATTCAGATAATGATTGCCGATCTAAACTAAATTCATAGGCCATTGAAAGTTTGGGGGTCGTCTTATAGGACAGATATCTGCTAAAACTAAAACTTCGACGAAAATTTATACGTCGTCTTATCCACCGAGATATACGGTAATTACAATTTCTCAATCATCTGCTCATTTTTGTAAATACTACAATTTTGAAATCAATTAATTGATGGTTTCATTTTTTATAATTATTTATCCAACCATTAAAATATCTTTATTAAAGTTTAAAATCAGTTAAAAGCATATAACACAAACTAAAATACACTTAACATAAAACGTATAAAAACATATATCGAAACTTATTCTAACTTAAAACAATTTTTTAAACTTTTTGTATTAATTCATTAAATGTTTTAATTAGTCTGCAAGACAATACAATTTTAGTTTTTCATTTATTTCAAATAACTAAATTAAACAATTAAGATAAAATTAAACTGGCGGACAATAAAACATGTAATTTAACATAAAACCAAATAAATATGAATAATAGATAATGAAAAGATTTAAATTTGCAATCAAGCTTTCATTTTATTCAAAATGATATAAACTAATTTCAAGAAAAGTTTTCTATAAGACAAAAAATAATAATTCAACCGTGTGTGAAAAAAATTCAAGATTTTTATCTATTAACAAGGAAAATATTTCGAATAAATTAAAAAACTTAATAGATACACATATATTATAAACTGTTTTAGAAGAACTCAACTGGAAAATAAAATCAGAGAAAGTAATAAATATATAATTTATAATGACAAATACACAGGAGAAAGAAAAATATTTAACGATATTAATAACGACAATAATGAATTTTTCAAAATCATGTATCATTAAGAAATGGAATAGTTAAAATTCTAAAATTAAAGAATGCATATAAAAATGTTGCGTTAATTATAAATACTTTTGCTTTTGTTAATAAAATACATACAATAAGAATCTAAGTATAAAGGAAATCTTAATAATGAATTAAATAGTACAAATTACACATAATTGAAGTTGATAACAATTTAAATTTACAGAGTCAATTTCATAATTTCCTCACAATTTACAAGTTACTAATGAAATTGTACATTATGTTTACTTGAAAATTCTGAAATGTAATTTAAACTGTAATATGCAGGAAAATAATAGGATAACTAATTAAACACATTGAGAGATACAACATCCACCCCTGAAACAGTCTAAAAAGTTACTAAATAATATTTTTTTAACGCTTCTAATTAATTAAAATCAACAGACGATTTTTGATAATTATTAGTACATTATACATAATAGTCTTTCTCTTATACAATTTTCAATATATAATAATTTTATTTCATATTAAGCTATATAGTATTTTCTTCTTCAAATAAATTTTAAAGAAAATTTAAAATAATGTTAATGTTTACATTATTACTTAATACTTACATATTCTAAGTATTTAAGTAATCTATCTAATATTTAACGTATTGATAAATTATAAAACAACTGTGCCTGCAGCCATTAATATTAAATAAAATTAAATTTAATATTCATTACAGTTTGAGGTAGCAAGAAATTTTCTTTATAGTTACATTTAGTTACTCATATTATTTTTTTTTTATTTCAGTTAATCCTAAGTTTTGGGAGTTATTTTATTTAATCTCAGTAATTATCTCAACACTTTCCAGATTACTGGCTCATTTGCACACTTATTACAGTTATTAGAACGATATTCCAGTTTTAATTAATACGTTCATACTTAACTTATTGAAAAAAGAAAATTGCTTTTTAATATGTTTTGCAAATTGTGGATACGATTACGCGAATTAGTACGATGCCGCTAAAGGATATAAAGCTAACTAGTCAACAGAGTAAGATATGAAAATGTGATATAAGTTGTTGAATTGATGACTTCTTTTGCTAAATTATTTTCCTCTAATAATATTCACACTAGGTGCAAAGTTTTGTATTTTGAAACTGTGTTACTCTAATTTTTTGAAGTTTGTAAAGTTCAAAAACTGGCACTTATTATTTTAATAAAGTTTCTTTTACCGAGAACTCGATCACAAGATATTTAATTTTTCGAGATACTTTGGTAATTCCTTACAATATATATTTTTCTATTTATACATTTATTTAAACTTTTGCATGAGATATGTTTAAAACTATTTTATTTTTATATACCATGCATTGGAAATATTTTTTTATGAAACAAAATTAATCTGAAATATAATCTGACGTAGACTAATTCAAATATGAAACTTTCAGAAATTATTTGCTTAATTTTATTCGTTGCACACATCAGATATAAAAGAGAAACAGAAAAAACTTTTCATATAACCTGTATCTATTTGTGAACTGAATAAAAGTTATTTATTTATTATTACTATTTTCATTTTATTTTGAAATATATTGAATCAGCTATCATCAGATTTTTATTATATTATATATTCATTTTAGATTTTTATTTTTTTGTCTATAATAATATATAACTTGAAATTATATAGTGTATGTATCTTATTTTAAATAAAAAAAACTTCTTTTTGCTTTCTAGATATAATTTATAATATAGTCGCAATTTATAAAAAAAAAATTTAATTTATTTTCATTATAAGAGCCAAATTTTTAAATTCTAAATATTTTCAAGGTCATTCTTTCACAGACACTTTACAATTCATTCAAAAATTCTTACAACTTACACCATACACTCCTATATTGTTTGGGTGTTTATGTTCTTTTTTGTTTTATTGAAAATGTTTAAGTTTAATGATAAATACAAATATTGTAATTTTTAACAGAAATTTTCTTATCTCTTACTGTTTATAGATACAACTGTAATATTTGAATACATTTATTTCAGGAAGTATTTACTAATAACCAGCTCTTTAAACTCCATTAATCTCTACTAATAAGCAAATATCTAAAAATAAATATCCAAATTTATATATTTTTGTTTATATTTACACTTTCACTCCTTGCAAAAAAAAAAAATACATACACAAATAGTTTCAGCAATTAAACACATTTAAATCTTGAAATTATATTTAACTATTTAACTTTAACTTAATTTTAATTATTATAATCTTATGATGTTTATCAGTAGAATATTAAAAATCAATTAAATTAAATTTTATTTATCTAGCAATTGATGAAACAACCCTTCCATTTTATTGTTTGTTTATAATATATTGTATATATGATAGTGCGGAACAAATAAGACTTCGGGAAATACTTTAACTGAACTTTCTGGTGCTAACTTTTCTTTAACTTTACTGCATCTTTTTACATTAAATTTTTAAACTGAAATTCTTCATAAACAAATCAGTCACAAAAAAGAAATGGAAAATATCGATGAATAATTCATATTAGCCTAAAGTAAAATCATAAAATAAGTTTTGTAAACAAATCAAATAGGGAATTTCTGACTTATTATAGGAGCCAAGATGATGTTTATATAGTAAATACTGAAGAATGATTGATGGGCATCTACTTATAATTTAGCAAGAATTATTGAAATGCAAATTTTTAAACTGATAATTTACAAATTACATAATCGAGATGATAAAAAAAAAAATAGTGAATTATGTTATTATTTGCATATTTTAAATTTTATCACGGCCTTGAAAATTACAGTAAAATATATGCGCTTATTACTTATAAATAATTCTGAAAGACTTACCGATGTATTCATGTCGGTGACCGTTTCGGGAGGAGGTGGTAGCACGATCCAATTGTATTTTCTCATTTCGACGGGAACTTTCATCCTCTCAAAATCTTTCCATTGTGAAGTGAGCGATTCGAAACAGGTCAGACATGTGACTACACTCTCTCCGTTGTCCAAAGTGAGTGCACCTGGAGGACGGGGATGCTCGACAAGGAAAGGAAAATCTAAAATCGTAATCGACCGAATCCTTTTTCGGTACGTCATGATGCCGCATATGTAACATACGTAATGATGACAATTGTATTTTCTTTGCCAGCAGTTGTCGTCTTCGGGCTGAGCAGACGTTTCGTAAGCCAACCATTGAGCAATTAGAGAATGAAAACAAAAAGTGCAGACCAGAGTGCTACCGTCTTCTGCCAAACATTCGGCTCCCGGAGAAGGAGTGTGTTTTGTAAGAAATGGAAAAAATGGACTTATTCGATGATCGTCGGTAGAAGACGAGGAAGATCTATCCGGAGCAGCTTGCACCCTAAACGTATGCCCGGAAGGAGAATACTCTCCACAAATAAAACAATTTACTGCAACTAGCAAAGGCTGTCCCAAAGAATGATCCAAGGGTCCCGAAATTCGAGGTCTCGTCTGTATGTATATGGGATGCTGATCTTCTAACATTGTTTTCATCGAATGCTGTTTTGATGGCAAATGAGACATATTTTTTGATCTGGGACTTTGATGGCCAATTAAATGTTTCATTAAATGTGAAGTTTCTAAATCCAAAGGTTTACCACTCGATAATGTTGAAAAGTTAGCTTGTTGAGTAGTAATACTATTTAGAGAAAGTGTAGATACCGTAGTTAAAAGGGGTTCGTGATTAGATAAAGGTCTAATATTTTCTATTTGAACTTCGGGCGACGTTACTTGAATGCAGAGAGCAGAATTAGGATTCCTCGACACATCGCCGCCAGGATAAGAAAGAACAGGTTTAGTATCCGATCTTTGCGACTGGACTAACGGCATCGTATATTGTCTCTGAGAGGATGGAATGTGAGCAGATTCGAATGCTTTCCACTGATTTTCGAGAGACATTTGGCACGGCAGACACACTAACACTTTACCATGATGATCCATAGGTCTGGCAAACGACGGCCTCAACAATCCTCTGATAAAAGGAAAGTACATATTTCCGTTCTGCGGTAATGTATCTAAAGGATGTAGTTGATCTATGCTCGTCAAATGTTCGCAGACGTAACACGCAACAGAATCTTGTTTTCTGATCTTTTCATTACCTTTTAAATGTTGCCTCAAAACACTCATTCCTTCCGAATCGACCGCTTCGTTAAGTATTTTATATTTCCTCTCTACTTCTGGAGTCCCGGACATCTGATGGACTTTTAATTGTCTCGAAAGTGACTTATAACACAAAGAACACACTAAAGCTTTACTTTGACTGTTTAACGGAATTGCACCCGGAGGAGGTTTAATCTGTTCCAGAAACGAAAAATAAGAATCTCCGTCCGCCTCGGGACGGGCACTCAACACCCTCTGAACGGACACGGGGTTTTCCATACCGCAAGTAAAACAGACAAAAGTGGCGTCCCGAGAAGAGGAATTCGTTCGAGCAGACGTAAACTGCTTACCGCCGTTCCTGTTCAGTACGTAAGTTCGATCGGGATGAGGAACGTTCTGCCTCTGATAACAGTCCCACTGCTGGAGAAGAAATCTATGACACAATTCGCACACCTGCACTCTACCCGACCGATCCAGGGATTTGGCGTTGGAAGGCTTGGGATGCCAGGCCAAATTCGGAAAGAACGGACAGTTGGAAACGGGCCTGGCGTAGACGTTCAACAGGGCACCCGCAGACTCCTCGGAACACAGAAAGCAGACGTCCGCAGGCGGCGGAAGAGGGGACGGCACCACCGCGGACGATCCAGAGGAAGCCCTGCTCGGCATGCTAAGGTCCAGGGCATCGCCGCCACTCCCCTCCGCCGGGTCGACGACTGGAACACGGTCAGAACGGCCGCGCCCGCCGCTCCCAGCCGACTCTCCAGAGTCAGGACGGTCCAGCCCGAACCGGGACCGGGAAGACTCCGGACGGCGGTCGGAGTGGTGGCCGCCGAAATCAAAGGCATTGGACTCGTAATCCGCCTGGGTCTTGACGTCCATGCCCGCGTAGGGTCCGTCATCCACTCTCTTCAACCAGTACAGTCTCTTGCCCAGAGGGGTCTTCTCCCTTTCAAAAGTCTCCCACTGCTGGGTCAGAAAAGAGTAGCAGACCAGGCAGGCAGCCACCACGCCGTCCGCTCCAGGTTTCTCCGCATCGTCGGGACAGTGGTGACGTTCGAGAAAAGGGAAGTAGGGACCACTGTACCTAGATTTGGAGTGGAGTTGGTACTCCGCGCCGACGCTACCACACACAAAACAAACGCACGACGAGATACCCTGCTGGTCCCTGGTGCGGTGCGCCGACATTGTCACCGCCGTACCGGTTAAGAGTCGACGAGTACTTTAGTCGTACGGAAGGCAAAAGTTGTCTATCGAGGTTAGCGGGGGTCTTTCCACCGTTTCCGTTTGTTCTAGCTGATGAACTTCGGGCTTTCAAGGACGACGCCGCTCAACAGTGACTCGTGACACACAAATGCTTCTGCCCGTCTCTTTTGACGTAATCGCGACGGGTCCAAGAAGTGACGAACCGACGCACTGACACGCATTTCCATCGCGGACACCATTTCCGTCACCGAATACGTCGACACCAATAACTTAAACAAAGAGGGAAAGCCGAAGTTTCTCCGTAAAACGCTATATGACACCTACGGCACTGGCACGTCGGCCATCTTGAGATGCTTTACCCGTGGTGCCTTGCGCCATCCTATCTGTTGAGCGGCCAACGGCCACGAACTCGGAACACACAAAAGCCTTCTCTTTTTTATTTTTTATTTTATTTTCTCTTCTCCTTCCCCTCCTCTCCCCGTTCTAAACTATTCGATAAACCATTTTCTTTTCTTCGCCCCATTCCGTCCCATCTTCGACAGCTCAAAATATGTCAACAAAACATTGGCCGCTTGCAAAATATATTCACTCCAAGCGCAAAAAAAAATATTTTCTTCCATAACTAAAACTAATTACAAAATATATTTTAAAATATCGTGTTTAAACTTTATTTATTTATTTTTAATATTTTTCTTTAAAAAAATAATAATAATTTCGAAATCCCGTCACGTGACACGACTACCTACTTTAAAAAAATTACGTAATCTTTTTAATTGCAAAAAAGTCTCTAACTTCGGTTACATAACCAACTTTTGTAACATTAATTTCAACTTAGTAATTATCGGCATTTATTTTAATTAATTATATATTCCTTAGCTCCATCTGATGGCGAACGTCGAAACTAAAACACGCGCCACTTTCTCCTTCTATTTATACATACGTAAATATAATAATTACTTAAAGTTGGATCGCTGCCTTTTCGAGTTTTAAAAAATTTAAACGCGTCATAAAATATTCATTCCGCTTTGGGGAGAATCATTAATTAATAATCTTCTGAGTGGCTAATAACCTACTTTTACATCAATAACGCTAATGGCAGGGCGACCGCCGTTCGACGGGATTAAAAAAAAAAAAAAAATAATGACAATAAATAAAATTCAGAAGTTTTGTACATTTTTTATGACATCAAAGAAATATTTTATATTAAAAACTAAATATATTATTTTTGTGCGAGTTAAGAATGGTTATTAATATTTTAAAAGAAAAATTGTTCCACTCGAATGATTGAATCGCCATTTTGGCCGCTATTTTGGAGGTGTTTTACTTCAATTCTGCATTTGAATAATTTATTTTGTGCTTAATTAAGTGGCGTAGGACGGTTTAAAAAGAAAGGAAAATTAACTTTTGCTTCGTTATCGATTGAAGATAAACAGGAGACAAAATTTAAAAAAAAAAACAAAAAAAAAGTAATTCAACTCGGGTTCAATATACTGTGCTTAACAGAATTTTAGCGAGTTTTATTTTTGATTAAAGTAAAAAATGTCCTACTGAAAAATATCTAACTAATAAAATTTAAAAATAATTTAGTGTTTATTTTATTTTATTTATTTTTTTCAAATTTCTATCGTTGTAACTGAATTGTTTCGAGGATAATTCTTCCTTCTATCCATTAAAACGAAAAATATTTATATGAAAACGTTTAATTCATAAAAATACCTTTTCATCAAATTATAAATTATAGCAGCTAAAAACTAAATATTTAAAAATTACTGCAAATAAATACAGGAGTATTTGTTTATATACTTATATTTTTTAATCATTATTTTTCTAGTGTCGCCATCTAATGTTGTATTCATGTATCACAGCTTTTTTAACTATTTTGAAACGAAAACTAAATAAGAATAAAATATTTTAAAATTTATGAATTGATAAGAATTTTTTAATATTTTATTTAAATAATAACGTTATATAATTTATATTTTGAATATATTCAATTACATTCATTTTTATTTAGCAATATGAAGTGTCGCCATCTGTTGAACAATAACTTTACAAGAAAATTTTTTAAAAACATTAAAAATATAAGTCGAATTAATTGACGTAATAAAATCTTTATTATTATTACACAAACTTTGTAAAAAAAAAAAAAAACAAGTTAAGGCTTAAAAATCAGAAATCGAGAAAAATCGAGAATATCTATTTTAAATGTTTATTTTCTATATTTAATCTTGTTTTATCAAATTTATGTAATTATTTAATTTATTAAATTGCTAACAGATAGCATTATCATCGAAAGGTACTAATATATTTAAATATTGATAATACGAATATTATCAATATTTTATTAAATATTAATAATTAGATAATTATTTTTAATGAATAATAAATAATCCTGTATAATAATATTTAACTCTTTAATAATAAAATATTCAAAGTTTTGTGTTGTTTAACTGGTAGCAAATTATTTCAATTATAAGCCTATGAAAGTAGCCCTAATTTCTCCCAGATTATCTAAATGTAAAACAAAAATTTTTAGTTTATGAGAGAAAAATCCGATTTTAAATTGATCTTTCATATCGTTTAATTTTTGAAATGAATGATCTGTAGACTGAAAGCCATAATGCTACAGTATAAGATATTCGGAAACGATTTAACAATTACATCATTCTCATTATCATAAATTTAATTGAGATGATCGAGAAACGTCTGATATTAGCGAGGTTGAGGCCGAAGTTTCAAACGCGAAACGTGTACGTCGGACGTTCATTGCCGCTTTCCTGTAAGCCTAGAAGTTTGACAATGGCGTTTGGAATGTCGAGCACGATTCCACTGACGTTCCAAACGCCATTATCAAACTTCTAGGCTTACAGGAAAGCGGCGCTGAACGTCTGACGTACACGTTTCGCGTTTAAAACTTCGGCCTCAACCTCGCTAATTTCTCAGAAAGTTTTGATTATCCCAGTTGGCTACATTTTTCGAATTTCTTTTTAGAATATTTAATTTTTAAATTAATTATTGAGTGTTTGTTAATTCTTCTTTCTAATTACGATAAAGAAAAAAGCTTTAAATTGATTTAAAATTTCACTCTTAAAATATTTTTATCGTAATATGATATATATTTTGTATATTATATGTATATTTATTGTATATTGAAAAAATACAACAAACATACATAAATACAGTGGATTAACGAACATAGTCCGTTCCAAGGTTGTGTTCGCTATCCGAATAGTTCGTTAACCGATTATTGATTTATCCATAGATTTTCATGGGAATTTGATTAATTCGTTCGGGAGACCTAGTTAATTCGTTCTGAAAAAATAAAAAAAACTTATATATTTTCTTACTATGTTTATTTACATGTAATAATAAAAATACATATATACATAATCTTGCATTTTTATCTGTCATGTTGTTTTTCCGATTGTGGGATGTTAAAGAATCTATTAAATGTCGTTTGCTTTTCTCTCTTCTTCAGGATTTTTCGGAAGTAATTAATAGCATTGTCGTCGTAGAGATCTCCAAGCCTAATAACCTCAATCTGGTTAGGATGCCATTCTAAGACCATTGTCCTCACATCCTCCCACTTCTTCTAAAGATCTTTAATAGCAGATGTCGGCATTGATCCTCTTTCGTCTTCTTCTTTTTCAGAGGAAAACACATCTCACTGAGTTTCTTGGTGTTCTTCATTCAAGCGTTCTTGGAGTTCTTTTGTTGTCAGATCAGTTTCAGATTCCATTGTGAGCTTTTCAACGTCATCTTCATTTACCTCCAATTCCAGATCTCTAGCAGTTGTCACAGTTTCATCCATAATTTCAGGGACGTCATCTCTCTCCCTGAATGCAGGAGGGATACAGCTTTTGCCAAGCATAATTCAACTGTCGTTGAGTGATTTATGACCATTCCTTTTGAATGAGCCGTATGGCTTCAAGAATATCAAATTTTTCTTTCCAAATTTTTATTGTCATCGTTGAGGATAACTGGCATGCTTCGAAACACCAACGAAACAGTGCTCGAATGTACAATTTCTTGAAACCTGCAATTTCTTGATCCATTGGTTGAATCAACGAATTGGTATTCGGAGACAGAAACTGAACTGTCAGCAAGGGAAAGTCTTCCAGCAAATTATCTTCAAGGTCTTTTGGGTGTCCTGGTGCATTACCCAATAGTAACAGTGCTTTTAATGGCAATTCATTGGTCTGAAGGTAATCCTTGATGCTTGGAGCACAAACTTCAAACAGCCATTCTTTGAAAAGAGCCTGCGAGACCCATGCCCTTTTATTCGATCTCCACATCACTGACAGTCTTTCTTTAATTATGGAATTTTTTTGAATGCTCTAGGGTTCTCAGAGTGATAGACAAGAAGCGGATAAGTTTCATATCACTTCTAGCATTAGCTCTCAAAAGTAATGTCAATCGGTCTTTCATGGGTTTATGCCCAGGAATATTTTTGTCGTCTTTCGTGATGGAGTTACGGTTCGGCATATACTTGCAAAATAAATCAGTTTCATCATAATTGAATATATGTGTGGACATTATACTTCTTTTTTCTTAATAAATTCTTCAAATTTGAGACAGAACTTCTCAGCTTTTTCTTTATCTGCACTAGCAGACTCGCTGCCGTGAATTACCACATGTTTAATGCCAGATCTCCTTCTAACTTTGCAAATCATCCAGTGGTAGCTTTGAATTCTATCTCTTCATGAGGCGAATGTGGAGTTTGTTTCTTCAGTTCTTCAAAAATTTCTCTATCTTTGTCTTGAATGATACTTATACTAGTTACATCTTTTTTCATTTCTCTTTCTTTTATCCAAATTAAAATCAATCTCTCCATTTTTTCATGGGTGGCATATCTTTGTTTCTGAGATGTGATTTTCGTTACTCCTTTACCTCTTTGAGTCTTCTTGATTCTTATCTTTCTTAGCTAAGATCGTGCCTGCTGTAGACCTGTTCAAGCCATACTGCCTACAGTATAAGATATTCGGAAACGATTTAACAATTACATCATTCTCATTATCATAAATTTAATTGAGATGATCGAGAAACGTCTGATATTAGCGAGGTTGAGGCCGAAGTTTCAAACGCGAAACGTGTACGTCGGACGTTCATTGCCGCTTTCCTGTAAGCCTAGAAGTTTGACAATGGCGTTTGGAATGTCGAGCACGAATCCACTGACGTTCCAAACGCCATTGTCAAACTTCTAGGCTTACAGGAAAGCAACATCAGACATCTTCTGCCCACTCTCTACCTTGACTATTATTTCTTGCTTGGTTTCTGTGGTGAACACAATTCTTGACACTCCACTCTTTTTAGGCTCTTTTTTTTTAATCAATTTCTTTTTGAAAAAATAAGTTCAGAAAAGCACTCACAAAAATTTAGAAAACAGAAATCAACTAGCGCACGAAAGAATTATGTAAATGTGAGGTCCGAACGAAATTCGAAATTTTCGTGTTAAAACGTTAACGAATATCCGATAGGACAGTTAAACTCTCACCTTTAGAAAATAAAAACCTAGTTCGGGGAAATACTATCCGATTAATATCGGGTTGAGCGTCGATGTTGACGTCTCCCGCTCTCTGAAAGGTTTCGAATTGTAACCTCATGACAATGGAAAATCAATCGGTATTCGTTATTTTATGTCGCTTCTTTTTATGTTTGTTCTGCGAAGTGTTCGTAAACCGAACATGTGTTTGTTGTCCGAACATAAAAATCTTTCGCGAGTGTTCGTTAACCGATTTGTTCGCTATCCGAACTGTTTGTTAACCAATCACCCACTGTACTTGTCAACAAGGATTAAGTCTTTTTCAGTAGCCCTTTAGGCAACAAAAAAAAAAAAGAAAAAGAAAACGAATATGGCTTCATATTTGTAAATTGCTCATCAGTGGCCAACTGGATAATGCCGCTAAACACTTGTAGTTGGCCGCGGGTTTGCGCTTGCCACGTGGAGTTTTCCGAAGTTTTCTTCACGTGTATGACACCAAAACAGCGGCCAATTATCCATTAGGGTTATTCTTCGCTAATATTCGCAAAAGATTCACGAATATGTCTGTATCAGTGGCGTGCCGTGACATTTGATGATAGGGAAGCTGTATTTCTGTAAGAAGTAGACTTTCAGGAGCAATCAATTAATTGCGCATCAGGGCCCGTTCGTATTCGTTTGTTCGATAAGCCAGTAAAAACCGTATACTTCTTTAAATGTATTTTTAATAGATAATCCGACGTACTTAATAAATAAGAAAGTTCAATATAATTACCTCCGTTATTAGATTCAATAAATTCCCTACGCCCTCTAAATGCCAATTCTTGCTTTGAGAAAAAACATATAACATCTATTAATTTAAATATATCTATTAATCGTAATTATCTCGTTATAATTTTCAATATTTATTTTATATTGTCTACCAATGTTAAATTCTATTCCTCTTTGATTTCCAAATTGCTTCAATTTTACGAAAGAATCGTCATTCGTCATAAATTTTATCGTCAAAATGTCGAAATTTTTTGTTGACGTATTTATATTTAATTTAGGCATTGGTCTTTCTCTTTTAATAATGTTTACTTTTTCGTTATACGGTCTTGAGCCAAAACTGTTTTAAAATAAATTTTTGAATCACTAGCCACGATATAAAAACTAAAATTAAAATTATAAAAAAAAACTTACTTGGTAAAACAAACTATGTGACGAATATACATACCTAGTACAAAAAATTCTTCAATTGTATGAATATACTTTTAAAGAAACTTATAATTAAATATTCTTTGTGAAGAAACGTACATAAAAATAACAAAATATTCTTTACTTTTTAAATCTTAAAACAATCCACTTAGTGAAAGAGCTCCCTACGAGTGGCTAATGAATGGAATCGGAGACGTCCTGGTAGGTGTGTGTGTGCCAAATCTCGAGGGTGCCGATACCGGTCAATGTCAAATGCCTCTTTTGTCGCATTACTAGTATATATCAGAGGACGCGACAAAGTTGTTGTAGATTTTAAACGTTTCTTACGATAGCTGTAAAAATCTAAATATGTTAAACTTAACAGATTGTCTGTCCTTCCTTTTCTAACTAATTCGTTTTAGGACCAAGTGTTCACGGAAATTTCCAAAATTTACAACTTTTTGGTCACTCTCATTGAACTGGAAAAATTTCTGTCTTTATTACATCTAATATTATGAAGAGAACACTGACTCGGCAAGAGATTGGTTCGGTTAAGCTTCTGTTTAAGTAAAATTTCGGCTCTTCCATCAGGGTTTTATTAATGTTTCTAATTCCCTAATCGCTTAATTATTTAACTACTTCTTAAGTAGAAATAAGTCGAAACCGGTTACTTTGTACTTGGATATCTGTAGTCTTGGGAAAGAAGTGGAAAGAAATTTTTATGACAACCGATACATAAATCGTAAATTTAAGAAAAATAAATTCTAGATCTTTTTCTGTACCATTGTACGTCTCATTCATTAAATTTGGTTGTAAATGATGCTGCCAAAGTAACAATTAATTTTTTAACACTGTACTAGAATTGTACACGTTTTTAACGCATCCCCTTACAGCTGAGACGTACTATAATCGTAATATCACCGGTTTAACATTGAAATCCGTAAGTAATATAAGATGGAAAAGCGGAATAAACGCAGAATAAATATATCAAATATTTTAATGGATTTTTTTAAAACTCCTGTCAACTATACAGAACTATCATAAAAACATGCCAGTAAATTCCTATCGGTTGTGTTAAGTTATAAATCTAGTCTATGGTGGGAACCTTTTTTATAACGTGGGCCAAAATAAATTTTACATTCTTTCCGCGGGCCGTAGTAGATAAATGACGCCTTCTTGTGACTTGTAATTTTTTTTAGTCTGCAAATATGAAATAAATAAATAAAAAGTTAATTACTACATTTATTTCTCTTATCGTTTTCGAAAATTACAAAGAATTGGAAAAATAACTATTAATTAGTTGTTTTTTCAATTTAATAATCTATTAAAGATCTCGCGGGCCGGATAGAAACTTTTCGCGAGCCGTAGCTGGGTTGCCCGCCGTTGATCTAGTCTACTCGTGATTCACATAATCGGGCGAGGACGGCCGAATATCTAGCAGGCAGGCGGCTAACAGTTCAGAACCGGTCCGGGATATAAAATTAGATGCTTTACGCGTGTGTTGCTTCTACCAGCTAAACCGGGTGAGGTTGGTGCTCTGTAAACCGCATGTGCCAATGCCTGTATAATCTGGCTGATTGGAAACACCTGGTTTCGACATTCTTTCCGCTACTGAATTATTCGAATATACAATAGCAATCTTATCGTTTTTTTCACATGTAGTATAGAAATTTGTAAAAGATATATAATGCAGTTATAATAAAACATTAATTTTAATTAATGCAAAGTACGTTAAAATATGAAAATTTATATTTTATAAAATACAAGGGAAGGTCATTGGAGGGTGGAATCGGCGCTTCCATCGCTTCCAATGATGGCACGCCACTGGTCTGTATTACGTGTTATTCCCACCAAAAGAGGTCAGTGTTCCTTTGCTGTTGATAAATACTGGAGTTTGAGTATTCAATAAATAGCCTTTGAGAATTTTATCGTTTTAGTATTAATTAGTTAATTTTTGCGTCAATTTTAATTTTGAAATTTAAACACAGTAATGTTAGGCGTTATTTTTTTCAAAAAAGTCAAGTTTGGTAAATTGATGTCCTGTACAAATTGGAATGTTACGCTGAAATTTTCCGATATTATATCAACTACATGTAACCCTCGTATAACACGGCACTTCTATAGCACGGGTTCACTCTAACACTGTTCGAGAATTGGGACCATCCCCGTCTAACACGTTACTTTTATAGCACGGATTCACTCTGACACGGTTAGAGAATTGGGTAAATCCTTCGTATAACATGAAATGTAATAAATTTTTACATACTTAAGTACTAATAGTTCACGAAAATGATTATTTTCGTGAACTATTAGTACTTAAGTATGTAAATTTTCTTTTCCCGCTTTCTGTCGATACACATTGTCCTTCTCGAAACTTGTTTCAATGTTGCCAGATCTCGACGCTTCTGCTTTTGTTTTCAGATGTTTTTCGCTTATTCCATACTTGCTTTATTCTTCAATAGTGCTTATCACGATATAAGGAAATTTATAAAGATGTTTTAACTAAAAGCAGGCAATCTAAAATTACATACGTTTTGCAAAAGGTAAAGCATGGATCTGAAGATAATGCAGAAAAATGCTCAGAGGATAAGGATAACTTGCCAAAAAAAAACGCCCTCGGTTAATAGTGCTTAGTGATGACGAAGAAAACATTATTTAATTTATATTAATATGTATCACTTAAGAAAATTTTAATAAAGATATTTATCTTAATTATGAAAATATAATAGCGTGTTTTTTAATTTTTGGAACCTAACCCCCTTTTTCGTACTAGTTCTTTGTTTCGTATAACACGGATTCGCATAACACGGCAAATTTTTGGAACGTAATTCCCGTGTTATACAGGGGTTACCTGTATGTACAATTATTATAGATCCAAACATACTTGCGAGGTCGAAGCTGAAGTTTTAAAGCAAAGACGTGTACGTCTGACGTTCATTACCGCTTTCCTGTAAGCCTAGAAGTTTGACAATGGCGTTTGGAAGGTCATGACGTACACGTTTTCGCGTTTAAAACTTCGGCCTCAACCTCGCTACTTTACTGTACACCAAAATAGTATATGGCCAGATGGCCGAGTGATTAAGGTGGCAGCCTAATGGCAGCTTCCCATTATGTGTTACAATTAAAGAATTCCTGACAGAGGATCTTTCTTTTAATTGCAAGTTTAGTTCCTCTAAGTACTCTAGATGACACTGACTGAGTGCAAATTAAAATTATGACGTTTATTGCGTATAATGTTAATTAAACACTTACGTTAGAAAATGTCAAATCAGATGTCCTAACTAAAACGTTTATTCATTACAAAGATTAATTTACATAATTAAGAGATTGAATCTTTGTAATGAAATAAACATGAAGTATTTTAATAAACATTGCATTACTTATAATACAAGTAAATACAGTACATATCAAGTTCATTTTCTGAATATAATTGTTGCATTTTTTTAAAAAAGAAAAAGTACATTAGACTTAAATTTTAATTATAATTTTAAAACGTTTTATTTGTATTTCATTTCTACTTTATTACTAGTGAATATCGGAAACGTAATTGATTTTTTTTATAGTTTCAGTTGAGGATATTTCACATCCACAATTGAAATGAAAACAATGGATTATTGTGCCCGCGTGAAATTTGTTTTTAAAAAATTAAGTTACAACTGGATTTTAAACCGTTATCAAATACTCAATTTATCTTCCAGCTAATTTGTTTAACATAACGTTTCCGATCGCACATGCAGTTAATACATAAGACGTAACGTCTTAACTTAATCACTCAATCGCGAAAATACTAATTACTCATCACAATACATCAAAAATAAATTTATTGGCATAATTAGTAAATGTATAATAATTACATAATTAAGAGCTTTCTGGTACTTTAAAAACAGGTCTTAGGGATTCTCGCGAATCCCCTAATACTGTAATATATTTACACGGACGGCCGAGTGGCCGAGTGGTTAAGGTGACAGCATACCACTCTGGGGAACCCGGAATCGAATCTGGACGGGTCGAAAATCCCCAGGAATTTTTCAGGGGGTGGTCTGTCCTGATATCTTGGGCCCCGTCCTTCACCATCCAGCCGCTCCATTGTGGGCCTGGTGGAAACCATAATGGGCTTGCTAAAAGAGACTTTCTTAGAGCCCATAGGGCGGAAAGAGTTTAAAAATAAAACTACATTTACACGAGGAAAGTTAACCCCGATTAAGACTTTGAATCCGATTAACTTTTTTCATTTGAACAGAACGGAATCGGCTGATCCCGATCAATATTCTAACAACTGGGTAAATTCTGTGGTAAATCTGAAGTGCAAGAAAAGCTAACGAAATTGTTATTACTATTATTATCACGACGAAAGAAATAGTGAAAGTAAATTTCTTTATTGATATTTTTCTTAGAAAACACTATATTTTCGATACTTTTGATTTCATTTGTATTTGTGATATGATAGCAGATCTTGTTAGATAAAATAAGGTATACCAAAATACAATACAGTATTTTAAGATGTATTTTGGTTTCAGTCCAACTGATGATATGAAAGAATTTCGTTAACAATTTAAGAGTGATTTATAAAAATGATATGCGCCGTAGATGTTAACCGTTTTGATGATAAATTAGATATATATTTTTTTTTTCAAAGGAAGAAAACGGCAAAAACTGTACTGCAAATAATGTTTATAAACATGCGTAAGATCTGAAGTCTACTGTTACAAATATACTGTACAGTACAAATTATTGGATTGGATGGATGGCTTAAGATAACGTAACACATGAACGACTGCCGAAGGGGATGTCTCCAGAGAAAGACTTTCTCTGGGAAACTGCTCTGTTTGGGTGTTAAACAAGTGAAGAAACCCGGAAAATTCTTCATGGGCTGCCTGATGGTAAGGCGCGAAATCCGCAACCAACTACAGTGTTCAGTGGCTTTATTCACTCGACTATTGATGGGCTCGTCTCCAGAATTGGCGCCCACATCTGAACAACAGCCATATTTCCGGTATGCGAGTCCAAGCTATGGGATACAACCTTTCTTCCCAAAGAGACAAATTTAAAGATACAGTCTGCCATTTTGAGGCTAGGACAGTTTTTGTTTATTATGGCAACGCCTAGAGGGGGTGCCTTCCGGAAGGTCTTTTTAAGGGTAACTGGCCTCTATTTAGGCGTTACAAACGTGGAGAAAACCCGGAAAACTCCAGGTGGCCAGCTCGTCCGAGCGAGGCGCAAACCCACGACTGAACTCCCAGTGTTCAGGAAACAAAGACCACTTGGTCACTGGTGGGCCAACTAGGACAGAATTTAGACATTTATTATTAGGGCCATAGAGGCTATTTTTTCAACTAATACCTGTGACTGATACTTATACTGATAGCTCATATAAAGTGCCAGTCGAGAAGGCTGACTCTCTTCACTCATTCTCTTTATCCCTTACGACCAATCTTAATACTTCTGTATTTCTCTTAATTCCGAAAAAAGTAAAATATATATACAGGGTGGGCCAACGAAAACGAAACGGCAGAGTGTTCGTGTTCGTCCAAGCAAATCGCTTGGACATGTCGATTTTATTCTCGAGGGGACATCTTATGCAATAGTTTTTGCGATTCTGTATATTAACTAAACTGTGGTCTGAAGACCACGTGTTCTGTTGCCTAACCGGTTCGTAACCAACCCCTTGGGTGGTTCACGGTGTAAAGGAGGGACAGGCCCTCATAGCGTAAAAGCTTCTTGTTGTAAAAGTTAATGGGAGAAGGGGAGATATGTGGTCCAAAGATCACGTGTTCTATTGCGCGATTCTTGGGTGGGCCGCAGGGTAAAGAAAAGATGGGCCGCGTTTCCGAAAAAAAAGGAGAGAGAGAGGAGATCGCGCATGCTCAACGGAAGAAGAGGTCTTTTTTAGGGAAAAAGAATGGAGAGAGGACGTGTAGACGATAGAGTCGCGAGATTGTTTTTTTTTTGTGTGTGTGTTGTTTCTTTTGTTTTAGTGTCTGTTATAGCGAAGGGACAGAGTAGTGATTGGAAGGACTAAAATAAACTTGAAGTTCCTTGCATTGGAGTCATAGAGCGTGTGATTTATTGCTTTGAAGTTTCTTTTTGTTTTGTTCCTGCACGGGGAATACTCTAAAGATCGAGTACTTCCCCACAAAACAAACATTTTTTTCGAAATAAATGTTTATTTAGTTAATACAAAATAAATGAGTTTTTAAAATTTTTTGTTGTCTGTTGTATTTAGAATCGCAAAAACGTTATTGCAAAAGATGTCCCCTCGAAAATAAAATTGACCTGTCTGAGCGATTTGCTTCGACGAACACGAACACTCTGCTGTTTCGTTTTCGGTGGCCCACCCTGTATATATATATATTATGGCTTTTTGCAGTGTGAAAGATATAATCTGATGATGGCCACAAATGAAACCGAAAACGTTAGTTAATTATTAAAGAGATTCGTTAGCAGATAATTCGATAAGATATTTAATTTCATTTTTGGAAAAGTAATTTATATGAAATGCTTCCTGTGTTGAACAGATAGCGGTAATTCATACAAACGTAAAGTTAAAATGCGTGCGTCAATGACAGGCTTATCTGTCACATGATATTTTCAAGGTCAAGAGAGACAATTGGTGGAAACAGCCCTCAATGATGATCCACTTTTCGTCAACGTCTTATCTAACGGATACATGAGCCTATAAAAGTGAATGCAAGCAGACAACAAAATCACGTACTGTACATAAACGCTTCGTAAAGAATTTTTACCAGTAAGTTTTTAAATTTTCTATTATTATAGTTATTAATACAAAGATCAATTGAATCGAGGAGAACAGTAAAAGCCCACAAATCCTTATTTTGAGACAGTATTTGGCTTAGTTTGGGTTGGATATGGTAACGCAACACGTAGATGATCTACTCTCAAAAAAATTTTCGATGGGAAACTGACCCCCATTTAGATGTTGCACACATAAAGAAAACTCCGCGTAGTCGGCCCCGTTGGTGAGGCATGAACCTCCCACCAACTACCAGTGATCGACGGTTCTATCCATTTGGCCATTGATTGAGATAGTGAAAGAATAGCTTTAGTTTTCGGGTATCGTCAATGCCGTTGAATTTTTTTCTTTTTGTCAAATTTAAAACCTTATGCTAATCCACATGAATGTTCACATATGCTTATGATTAAAAGTTTGGAAAAATTTAAAATAAAACCACTGGGGTTGTCTTTTACTTTAAACAACTTTAATTTGGTTTTCATTTGGTCTAGTAACGTTTTTTTAAAACTCTTTTTGCCTTGTGGGCACGAAGAGGGCCTCTTTTAGCCTTTTAGCGAGCCTATTATGGGATCTATGGGATCGGCCAGGCCCACAATGGGGTGGCCGGTTGGTGAGAGAGGGGCCCGACATATTCGGACAGATCACCACCTGAAAAATCCCTGGTGATTTTTGGACTCGTCCGGGTTCGACCCTGGGTCCTCCAGAGCGGTAGGCTGCCACCTTGACCGCTCAGCGAACATGTGACTTTCACCCAGAATATCCGAGTTCGATTTCCGAAATAGGAACATTTTCATGGCGGAGGCGGTCAAGTCGTCAGTTACTGTTTATGAGAATCCAGGCGATCGGAAAACCAGAGGAATTTTTCGTGGGCGATCTGTCCCGGATATGTCCGGCCCAGTCCCTTATTACATAACATGAAGTATTGCTGTACTGTACGTATTCAGAGTAGGGACGTTTCGATACCACTCGAGTATCCATATCGATACATGGTATCCTGCGAGTATACTAGCGAGTATACAGACTGAAAAAGATTTTTAGAAACTTTTCCACATAAAAACATGGCAAACTGATCGAAAGATTCGTCAGTATCGAAATAAATTCTCGGTATTATTTAAAATGAAATCGGAAAAAAATTTTTTTAACTACCGTTTGACGGTCTAATTTGCCCGAGAAACAATTTGCAGGTTTTGTGATTCCAGGCACTACAGTATATATCTTATAAAATGAGGTTTTACTGTTATAAACAAATGAAATGTGAAAAAACTTTAATAGACAAGCGAAAGCTATATCTTGTTTAAGTGAACAGATCTTACATTAGAAACAAAGATGCTGTGAAGTCATAGGCCCCATGACTTCACAGCAACAGCACAATAATTTCATAACATTTGTTTGACTTCAGAACTTCAGACTGGTAAAACCATGAAGTGACTGAACTTCGATTTTTTCTTGAAACATTTAATTAAAAACGTAATGCATTTGTGTACTAAGATAAGTGAATGAGTGAAACTCTGAATAAAAAAGCATATTTTATAAACTTATTTCTTCTTATTTCATTTCATTTCATTTCCTATCGGTGTGAATTCTGCAGATGCCATTATTTATACATGCATAAGGTTTGTGAATTCTTTTCTATAATTCAAACGGAAATGACTTCCAAAATGTGCTCCTATTTTGACTATTTTGTCTTAATTTTAGACATTAATGGCTTTAAAGATTTTTCATTGAATTTTAAATTTTTTCAGCTACTTGAACTCTACTTAAGCTTCGGAAGATGAATAGTATAAACATGCACGAATAAATCTGATTTATAGTTTATTACTTACGCAGTTCTGTTATATATAACAAAGGAAAAGTATGTCTATCGGTCAAAACATTACCCCCCTCCAAGAATTTTACATTTTTGAGCTCAAGGGCCTTGAAACGTTTAAAAATGCAAAAATTTGTGGTTTTTTTCTGTTTGTATGGATGTTAGTGTGAAGGGCACGATTTTATTCACCCTGTTTGAAGCTTAATAACTCCTGTGCTTTTTGTCGAAAATTTTTGAAGTTTGGCAGGGAAGTTTGTTTATTAGGGGGATCGACGTTATTAAATTTTGGTGGTTAAAAATCAACGGGATGAAGGAATAAAGTAGGTTGTGTGTCATATCTAAAGTAGGGTCGAACTTAATGACGATTTTTACTCGTTTAGCATTTACAAAACATAATATAAAAGCCGTCGAATCTCTCTCTCTCTCTCTCTCTCTCTCTCTCTCTCTCTCTCTCTGTGTGTGTGTGTGTGTGTGTGTGTGTGTGTGTGTGTGTGCGCGCGCGCGCGCGCGCGCGCCTTGAACTCTTGCAATTTTTGCCAATCCAGATAAAAATTTTAATTACATTTATGTTCCGAGGAAAGTATAAACTACTTATTTTGAGGAAATATTAGCTATAGAACATCCATTACTTAACCTTTAATTCTGGTAACATAGCGTTTAATACATTATCGAACTAACGCTTTCGACTTACCCTATGTTACTGGAATTAAAGCAGTGGCGTGCCGTCATTGGAAGCGATGGAAGCGCCGATTCCACCTTCTAATGACCTTCCCTTGTATTTTATAAAATATAAATTTTCATATTTTAACCGTACTTTGCATTAATTAAAATTAATATTTTATTATAACTGCATTATGTATCTTTTACAAATTTCTATACTATGTGTGAAAAAAACGATAAGATCGCTATTGTATATTCGAATAATTCGGTGGCAGAAGGAGTGTCGAAACCGGGTCAATTTCCAATCAGCCAGATTATATAGGCATTGTCACATGCGGTTTACAGAGCACCAACCTCACCGGTTTAGCTGGTAGAAGCAACACACGCATAAAGCATCTAATTTTATATTCCGGATTGGTTCTGAGCTGTTAGCCGCCTGTCAGTCAACTTCCAAGCAGCCAGATTATAGGCATTGGCGCATGCGCTTTACAGAGCACCAACCTCACCCGGTTTAGCTGGTAGAAGCAACACACGCATAAAGCGTCCAATTATATATCCCGGACCGGTTGTGGGCTGTTAGCCGCCTGCCTGCTATATATTTGGCCGCCCTCGCCCGATTATGTGAATCGTGAGTAGACTAGATCAACTGCGGGCAACCCCCGGCCCGCGGGCCAGCTATGGCTCGCGAAAAGTTTCTATCCGGCCCGAGAGATCCTTAATAGATTATTAAATTGGAAAAATTTTTCCAATTCTTTGTAATTTTCGAAAACGATAAGAGAAATAAATGTAGTAATTAACTTTTTATTTATTTATTTCATATTTGCAGACTAAAAAAAATTACAAGTCACAAGAAAGCGTCAATTAACTACTACGGCCCGCTGAAAAAATGTAAAATTTATTTTGGCCCACGTTATAAAAAAGGTTTCCCACCCTAGACTAGATTTATAACTTACCCAACCGATAGGAATTTACTGGCATGTTTTTATGATAGTTCTGTATAGTTGACAGGAGTTTAAAAAAAACCCATTAAAATATTTGATATATTTATTCTGCGTTTATTCCGCTCTCTTATCTTATATTACTTACGGATTTCAATGTTAAACCGATGATATTACGATTTAGTACGTCCCATCTGTAAGTGGATGCAGAAAAAACGTGTACAATTCTAGTACAGTGTTAAAAAATTAATTGTTACTTTGGCCGCATCATTTACAACCAAATTTAATGAATGAGACGTACAATGGTACAAAAAAAGCTCTAGAATTTATTTTCCTTAAATTTACGATTTATCGGTTGTCATAAAAATTTCTTTCCACTTCTTTCCCAAGACTACAGATATCCAAGTACAAAGTAATTGGTTTCGACTTATTTCTACTTAAGAAGTAGTTAAATAATTACGCGATTATGGAATTAAAAACATTAATAAAACCCTGATGAAAGAGCCGAAATTTTACTTAAACAGAAGCTTAACCGAACCAATCTCTTGCCGAGTACAGTGGGGTCTGTTCTCTTCATAAAATCAGAAGTAATAAAGACAAAAATTTTTCCAGTTTAATGAGAGTAACCGAAAAGTTGTAAATTTTGGAAATTTCCGTGGACACTCGGTCCGAAAACGAATTAGTTAGAAAACGAACGACAGACAATCTGTTAAGTTTAACATATTTAGATTTTTACAGCTATGGTGAAGAAACGTTTAAAATCTACAACAACCCCGTCGCGTCCTTTGAGATATACTAGTAATGCGACAAAAGAGGCATTTGACATTGACCGGTATCGGCACCCTCGGGATTTGGCACGCACACACTCTACCTGGACAGTCTCTGATTCCATTCATTAGCCACTCGTATGGAGCTATTTCACTGAGTGGATTGTTTTAAGATTTAAAAAGTAATGAATATTTTGTTATTTTTATGTACGCTTCTTCACAAAGTTATATTTCATTATAAAGTTTTTATAAAAGTATATTCATACAATTGAAGAATTTTTTGTACTAGGTACATTTTGTTTTACCAAGTAAGTTTTTCTGATAATTTTAATTTTAGCCCTTATATCGTGGCTAGTGATTCAAAAATTTAATTTAAAAAAGTTTTGGCTTAAGACCATATAATGAAAAAGTAAACATTATTAAAAGAGAAAGACCAATGCCTAAATTAAATATAAATACGTCAACAAAAAATTTCGACATTTTGACGATAAAATTTATGACGAATGACGATTCTTTCGTAAAATTGAAGCAATTTGGAAATCAAAGAGGAATAGAATTTAACATTGGTAGACAATATAAAATAAATATTGAAAATTATAACGAGATAATTACGATTAATAGATATATCTAAATTAATAGATGTTACATGTTTTTTATCAAAGCAAGAATTGGCATTTAGAGGGCATAGGGAATTTATTGAATCTAATAACGGAGGTAATTATATTGAACTTTCTTATTTATTAAGTACGTCAGATAATCTATTAAAAATACATTTAAAGAAGTATACGGTTTTTACTGGCTTATCGAACAAACGAATACGAACGGGCCCTGATGCGCAATTAATTGATTGCTCCTGAAAGTCTACTTCTTACAGAAACATAGCTTCCCTATCATTACTGGTATTACTTTATTATTTATGTTTATACGTTTTATTTTATTTATGAAAATATTTTTTAAATTTAAATACTATCTTAACGAGAAATAAAATGTGAGATAACAATCGAAATAAAAATTTTTACCACGGAAAAAAATATCGTCTGCTTACAAAATAGCAAAACTGAGCATGCGCGAAGCGACAGTATCGTCTGGTAGAGTAAATACGAGTAAGATATTACAATGAACACACTCAGCAAAATGTAATATCTCACTCGTATATCTTTTGTTCCATTTTGTTTGCATTCGAATATGTTTAGCCTGATGATGGCCAACAGGTTTGGCTGAAAACGTTTGCAGCGTTGTTTATTAAATTTTTTCTCAGCAACATAAGGTGTTTTGTTTTTTTCTAATTTACATTTTGCTAAGTGTGTTCATTGTAATATTAATATGGCGGCACCGGTGGAATATTACAAGAAATATAGGAAGATTACGTTAAGACTTGACAAGGCAGAATGCAAATTTGAATTTTTGTAAGAATGTTTGAAAAGCAGGGTATTTCCGATGTCGATATTTAGAATCAGCATTTCTAAGAAATGTGCTTCGTTAAAATTCAAGTTTTGTCTAATGTGCCTTCGTAAATCCATTAGAATTGCAAAGAACAAAAAGTATGGTATCTTGCATGAGCTCATCACTCTAGAGGATATTATATACAATGAAGATCCTGAAATGTTGGTAGAAATTAACCGAGGCATAGTTAAGTTAACGGATACGGTACATATGAATTTAAAGAATAAGTACATTGAGAAAATGAAATGGATCCTTAAAAAACAAGCATCAAGAGTAGCTAAGGGTAATCCTTCGACATTCATATTATGGGACCAGGTAGAAGTCTCGGTTAAGATCAGGAAATTTCTAAAATGGGGACCGAACTTTGTCCCTGAAAATTCAAAATCTTGGGAAACGTCAATTCAAGAAATAGAAAGAAGAATATCTGGGCTAGATTCTTTAGAAAAAGAATATCTCCGATGGAAAACTGTCATTAAAGACCAGACGGCTTGGAAAAAAGGATGTGATGCCAGTAAATACATCAAACTTACTAAAGGTTGGCTTAGAAAAAACAATTTGATCACTACTAGAGCAGACAAGAGCAAAGCATTAGTCATCATGAAAAGACAAACGTATAATAACGCATTGGAGGAATATATTCAGAAAACCGAATGCGAGCGGGTTGACGAAAAGATTATCGATAGCGTCGACAGAAGAGTTAAGAAGCTTGAAAAAGCTAAACTCACTAATTTATTACCTTTCCTCAAAAATTGTCGGAATCCTAGGCCAGGTATGCCGAGATTATTTGCGTTTGCCAAAACCCATAAAGAGGGCAAGGAAGTAAGACCCATAGTTGAAAGATGCAGAGGACCAACCTTTTTTCTTGAAAAGAGATTACACAAGTTTCTCACCTCTCAACTCGAAAATAACATATATGTGGCACAGGATCCCAGGGATGTGGTTAATGAGATACAGGATCTAATTTTAATGGAGGATGAGGTTGGAACTGTAATGGACTACGAGAGCTTATACCCCTCTATAAAAATTGAGTCATGCAAAGTAGCGCTTTTAGATTTCATGCATAGCAAGAGCCCAGATTTGGCAAATTACAGTAGTGATTTGATAGAGCTAGCTAACCTTGTCTGCTATGAATCTTTTTTCGCCTTTAATGGCCGTCAATACAAACAAAAAAGAGGAGTCCCAATGGGAAGTCCTATGTCAGGATTGTTGTATGAACTTGTATTGAGAAGGTTGGAAAAAAGTGTTCTTTGTGGCTTCATGAATGACATTGTATATTTTAAAAGGTACGTGGACGATGTCCTGGTAATATGGAAGAATGACCAAAAGGTCGAGGAATTTATTAATAAGATCAACAACAACGATGACGGCCTCAAGCTAAAGATTGAACAGACGTGTTCCTCACGGATACATTTTTTAGACATTGACATTAAATTCAAAGAAGGACATTTTGTCACCAAAGTGTACGTAAAACCGACGCATAGCCCTCTGTACATTCCGTCACGTTCTAACGATCCTTACCAATACAAAATGGCTGCTTTCCGTGCCCTCATTCACAGGGCTTTTCTCTATTGCAGTAGTGTGGTTGATAGACAAAAAGAAATCTACAGAATATCACATATCGCTAGAACTCTAGGGTACAGGGCGGATATGGTAACAGCACTAATCAAAAACTACAAGATTAACAAAACAAAAGCTCAGAGAGGGGATTTCGGCAAATTCACAAAGTTCACGTATGACAGAAAGAAAGAAGCTATCATGAAGGAAATATCAGCCCGCAAAAATTCAAAATTAATTTTCAAGAGGGCTCCCAACCCGTACAAGTTATTAAGAAACGACAAAGACAACATTGATAAAGAAAGAATGGCTGGAGTGTACAAAATTCCTTATGAAAACCAAGAACTAGGCATTTATAAAAACTACATTGGGGTCACTAATAGTAACCTAGGGATTAGATTAAGGGAACACAGGTACAACATCAGCAAAAGATCTAACGCCACAGTTCTATCTCAGATAACGCAGGTTGAAGAACTCGATAGTCAAATGGGGCGAAGCAGGCATTATTAAACCTGTACATTCCCCGACTTTAGCGTTTAGCGCCGAGAAAATTGAAATATTTTAAAGGAGATTGCATAATACCTGCATTAATGCCAGGGATGCTGAAAAGTTGCCCTCAGCCTGGAAGTATTTAATTAAAAGATTTGAGAGCTCTTAATTTAATGCCTTGATTTTGTTATCATTGCATATCTTGCATTTATTAGAATTTCATGTAATTTATTATTATGTAATGGCTTAATATTTATTTATTTAACCTATACATATTTTTATATTTCATTGTTATTTATTGTTATTTTCATTCGTTATTTTATCGGTATTTATATTTTTATATTTCTTTGTTATTTATTATTATTTTTTTATTATATGTATATTTTATCCGTTATTTTATTTGTATTTAAATTTTTGTTCCATTTTGTGTGCATTCGAATATGTTTAGCCTGATGATAGCCAACAGGTTTGGCTGAAAACGTTTGCAGCGTTGTTTATTAAATTTTTTCTCAGCAACATAAGGTGTTTTGTTTTTTTCTAATACGAGTAAGTTCAAACTTTTATATTTATTTATTCGGAAAATAATAATAAATGTAGCCGTTGTGATAAACGGGCACACTTTTCTTGTGCCCATATTGAAGAAAACGACAGTTTAATCATTTTAATTTGTCCTTGTTGTGTATAAAAATAATACCCCCGTCTTACCCCATGAGTGGGGCAAGATGGTGCATTTACATATAATTTTAAAATATTAAATTATCTTGTTTTCAAAAACGTTTTACAAAAATTAAATTTTGTATTATATATTACCAAATGTTGTAGTTGCTGATAAAAAAAAATATTGTTCTCATTAAAGTGGTTGCCATTTTATCGCTTTTCAAACCTTAACGTCCTCACCCTGCCCCACCTTCCTCTATTTACTTAAGACATTTAGGCATATGTTTAAATTTGTTCTATTCTACAAAAAAACAATTTTAATGTATTTAAAAAAAAACTTTACATTGGTCATGTTTTTCGAAGTTGGGATACGGGATGCAAATTTAGAAAACAAGTTATTGAGGTTAAATAGTGTCTAATCTATATATATAATCGAGACGAGTTGATAATAATAATATTAATAATAATAATAATAATCAGCGCAGAGCCCAAATCGTTAGGAGTTGAACGTTGAAATTTGGTACGCAGTTAGGGTATGTTAAGAGAACGCACACTAAGAAGCGATTTTTCGAAATTCCTCTCCCACCGGGGAGGGGGACAGGATTAAGTCTTAACACTTCCATCAACAATGGAAGTGTTAAGTAACAATGGAAGTGTGAAGCAACAATGGAAGTGTGAAGTAATAATGGAAGTGTCAACAATGGAAGTGTTACGTAACAATGGAAATGTTAAGAGCCCAAACGGTTAAGAGTTAAAAGTTGACATTTGGTACATAGTTACGGTTCATAGTTACGGTCACAAAAACGCACACTAAGAAGGGATTTTTCGAAAGAGGGACAGGATTAAAGCTTAACACTTCCATCAACAATGGAAGTGTTAAGTATCAATAAAAGTGTTAAGTAACAATGGAGAACAAGAGAAAGCGACGTGCAAGATTCACGGGCGCTAGAAAGAGAGAGAAAAAAAAGAGTAATATGTTAGAACATATTTGATTTTCAAATTTAAACAGATTGATTCGGTTTTTCTCGACCCTTCTTCTTTAGAACATTCGATGAAAATCGAACGATATAATCAGAACACGTCGTGAAAATCGAACAATATTACAATATTCGATTTTCAAATTCGACCTTTCATTAGAAATATTTAGTTTGTTGATGAAATTACTCTTTTTCTTTTGTGACTATAACGTAATAATCTTAATCTTCTCTATCATTACTTTTGCCCGAGCAACGCCGGGCATATCTGCTAGTTTTAAAATAAATTTCACTGTTAATTTGTGAAAGATTATTGTCTCGATATAACAAACGCAGATAAAGACACACATTGTAAATAATATAAATGTGGAGTTTTAGAAATGTTTGTTCTCGTTATCAGCTGATTATTAGTGCTATATTTAAGAAACTAACCAAAGTTCAGACAGATTGTATACTATATTTGTATGTTTTTACATCCCGTAATAACAGTTACAAAACTACATTTCTTCAGTTCTGAACAGTTAAAACAATTTTTAAAATTATTAATCACATTCATTTTTACACAAATAAAAGTTGTAAACAATATATTAGAGTTTATACACGAGCAACCATTTTTAAAAATTTGATTACAGTAAAATTCTATCATTGAAAATTACTATATAATAAACTAATTTAGTTAATGATGGCTTAAATATTTGGTTGCTTGTGTATGATAAGCCCTAATATATTGTTTTGTTTACGTAAAAATGAATGTGATAAGTAATATTAATGTAAGGGAAAAAAGCAGAGTTAATAATAGTTTAATAATTCGTTTGAAAGAGATTATTGAGATTTAACGAATTCTGACATTTATATTAAAATTTACGAGTTCGTAGTTTATAAAATATCTAATTATTAAATCTGTCTTACAACAGTCTATTGTAGGACAAATCTAAAACGTTTTTGATTCTCCTTCAATATTAATAACTTTATTTTCCAAATTGTCTCTATTAAACCCGTTTTGTAATAACGCTGAATTAAGGCGAATGTCACCTCTGTTCTCTTCAAACTATAAAATTAAATGTGTACTTTGAATTTATGTTGCTATTTCGTTTAATATAATATTAGATACATAAAAAATTTTTGTAACTCATTGCATACCAGTAAGCATTACACTTCTAATCATAGCTCTGAAGGTGAGGCTTATCAGCACGAAACTGATATTTATTATCTATAACATATTAAAGCCAACGAGTAAAACATATTTTTCTTAATATAAATCACTTTGTTTAGATATCTATATAATAATACTTTAAAAAGAAGTCAATTTACATTTATTAGACTATATATCTGTTACAGCTAGCTTCAAATTATTTTTGCATAATTTATTTTTAATCTTTATTTATAACTCGAAAAATAATAACTTTTGTATAACAAAAGAAGTACAAGTTGTAAAATTTGCCATGCCCTTTAGCAAATTTTGACTTTCTGAAGTCCTGATTGAGAGAATCCAATTAAGAAAAAGAAAAATTAACGGAACGGGATAATTGAATTTGTGATGATTATTTTGAATGTTTCTCTGATAGAGAGCTGGATATAAATTCAAATAAAACATTGTTATTGCAACTATTTTACTTTTTATTTGCATAAACATTTTCTTAACAAAAAGAGATAATTAAAAAACATTTATAATATATAAAATTATCTAATTATAAAAATTTCAGAAAAAAATTATAAAAACAAATAACTTCACTTAAAAGAATACAAGTTTCATAATTAAAAGAAATTACACATTTGTCACAATAAAAGTCTCCTAAGGCAGTTAAGCGTATCGATTTTGGTTATGAACATAACAAGACAAATGATTATAAACTGACTTTTCATCTGAAAAAATCCGTAAACAAAGCCAACACAAGTGACTTCGACACTTCCAACAAACCATATGATTGCAGCCACCATCTTTTTGGATTGGAGAGTGACAAGAATGATTGGGACAAAGTTTTCTGTTTTCAGTATCTTGTGCCAACCATACCTGAAACAAATAGAAAATATGAATGTAAATTAGTACATCTAAGTAAACCAAATTATTGTTAACATTCTAAAATACTGAACAGCTATAATAAAACTAATGAAATATGATATTTAACAATCTTAAAGTTTTAAAACTAAAAACTTGATAAATAAACGAAACTGAAGAAAATTTAATGATTGGTTTCACTGATAAAGAGTTACTATTGAATCTGCTTTATCAAGTTTTCTAGTCAAGGTATTAATGACTAATGAGAAATCTAGAATTCAAAATCTTTTACCTGTTATAACTCCCGTTTAAGATATATGATTGTATACTGAGATGATTATGTAAGCATGTGATAAAAGTTTTTCTAAAGATAAATACCATAATTTTTTCTTTTTTTAAAATTTATGCATGAGTGCAAAAATGCAGAAACTATGCCACTTTTAAATCTTAATAGTACACCAGCTGATAGTCTTTATTTTGGAGAATAACATTGAGTTTTATCCTTTAATTCTGAAAATATGTTAGAATAGTAGTAATGCTATTTGCCATTTTCACCCACAAAGCCTATCAACCTCCATAATCAATGGGAAAGGATAAAAGATATTTTATAAATTATGTAAATTCCTTTTATACATAGATAGATATTACATTTCATTTATCCTATTGATATCTTACATATCGAACAATTGTTTTTTTGGGGATACTATAGATTACTATCTATAAAATTTCGGGACTTTGAGTATATATATGAACTGAGGGGACCAAGACGAGTTCAACGATACCCTACTTTTGGACAGGAGACAAAAAATAAAAAAGTTATCATACTTTTTTCGGCGATCGCGCGATGATAGGGAGTCGCGTCGCTCTCCGCTAAGTCGGCCTCGCTATCGCGATCGGGAGTCCCGTCGCTTGCCGTTAAAATTGCCTTTAGTAGACGTTTTCCCCCTTTTTTTTACTTTGTTCAAGAACTACCGTGAATCGATCACTAGTTTAGCACATGGCGGCGTGTAATGGCGCCCATATGAGAGGTCAGTCGGGCTGTTATAATTAACATTAACCGAAATGGCGATCGCGCGATGATCGGAAGTCGCGTCGCTCTCTCCGCTCTCGTATCGCGTGTTTAACCCTACTGGAGATGACCGTAGTCCGACGTCACGGTTTGCAGACTTTACCGCAAGATGGCAGTAGTAGCAACTATGGTGCCCTCTTCATGAGAGCATTAAAAAAGTATGGTAAGTGAAAAAGTATGACAACTTTTTTACTTGTCGTCTCCGGTCCAAAAGTAGGACGTCGTTGAACTCGTCTCGGTTCCGTCAGTTCAAATATATACTCAAAGTCTCAAAATTCCATAGATAGTAATCTATAGTACACCCGTTTTTTTAATTTTTTATACCTTATTTAGTTCCAATATCATTACAGTTGTCCAGTTTATTCTATAAATTTGGTTTTGTTTTGCATGTTACATATCAGTTTTTTCTAATGAGAATTTTTACAAATAATAGGCAATTATTTTTCATTTAAAAAGATCTGTTAATCCTTTCTTCAAACCAAGATTGGAAATTACAACTTTTCATATTGAGATCTATTAATTGTATTAACTGTATTTATTTTTTTATACTTTTATATTTTGACTCACCTTTAAGGAATAATCCATGTCTTTCCTCATTTCTTTAGCTATTCTGCATGACATACCTGGATGCGCTTTACATCCACATCTATTATTAAAATTATCTATTAATATCAGAAAATATTATCTGTACTAATTTTAAGTTAAAAAATACTTACAGAGAACAGACGACAACAGAAGGACATAGTGGACAGGTCCATAATGAATTATTTTCAAACTTCGGAATCCTGTAAATCATTTTACAGTCTGGGCCGGTGCAACATCTCACCTTATCACAATTCATAACGTATTCTTTAAGCGAAGAATCCAATAACCTTCTCAATTCTTCTTCGTTGTTTTCTAATATGCTGTGAATGTCGTCTATAACTAATTCCTTTCCACAGTTCTGTAAAAAGTGTTTTGGGTCACTTTTACTTCATGTACTGATACCAGAATTATAAAATTATCTTAATTGAAACTGATTATTATTAAATAATAAATTTTATTGATAATATTTAAAAATACTACTAATGAAAGTATTTAAATCATTAAATATTTCCTATGAGACAATAAAAACAATACAGTAAAACTTCAATTTATGAGCATACCCCAATTCCTGAAAACCTTTCATAAATTGAAGTTTTATTTATAAATGGATGAATTTTGCATTATTTCTTATTAGGATCAAACTCTGTAACTCATTCTCCTACGACTTAGTCAATCTACCAATCTTTCCAAAATAACATTAATGTTAATACATAGCCTACATATTTTAAGTTTGAATTGTTGGCTGACAGGTACAGTTGTACTAGAGCTATCTGAAGCACCACTCCAAAACTTTTTTGAATGCTAGAACGTTTTTTATTTATAACTACATCTCTGCAGGTAACTATGTACAGGTACAGTACTATACAGTACATAAAATGTAGATTAGATTATCCAGTGATATAAAAGGAACAAAATAAAAAGAACAAATGCAAAATGAAAGAAGCAAATACCTATCAAATATTTAATGACAAAAAAAAATACTCTAACAGTTAGTTAAGAAAACAAGTAAAATAAAATTGTTTTAGGTAGATGTTCACCTAGGTAGCCTCAATGCGGTATCGTGTTTAACAATTTATCCCACCAGCTTCGAGTAGCCCACTTGACTGTTCGTGAAGTACTTGATGTTATATAGTTTTAGAGGGATGTGGAGACTCGACCCCACCCAGGCGCTAAGGTGCGAACGATAGCGAGCACCGAGCGCATGCCGAACAAAAAGGATAGTGGGTTTTTTTTTAACTCTTTCCGCCCTGTGGGCACTAAGAGAACCTCTTTTAGTAGGCCCATTATGGGTTCGGCCAGGCCCACAATGGGGCGACCGGGTGGTGAGGGACGGGGCCCGACATATCCGAACGGACCACCCCCGAAAAATTCCTGGGGATTATTCGACCCGTTCGGATTCGATTCCGGGTCTCCTAGAGCGGTAGGCTGCCACCTTTACCGCTCGGCCATCCGGCCGTCAGAGGATAGTGGGTAGACTGATACATGTTAAAAACTGATCTGCGGAGACGAATATCACGCGAAGGGTCAACAATTGTGCGGGCGGTGTGATTTATGTAAAATATACGAAATTAAACATCGATTTCGCTAAAATAAATAGTGAAAACGACCGTCGCTCCGTTAACGAAGGTGCCGCCATTGAAGCTACCTAGGTGAACATTTATCTTGTTTTTTAATTAATGAAATTACCTTCACCAATAGAAGAATCTATAATACAAAGTTCACAACTAGGACATCGCTCGACTTTGTTCTATCGCGACTTCTTCGTCGCGATAGAATTCAGGCGGAGTCGGATAGAAAAAAGCGATCTCTGCACTTACTAGGTACAGAAGAGGCGATCCGTGTATGTACGTACCTGACGGACGCGGACAGGCGAACTTTGCACTTGCCGCCATAAAAGAGAGGCTATCCTTGTACCTGCAGACCACGGGAGACACGATCCTTGCATTGACAAGGTACGGAGAGACGATCCAAAAACAAAGCAATCGCCATCGATTGCTTTGTTGTGTTGCTGTTTTTATTTTTGACCACTAGGCCTAAATTCCGTTAGGCATGTTCAGTGACATCAGAGCCCGGACATGTCACTTTAATACCTCTGTATATCGAAAACGAAGTCGTGGACTCCTATTATTCAAAATTTAAATGAACCCTCATTACATTTTTGGATTCCTCATCGTAATTAATGAAAAATGGCAAAGTTATAACAAAATCGGCCCATTAAATTTTTAGAGCGAACTCGATTCTATAATCCATAGAGGACGTGCTAACGACTGTGGAACATCGCACGACAAAGTCTCGCGATAGGTGCGATATCGCTTTGTCGCGCGCGCTCGTATCTCGAAAACAAAGTCATGGATCCTATTTATTATTATATTTTTGGATTCATCGTTGCAATTAATTGAAAATGGTAAAGTTTAATCAAAATCGATCGAATGGATTTTGAGAACGAACACATTTCTGTAAGCCACATTAGAAGCTAACGCTCCGCCTCAAAAATGTTCAATCACACGAAAATGGCTAGTAAGGAAATTTGCAT